>NC_137824.1:947866-1645366 GCF_963921795.1 Nannobrachium achirus
ATTCTTTAAAAAATCATAACCTTTGACAGGAATGTGCTAGAGAGACATACTTTTTTTCCCTAAATGCTCAGAATAATGAGCCCAGCAGGGGGCCCCCTCTGCCTAGGGGCCTCCTCAATAACCCCCAAAACCACTCCAATATTGTTCAAATCGGCCAATCAGTTTTTGACATATTATCCATTATTATGGGGGATTATGCTAAATCGAATTATGCAAATTATGAAAATTGCTCAACATATGCAAGTTAGCATCCGGCAGTTTCTACATGCTGGGGACCCATACTCAACAATTCTAACATAAAACATTGGTGTACTCAATATGCCAGGGTTCACATTCTGGCAAGTGGACTACCACTGCCAAAAACCTCTTTGTTTTAATTCCTGTGACTGTCAACAGACAGTGGATGCAGCACTGTGACACGTGTGAGCGTGCACGCGCAGTCACACGGGCGTTTGAACGTACTTCTCTGTCTGTGTAGGTGGTTTTGCAGCCACTTCCCTTTGTGAAAACCAACCAAGGACAGTTTGTTCAAAAACAATTTTGCTTTCATTTTTGCAGAGAGGCCACAGAACAGTGGATTGACAAACACGTGGGTATGTCTGAGGCGTGCTTGTAGCGTCAACAACACCGCTTCGAGGTCACCCGAGAAAAATATCACAGTGACCTGCGCTCATTTCAACCATGGATTTATTGTATTGGTTTTGCGGCCTTGTGAGGCGCGCCAAGAACATGTGCAGACGCATACTCAGATTTACGCACATGTAAACTAAATACCCAAGAGTGATCATACACAAATAGGCTAATAGAGGAGAAACAGAAGGCATGAGAGAGAAAAAAGGGGGTACTTAGTAGGGCATTCACCAAATATTCGAATATTCAAATATTCAAATATCAAAGTCACTATTCGACGTTGTTCACCGAAGTCGAATATTCGCTTTTTTTTTTTTTTTTTTTTTTTTTAAATCTATAGTTTATAAAGCTTGGCTAGATAAAAAGTCATAAGAGTTGTCAATTCCCCTGGTGGATGAATTTGTTAATGCTCTATACCTCAAACCTTTTTTAGGCTATGACCCCCAAAATACCCCCACCCTGACAAGCACTTGGAATTGTAGGTAATAGGTATTACATTTAATGTGACTCGGTTCCGCAGATACATATTGTGAAAATAGCAGATCTACATGCTCACAACGCCTCGCAACACAATGTTCACCTCTTGCTTACTTAATATTTGACAGTTTGGCCAGTCCGAATACTTTGAAGTTGAATAATTTGAATACTAAAAATCACTATTCGTGAATGCCCTACAGACACAGGCAACACCACACATGGACAAATGCATGCATGCACGCACGCACGCACGCACGCACGCACGCACGCACGCACGCACGCACACACACACACACACACAGGTAGACGGCTGTTCTTTCGCTTTCTCTTCCTCCATGACATTATACTGTACTACACTTGGGTACTTTTTCATCCCAACTGTACAGCTGGATTATGATGCAGAAAACAAAAGTGTTTTGGCAGGTTGAATGGTCAGGGTCTTCCTGTGTTCTCAGGGCATTTTTTACTTGAATATATATAGCTGCCAAGTTGACAGGGTTAGGGCAGTGCCAACTGACATCATAAAGACTTAAATGACAACTTTGTTTTTTTTACAACAATGGTTCATATTTTAGATTGTAACTAGAGTAAAGAAAAAGTGTGTGTTAAAATGTTTTCATTTGCTTCGTTCTATTGTTTTATCGCGTTTACCGTGCTAAAATGTGGGGCATGTGTACGCATGGGGGCATGTGTGGCTAAATATGTATTTTTAGACACAATAAGCCAGCAGTTTCTTTATTGTTATTTACAGTAACACTTCTAGCCCCCATAAGTCACATTCAACCATGAAAGGTTGCATTGTATCTTGGGAATGGGCTTATTCTGTGTAAAATGACATTTTTAGCCACTCGTACGCATGCCCCCAGCCACTGAAATAAGAATCTCTAAAACAATAGAAAGAAGTAAATGAAATCAATTTAACACTCATATTTTATATTCTTTACAATCTAAAATATCAACCCTTGTTGCAAAAAACTAAAGTTGTCCTTTAATAACAGAGATAGGTGCAGCCTAACGCCTTGTAAATAGAAAGGAGCCTGCATGACCCCTTGGCAGAACTGCAGACCTCAAGCTCAATGGAGATGTCTGCAGCAGCATTCCATGCTGAGACAGGTTGCTCTTGGAGGGAGATCAGAAACAGGAGTGTTATAGCAGCGCAGTCCTGCCTGAGTGCTCTAGCAATTAGGGCTGTCAACAATTATTATTAATATAGTCTAGGGTGACCATACGTCCTCTTTTGCCCAGACATGTCCTCTTTTAGGGGGCTGTCCGGCCGGTCCGGGGGGGGTTTTATAAATTCCTTCAAATGTCCGGGGTTTCGCGCATATCACAGTTTAAGCACGGACATTTACAATGCACGTTCAATGGTTCTTTTGGAAACACACTGTGAGAGGCGCTAACCCCGGAACGTGTATTATTCATACTACTCTCTGCCTGCGATCCCTCCCTCCCTCAGCCTGTCTCGCTTTCAGATCAGAGGCAAGCAGATCGCGCAGCGCAGGGCCAAACGAACTGCAAACGCTATTAATGCTCACTCCCTCAGCAACTGTGTTTACATTGGTGAAGGAATCTTGCCTGCTACTCCCTCAAACCTGGTCTAAAAATGACGGGAGACGGCTCTACGGATGCGTATCGGCGAGGCGAAGGTGCTCGCGACGACCGCGGCTTTCAATCACTGATGAAATGCACAAAAAGTGCGAGTGACCAACATTGAGAAGCAGAGCGTTCTGTCAGCAAAGCTGGTAGTCTTCTGTGTCCATTTAGGCATTTACAATTATAAAAGTTCTGCTTCAAGCCCATAACACTGCAAAGTAGCTTACAAGACAGTCTGTGCGAGGTGAGAGCTCTTCTGCTAACTAAATTGACAGAATCTTTTCTACAACCTTGTAAAGCAGAAGATACGGCGGTTTGAATAATGGGCTACCTCTCTTTTATTTAGTTACAAAGCTGAACGTTCATACAGGAGCCAAAAGGCATACTTTATCAGTGGATCTCTAGCCTATTAATAGATTTGTAAAGGGTCCAATTGGAACCCCCTCAAAATTGAATACATAATAGGCTATTAGTGGTATAGGGCATAATTGAGCGGTAAACTAGAAATAGAAAAAAAAAATTGGGGGAAAAATTATATATATATATATATATATATATATATATATATATATATATATATATATAAATATATATATATATATGCCGGGTAGAGTGTCCTCTTTTTGGATTTTCAGAATATGGTCACCCTAATATAGTCGTCTAATCGCAATTATTTGAGGTAATCGCAATTCTTTTTGCATAATCGTCATAATGGTTTCCATCTTCAGAAATGTTCATATATTTTCGAACAGTTTCAAAAACAGTGGAAATAGCAGATCTACAAGCTCACAACGCGTTGTGAGCTTGTAGATCTGCTATTTCCACTGTTTTTGAAATAAATGTAATTTTTTAAGTGTGAAGTTGACAAATATGCCAGTAGTTTCTTTGTATATTTAAGTTATGTATCATATCTGCCATGTGCAATTTCAAAGCCTAAGCCAAACAGAAATGAAATTGTCAACGACAAAAACACAATGAAATCGTTAATCGCAATTATTTGAGTGACACTTAATCGTCATGTAAAATGTCATAATCGTGACAGCTCTGCTATAGCAATTTACAAAGAGGGGGAATTAATATGTCATGCCGCCATGTGCGGTTCTGTTGAACGGTTAACCTTTGCGGTTAATGTGTTGGAAACTATTTGGAATTCAAACAGTTGCCAACGGGAGTCCAGTTTGTGAGGCGTAACGACACAGCCTGATCAATAGACACGACCTGGGATTGTTCTGGTCATAACAATTTCTCCAAACAACAGCAACGTTGTCATTACTGAGTTTAAATTACCAGCGACAGTAAATTAATTTCCAAGGTTCTTTGACAATTGAAAAAGGGACACTGATGGGCACCCCAGGCCATTGCCAGCCATCTTCCCTTTTTGGTAAAAGCAAAGCAAAAGCCTCAAGCTCCAAAATGTACCTTTGATGGTGTAAAAAGTGGACCCAACATGTGTACGCTCTTAGCAGAGGATTTTACTGTGTAATTCAACAGGACTTGGTTAGAGGCATTAGGGTTAAGGTTATCTAGACCTTCTGCTCATACAGTATGAAACAGAACTGCTACCTTAAAATGCATTTTGAGAAAAAAAAATAATGCTGCTATTTGTTCCAAAAGCTTTATACCTGTCACAATGCGACATAGCTCTGTTTACACAATGCTGTACCCCCTCCAACTGTATATATCGTCACTGTCGGGCAGAAACCTCGTAAGTTTCAAATTTGTACATTTCTTCGCAAAGTAAAGCCCTGCTTCACCATACACGGCCGTTGCACAAAAGTAGTGAAAACAGCAGATCTACAAGCACACACTGCCTCGCTGTGCGAGGCGTTGTGTGCTTGTAGATCGGCTGTTTTCACTAGTTTAAATCATTTTTAAAATGATAAATGTAAAACGAACGGTTTTGGACATACAATTCCACCCGACCACGACGATAGGTTCCCCATTTTCAACTGTTTTTTCTCATGCCAATAAAGCTCCTTTGAATTGAAATTGAATCGCATGGGAACACAACACGCAGGCGAGGGTGCGCACAGCTATTCCCTTGTATGTCAGTGCTAAATCCCACAGAGGCAGCTTCTTATCACGTAGGTACCAGCATGGTCACACTACGGTTATCACTGGGTAATCGAAACTGCTACTGATGCATGGAACCACAGAATCACAGCATCTGGCTTTTACATCACTTGAACACTCTTAGTGGTGAACTTTGACCAAATCTGACTCTGTACAGCCGCCACTGCACTGCACAGCGGTAGAGTAGAGATAGTGCATGTTTCCTACCCTGTGGTGACACACACACACACACACACACACACACACACACACACACACACACACACACGCACACGCACACGCACACGCACACACACATACACACGTGCGCACTCACATGATGATACAAACACACAGAAACTGTTTTTCCACAGATGTTCTCTCCACTGCTGATTCTATCATGTAGCAGGGCACAAACTGTTCTGTAGGTGAGATGGGTGTTGTCAGGACAACCACGCGTGTATTAGGGCATTAACGACTTGTGATTTTTGCAAGTCGACTCGACTCAGTAAAAAGTTCAGTTGAAGTCGTCTTTATCGTTTGATGAGTGACGTCATCACATCACACACGACCCCCCAATTATTTTGGGGGGTCCCCAGATGATTAACTTAATGTGAAACATTGTTTTCTCACTCAACTATAAACAAACCAACATAAAGTGTAAGTGTATAGAGGGTATCTGCACATTTCTAAAGTGCCAATTTAAGGACTTTTTAATACCTCTAAAATGACAAATTAAACATTGTCCAAATTGTCAATTATATAGAGGCAGAAATTGTGAAAATAGCCGATCTACATGCTCGCAACGCCTCGCAACGCTAACACACACACACACACACACACACACACACACACACACACACACACACACACACACACACACACACACACACACACACACACACACACTGTTCTGTAGGTGAGATGGGTGTTGCAAGTTTACAGTTTACAGTTTAGGCATTTAGCAGACGCTTTTAATCCAAAGCGACTTACAATAAGCAGATACAACATCGCAATAATAAACAAGTTAATAGGTCAGTACATTAACAGCAATATAACAATGTAAATGGATATCTATCTAGAGAAAAACACAATATAATCAAGTTCTAAAGAAACCTAACAAACAAATGCTTCATGTATGGTCATTGATTTTACTGTAGTGCTAAGGGTTTAGGTGGAGTCTGAAAAGGTGAGTTTTCAGTCCACGGCGAAAGGTAGCGAGTGAGTCCGTTGTTCTAAGTGCGACAGGGAGTTTATTCCACAACTTGGGAGCCAAGAGGGCAAACTGTCTCGGACGAGTGGATTTTTGCCCTGGAGTTTTTAGCGAGGGTTCGGTCAGCATCCCTGTGTTGGCTGATCTAAGTGAACGAGTGGGGGTGTAGGGGTTGATCAGCTTTTGGAGGTATGGAGGAGCCATACCTTTGGCTGCTTTGAAGGTCAGCATCAGTGTTTTGTATTCCATGCGGGCCGCAACCGGGAGCCAGTGGAGGCTGCGGAGAAGGGGAGAGACATGTGAGAACTTAGGCTGGTTGAAGACCAGTCGTGCCGCGGCATTTTGGATCAGTTGGAGAGGTTTAAGTGCACATGCCGGGAGACCAGTGAGGAGAGAGTTACAATAGTCGAGTTTTGATATGACAGATGTCTGAATGAGGAGCTGCGCTGCCTCCTGGGTGAGGAACGGTCTGATTTTACGGATGTTATAGAGTGTGAACCTACAGGACCGGGTGACTGATGCAATATGTGCCTTAAATGATAGCTGGGTGTCCAGGACCACACCAAGGTTTCTAGCAGTCGGAACTGAAGTCACCAATGCATTATCTATGGAAATAGTGAGATCTTGCATGGGGCAAGACTTAGCTGGGAAGAAGAGTAGCTCCGTCTTGTCCGGGTTCAGCTTGAGGTGGTGGGCTGACATCCACTGTGAGATGTCGGCCAGACATGCAGCAATGCGCTCTTCCACCTGGGTGGCAGAAGGGGGGAAGGACAAAAACAGTTGAGTGTCATCAGCGTAGCAGTGATATGATAGATTGTGAGCAGAGATTACAGCACCAAGGGATTTGGTGTACAGGGAGAACAGCAGAGGGCCAAGTACGGATCCCTGGGGGACTCCCGTTTGCCAGGACTCTCCTTTGCCAGGACTCTCCTAAGCCCAACCGCACGCGTATAGCCACGTAGTCGGAGTAATCACATGCACACACACTCACACACACACACAGAAAGACAAGCATGCAGCCATTTAAACCAGTAAGACGCCTAAGGGCGAAAAGCGCCATCTGTCTTGGCCATTCTGTTAGTGTGCTCCTAACAGGGCATCATCTGGGATACAATCCCTTTTATGCCCATGTATGGAGATCTCTAACAGAATCCCTTTTATGCCCATATAGGGAGATCCCTGCTATGCATATCTGACATCACTGTGATGTCACAGTGACGTGTCAGGGGAACCACAGTGTCAGGTGTTACCCGTACAGACAGATATGGACAAGCTGTGACGGTTCTGATAGTAAACTGCAACCTACTGTCGCAATTATACCTTGTACGGGAACTGATTTCAAGTGACATTACATCCATTCCTTCTGTGACCCTGTGGCCTCTGGCCTTAACCCCCCCATGGTTCTGCATGCTCATCCTTAACCTCAACACAAATGTGTGCAAATCTTTGAATGTATTTTTTAAATGAACATTTGTAACCCAAATTTTGCTTCTGGGGGGTCCCTGGAACTAAATATTTTGAGATGGGAAACATAGGTTTTTAAAAAAAAAACCTTTGAAGGATTTAAAACATTCAAAGACTTGAACAAATGTTCACGATTAAAAAAAAAAAAAAGCAGATCTACAAGCTCGCAGCGCGGCACTCGGTGCCGTGATGTGAGCTTGTATATCTTGTGAATCCTTGTACCCAGGGCCCAGAATTTTGTGTGACACCCCTACACACACACACACACACGCACACGCACACGCACACGCATGAACACACTCACACACACACACACACACACACACACACACACACACACACACACACACACACACACACACACACACACACACACACACACACACGCAAGTCTTCCTACATAATCACACACCAGAGAGGAGGCTTGAGGACCCCTAATCTTGTAAGTCAAGAGAAAACAAGCTGTCTAAATGTGTTACGATTCAATAGGAAGTCATTTGATTCAAGCTTGTGAGCATGCAGCACACATTCAGATCTAATTGTCAAACTTGCTCCGTGTCTTCTGGTCATGGGTGTTCACGTCACAGGGATCACAAGTTATCTCCTTCTTACTCTCTCTAAATGAACTCTCCAACTTCCACTCAATCAGTGGCGTCAGTTCAGATCAAGCTAAGGTATGGCAACATGACTGGTGTCGACACCAGTCATGTTGCCATACCTTAATTAGCAACAGGCATGTTACATTTATTTTAAGAAGTAGGCCTACATTAAATTTTTTTCCCTGTTTCTACGGTTTCTTGGGGTGGATATGGCAGCCTGGAACGGTTGTTCAAGTGCAGCTATAATCTTGGCATGTTAGTAAACGTGTCACAATTAACAATAATGCATTGCACCTGTGCAGCTGACCTGCGGAACCTGGGAATATACCATTCTGTCAAGATGGGGAGAATAAAAGTGTGGAGAACATAATTATAATACCTTGTTAAAGTGACCATTTTGTAAAATGTTGCATTTGTAGTTATTCTACTATAATTTAACAACATAATAACCAGCACAGATAGACAAAGAGACATTCATGGATTTATATTTAAAAGTAACTTTTGTTTTTCCCCCTGGACCCAGGGTATCGCAGCTGCATACCCCTGCCATACCCAATTGACGCCCCTGCACTCAATGCAATAATCCCTAGAACCACTTCACAGAATGAAGGAACGCTATAGTGTTTGCACAGAAGCACAGTGTTTTCGCACGCCTGGCACATCACCAGCTATGCAGACTATGTTCTCTTTCTTCATCAGTCGCCTGAGTTGCTGGCTTCAAACCGGCTTTTGAGTGGCTGACCTCGTGTGAGAAAAAGAAAGGGCTCAGACTTCTAGAACACAATGTTCCAGACACACACACAGCTGAAACTAGGTCAGGAAGCTGGGAAAGAAAGCATGTTGCTTCCTCCTGCTGGTCATTGTCTGTACTGTAGGTCAGGGGGGGTGCGTGCCGTGACAGCAGTCCAGGGATGCTCATTTGATAATATATGGAATTTATTTGGACACTTGAAAAAATATTATTTAGTATATGTTTAAGTTATTTTCGGTCAGTTCTAACCAAAATGGCTATTATCTCAACATTTTCCTCGCAACATAATCACTAAAATATCGTCACTGTCGGGCAGAAACCTCGTATCTCCAAGTTTCGATTGTGTCTTTTGCCCTGCTTCATCATACAAGACCGTCGCAAAAAACTAGTGAAAACAGCAGATCTACAAGCACACAACGCCTCGCAATGCGAGGCGTTGTGTGCTTGTAGATCTGCTGTTTTCACTAGTTTAGTTCATTTTATAGATGATAAATACAAAACGAACGGTTTTGGACATAGAAGGTTTCCACCCGACGATATGCTATAAATATAAGGTGCTGGGAGTGAAAATTACAATGTAGGGGTGCCTCGGAAATAAACAAATATTTATGGGGTGCCCTGAGACAAAGAAGTTTGGGAACCCCTGCTGTAGGTGGATGTTAATTGCATTTTGGACAGAGACCAATTGAGGTTCTAGGTCATTTTTAAAAGGAAATATTAACAGTGCTATAGAGTCGAAATCAGCTTTAATATTTGCCTTGGGGCCACATTTACAAAGGATTTGTAGGCCTTTTTATGCTAACAAGACAAATAGCATATCGTCGTTGTCGGGTGGAAACCTATATCCAAAACCGTTCATTTTGTATTCATCATTTAAAAAAATGAACTAAACTAGATCTACAAGCACACAACGCCTCTCTCCGCGAGGCGTTGTGTGCTTGTAGATCTGCTGTTTTCACTACTTTTGTGTGACGGCCTTGTATGATGAAGCAGGGCTTTACTTTGCGAAAAAATGTACACATTTGAAACTTGGAGATACAAGGTTTCCACCCGACAACAACGATATGTACGCACCAGAGGTTTGCACTGGTGAAATGAGAGAAAACTGGCTTTTCTCAACATTGCACGTTTGGGTTAACTCATAATGTACAGTATGTAGCTATTTTTGGGCGTTTTGATGTTGGACAGCAAACATTTGTGTTAAATACACAGGAATATATACATTGTGCCTGTAAACGCTGATTTATCGTGGCTAGTTTAGCAAAGACAAATGAGAAAAGCACTTACATGGATTTCAGAGTTCAACGCAATTTGATTAATGAACTAACCTATATTTCATTTAATTAATGATTGCCTCCTTAATTGTAAAGAGAATGCACACTTGTCCCCCAAGCTTTCTGTATTTGGATTTCATGCATTAAAGCAGGGTTCTCAACCTGTGGGTCGGGACCCCCAGAAGGGTCCCCAAATTATTTTGGGGGGGTCCCCAGATGATTAACGTAATGTGCAGCATTGTTTTCTCACTCAACAGAAAACACACCAACATGAAGTTTAAGTGTATAGAGGGTATCTGCACATTTCTAAAGTGACAATTTGAGGACTTTTTAATACCTCTAAAATGGCAAATTAAACATTGGCCAAATTGTCAAATAATAGAGGCAGACATTGTGAAAATAGCCGATCTACATGCTCACAACGCCTCGCAACGCAAAACTAGATGTCAGGGAGGGACTGGTGGAGAAGAGATGCAGTAGAACTAAAAGTTAAGTCATTATATGATTGGTTGCGCTCGGGTGTTGTGCGCTGAAAATAGCAGATCAACAAGATCTACAGATCACAACGCTTTGTGAGCTGGTGATTTGCTATTTTCAGTGTAAAATCAGCCATTACGACACCATCAAGGCCCGCATAAATACATTTCCGTAGACAAAATAAACTGTAGGTTTAGTGGACCAAAATCTTATGATATTTAGTCGACTAAAACTAAAACTAAAACATTTCAGATGACTGAAACTAAATTGAAAATTGCTGCCAAAATCAACACTTCGCCCCTTTCATTACACTTAAGTTAATGCTGCAATCTGTTACTGTAACAGGATTCAAACCCTGGTCTCGCGACGAGCCCCCGCATGAGAGCCCAAATTGTTAGCTTTAAATTAACACTGAAGACATCACTGTGTACGTGTTATACACTTTTTTGTCTGCACTTTTAATTATTACTACTGCTGTTGTAATAAATAATCGTATTTTGTTGTCTTTCTTTTGTTTTTTATCGTGCTGCAGTGCTATCACATAACGTCACTGTTGGGCAGACACCTTGTATCTCCAAGTTTCGAGTTTGTACATTTTTTCACCAAGTAATGCCCTGCTTCATCATACAAGGCTGTCGCACAAAAGTAGTTAAAACAGCCGATCTACAAGCACACAACGCCTCGCAGTGCGAGGCGTTGTGTGCTTGTAGATCTGCTGTTTTCACTAGTTTAGTTCATTTTTAAAATGATAATACAAAACGAACGGTCTTGGACATACAAGGTTTCCACCCGACAGCGACGATAAGCTTGATTTGCAGTGCAGCACATTGTGCTGCCTGTCCTCACAAAATGTGCTATAAATAAAATGACCTGACCTTATCTTGTGTTAAGCCGCGGCAGTGCATTTAATTCAGCTTGCTATGGCTGAGCTCATTTATATTATCAATCTACTGTTTTATTTAGTTACAGGGTTCTGTACAAGGACCAAACAACACATGGAAATAATAAACAATAAAAGTAAAAATATAATAAAGCAACATTAATAAGTACTTTAGTAAGAATATCAAAGTCACTATTCGACGTTGTTCACCGAAGTCGAATATTATTTTTTTTGTTGGCTAGATAGGAAGTCATAAGAATGAGGTGTCAATGCCCCTGGAGGATGAATTTGTTACAGGGGTTCTTAAATTTTTTTAGGCCGTGACCCCCAAAATAAACATATTTGAACTGGGGACCCCTACCCTGACAAGCACTTGGAATTGTAGGTATTACATTTAATGTGACTCAGTTCCGCAGATAAATATTGTGGAAATAGCATGTAGATCGGCTATTTTCACAATGTTCGCCTCTAGCTTACTTATATTTGACAGTTGGCCACAGTTTGGCCAGTCCTGTCGAATATTCGACTATTCAAATATTTTGAGGTTGAATAATTCGAATACTAGAAATCACTATTCATGAATGCCCTAGTAAGTACTTCATATTGAAAAGATGGCAGTACACCTGTACTTGGCTTTTGAACTAATTCTCTCCACATTTATTTTCTCCATGGATTTGCAGTGGTATCATAACACAGTCTATTAAAACTAACTCTTTCCATATAATATGTTAAGGACAACAGCTAGATGTGTCTAGGAACTGTGTCCTTCAACAGGGGAAGGCAGGTGCAACACAGCTACGGTAATGTTACCTTAGCGTGTGACTGATAACAGCGGTATCTATAATCACACCCTTCATCACAAAAGCACCAGGACACTGTGTACCATTCTTCCAGGGGGGGGGGGGGGGGGGGGGGGGATAAAACCTTTAGGGAGAACGCTGCTATTTTCACATGAAAGACAACACCAACAACGTGAATGTATTTAAAACTGCATGTATATTTAGACGTTTGAGTGAAGCTGACAAACGCTTGATAAAGTTAAAGTGTGTTATTCACTATTCTAAAACGGCTAGTTCCATTCCTTGATTCTGATTGGCTGGTTTCCCTTTAATTGCTGTGGTATGTGAGACTATAACCCACACCTTTAATCAGTTTATATCAAACCCAGGTGTGTTATTTCTTTCCAGAGTGTTGTGAAGCTAGACTAGAGAACCTGATTGCAAGTAACAGGTGTGTTGTTTCTGCAGCCTGGCCGGGAACTACTTTCTTGTAACAGAGGAGTACTTTCTTGCAGAGCAGACCTTATAGTGAATTATTAGTGAAATAGAACAGTTTTAATTGGTTCGTGTCTATGATTTTTCATGTTGCCATATTGTAACCGTTTTAGAAAAGCAATAAGCCACGCGAGGCTTGTGGTTACCTGTATTTTACACCGGCTGAGTGCCTCGTGTCTCCCTACGCCTCTCAGCCGGTGTAAAATACCAGGTAACCACTCGCCTCTTGTGGCTTATTGCTTCAATAGCTTTGCCTGAGTGCACTTCCTTACATCCAAGGCAGCAGGCATTGCCAGAGGAAATTAGACAGGTGTACCAAACAGTGTTGATTTCATCGACTAAAACTATGACGAAAAATGTTTGTCGACTGTGTTTTTTTCACTGACGAAAACTAAATAAAAACTAAGCTGTGATGACTAAAACTAAGACTAAATATATTGACAATTTCGTCAACAAAATAAAAACTAGACTAAAACGTTAGGGAGAGACTAGTGGAGAAGAAAGTCATTTTATATTTGGTTGCTCTCAGGTGTTGCGTAAGCTCACAACGCGTCGCAGAGCTTGTAGATCGGCTATTTTCAGCACGCAAGCCAAGTGTAAAATCAGTCATTAATGCCATCAAGGCCTGCAAAAATACATTTCAGTTGACTAAATCAATTGTAGATTTAGTCGCCTAAAATCTTATGATATTTAGTCAACTAAAATTAGACTAAAACTAAAACTTTTCAGGTGACTAAATTATGACTAAAACGACATTTTATTCAAAAGACTATGACTAGCCGCGCCCGCTGGCCTGGTGGTCAAGGCGCATATCACATACTAGGCTATCATGCCTGCTGGCGTCGCCGGTTCGATTCCCGATCCGGACGATCTTTGCCATGTCATTCCCCATCTCTCTCCCCATTTCCTGTCAGTCTACTGTCCTATCAATAAAGGCATAAAAAGCCCAAAAACGAATCTTAAAAAAAAAAAGACTTTGACTAAAACTACATCAAAATGTGCTGTCAAATACAACACTGGTACCAAAACTATAAACTGCTTGGATAAAAATAACCTGCACGGCACACTCTCCTTTGAAGAATCCATGGGTTTGCTGCTTTGCGTCTCTGCTACTCTAGATCTTTCCCATGATGGGGTGGGGAGATAGGATGTAGTGAAGTGTATAGGACAAAGAGAAGGACACAACCACATCACTCTCCCTGGCCTCCTCCCCCAGACATGCAGCGCCGCTGACCTGTGAACAGACCGCACTCCGACTCGTTGGGAAGGGTTAACTAGGGGGATAATTAAGCCACACAGCTACCTGCCAGCTCCCACCTGTCTTTATATCCTCCATCTACTCTCCCCTCTCCACCATGCAACACTTGTCGAGTCCCATAGCCCTTTGTTGGCTCTCTGCTCCGTTCTAATCTGGCATGCTGTTCCACTTCTAATTCAGGGGACTCATTACGGGAGTGATTATCTCAGTGCCGGGCTCCACTCCGTGCTGGGCTTGAAAAAGAGACCGAGATAGTTTTGCTTGTTGGAGCAATGTGACTGTGACTGTAAGGCATATGCCATAAAATTGCCTTTTCTTTCTCAGCACGGGAAAAAGAAGTGCAGCAAAGAGGTTAACGAATGAGTCAGATAATGGTAATATCTGTGTAATTGAGCCTTGAAATGTGTCTTTTGTATGCATCTCTCATTCCTCCCCTCATTTCATGAAGACTGGGTGACATTCAGAGCAACGCCACCTCCGTCTGATTTAAAGGATTTGCTTATTAAACAATTGAGCATGAACATGACTTAATTAATTTTAAATAGTCTAAAAGACTATCTTATGGAGATTATACTGAGATTAGACGGCTTCCTGGCTCTAAAGATTCCCTCATATCTATGTTAATGGCATTAATTAATTTCAATTGTATCTGGGAACATACACTATACTACTTACATGTGTGTGTTAAGTATGGCGGCAATTAGAAACATTTCCTTTTTTCAGGTTTTACCGTGGTCTCTCACAAGGGTTAACATTATCGTCACTGTCGGGCAGAAACCGCGTATCTCAAAGTTTCACATTTTTCCTTTTTTTTTCACGAAGCAAAGCCCTGCTTCATCATACAAGGCCGTCGCACAGAGGTAGTGAAAACAGCCGATCTACAAGCACACAACTTCTCGTTGTGTTTGTAGATCGGCTGTTTTCACTAGTTTAGTTCGTTTTTTTAAATGATGAATACAAAACAAACTCTTTTGGACATACAAGGTTTACACCCGACAACGACGATATGTGTGTATGTATACTGTCCACATATAGATGTATATAATAATTGCTTTGGGCAAAGTACGCGTACACAGTTTTATGCACAATCCCCCATGCTCTCTTCATGAGATGAGAGAAGCCCAGGTGTGACTAGACTACTGACTAGATAACCTGTGATGCTTTATTAAAGTCAGCTGTTAGTTGGAGATAAAAGAGCAGTCGGTTTAAAGGGGAGTTTTTTAAGCCTCGAGGCAAACTTTGACATGGAACGTGAAAAGGTGTTTTAAAAAAGTGCGCTCATACTTTTCACCGTAGCACAATGGTCAGGGGCGTCGATTGGGTATGGCAGGGGTATGCAGCTGCCATACCCTGGGTCGATCCAGGGGGGAAAATAAAAGTTACTTTTAAATATAAATCCATGAGTGTCTGTTTGTCTATCTGTGCTGGTTATTATGTTGTTAAATTACAGTAAAATAACTACAAATGCAAACTTTAACAAAATGGTCACTTTAAAAAATTATATTATCCACATTTGTATTCTCCCCATCTTGACAAAAGGGTATATTCCCAGGTTCCGCAGGTCAGCTGCACAGGTGCAATGCATTATTGTTAATTGTGTCACGTTTACTAAAATGCCAAGTTTAGCTGCACTTGAACAACCGTTCCAGGCTGCCATATTATCCAGCCCAAGAAACCATAGAAACAGGGGGAAAGTAGAATGTACTTCTTAAAATAAATGTAGCATGCCTGTTGCTAAGGTATGGCAACATGACTGGTGTCTTGACACCAGTCATGTTGCCATACCTTAGCTTTTTTTGAACTGAGGACACTGACAATGGTTTGTCTGGAGAGTAGAAACAAGGGTCTATTTTTCATTTCGACACATGATGGCACTAGAGAGCAGCACTTCTCCTGGAATATTATGATTCTCCTTTCACCAGTCAATCATTAGGGGCTTGTTCACTGCTCACACTAAACACAATTGCCTGTTTGCTTGCTTGCTTGCTTGATTGATTGACATTTTTATTGACAAAATGCATATTATACATGAACATAATTATACTTGTACTGTACGTACAGCATCTGTCAAAAGGATAAAACACACAAAAAAAGCCTGAAGAGCTTATTTCCGCTGTGGTTCAGTCAGACACTTTCATCAGGATTAATCATTTATTGCAATGGTATTGCGTTCAGTTTGGAGGTGCGACTGCAGATTATCTGCGCACGCACGACACAGAATCTGATATCACTATACCCCCCTGAAGCACTGCATAAGATATAGTAACAGAGTTATTGCTTGAACATGAACCCTTCAAGGGCATATCGTCGTTGTCGGGTGAAAACCTTGTAAGTCCAAAACCGTTGTTTTTGCATTTATCGTTTTAAAAATGATTTAAACTAGTGAAAACAGCGATCTACAAGCACACAACGCCTCGCGGTGCGAGGCGTTGCGTGCTTGTAGATCAGCTGTTTTCACTACTTTTGTGCGACGGCCTTGTATGATGAAGCTGGGCTTTACTTTGCGAAAGAACGTACAAATTTGAAACTTGGAGATACGAGGTTTCCACCCGACAACGACGATATGTTAACATAACATCATACAATCCACAGAAACATACATTTAACTTAAAGAAGACCTACAGTAGATGGCACATGACGAGGCTGGGGAGATGGAGGGAGTTAGATCAGTGGTTCTCAACCTTTTTTCTGCATGGGCACTTTCATGTCCCAAGAATCCATGGGTGTAAATCTCGTCACTGTCGGGAAGAAACCTTGTATCTCCAAGTTTCAGATGTGTACGTTTCCTCGCAAAGTAAAGCCCTGCTTCATCCTACAAGGCTGTCGCACAACAGTAGTGAAAACAGCAGATCTACAAGCACACCCAGAGTCAAAACCAACAAAGGGTCAAACTCGTTCTTCTGCTATACCACCAAAATGTGGAAAGCCTTATCGAAGGCCATAAAGGAGTGTGGATCCCTAGCATCCTTTAAAATTGCCCTGAAAAGCCACTTACAGGCAGCAGCCGTTCGCAACTGGTAAAAATAACAAACCTAGCCCAGCCCTACCCTCCCCTGCCCCTTCTTTGTATATACTTACTGTTTGTTTAGATTTTATTTACATACCGGTATCTACTGCATAGTACTGTGTTCTATTCGTCTGTCATTCAATGTTATATGAGATACTTAAAGGGTTTCCTGTGGAAATAAGCTTAGTCTTTTCTAGGATCTCCTTTTAGTAGACCTTGTGCCAGTGAACTCGCGATGCGAGGCGTTGTGTGCATCTCCTATCGCGGAGCCCTTTAAAACGCCAATGTTAACTGTATTCCATTTATGCAACAAATAGTTAAATCTGCTTTTGTATATTCCATTTTGCAATAAATGGTAAATGACTTGACGTGAATGTTTCTGACTAAAACAACAGTTACTGTACAAAAAGGAAATGGAAATTCACAACTCAACAGTAACTCAACAGTAACTCAGAGTCTAGAAACTTTGGTATATTGTTGCCCGTTACTTTTTGTGACAGTTATGTTATCATTGTGTTTTAATTCATTTCGAAGCTTGGGTTAATTTGAAAAGTTTTGCCAAAAATAGTCCCTGGAGAACAAAGATGTCCGTGACTGATAAACTGTGAATGATGTTGCCACTATTGACTTAATTATTCAGGTAACTTCTGTACAGTTTATAATTACTTTGGAGAAGTAAACAACCACTAATTCTGAAAAGAAAAAAGCCTTTAGCTGGAAAATGGTCTGTTTATGTGTGATATATTGGGAGAAGCTGTAAATAGACAATGAATTGGTATGTTGGTATATTGTCCATAGTTTAAGGTGCACACTCTTTAAAGTCATGCAAATCTAATAATTCAATTGAATTTGAACTAATTTAAAGCACAACCCTGTCCTTTTCAGTGTTGATTTCGTCGACTAAAACTATGACGAAATATGTTTGTCGACTGCATTTATTTTCACTGACGAAAACTAAATAAAAACGAAATAAACACTAAACTGTGATGACTAAAACTAAGACTAAATATATTGACAATTTCCTCAACAAAATAAAAACTAGACTAAAAGTTTAGGGAGGGACTAGTGGAGGAGAGAGTTATTTTATGTTTGCTTGCTCTCAGGTGTTGCGTGTTGAAAATAGCAGATCTACAAGCTCACAACCAAGTGTAAAATCAGTCATTACGATACCATCAAGGCCTGGCAAAATACATCTCAGTTGACTAAATCAACTGTAGATTTAGTCACCTAAATGATCTCATGATATTTAGTCGACTAAAATTAGACCAAAACTAAAACCTTTCAGGTGACTAAATCATGACTAAAACTAAAAGCCATTTTATTCAAAAGACTATAACTAAAACTAAATCAAAATTTGCTGTCAAAAACAACACAGGTCCTTTTCCCCTTAATTCCGACCACTGTTATTCTCCATGCATAATGTATACTTTGAGCATTCAAGTCCAGGCTGGGGTGATGGGGGGAAGGTGAAAGCCATCGATTCACAGCGTGCGCGCAGAGCAGACAAGAGGGCTGGAGGAAGGTGAAAGGAAAAGGTAAGGCATTGTGCTGAGTTGCCACTCAAGTGAAGCATCGTGTGCTGTACATCTGACAAGAAGACTGGATTTTAAGATGTCCTGGCCCTGAAGATGGATCATTGTCCTGGCTCTGAAAGCACGATACCAGTGAAAAGGATGAGCAGACAGTCGTGGGTCTTGTCGGTGCAATAAGTGCAATGGTGCAAAGAGGACAAACGCAGCTAAATAGACCTACATAGTTTGTTTAAGATACAGTATGCTGTTCTTGTCAGTATCTTTGCTCCTTGACCTGAATGTGGGAGTTGATGCACCATATCGTCACTGTCGGGCAGAAACCTCGTATTGCCAAGTTTCAAATTTGTATGTTTTTTCATAAAGTAAAGCCCTGCTTCATCATACAAGACTGTCGCACAAGACTAGTGAAAACAGCAGATCTACAAGCACACAACGCCTCGCGGTGCGAGGCGCTGTGTGCTTGTAGATCGGTTGTTTTCACTAGTTTAAATCCTTTTTAAAATGATAAATACAAAACAAACGGTTTTGGAGATACAAGGTTTCCACCCGACAGCGACGATACGTAGCTGGATACATCCCAAACTTTTGAGTGATACTTGACGACTTTCTTGTACTTTGAATACATGGGTTATCTATCTAATTCACAGTAGATAACAGGGCCTTTATGTCCCTATGCATTCAGGAATCGAACCGAGCTCCATCCTTTGGCACACAACCATCTCGCGTGGCTGTGTGCTCAACATAATGCAGCGATCAATTGCTAATTCACACACAAGCGGACAGGAGTATTCGGTCAAGTCAGCGACTCAAAGGCACTAATTCAACAACCACTCAGCCTATTTGGATCCCATGCGGCAGTTTGTAAAGATCTACGGGTGACCACACAAATCCTGGCTGGCGTGATTAATGTCCCCCTGCACACACACCAACCAGAGTTGTTGGATAAAGAGACTCGGATCAATAGCAACTTTATTGATGGGCCCCACCAAATAAAGATGACATTTGCTTGCTTTAACAGATCTTCAATTTGTCATGCTAAGTGAAAATGTAATTCATTCTCAACGCTGGCCCGGCTTCAAAGGTCACGCAGGGGGCAAGAAAGGTAGATTGGAGGAAGCGGGGTTTGGAAGTAAAGAGAGCAGAGGCATCAATTGGGTATGGCAGGGGTATGCAGCTGCCATACCCTGGGTCCAGGGGGGGAAATGAAAGTTACTTTTAAATATAAATCCATGAATGTCAATTTTTCTATCTGTGCTGGTTATGTTGTTAAATTACAGTAAAATAACTACAAATGCAAAATGTAACAAAATGGTCGCTTTAACACTTGGGTGACTGAAAATAAAAAACTACCACTACGCCTGCATTTATCGTTCATTTTGACCGTTAGATTCTCTCCCTTTTGGCCCAGGAGCGCAACACTTCCTCCCCCTGCTGCCAGCGGGGGTTCTATTGTCTTCCGAATTTGAATTAGCATTTCAATTGACCTCTCAAATAGCCTACTCTCGCTTTCAATGTTAACTTCATGGTTTAGCAGGAAAAAAAACAGGCTTGGGAAAATGACACTAAGTTTGTAGCATGATCTTACTTTTAATGTCACTGGTTTAATTTCGTATCGCTTCGCAGCGCAGCCCAGCATCCGCGCCGAGTTATAGCTGATTGTTGAGTTTTGAAAGTCATTTTAAAACAGTTCGGTTTTGCATGCAGGAATAAATCAATGATCAGCGTCTTTGCGCACAGTGCGCCATGCAGTTTGAGTGGTTATAGACACGTTTGTTTATCCAGAAACATATCTTTTATGGCTTTGTTTTATTTACGATTTGGGAGATTCAAGGCCAACACAGCGGGGCGCACCGCGCTATTGATTATGCGGTGAAAGGCAAGGTTATGTGATGTCCCGACATCACGCACGCATGCATGCATGAGAGAGAGAGAGAGAGAGAGATATGCCTTGCGCTGTATATAGGAATGAACGCATGCATGGTTCGATCGTGGACGTGGTATAAAAAAGTATATAAAAAAAAAAAGACGTGGAGAGAGAGGCAGGTTCCTTTCATGTGGGAGAAAGAGAGAGCGTAAAATGAAACCAAATGGACCTGTATGGTTCCATTTGGCTTAGTTTTGTTCATTGACAATATAGGGTATTTTGTTACACAAATAGCCAATCTTCTACAAGCTCACAACGCCATACGAAGCGAAAGAATTACGCCAGTAAAGAATGCAGGCTTTCTCTAAAGAATGTAATCCCATGACATCAATCGATTGAAACATCTATTTGAAGTTAACAAATGGTAATAATAATAATAATGTCGCTATACACAATAGTTTTTACAGTTCACCTTTTTTGAAAGAGAGAGAGAGAGAGAGAGAGAAGAGAGAGAGTGTATAACGTTACATCATCGCGGGACGGAGATAAATTATGCGTGATAATGATAGGCTACAGCTGGGGGTCGGGTGCCCACTCCTTCTCGTCCCAAACTGCTAATAAAATAGCCTAAATCAATCATACAAGGCAGGCATATACGAACATACAGTACGTTGGATATTTTAGACACAAGTTCATACTCTTCTTGGACCCCGAAAACTTTAAAGGTAGAAATGGCTTTTATTCACTTATTCACTTCTCTGTAGTCTTGTTGCGCTGACGACGCCTGGTTTGTGCTGCGTGCATTTTTTCACTTGAGTTGAGAAACAAACCGCTTCAATATGATGGACATTATGTAACATTTTGTCAACAATCTCTGAACCTTTGGAGTAATATAAAAGTTCACTTTGACACTTATTTATAGGCTATCCATCGCGCTGTTCAACTCCAACAGCCTCGCCAAACGTTTGGCTCTAGAATGAAACCAAATGGACCCGTACGGCGATAACGCGCGATAACAATACAATTGATACATTGATATTAGGCTATCATGATTATTTTCAGGTATAGGGTTAGAGGGTTATAAAATAAAACATTAGTCAACATTTAGTCATGTTATCTTTGCTGACAGTGAAATGTAAATGATCCATTAGAAGCAACAAAGGCGCACTCCGGGTGGGCTGGAGGTGTGAAGTCTCTTCTGCTTCTTCTGGGAGGGGGAGAAAAAGGGGAGAACGGTCCTTTCTGCCGATAATAGCCGTCAGAGTGGTATAATTGTATTTTATTTCATAATTAGGAAACGTTTCAGAAGGGGAAAAAAAACGAGAACATATATCTTGAGTATTTAGGAAAAGTCATGGAAGGGGACATTTCTGAGACCTTCATGGGGAGAGTTATTGCACCGGTTAGTCACCCGTGTGTTAACAAGGTATTATAATTATATTCTCCACACTTGTATTCTCCCCATCTTGACAGAATGGTATATGCCCAGGTTCGGCAGGTCAGCTGCACAGGTGCATTGCATTATTGTTAATTGTGGCACGTTTACTAACATGCCAAGTTTAGCTGCACTTGAACAACCGTTCCAGTCTGCCATATCCAGCCCAAGAAACCGTAGACAGACAGGGGAAAAAAATAAAATGTACTTCTTAAAATAAATGTATCATGCCTGTTGCTAAGGTATGGCAACATGACTGGTGCGAGCGTGCAATACACCAGTCATGTTGCCATACCTTAGCTTTTTATGAACTGACGCCACTGGAAAAAAAGAAAGAAAGAAAGAAAGAAAGAAAGAAAGAAAGAAAGAAACTAAACAAAACCGGAATTATACGGAAATGATATCAAACAAAAAATGCTGCTCTGTATGCCATCCATACGTCTGTCTCGGGGACGGTCCGCTATTCCGAAACACCGTTATTCCGACGGACCCCTATTCCGAAACAAAATTGAAAGACACCTTTATTCCGAATATAAGACTCTCACACCCCCCCCCCCCCCCCCCCCTCTCTCTCTCACCTCACCTCTCGCGCTCATTACTTAGAAACACCCATCACCCATTCCCTCTCTCAATGATTTGTATAGGACCCTCTCCCCTTGCGCTCATCCCCCCCTCTCTCCCCTCTCTCCCCTCTCTCTCTCTCTCTCTCTCTCTCTCTCTCTCTCTCTCTCTCTCTCTCTCTCTCTCTCGCCCGCTCCCCCGCTCTCTCTCTGTCTCTCTCTCATTTCAGTTTGCGATGCGTGCACGCAATGCATGTAAAAAGCCATGGGAATTAAGGAATGCACGCACGGTCAACAATCAACCCATGAACAAACATGATACAATTGATTTAAGTTCTTTATGAGGACATGGAGTGGAGACAGTAGGAAGAACACCACCAAAGTCTTTTCAACTCTCCCAAAGTTGCATAACGTGCGCATGGATGCACTCACTGACTGTGTCACCAATCGACAGTGAGTACTGAGTAGCCTTTTTAATTCATTGCTCATCTATCAAGTATCAACCTTATGAAACAATTGCGCAGACCCACGCAATTGTCAAGACATGGTATTGTATGTTGGCATGAAACATGATTGTGAAAGCAGTGTGCCACATGCAGACACAGCCTGCGCGATTATAGTCCAATGAATTCCCTTATGCAAGATTGAAGCTGTTTTTTTTTCTTTCTTTTTTTTGCCTACTTTTCATTCAATTTCAGTCCCATGCAATGCAGTAGGCCTAATGCTTTAACTGTTGCCTATTGGCTGTTTGTGCATCTGCTAGGCTACTACATTACAATTATTATGTCCGGTAAATTTTAATCATGCCGGTCACGGTGACCGGCAGTTTAAAATCCTAGCGCGAAGTCTGAAATAATGAATTCATGCTCATATTATAAATGCCTACTTCTGCTGCTGACTTGACATGACAGTGAAATTAGAATCATTTAGGAGAGAGAAAGGCCTTCTTCTGAATGTGTGAGTGGCTTATTGGAGGGCTGTAGGCGGCGGCCTATCTTTGATCCAAAATTGGAACCACCGCTATTACGAATAATGGAAGTCTACGTTCGAAATAGGGGTGCGCCGGAATAGCGGTGTGTAACCGTCTGTCTCCATCTCTGTGTATTTACACTGAAGACAAGCCTCGCTGTTTGAACAGCTTTTGGTATCAAGTTTGAGCGGAATAAAAGGCACAGGCCTCCCTTCGAGACACTGTACGTCGTATAGGGAACATTGAGCCATCAAGCTGGGCGGCCAGATGCATTGTTGAGAGAGGCACACACGGGGGCGATTCGGCCACAGGCCCATGTGGGGAGGGGGGAGGGGTATGTATGAGGTTTTGCAGTTCGTGCTGCAGATACATGCATCCCACATCACCTCAGTGTCCTCTCCGTCTTCCCATCCGCACCGCTTCCCTCTCTATCTATCTATCTCCAGGGGCGTCACAAGGGGGGGGGAGTGGGACTGAGTTACTAGGGCCCAAGGTGGAGGGGCCTTGAATATTTTATACTTTAGCTATTGAAAAATAGCAGATATACAAGCTCACAGCGCGGCACAGAGTGCCGCGCTGGGAGCTTGTAGATCTGCTATTTTTGAAAAAGTCGTGAAAATGTTTGCAAATCTTTGAATATAAGTATTTTTTAATTTGTAACTCAAATTTTGCTTCTGGGGGGTCCCTGGAACGAAATATTTTGAGATGGGGCTCCGTGGCCAAATACATATCATTTTGGGGGTCCTTCACATGAAAATATTTGAGCACCACTGACATAGAAACATATTTTTTTTCAAAAAACCTTTGAAGGATTTGAAATATTCAGACCCCGCACAGATTCTCACGACTTTTCAAAAATAGCAGATATACAAGCTCACAGCGCGGCACTCGGTGCCGCGCTGTGAGCTTGTAGATCTGCTATTTTTCAACAGTTAAAGCACAAAATGTGAGCGAATCCTTGCACCCGGGGCCCAGGATTTGGTGCGACGCCCCATGTCTCTCTCCCTCCTCCTTCCCTCATATCAAACTGCTTTGTGATCCAGCGGGTCTGGAGCGGGTTTTTGCCTCCGCCGGTGCCGCGGCGGTGCCTCCCCAATCACGCTGTGATTTGAGCAGCTTGCTGCTCATTGGAGGGCGGATCAATAGGCGAGGATTCCACACACAAAGCTGAGGTGACAGGCGGAGACTGTGAGAAAAGGGGAGTGTGACCTTTGGAGAATACAATTTTAAACATCTCTCCGACTCAGGGCTAAGTTAACTCGGGCACCGTGCTGCGCCTGCACTCGCGGATCGTTTATTTTCCCCTGGACGGTACCAATTGGGGGGGAGGGGGATGGGGGGTATGAGGGCGAAGGCAGGGGTGCAGCAGGAGTGGCGGTGGAGGTGGCGATGGCGATGGTGGATCGGGCCTTGGGCCAAGTAAACAGAGCAGTATAGTGCACCAATTTCAGCGTGTTGTTGTTGCCTGTGAATTTACTCGCTTTGGTCTCCCCTTACCCTTAACTTGTCTCATTCTATCAGTGGTCCTGCAAGGGTTGTTTAAGGAGGCAGACAGAGTATGGTCGTATAGCGGAGAGCCAATAGCCCGCGAGCACACATGCTCTGCAGCACTGACTTTCCCCGAGACTCATTTACATCCTATGAGGCGAAAAGATGCTCTGAGCCTGTACAATTACAATGAAACGCTGACAGAAAATCTATATTTGTCTGCTGGAATGATTTAGCTGCATGGTGCTCTTTCTCTCTCTTTTCTTTCTCTCCCCCCCCCCCCCTCCCCTCTCTCTCTCTCTCTCTCTCTCTCTCCCTCTCTCTCTCTCTCTCTCTCTATCTATATATATATATATATATTAGGGGTGTGTAACGATACATTTTAACAGCGATACGATACGCATCACGATAGGATACATGGACGATATTGGTTCATTCATGGCGATACGATCCAATGATTTAAAATCGATGTAGTAACTTTTTAGCAAAGAAATGAAATCTGTGTAAAACATGTAAAAAATCTATTATTATGGAAGTAAACGCTGTGATTATCTAGCAAATACATGGACATTATATGTCAACACATATGGACAAACCCACCTTGACATGAACACAGAGATTACACACATTTATCGATAAACCAAGAGTAGCTATATGGAATGGAAAGGTAATTAGACCCCTCTTTTTTAATTTTCCCTCTTAACCCTTCTTGTGCTATTTTTGCTATTTTACTTACCCTGAGCTGCTTGTAGAGATGTGGGTGGTCCTGGCTCGTCCTACGCTTTCCAACGAGTGATAGATGGTCCGATATTTAATAAAATGAATTAATTAATCGGAGGCCTATACGAAGCCCCGGTCTAATTTTCCATCCATGCCCCGGGCCGCGATTCTGTTTACATCTGCCCGTATATCGGTTAACGCCACCGCCCCGCGCCGCCGACTCCAATACAAACTCACATCTTTAGATACCTTTTTCTCTGAACTGTGTTCCCAGGGCAGCGACAAAGTTTTTTTTGCGGCTAAATAGCTTCAGATTGGGCTTCTGAAAGATAAAGAAGCTAATAGCTAACTGTTAGCTAACTTCATCCGGTCTTCGCTCATAACAGTGTTTGCAGTGAAAGCCTAAGCCACTTCTGCCTGTGTAGACGGAAGTTAGAGCGAAGGCCTATGCAGAAATGTCTGGCACTCTAGCGGCACCTTTTGGCCCCTGGCAGTAAGTGGGTTAAAATGGCCAAATACAGGCACAAAATGATGAAATCCCTCTCTCCCTATTCTCTCTCTCTCCTTCTTTCTCTCTGTCCCTGCTCTACACAGGGGCGTCACACCAAATTCTGGGCCCTGGGTACAAGGATTGAATCCGGGCCCCCCATGAATGTTAACTATTGAAAAATAGCAGATATTCAAGCTCACAGCGTGGCACCGAGTGCCGCGCTGCGACCTTGTAGATCTGCTATTTTTGAAAAAAAAAAAGGGAAAATGTGTGCAAGAAACCTATGTTTCCATGTCAGTCGTTCTCAAACTTTTGCATGTCAAGGACCCCCAAAATAATATGTATTTGGCAACGGACCCCCATCTCAAAATATTTAGTTCCAGGAACCCCCCCAGAAGCAAAATTTGAGTTACTAATGTTCGCTTAAAAAATACAAAGATTTGCACACATTTTCACGACTTTTCAAAAATGGCAGATCTACAAGTTTGCTGTGAGCTTGTACATCTGCTATTTTTCAATAGCTAAAGTTACTAGGGCCCCTCCACCTTGGGCCCTGGTAACTCAGTCCCACTCCCCCTGGCTCTCCACACAAAGGAGAATGGAAGGACTACTTTGTTTGGTGCTTGACAAACATTTCTGAGATCTACCGTGGTTTGAAGGCCAGTTGAGAACGTGTATGAAGCAAATGTTTGACTTATTAATGCAATTATCATCCCGCCAGGTGCTTTTTTTTTTCACAATCCCTTCAGACATCATTTGAAATTTCTGTTCTCTTTCAAAACCTTGGATAGCACTCATCCCTTGGCACAGCCTGTCCTGTTTTCAAAAATCTTACATCAATATCTTTGTGTTCCATTTTGGAATAATTTGTTCAAATGACAGCAATGTGTAATGAAATGAAATCCCGTTAGATGCCCCGCACAACTTCTTATTGCTGTAAAAACTAATTCTTGATTCTAAATAATTGCAAGGCAAGTTTATTTATTATTATTCTGAACATAATTCAACAACTAGCCAATTTAAGGCGTTTTGCACAAAACCCTAAGAGCATTATGATAACGTGCAAAAGAAACATTTGAGGACCTAATATAAAAACAAGAATAATCTCAAATGAAATATATAAGAACAAAGTTACAGTGCAATAAATGGATGAAAACGCTAATAAAGGGCAGCAACAAACAGGGAAAAAAAAAACTTTTTTAGTCAAGAAGTGTCAAAAATAGCTGATATACAAGCTCACAGCGTGGCACCAAGTGACATGCTGTGAGCTTGTATACCGTGCTATCCACGAGTTTCCAACGCCCCATAGTGCATTGCGCAGACGTCTGCATCGAGCTTCCGCCGCCGATTTACAAGCTCACAACGGGTTGCATCTGCGACGCGACGTGAGCTTGTATGTCTGCTGTTAAACCCGGAAGTTTGGTCCTGATAGTCTCCAGTAAACTCCCCGGGAAACTTGTGGATACACACCAACAGTACTTCAATGCGTTGACATACAAATGAAATAAAGTGAAGAGTAGATATTTATGAAACCATATGGACTGTATTCTTTAGAGTTGTAGTAAACTTTATTTACAGGTTAATCTTCTTTAAAATGAAATTAAAAAGAAGAAAAAAAAGAACATTGAATACATGGTAAACACTATAGCTAAAAGTACAAATCCTATGAAACACTAAATACAAAGACATTCGCTGATCATGGTGAAAATGCATTGATAATTTTCATTAAGGTTCACCATACATTGTAGAAGGGGCGTTTGTTTTTGTACACTTTCCACCACCATGCTGAGAAACATTCCTGGAGAATAGGAACAGGTATAGGGTGGTGATACAGGTCTGATCACCCTCCCGGCCGTTTGCCTCGGGTGTCTATCCGGTGCAATGTTAAAACGTAACATTAAAACCTACATTTTTAAATAACTGTAGTGGAGTAAAAAGTACAATATTTGGATCTGAGATTTAGTGGAGTAGAAGTAAAAGTATTGCAAATTGGATATACTCAAGTAAATTAAATAATAAATACCTCAAAATTGTACTTAAAGGGGTACTGTCACCTATAATGGGTTACTGTCACTTTAAGAATCATCTTAAAAAAACAAGTTAATATTTGTATGTTGTCATTGTGGGGATGCGCAATTATAAGCCAATCAAATTAATTGTCTGTATAGCCTGACTGTATGACTACTCACTGTACTGGTCAGCTGTTGTTGGGGGGCGAGGGGCAGATTACACTGTGACATGAGCTTCAGACTGTTTCAGACTGTTTTCAGAGAAGCTCATGTCACAGTGTAATCTGCCCCTCAACCCCTTTAGGTGACAGTACCCCTTTAAGTACAGTACTTGAGTAAATGTACTGAGTTTATGTCCTATTCTGCAGTGGCTGGCTCGGCTGGCTGGTAACTCTAAACTGTCTAACCCTAAACTTATTTCTCATTTTATCCACAGTAAAACAAATACAAGTATAGGCTGCCAAAACAGCCCCACCGAGATGGGTCAGCGCGGTGAGCGTGAGACCGGCGGAAAAAATGAGGGCGAGCGGCCACGAGGGCGAACAGACTTGTTACCGTACCGTCACCCTGTCTAACTCTGCACCACCTGCATTTAGCAGTCAGTCTCATCCAGAGCAACTTACAAATCGTCACTGTCGGGCAGAAACCTCGTACCTCCAAGTTTCAGATGTGTACGTTTTTTCGCAAAGTAAAGCCCTGCTTCATCATACACGGCTGTCGCACAAAGCTAGTGAAAACAGCAGATCTACAAGCACACAACACCTCGCGGTGCGAGGCGTTGTGTGCTTGTAGATCGGCTGTTTTTACTGGTTTAAATCATTTTAAAAATGATAAATACAAAAGGAACGGTTTTGGACATACAAGGTTCCCACCCGACAACGACGAAGTGCAAGATCAAAATAGCATCGTAAATATGAACTTTACCCAGCTAAAAGAGTAGAGCCTCTTAGAAACTAGAATACCGAGTATAATGAATGTAGCATCTGTCATAAACAACATACTTTCTAATTAACATTATGTGGTCAAGACAGAAACAAAGTCCAGGAACAAGTGGTACTATGCATAGTAAACTAGCATGTCCAAAGAAGTTGGCAAGAAGGGATGCAAGGAGAGAGTCGGTGGTTCGATGGATTCATCAGAAAGTTTCAAATATATTTGGGGGAAAAGGTGAGAGGGAAAAGGTTTACTACATTATAGGATCCCAGCACAGTTCTGCATTGATCTCACAACACTATCCTCTGAAATCGCTGCACACGTTGTTATGTTGCCCCATCGAAGTTTTGACCTCTCCGCCTTGTTTTGGTCAGGGTTGCCGCATTCCACAAATACGTAGGCCTATTTGTAGCGTTCTCTAACACCCTCTAAAAATACATTTACACATCAAACTTGAATCTTTCACAACAGGAACCTTTGAAACTGAACATATACACGTCGCCTTGTTTGATATCGCTTTCAAAAGGAACCAAGTACATATTTTTTTTATAGAGACCCGGTGCCTTTCCAGAATCCAACAATATGGTCAGAGGACTTATATCTACAACATCAACGTTTTCAAATGTGTGTTGCTTTCGCTCAAAAGGATGTCGTGTCTGGTCTGAACTAAATTGGCCACAGCTCTTGTTGAGCACTAAGGCCACTGCCATTGGTATTTGGCCTCCCACTCGATTCTGCAGGGAAAACACTTTGAGTAGCAACCACAATCGTTGGGATTGTTACACAGAGAATATACTATATCCCTCATTATATTATTGCTGCTTGGTGGACCTTGTAAAACTGGTATGACCAAAACGATTACTTTTCAGTAAAGGGACAAAACAAAACTGTGTTCCAAATAATGCAGTGTAGATAATTAGGTCACAAACTTGTATTATTACTACATTTCATCGGTTAAAAGCCGCAGACACTCTTGACCATTAAACCTGGCATCCCTGTTTTGGGCTTGTCATTATAGGGGAACATTTTCAAAGATGAAAACATTTGGAAAAATAGCAGATCTACAAGTACAAGCTCTTGACACGTGACACTTTGTGATGCATTGATATTTTTGCTGCTTTTGTGCAACACTTTCGTATATGGCAAAGTATAAATAGGGGTATAAATAGGGCATTACTGTAAAAGCCATATACAAATACATGAACAGATGACTTATGGCGTTTCCCCCCCCCCCCCCCCCCCTGCCCTACAGCAACAATACTAATCTCAAAAGAAATGCAGTAAAACTACTTTAGTTACATTGAGTACCTGAGACGAATAACAGTCTAAGTCCGTATTTTAACATTTTGGATAAAGACATTTTTTTTATTTACCAGACTGTAAACCACAAACTAGAACTTTTTAATTTCTTAAAGTCTTAATGTACCCCCCCCCCCCCCCCCCCTTATTTTACTGAGTTTGATTTTTTTTTACTTAACTCATATATATTAGGAATTATAAGACATAATACTTATGGAAAGTGTAAAAACAGTATATCTCCAGCAGTTTGTGGAACAACAGTGTAAGTCCGTACAAGCAATATTCAGCAGACAAAGGGAGCAGATAACATTAAAACAGACAATTAAACAAAATGAGGGGGGATTGCATTAACAATTTAACAGATTAAAAATGATTAGTTTGTGGTTTACAGTCTGGTAAATCCAAATATATATATATTCCAAAAAAATGGAATTATACTGTTATTCGTCTCAGGTACTCAAAATGATCGTACAAATCTGAAATGCATTACATCGTTTTGTTACACACCGTTCTCTATTCACTCTCTGTAAGAGACAAGCGTTTGCTCTCTCACATTTGAAAGGCAACCAATATTCCCTACCTCACTTGAAAGGTTAGTCTGAAATTGACTTTTTAGACTACTTGGTAGCAGAGTTTTTCCAGTTGCTGTAAATGTACTGTACTGATAACATTTTAACAGTAATGTGATACTGGGTATCCAGTAGCAAATGTACTTTAATTTGACAATTCACAGTTATGCTTAGACTTCGGTTTCTTATAGGCCAGGGGTCTTCAACAGGGGGTCCGGGACCCCTAGGGGGTCCTCAGAGTTACTACAGGGGGTCCTCCAAATATTCCAATCCTTTTCATATTAACTTGAACCCTAGTGTCCATATTCTGAGACCTGTAGCCAAAAATAGCAGATTGGCAAAGAGATTTGGTGTAGAGGGTAAAAAGAGCAGACTAAGTACACAGCGAAAGGTCAAATGTTTTAGGTTATGATGGCTCAAGTGGTTAAATATCTGAATTGTGCTGTCAAACGGTGAAACTATATGGAATCTATGAACAGGTTGTGGGGGTCCCTGCTTCATCTCTCTCTCTCAACTGAGGGGTCCTTGGCCTGAAAACGTCGAAGACCCCTGTTATAGGCTATTGCATAACATCCTGATGATTAAGGCTACATTTGGCAGGCCGTTGTAGCAGGCCCAGTCATGGTCATTCCATGATTGATCACTAAATCCACAATCACTGCATGGATTTCATTGGATTTCATTGACTGGTCACTGTGTTGGTGTGTGGCCTCTGCCAGGAAGGCTACCCCCCACAAATAGCAATTGTGAGCTTGTAGATCGGCTATTTTCAGCGCACGACACTGGCATGCGACTAAGTATAAATCAGGCGACAGGCGTAAGCTGAGACCCATGGCCACTTCAGAGGCACTTGTCCTCTTGTCCTACTGGTGACCTCCTCGCGTAACTCACGTTGAATCTGCCTGCTCTTGTTGCAAGTGGATACGACCCTTTTAGATTCTCACCTCAATCACCAGTATAATGAGTTGTCACTGTTGGAAGCCTGGAAAATGGCCTACATACAAAATTCTTATGATCTAAACATGTCATTTTTTTTCAGTTAACAGTTTACATCAGTTTACATAAATCTATGCATAATATTACAGTTACTTGATCCTATTGAGGAAATGAGCAGTTGTACTCATTGATAGTTAGAGGCATTTAAATAAAAATGATAAAAACAATTGTGTAATCTGTGTATTTAATTTTTGAACGCTTCTACAAAATGAACAAGTTATTTTAGTATTGAAATATAGACAGTGACGTCAGTTCAGAAAAAGTTAAGGTATGGCAACATGACTGGTGTCTTGCACGCGCGCGAAGACACCAGTCATGTTGCCATACCTTAGCAACAGGCATGATACACTTATTTTAAGTACATTTGATTTTTTCCCCTAGTTTCTACGGTTTCTTGGGCTGGATATGGCAGCCTGGAACGGTTGTTCAAGTGCTGCGAAACTTGGCATGTTATTAAACGTGCCACGATTAAGAATAATGAATTGCACCTGTGCAGCTGACCCCGGAACCTGGGAATATACCATTTTGTCAAGATGGGAGAATACAAGTGTGGAGAATATAATTATAATATCTTGTTAAAGTGACCATTTTTGTAAAACTTTGCATTTGTAGTTATTTTCTGTAATTTAACAACATAACCAGCACAGATAGACAAAGAGACATTCGTGGATTTATATTTAAAAGTAACTTTCATTTTCCCCCCGGACCCAGGGTATGGCAGCTGCATACCCCTGCCATACCCAATGGACACCCCTGAGTATAGAATGTTTAATTATCCGTCATGAAGACTGTATCACTGGTTTTGAAAAAGTTCCTCAAGGTTCTACAATTAGTATCAACGTGATGGCGAAAAACTGTAATAGGCTGAAATACGTCATACTTAGAGCAGCTATATTTTTCATGTGAAATGAGTGGCCTTTTTAAAGTCATGTAATGTATGTATTCATGAAGCGTTTCATGAATAAGTTGGCGTCTGGATGGAGGCCGAGGCGAGGAGCCTGCCTTGGGCTAGGCTGTACAGTTGAGCTTCTGTCCTACCAGCTGTTACCACTACCAGCCAGCAGGGGGCAATGTTACACGAGGTATCTCGTTCAAAAGCCACTTTCTGTCCTCTCCTCAAATTGGTGTTGTAGACATGTCTCCAGGAAGAAGGGAGAGAGAGAGAGAGAGAGAGAGAGAGAGAGAGAGAGAGAGAGAGAGAGAGAACTACTGCATTGCACAACAGAATGTGTAGTGTATCAAGGGGAGAATAAGAGGAAGCCGGTGGATTTACGTTTGTAGCTTTTCTCCCCTTGTTTTACATCTCAATTGTGTTTGGACAAGGCCCACTCTACATGTGTAATTACCACCGACACTGTTACTTTTTCCAGACACAAGTTCAGGCCTTTCCCGGGTGATTAGTATGCTTTGTGTCTCGGGGGCACCCGTAAATACAAAAACCAAGGGCTCTCAGTGTGTTGGCCATATATTTGCTTTGTTTCCATTTTTCCTCACTGTCCCCATTAATGTGAACCCACTGATATTAATAGCCCTCAAGGACGAAAGGCAATTTGTATGCAAGTCTCATTTTGTCTGTCTTGAAATCACTTGAAATTGGAGAGCATGTCATTAGAGTTATGAATAATTCCGGGGGATCTGCCATCTACATTTCCTGGTTCCGGCTTTTTCTTCGGGGGATTGCGAACAACACAATATGACTAATTACATATCATTTGATCACCAAATTCAGCTGGGACAATATAGGGAAAGGATGACGCTGATATTACCTCCAGTGGAAGGGGCTTGTCTACAGCAGCGCCATTGATGGCAAAGATTGCATCTTGAGGGAAAATTTAAATTCATCGCCACACAGTTAAAGACTAAATCAATTTCTCTGCTTCCATCACATTGCGTTATCAGCCCTGAGATTGTAAACAGACAGTAAGTGCCATCGTCTTTCCTGGTCCACAGGCAACCTAACACACAGCAATGGGCCCTTCTACGTGATAATGTTTCCCGCAGAGAGATGTCGCACATCAATATTCATGTTTGCTTGAAATTTATTGAGGAGTCAATGTGGGCACACATCCTAACAGGGGGTGGGGGGGGGATGCAGTTAGTTGCTGCCAGCTGAGTGTGATTAAAAGATCATCTTCATGACAGCAAGTTATGTTTTTGCATGTTTATTTCTTAATTTGACCATGCTTCTTCAGGAAGGGGGCTAATTTTGTATGCATGTGCCAAAGATCATTTGAATGTTTACGTGCTGAAGGGGGCCAGCCATTTGGAACAGGGTATTCATTCTCTTGTCTGTCTGTCTGTTCACACAAGTAGACGTGGAACTGCACAGCTCAGCTGACGCGGCTATGCTAACCATCCCCATAGCGTTAGCACATCACTTCATTCACAACCTGCACATGTTGCAATACAGTGTCTTGCTATCCATACATACAGATTGCCCAGGGAATCTCTGCTGTTATTAGGAATGGTCTTATTTCGTTCACATTAGTTCATTTACAAGTGCATAAAAGATCTATTGTATTGATCCTGCTGAAGGAACCTTGTATCAACTTTGAGTTAAACAAATAGAAAGGCCACAGTTAGTGTTTTAGGTGTCTGAAATGGACAACTGGCATGGCACAGTATTCTTCGCAAGCTGACTATCGTCACTGTCGGGCAGAAACCTTGTATCTCCAAGTTTCAAATTAGTACGTTCTTTCGCAAAGTAAAGCCCTGCTTCACCATACAAGGCTGTTGCACAAAAGTAGTGAAAACAGCAGATCTACAAGCACACAACGCCTCGCGGTGCGAGGCGTTGTGTGCTTGTAGATCGGCTGTTTTCACTAGTTTAGTAATTTTTTTAGATGATAAATACAAAACGAACGGTTTTGGACATACAAGGTTTCCACCCGACAACGACGATATGATGTGTTGAACTTGTTTGCTAGGAATTATGGGTCCCCCAAAATGGCGTTGCACAGCCAGCGTGATGAGTAAACCCTATGGACACAAATTGAATTGATCTTTGTACAACTCACAGTCTGCACCTTTCAGGAACTTCAGACAGACACTCATTCTGTCATACTTTCTTAATGAATGGAATTCTCTTCAGGTAAACCATGGTATCTATGGCAGGGGTCTTCAACAGGGGGTCCGGGACCCCTAGGGCCCAGGGGTCCTCAAATACAAATCTTGAAGGTCCACAAATATTTTTTTTGAAACAGGCATGGGTCCGTTTATTTTTTATTATCGGTTAAGCTTGGCCTAGGGGGTCCCCAGAGTTACTACAGGTGGTCCTCTAAATCTTTGAGTGATTAAAACTTTTTTTTCTCCTTTTTTATATTAACCACTTGAACCCTAGCATCCATATTCTGATAACTTTAGCCAAAAATAGCAGATCTAGCTTTTGATTGGCAGAGAGCTTTGGTGTAGAGGGGAAAAAGAGCAGACTAAGAACAGAGTGAAAGGTCAAGTTTTACAAGTATTGACGGTTCAACTGAATTTCCCCCTTGGGATAATAAAGGTATCTATCTATCTATCTATCTATCTATCTATCTATCTATCTATCTATCTATCTATCTAAGTGGTTAAATATCTGATAACACAAATTGACATGACTCCAAAATACACTGATGATTGTGCTGTCAAAAGATGAAACTACATGGAATCTATGAACAGGTTGTGGGGGGTCCCTGCTTCATCTCTCTCTCAACTAAGGGGTCCTTGGCCTGAAAACGTTGAAGACCCCTGATCTATGGGGAACATGGTGCAATGAAACCACGGCCATGAGAGAGATCTCTCCAAACAAACATCCCCCCAGGGAGCCGTGAAGAACCCCTCCTGCACCTAACCTTGAGCCGACCGCCCAACATACTGGCATGTTACGGTGACAAAAAACACACACCGATCCCAGCAGGGCCTCGGGGGCCTTGCCTTTCCTTCCCTCCCTCGAGTCCGCTGTCCGGCCCCCCAACACAAAAAAGCCAGGCCGCTATTTGATGTCCTTCAAAATGCAATTAGCCGCCGCTTGCGTTTCCTCGCGTAAATGAAATGACTTGTTTCCATGGAACCTGCCGGGACCTCAAAGACATATCCCTGCTGCCGGCGCGTGCGACGTGGGGTCTGCCAGCATTAACATTTGATAAGAAGGGTCGTTTACAACTCCCAGCTGCATGCCGGCACCAGCCCAGTGACCTTTCAAACAACAGTACATTTTCAGACCTTTAAAAAAATGCACCCTGCCTCTGTCTCGCTGTCTCACAACTTCTTTCATTTTAGCCATACGTGCTCTTATGTACCCCACGCAAAGATATTACTTTACATCTATAGAACAGTGAAGTCATGACGTGACTCGCTCATCCCCGGTTCCACGGAAGTCATTCTCTATGGAGAATAACATTGAGTCATCTTAAATCCTCTCATATAAGCATTGCGGTCCAACAATAAACAAACGGTCTTTGCGATATTGTCGGGGAGGAGGCTCTCCATGAATGTCTCTTTGTCTATCTGTGCTGGTTATTATGTTATTATTATGTATTATAATTATATTCTCCACACTTTTATTCTCCCCATCTTGACAAAATGGTATATTCCCAGGTTCAGCAGGTCAGCTGCACAGGTGCAATGCATTATTGTTAATTGTGGCACGTTTACTAACATGCCAAGTTTAGCTGCACTTTAACAACCGTTCCAGGCTGCCATATCCAGCCCAAGAAACCGTAGAAACGGGGGAGAAAATAGAATGTACTTATTAAAATAAATGTATCATGCCTGTTGCTAAGGTATGGCAACATGACTGGTGTCTTGCACACGCGCAAAGGCGTGCGTGCAAGACACCAGTCATGTTGCCATACCTTAGCTTTTTCTGAACTGACGCCACTGGTACTTACAGTACCTGTAACTATACTGTGTTTAATTCGTACTGCTGTTCTATCTATCTATCTATCTATCTATCTGTCTGTCTGTCTGTCTGTCTGTCTGTCTGTCTGTCTGTCTGTCTGTCTGTCTGTCTGTCTATCTATCTACACGTGTCTGTTTTCTCTTTATGTCCGTCAAATGGCATTATTGCAGGGTTGTCTTACATTGTTTAGCATTCCTTTAGTAAATCACACTTAATCCACGCTGCTTTGCAGAAAATGGGTTGCCAAGATGTGCTTCATAGATAATAAGGAGGAGAGTTTGGAAGGTGAAGAGCAAACAGGCTATTGAAGGAGTGGGTAAATTATATTGTAAGCACTGTATAGTGGCACTGTGGCAGGGGAATATGGTAGGCAACACAACTCTACAATAATAAGGCAGCCTTGAGAGTGAGAGGTTATTGACTAAATGAGGACCAGAATACTCATACATGTGGGCTCATACATGTGGGTTAAAACTTAAATGGAAAAGTGTGGAAGTACGGTACATTCACATGCTTTGCCATGGCAACAGCATGTTCATTGTGACTCTTGCAGAAGATGACATTTCAGAGGTGACACATTTATCAAAAGTCTTTTGATGATTCAGTCCCTATTGTTGAGCGCTGCTCCTGGAAGGAGCTACAGTAAGCTCCAACATCTGGCTTTATCCGGTTCCCAGAAAATGCCCGGCCCCCAAAAATGTCCAAGCCCTAAAGTAAAGTGAAGCGTCTGGCCTACATGTGGCCTACATCTGGCCTACATCTGGCCTACATTCTGGCACAAACGGCTCAAAGTTTGTTGTACGTCCAGGGTCCCATTGGCCAAACTTCGCAGGACGCGCTGTGATTGGCTAGCGGGACACTTGGTGAAATTAACTCACCAGTAAGACTCCCTAAATCGGGAGATAAGCGACCGCCAGGCCAAACTTTAGAAGGCGGGAATCAGGAGGGAATATGGGAAATGGGACAGATCCATGTTGATGACATGACTTTAGAGATACTGTGTACCGCTTTGCGTGATTTTAGGGCAACATTTGTAGGAGCAGTGTCCAAAACTGCGGGACACTTGGTGAAATTAACTCATGAATAGTACTGCTCACTTCACACTAGGTGTGATTTTGAAATGAATGTTTAGATTTGATAATTTCCATTATAAAATTAAAGTTGAATATTAAAACGTTTTGAACATCTGTGGAAAAGTGGCAGTGCGCAAAATACAGATTGGTTTGCAAGAACTTAACAAACACAGGCAGACACACAGACCAACCCACGTTTACCTCCTGCAGTGCTCAATAATACTTGTAAAGGCTTGGGCAGCGTCCAGTGGCGTCAGTTCAGCAAAAGCTAGGGTATGGCAAAGATGGGAGTCCTCATGGACCCAGGGTCTGCATACCCCTGCCATACCCAATTGACGCCCCTGGCAGCGTCTGTCAGTGTTGAGCGGGAGGAGCAGGATGGTGGTGCTCCATCCTCCCAGTGGCAGCTCCTCACTGGCTGCTGAGCCATGCAGTAGGGTGCAACGGCAGTGACATCACAGAAATGTGTGGGGAAGAATGAATTGGCATAATGACTAAATTGGGAAGGAAAAGCTGCCTCATGGCTCGGCAAGGCTTACTTACTTATACAGTAACATTTGAGTTAAATGTTTTTACACGGCTTGGTTTCTAAGTTCATTAGAAGAAAATTAAAGATTTCTAAAGTATGTACTTCACACCCCTTCATTTAGCCTCATGGTTTCTTATTAACTATATGCTTAAGTGGTTTGTATAAAAAAATATATATACTCAGACTTGGTTTTTATGTATGCTGTAGCTATTACAGTGTTAAATTATTTGATTTGAGAGGGAAAAAAACTAAAAACTAAAAAACATTCCATTACTACAATAAAAGACAGGGCACCATTTTCTCTTTCCCATTATTTTATGTCTTTCACCATGGACGCCAGCAGAGAAACTGAACTGTGTGCAGCTGGTGATCATTTTCTTTTTATAATATGCCATCAATTGCTCCAAACACTAAAGAAACACACTATGAATGTGCAGCCTACTACTTGGGGTATTATCTCTTATTTTGTCGTTGTCGGGTGGAAACCTTGTATGTCCAAAACGGTCAGTTTTTATCATTAAAAAAAATATGAACCAAACTAGTGAAAACAGCCAATCTACAAGCACACACCGCCTCGCACCGCGAGGCGTTGTGTGCTTGTAGATCGGCTGTTTTCACTACTTTTGTGCGACGGCCTTGTTTGATGAAGCAGGGCTTTACTTCGCGAGAGAACGTACACATTTGAAACTTGGAGATACGAGGTTTCTGCCCGACAGTGACGATTTGCTAAGATCCTTAGAATAGTTCAAGAGAAAAGGCTAATCTGCTGACTGCAGCATATTGATGTGGCTTTAAACTCTTTCACCCATTACTCCATGCATCTGTTGGTCAATCTTTTTCGATTCCGAATCCTTTGCCAACAGCAGGTGAGCTTTGAGCGAAACTCCAAAGCACAACCGAGAAAATGAATGAATATTCATTTTATAAAGTACTTTGCAGAGTTTAGAAATGTAGATACAGTAGATTGGAATATATATTTTCAATAAACGTGCTAATGAGGTTAGGTGGTGTGGGTGGGAAGACGTGAATGTGTGAAGATGTTTATTTAAATAAAATCCGCTTGGACTTAGAGTAGATAATATGAATCATAATGATGTTGCTAAATGCAGTCAGCCATAATGGCAAGACATTGGGTCTCTTCCTTCCTTCACAGGTGTTAGTAATGAATAATGAAGGCTTTGTTCCATTCTGGTCAAACAGAGTCAGGGTGCTGATATTGTGCATGTTGGCTCACTGGAAACACTCACATCAATGAGTGGCAAAGTGTCCTTGAGGGGGTTCCAATAGCCCCCTATGGGTCTGTAACTCTGATTGGGTATAAATCAGTGCTGCCCAAAAGGTAGATCATGATCTACCAGTAGATCACAAAGGCTGTGCAGGTAGACCACGACATGCCCCTAAAATACATAATTAAAATATATAAGAAAACAAAAATAATAAAACTCACAAAACCCCTCTTTTTGGCATTTATCACTTGAATTAAGGTGACTTGATTGATTGATATCAAGAAGGCCCTGTCAGCTCCCTTCATGGCTTCTAAGAAGGCAAACCCCCACAACGCAATCCTCTGTTTTCAAGAGTCAGTAGCATAAAGAACCAGAAGTAAAACCTACCACTTCCACACAGAATGAATGGGATGAAGACTTTTCCCCCCAGTATTTCCCATTCCAAGTTCGCTTGTCTTATATGTAACACCAGTGCCACTACTATTCCAAAGCCCCCTCAGATTAAAAAAAAAAAAAAAAAAAAGAAAGAAAAAAAAAGAAAAAGAAAAAGAAAAAAAAAAGAATATATATATATATATATATATATATATATATATATATATATATATATATATATATATATATCTGATGGTTAGATCATGTTGAGCATGTCATTTTAAAAGTAGCTCTCAAGTCCAAAAAGTGTGGGCACCCCTGGTATAAATGGAACCAAATGTGGTTCCATTTGTACTACTCTCAGTGTACTACTCTCAGAGTTATGGTGGTCCTTGAAATCAAACCTTTTGAGAACTGTGCTACACTAAACGGGACAGAGCCTACAATGGAATATGGTAACACCTGTGAAGGAAGTAAGGAAGGGGCCCGACTTCTTCCTAATATGGCTACAGTGCATAAAGCCGCCTATTATTTCTTAGTTATCACCCAACTTCACTTGGGTGAGGGGAGTGATAAAAGGATTGAGATGGTCATAAGCCATATCAATCAATCAATCAATCAATCAATCAATCAAACTTTATTTATAAAGCACATTTTACACAACCTTATCTGACCAAAGTGCTGTACAGATACAAACAGTTTACAAACACAATAAGAGAAAGAATTAAAATAGAAGCGCGAAGCATAGACCAAAACAAAACAAAAAAATATAGGCTTTTAATAACCTCTGAAATAGGGTTCAGAGGTTATTAAAAGCTAAAGAAAAGAGGTGTGTTTTAAGTAGGGCCTTAAAAATGGTGATGGATTGAGCAGATCTGATATGAGGGGGAGATTATTCCAGAGCTCTGGGGCCGCCACCGCAAACGCACGATCACCTCTGGTTACTCTAGTGAGGTCTGTTGGCGTAGTCAGCAATGACTGGCTGGTGGACCTCAGAGCTCTAGGTGTGTTGTAACGCTCTACAAGATCAGCCATACAGTGGGAGCCAGACCGTTAATAGATTTAAAAGCGAAAAGGAGGAGTTTAAAATCAATTCGATATTTGATCAGGATCCAGTGGAGTGTGGCCAGAACTGGTGTGATATGGTTGAATTTTTTGGTACCGGTAAGAAGGCGGGCAGCAGCATTTTGAACTAATTGTGTGCAAAAAATAAATAAATAAATGCATTACAGTAATCTAGTCTAGATGTAATAAAGGCGTGAATGACAGTTTCAAATTGTTTGAGGGGGAGATAGGGTTTTATTTTAGCTAAGTGTCGGAAGAAACTGGTTTTGACGGAGGAGCTGATCGGTTTGTCAAATTTGAATTTGTTGTTGAAAATAAAGCCAAGATTTTTTGCACTGGTGTGGATGTTGGAGGAGAGAGGGGGTCAGCGGGTCTGATATAACTGTTATCCACCACAGGGCACATACAGTAGCTGACCCATCAGTACGAGCTCAAGTTCCACTGCACACTGAACTGTCACCATGAGTGACCTTGCTGTGGAAGGAACTCTGCATGTAGCTGTCAGTATGGAGTAGCCTAATAACAATGTTAATAACCTCGGGCAAAGGCGAACGCCCAGGTGGTAATCTATATTTTTAACAGCCTTTTTATTGCTACCTTTGCTACATTTTCGACACACCTGAAAACGTTATAAGACACCAATGGAGAAATGCATTGGAAACTGATGGACAATTTCAGCCATTAAAGTGCAAAAAGTAGGCGTACAGAAATTGATTTGATGGTTGAAGCAATGGAAGACCCATATTTAATAATAACCATCCATTACTTAAAGCTATACTGTGTAAGTTGCTCAACTTGTGGTCAGTAGCTCTATAGCAAACCTCGGTCGCGTCCGCGTCTTTCGGCCGTTTTTCGCCGCGGACCGGTTCTCACACCCCCGCGTCTGCCTCCACCTCGCCGAGATCTATCTTTAGAGGGGTCCCTGCATGGTTCCTGTGCGTTCAGGCATTCCGGAGAAACGGACTCCTTCACCCATGCTTCACCGTTCACCCGAGTATAGAGACACACTGGAGACTACAATTATGGCCGCCCTAGCGACCCCACTTCAAGATGCGCTGTGATTGGCCGGCAGTGTATAACCCTCGCTGTGATTGGCCGGTAGTGTATGAGGACGTCATTTTGCCGCGAAATTCTCCCCCCCTCACGGCTCATAGAAAACATATAAAGAGAAGGCTTTTGAAGCTGAAATTAACGGAGTGGAGGTTCTAAAACTTTAGCGATTTAACAGTTAGGACCATTTTAAGATTTGTTTTATAAAAAAAGTTACATGGTATAACTTTAAAGGGCAAGTTCACCTCTGGGACAACCAGATCTTATTTTATTGTTGTTTGGGACACGATCAACACAATCCTGAGTTATTTTTTGTGTTAAATCTGTGTTTTGAGATATTTTAGTATTTCAGCATGAATGATGATGCATTTTTGCATCATATGAGTCATCATGCTGCATCATTTAGCACTTAGTGGAACTGTGACTTTAAATGTTATACTATATTTAAAAGAAAACGTTTTTAACATAGTAGATGAAATTTCTTGTGTTCTGGTAAATTTGGGGAATTTGATACCAAATCCAGGAGACATCCAGGAGAAATGACAATCCTGGAGCCTGCCAGGAGATGAGGTCAAAATCCAGGAGATTCCTGCAGGATCCAAGAGGGTTGGCAGCCCTGAGTTGAGTAATATTTTGACCAGGAATATCTATATTTTTACTGGGATTGAGTACTTTGCCCACCACTGGGTAGTACTGTATTAGTCCCCCCAGGAATCCGCGATTCCGCGATCACAGAATTTTTCGCGGAACTCGCGACCACCCGCGGATTTCACGGCCATTCGCGGACTTTTCTGACGGCCGCGGAATAACAGTTGCGAGTGGCAGCAGAGCGGCGGGAGTAGTTATTACTACTATTATAAAACGATGTGTACATGGTTTGATCAGTGGCCACCTCATACAGAGCCTGGGGAATAGCTTAGCTTCCCTCCTGCTAGCACTGACGCTGTATTGGTCTGGTCCCACATTCGTTCCTGACAGAAACTGTGTCCTGAACTATAGTTCCTCTCTATGCCTCTATGGTCCTGGCAATAACAATGCTAATGCAGAAGAGAATAAATAAATATTACACCCATACTAGGTAGTAGGTAGGCTATCCTCTAAAATGTGGTTACTATGGGCATGGTTTGGATGACAATATAGTCTTTGCAACAGAAAGTAATTATTAAAAACAATAGCAATTAAAAAATAATAGATTTAATATTAGATTTTTATTCTCAAAAATGATTATTTGATTATTCTAACCACTAATTACAATTAATTGTAGCTATTTCATGAAGGGTTTTACTTTATTGTTAGAACTATATAATATTCTGCTTGATAACTGGTCATTTCAGGTTGTTTTTTAATGTCCACGGAATCAAGAAATGTTCTCCGCAGAATTCCGCAGAATCAGGATTGTTCTCCGCGGAATCAAGACTTTTTCTCCGCGGATTCCTGGGGGGACTACTGTATGGACAGCCTACATTGTGTAGTGTTGTTTTTGACAGCACACTTTGATTTAGTTTTAGTCATAGTCTTTTGAATAAAATGTAACTTGGGTCATAATTTAGTCACCTGAAAAGTATTAGTTTTAGTCTAATTTTAGTCGACTAAATCTACAGTTGATTTAGTCAAATGAAATGTATTTTGGCAGTCCTTGATGGCATCGTAATGACCTGTAGATCTGCTATTTTCAGCACACAACACCTGAGAGCAACCAAACATAAAATTACTCTCTTCTCCACTAGTCCCTCCCAAATGTTTAGTCTAGTTTTTATTTTGTTGACGAAATTGTCAAATTATATTTAGTCTTAGTCTTAGTCATCACAGCTTAGTTTTTATTTCGTTTTTATTTAGTTTTCGTCAGTGAAAAAACGCAGTCGACAAAAAAATTTCGTCATAGTATTAGTCGAAATCAACACTGACATTGTGTCACATTCAAACACTGTGGCATCCCAAAGGTTAAGAGCAGTTAGCACACTAATTGTTACCATAGCAAATGTTAGCAGAGTATAGTATTCTACCAGTAAGACTCCCTAATCGGGAGATAAGCGACCATATCTCCACAAATAGGGCAAAAATGTGTTTTTCCAAAATCTTCCTGATCCATGTTGATGACATGAGTGTAGACATGCTGTGTAGTGATTTTCGTGATTTTAGGGCAAAATCTGTAGGAGCAGTGTCCAAAAATGTGTTTTTAAAAATCGGCCTGAAGGTGGCGCTATATGGGACAGATTCATGGTGATGGGATGAGTGTAGACATACTGTGTAGCGATTTGCGTGATTTTAGGGCAAAAACTGTAGGAGCAGTGTCCAAAAATGTGTTTTAAAAATCGGCCTCATGGTGGCGCTAGAAGAGGGCCATGTGAGAAATGAGGGGTGGGGTGTCCGCGTTGCCTTGGCGGACGAATAGGTACCGGCCCCGGCTCTCCCGGACCCTCCTAGCCCGAGTTACGGCATTTTATGTGAGCTGCAGTGGAGGGGGTCCTCCACTGGGGGCGCCACCACTTTTGCATCCGTTCTGGAGCACCAGGAGTCGGTGGTCCCCGGGAATTCCCCGTGAGCAGCCCCGTTGGGGTGGTCATTTGGTCATTTTTGCACATTTGGTCATTTTTTACATCTGGGGGTCCCCCAGGGACCTCGGGGTCCCTGGAGCTCCGGGGGTTGTAGTTTGGCAGCCAAGGAGCGTGTGTGCAAAATTTGGCATGGATCGGGGCAACGGTTGCGGAGATATGAGCAGGGCAATAGTGTGACGTGTGAGGTGTGACAGACAGACGGACAGACTCACAGTTTGTGGAGGTTTTGATAGTAAGTGCGACCTACGGTCGCAATTAAAGCATAGCGCTATGTCTTAGGACTGTAACATTTCACAAATTAGCTTAAGAAAGCCACCCATTGTACAAAAGCACATTAATAAAGACCAGAGCATAATTTTGCTTGAGTCTATATACTGTAAGGTAGGGTATTCACGAATAGTGATTTTTAGTATTCGAATTATTCACCCTCAAAGTATCCGAATAGGCGAATATTCGACAGGACTGGCCAAACTGCCAAATATTAATATAAGTAAGCAAGAGGAACATTGTGAAAATAGCAGATCTACATGCTCACAACGCCTCGCGTTGCGAGGAATATCTATATTTTTACTGGGATTGAGTACTTTGCCCACCACTGGGTAATACTGTATGGACAGCCTACATTGTGTAGTGTTGTTTTTGACAGCACATTTTGATTTAGTTTTAGTCATAGTCTTTTGAATAAAATGTAACTTGGTTTTAGTCATAATTTACCACCTGAAAAGTACTAGTTTTAGTCTAATTTTAGTCGACTAAATCTACAGTTGATTTAGTCAAATGAAATGTATTTTGGCAGTCCTTGATGGCATCGTAATGACCTGTAGATCTGCTATTTTCAGCACACAACACCTGAGAGCAACCAAACATAAAATTACTCTCTTCTCCACTAGTCCCTCCCAAATGTTTAGTCTAGTTTTTATTTTGTTGACGAAATTGTCAACTTATATTTAGTCTTTGTCTTAGTCATCACAGCTTAGTTTTTATTTCGTTTTTATTTAGTTTTCGTCAGTGAAAAAACGCAGTCGACAAACATTTTTCGTCATAGTATTAGTCGAAATCAACACTGACATTGTGTCACATTCAAACACTGTGGCATCCCAAAGGTTAAGAGCAGTTAGCACACTAATTGTTACCATAGCAAATGTTAGCAGAGTATAGTATTCTATTAAAGCATAGCACTATGTCTTAGGACTGTAACATTTCACAAATTAGCTTAAGAAAGCCACCCATTGTACAAAAGCCCATAAATAAAGACCAGAGCATAATTTTGCTTGAGTCTAGGGCATTCACGAATAGTGATTTTTAGTATTCGAATTATTCACCCTCAAAGTATTCGAATAGGCGAATATTCGACAGGACTGGCCAAACTGTCAAATATTAATATAAGCAAGAGGAACATTGTGAAAATAGCAGATCTACATGCTCACAACGCCTCGCGTTGCGAGGCGTTGTGAGCATGTAGATCGGCTATTTTCACAATATTTATCTGTGGAACCGAGTCACATTAATACCTACAATTCCAAGTGCTTGTCAGGGTGGGGGTCCCCAGTTCAAATATGTTTATTTTGGGGGTCACGGCCTAAAAAGGTTTGAGAAGCCCTGGTATAGAGCATTAACAAATTCATCCACCAGGGGCATTGACAACTCATTCGTATGACTTCCTATCTAGCCAAGCTTTATAAACTACCGTAATTGCTGGACTATACATTTAGAACAAAAAACTAATGTTTAGATATATAAGCCGCACTGGACTATAAACAGCAGTTGTCCTTCCTGCTTCCCGCTAGAGCGCGTCTGTTGGCCGTTAGCTGTACAAATCTTATATAAATCCTTGTCAAAGACCATTGTAAAACTAACTAACTGCCTGTTAGCTGTAAAAATCTTTATATAAGCCACACCGTTGTATAAGCCGCAGGGTTCAAAACATGGGAAAAAAGCCACGGCTTATAGTCCGGCAATTACGGTATATATTTTTATAGAGAAAACAATAAAAAAAAAAAAATAAGCGAATATTCGACTTCGGTGAACAACGTCGAATAGTGACTTTGATATTCTTATATTCTAATATTTGGTGAATGCCCTACTGTAAGTCTAAACTGCACACTCATATTGTACGAGTGATGCATGCCCAGTTCCTGATTGCAGTAAGCTTCATGTTCATGATCCCATGTGTATTGCAGAGTAACTTACACCTCAACCAGACAACTATGATACATGGGAGCCTTGTGATAAGACCAATGAGAGTTAGTATACTGCACTGCACGCGGCTTGATAAGTGTGATGTAGAGGGATTTGGAGGGGATTTGGATAGATGTGAGGACCGTGCGTAATCTTTCCCACCCTCCTTCAAATGAATCCTTTATTCCTCTAAGCCACATCTGATGGGACCTCGGCGGGCACTCAATCAAAACCGCGCTCCCTCTCTCTCTCTCTCTGGGTGAAGCTTGTCCACGCCATACCCCCCCCCCCCCCCCCCCCCCCACCCTCGCTGCATGCTTAGCACGCTAAGCTACACACTGTATGGGATGCAGCCTGATTTATTATTTCGGCGCGTGACACCGTCGTACAACTGAATATAAGCATAGTAGGCTGTAAGAACATATCGTTACTGTCGGGCAGAAACCTTGTATCTCCAAGTTTCAAATTTGTAATTTATTTCGCAAAGCAAAGCCCTGCTTCATCATACAAGGCCGTCGCACAAAAGTAGTGAAAACAGACGATCTACAAGCACACAAGGCGTTGTGTTGTAGTCTCAAGGCCGTATCCTCTGATCTCAGTCATGGACCCAATTTGTCTTGGTGTTGGGCACAAGTCTTGAATTTCTGCAGTGCGAGGCGTTGTGTGCTTGTAGATCGTCTGTTTTCACTAGTTTAGTTAATTTTTCAAACTAGAAGCTGGGCCGCCCGAGGCCAACTCGGGAACGATGTAAATAGGGAATGAATGCCCCGCCCTTTAATGCAAACCCCATTATACCTGTTGTCATAGGACCCGTTTTGACCATCTGTTTGCCTGTGTCCATTTATGCCCATATATGGAGATATCTGTTATCTGTCTGTCTGTCTGTCTGTCTGTCTGTCAGTGTCCATTTTATGTCCATATATGGAGATCACTGCAGATATAGGTCTGGGTCCATTTTATGCCCATATATGCCCATATATGGAGATATCTGTCTATTTGCGTCCATTTCATACCCATATATGGAGATCTCTGTATCTGTCTGTCTGTGTCCCTTTATGCCCGTATATGGAGATCTTTGTGATTCTGCGTAAATTTTATGCCCATATATGCCATTTGCGTCCATTTTATGCCCATTTATGGAGATCTCTGTATCCGTCTGTCTGTGTCCCTTTATGCCCGTATATGGAGATCTTTGTGATTCTGCGTCCATTTTATGCCCATATATGCTATATATGGAGATATTCAGAGATTTTTTGTTGACTCATGTGGCGTACGTGATGTCAGAGCCTTTTATGAAGTGATGTCACAATGAGTCAGAGCTTTCGCCGATTTCCTCCGGAACAGCCTGATGTCAACAATCAACCCCGCATAAGGAGATTCCGAACGTTTCGCGCCGGTTCGGGAAAACCGCGCGCGTGCCGAATCTGAAGCCGGTGGGACGAACGGTTCTCGAGATACGCGGATTACAGACACACAGACAGACAGACAGACAGACAGACAGACACACACGCAGAGACTTCCATATATGGCCAAGACAGATGGCCAGATGACAGCCCATGTCTGTGTGGCTGGTTCTACAGACAGGGATCTCCATGTATGGGCATAAAAGGGTATGATTACAGATGTCATAGACATCATAGGACTTCACATAACATATAACTGAGTAAGCATGTTTGGGCTCTCACAGCATATCTCCATATACAGTACATGGATGGGTACCAGGGGTCTCCATATATGGGTAACTGGTCCGTTATACATCACAGACATGGCGCGATCTCGCCCTTTAGGGCGAGGTTGCTTGTCGCCCTGAGGCGTCTTACTAGTATTAGCAGTGTCAATTCACGCCGTTTCCTATTCACAGCTTCGGCCATATATCGTACCTGAACATATATCCCCATTAAGGGCTACATTTTTGTTCGACTTTGCGTTTATTTATTTACATCTGATCCAAAGCTATTAAAATGTTTTCTGAGAAAAGTTGTAGTCCTGACTAAGATGGGGAGGTCATTCAACAGCCAGGAGGGAGAAATGTCTAGGATGCTTGGAGCGCTGACAAGGGTATCATAAGGAAGGGAGGGACAGACAGATGTCAGCAGGGGCGTCACACCAAATTCTGGGCCCCGGGTACAAGGATTCACTGCGGGCCCCCCATGAATGTTAACTATTGAAAAATAGCAGATATACAAGCTCACAGCGCGGCACCGAGTGCCGCGCTGCGAGCTTGTAGATCTGCTATTTTTGAGAAATTGTGAAAATGTGTGCAAGAAACCCGTGTTTCCATGTCAGTGATGCTCAAACTTTTTCATGTGAAGGACCCCCAAAATTATATGAATTTGGCCACGGACCCCGCCATCTCAAAATATTTAGTTCCAGGGACCCCCCCCCCCCCCCCCCCCCCCGGAAGCAAAATTTATGAGTTACAAATGTTCGCTTAAAAAATACATATTCAAAGATTTGCACACATTTTCACGACTTTTCAAAAATAGCAGATCTACAAGCTCGCAGCGCGGCACTCGGTGCCGCGCTGTGAGCTTGTATATCTGCTATTTTTCAATAGCTAAAGTTACTAGGGCCCCTCCACCTTGGGCCCCAGTAACTCAGTCCCACTTTCCTACCCCTTGTGACGCCCCTGGATGTCAGTGTGTGGGGAGGGGTGGAGGTAGGGGGTGCCATGCCCTTCATTACCTCCTAGGTCATCACCACTGGTTTGAATTGCATGCAGGCAGCAACTGGACGCCAGTGGAGGGAACCCAGAAGGGGGAGACTGCCTGCACATTATCTAGAATATTTTGAGAGTGAATTAACAAATACTAATAACATTCAACAAACTTTTTTTTTTTTTTTTATATAGAACAAGATGTTACAATTCTATGAGATTATGTACATTATTGGTCATGGGAGTCTGGCATGGCCCACTGCACCCATTTGAAACTCTGCTTATGATATGATAAGATTCATTGTATCTGTGGGGGGAATTCAGTCCAGCTTCACCCAGCTGATGGCTGCTCAGATGTGTGCTTGGGGGAGGGTGGGTGTTCTGTGTCTTTACAGTCTCGCTCAGGGACACTTCGACATACAGTTTGTGGTTACGTTTCAAGAAGTAACTGCAAGTTTATTTTAATATCATACTCAAATGAATGGAATCCGGTGGCGTCCTCAAAAATCTTTAAAAAAACACAATACTTCGGAAAATGGTCGGCAGTAATGCCAACTATTTTATGTGTGAGTGTAGTATGGTGATATTTTACCCCTATATTAACGAGGTGGTTTGAGCCACAGTCCTGTCCAAACAACCTACCCCTAAGTTGCGAGTTGGTTTGAGCCAGGAGAGTTCATTAGAGTCGGATCATGGGGGGTGAACATATTTTCAATCCTTTTGTTTCTTTGATGTATGGCTTGGCCATGCATTGTTTATAATGTAATGCACTTTGTTTATCACGTTTACATGAAGATGGCTTATGACAGTCAATAAGTATGCTGTTCAAAGCAAATTGCCAAGTATCTTCAAAGTGGTGTCACCCATTGTGTAGTGGTTGCGCGCATGTCACCGTTCCCTCTCAGTTCATGCTGGGATTGAGAGCGGAAGGTATGTGATCGTTACAGAGTTCTGTCTATAAAGAGTTTTACAATACATACTGTAGTTGCAGCAACAATGAAGGACACATAATGTGTGTTATGTATCAGAAAACACTCCTGTGTAAACTGAGGGTCGCTATATTTGTAGCATGCTGTAAAATACTGTACACTGTTAAAGCTGTTTTGTACACACTACAGGCTGCTTTGATGTTCCCGCGGCGCTCTGCGCCTCGGTGCTGTTACGTTGCATCATGGGAGTAGTAGTTTTAATGCAATAAGCAGATCGGTTTGCTGTGAAGGAATGGTGACAATGCTTTTGATTCATCTCATTTTAGGCACTACAACAGACCTGTGTGCCTTACCATTCAATGTTGTGCTGTGCACTGTGTCTTTACAGGTATGTTTGGGTACTGTATTGGATGTATTGTAATTGTGTTACCCAGTTGATGCTTACATAATAGTATTGCTAATGACTGTATTGTTGATTCAATGTTTGATTTATTTATTTCTCTGGTGTTTGGTAATACTGTTGAGTTTGCTTTTGTAATGCCATACTGCCTTTATGGTTGTAGAAACAGACTGTAACTGATGTAATGACAGTTCATGCTGGGATTGAGAGCGGAAGGCACTACAACAGACCTGTGTGCCTTACCATTCAATGTTGTGCTGTGCACTGTGTCTTTACAGTAAAACCCACCAAAGGAGAGTCCTGTGTCCTGTGGTTAATTTCTACATCCCCGTGTCACGGGGGTTACATTTTGGGGGCTCCGTCCGGGATCTATGACAACTTCCTGTCGTAGATGTGAAGAACCATAACCACAGTGACGGACGTGTAGAGACGGAGACAAGTTGCAGGTCTTCGGGGAAAGCTGTGTCTGGAGCAAAGAGCAGTCACAGACAAGCCCAGGGAGAACCGAGGCAAGATGGCCGCCAGTGAACGGAAGAAGCTCGCGTGGAGCATCCAGAAGCTCCTGTCCCAGTTGTCTGAAGACCAGTTGCAGGAACTGGCCAAAGCCATCACCACGGAGGTGGGTACCAACCCCCCAGACAGCACTGGGGACAATGAAGCCGAACTGTTTGACTATGTGGTGAAATACATGAACAGTGACAAGCTTAAAGGCTTGGAGGACGAAGGCCTCTCAGCGCTGCTCCAACTGCAGGACGTGGTTCGTGCGTTAATCAGGGGGCACGGGGCCTCCTTGCCATCAGCTGAGAGCCAGCAGAGTCCATCATCTGCAGACTCTCTTGTTCCGGGCACAGCAGCGTTGGAGACTCCACCTACGCGAGCACCGGAGACTCCGCCCATGCTGCCAAGTGGACTGGTGAGGTTGTCTGATGTGGCAGCCCTACTGCCACAGCGTGAGTTTAAAATCTTTGGTGGTCAGATTTCAGACACCTGTACTGACATAAGTTACAGTAACATTTGCAAGCAGGTTGAGGATGGATTAAGGGCAAATGTCCCTGAGTCTGAGGTTGTGAGAGCTGTAATTAGGGTTATCAAGCCAGGTGCCCTTAAGGACATGTTATGTAATTATGATGGGCTGACAGTGGCTGACCTTAAATGTTTTCTCAAATCACACATGAAAGGTAAAGACAGTAGTGAACTGTTTCAGGAGCTTAGCAGCGCAAGGCAGCTTGACAAAGAGACTCCTCAACAGTTTGCCTACCGACTCATTGGGCTTAAACATAGTGTGTTGAATGTTTCGAATCAAGGAGTGGCCTCATTCAATTATGACAAAAACCTGGTTCAGGGCACATTTCTTCGTACTGTATACCAAGGATTGAGTGATAAACATAGCGATATCAGGAGAGATATCAAACCTCATATTAGTGACCTTAATGTGACAGATGCCTTTATTCTTGACCTGATCACCGAGTCGATGAGGGAAGATACAGAAAGACAGAAACGTCTAGGGGGGTCAGGCAGACACCGTTCAGCAAGTGCTTATGTAGTGCAGCAGAGTGAGGGAAGTGTCAAAAGCTCTGAGAAGGACACAGAACAAGGGCATCTGTCTGCAGACATACAAGCCAATAGGGATGCCATACAAAGTTTAGCTGCTCAGTTTTCATCCCTAAACAAAAACTTGGAAAACATGTTTAATGTCAGAGAAGTGGAAGAGAGCACACATGGTGTCGATGCCATGGCAGTTAACACAGCAGTGTCATATACTACACAGGAAAAGGGCAAATGCAATAACTGTGTTAAACAGGGAATTGAGAAATGTGTTCATTGTTTCAAATGTGGTCAAGCTGGGCACCGGGCAGTGGGCTGTTTGATGAAGGTACAGCGACAGGGAAACTGGAAGAGGTCACCGGAAGGGGACAGCGTGTGACCTTACCTTCAAACCTGTCCCCATCAGAGGGTTTGGCACCCAGTTTAAATTTGGACACAAATCAAATTGACATTGAGAAGCGCAAGCAAAAGCGGGAAACTAAATTTGTGGCCCCATTGATTGGAGAGAAATGTATATTGGCATGCTGGATAAATGGGGTGTCCTGTGAGACACTATTGGATACCGGTGCCCAGGTCACTATTGTGGGAAGAAACTGGCTTGACAATAATTTGGGAGGCACTGTCATTGAACCTATTGAGAAATTGCTGGAAACTAATGAGCGTCTTGATCTAACTGCAGCAAATGGGTTGGGAATGCCTTTTGAGGGCTGGATTGAGGCAGTAGTGGAAATTCAGAGCGCTAAATACGGCCGACTGGCCATAAAGGTGCCCATGTTAGTGAGTCAGAGTAACCTAAGCCTCCCCCTTGTAGGGTTCAACGTGGTGAGCGAAGTTATAAAGGGGAAGGGTGGAATCAACCTTCATACTCTTCTAGAGGAAGTCACAGTAAAAAGAAGAATTTTGGGTAATGAGGTTAACTCTGTTGAGGCTATTATGGATGATCAAGAGGATTTCAGCTACATGGTCAAGTCAGGGAAAACTGGTTTCAGCATTCCAAGTAGGCAGATTAGAGATGTGAAATGTTGGGTGCGGGGCTGCACACGTGGGGGTATAATGCTCTTTGAGCCTGGTGTCATGTCCTATTTACCTGAAGGTCTAGAGATCTATCCTAGCATTGTAGAGTTGCCGCCAGGGGCCGCTAAGGCTGTAAAGGTTAAGGTTTTCAACACATCCCCATTTGATCTCTGGCTTGCCCCTAAAACATGTTTGGGCAGCATCGAGTCCATTTCGGCTATCACCCCAATACCTTTAGATAATGCCCCTGTTGACATCTCTGAGCATAGTCCGGATCACTTGTCAGAAGTTAAGGGGGTCAAAAACCAGGCTGCATTACTGACCATACAGACAGAGGTTAGTTCCAATAATAGGGACAGTATCAATACTGTGACACATGAACAGTGGCACCCACCAGTAGACTTGAGCCACTTGCAGCCAAATAGGGCAGAGATAGCACGACAGATGCTATTTGAGGAATCAGATGTTTTCGCCAGAGAGGAGGGAGACATAGGGTGTGTGCCAGCGCTCAACCTAAAAATTAAGGTCTGTGATGACACACCGGTGCAGAAGTCTTATAACTCGATTCCCAAGCCCCTTTACAAAGAGGTGAAAGACTATATCCATAACCTACTCAAAAGGGGCTGGATTCAGAAGTCAAAATCGTCATATTCCTCACCTATTGTCTGTGTGAGAAAAAAAGATCAAAGTTTAAGACTGTGCAATGATTTCAGGGGCCTTAATAAAAAAACCATACCAGACCGGCATCCCCTGCCGAGAATTCGAGACCTTTTAGACAACCTGGGGGGTTTCACTTGGTACTCTATTCTCGACCAGGGATCTGCGTATCATCAAGGCTTTGTGTCAGAGGAGTCTAGGCACATGACAGCTTTCAGTACACCATGGGGCTTATACGAATGGGTTCGTATTCCGTTTGGATTGATGAATGCCCCAGCTGCATTTCAGCGATGCATGGAAGAGACACTTGAGGGAATTAGAGATGAATGCTGTTCGCCATATTTAGATGATGTATTATGCTACTCACAGACTTTTGAGGGTCATGTAGAGGATGTGAGGAAGGTGTTACATCGGATGCGTCAACATGGTATAAAACTGAGGCCAGCCAAGTGTGAACTCTTTAAACAAGAGGTGAGATATGTTGGCCGCCTGGTGTCAAGGGAAGGGGTCCGTGTTGACCCGAAGGACCTACAGGCAGTTAAGGTGTTGAAAGAGAGGTCCCCATGCACTGTAGGTGAGGTGAGAAAGCTGGTAGGTTTCTTGGGTTATTACAGAACCTTCCTACAAGATTTTTCAAGAATTGCAAAACCGCTCTATGAGCTGCTTCAGTCTAAGGAAGACAAGCCAGCAATAGGGAAAGCAAAAGGTAAACGAACAAAAACTGCTGGGCAGTTACCATCGGGGACACCGGTAGTGTGGACACAGACACACAAGGCAGCTGTTGATCAACTGGTTGATATGTTAACTACACCACCAGTGTTGGCATACCCCATATTTGACCAACCATTCATCCTTCATACGGATGCTTCTAATGAGGGTCTTGGTGCCGTACTGTATCAACAACAGCAGGGTAAGCTCAGAGTAATAGGCTATGGTTCGAGAACCTTGTCACCAACAGAAAAGAACTATCACTTACACTCAGGGAAACTTGAATTTCTAGCGTTAAAGTGGGCTATATGTGATAAGTTCCGTGACTACCTATACTATGCTCCATCTTTTACAGTTTATACCGACAACAACCCACTCACTTATGTTTTGAGTACAGCTAGACTGAATGCAGTGGGACATCGCTGGGTGGGGGAACTTGCAGACTTTAATTTTGAGATCAAGTACCGCCCTGGAAAGGCTAATATCGATGCAGACACCCTCTCCAGATACCCCATAGCCTGGCAAGAGGGTGATCCTGAGTTCACTGAAACAATGACAAATGATATCATTTCAGCCATTTGGCAGGGAAGCAAAAACACAAAGAGTGAGCAGGTATGGGTTGCAGCCCTGTCTATTGAGACCCCAGGGTCGGAAGACAAAGAACCGGAAGAGGTTATCCCCTTGAAGAGGGAAGAGATCCGTGCAGCACAGCAGAGTGATCAGGGCCTTAAAGATGTGATCAGTTGGGTGACAAAAAAACAAGCACCTTCAGAACTAGTCCGTATGAATCTGTGTCCTTCGGCAAAACGCTTACTGCATGAGTGGACAAAGCTTAGGCTTGATGATGGCATTTTGTACCGGCAGGTTGGTGACAGAAAACAACTGGTGCTCCCAGAGGTGTACAAAGAGAGGGTATTAAAGCACCTACACAATGACATGGGGCATGTGGGGGTTGAGAAGGTCCTACACTTGATCAGGGATAGATTTTATTGGGCCTTTATGCAAAAGGAGGTGGAGGAGTACGTGAACAAAAAGTGCAGTTGTGTTAAGCAAAAGAAACCCAATGTTGAGCCACGGGCCCCATTAGGTAAATTGACGTCTAGTGCCCCATTTGAACTGGTCTCTGTTGACTTTTTACACCTGGAGCCAAGCCAAGGTGGTTATGAGTATATACTGGTGTTAGTCGACCACTTTACTAGGTTTGCTCAAGCTTATGCTACTCGCAATAAGTCAGGGAGAACAGCAGCCGAGAAAATATTTTATGACTTTATCCCAAGGTTTGCTTATCCGTCAAAACTCCACCATGACATGGGGGGAGAATTTGAGAATCGGCTGTTTGCGAGGCTCCAAGAGCTGGCTGGAGTAGCACACTCTCGTACGACACCATATCATCCTCAGGGAAACCCTGTAGAGAGGGTGAACCGAACTCTACTGCAGATGCTGCGTACTCTCCCAGAGAACCAAAAGTCAAGGTGGAAAGATCACCTGCCGTACATTGTGCATGCATATAATTGTACGCGGCATGATGCCACAGGGTTTTCACCGCACTATCTCCTCTTCGGCCAGCCACCTAGACTCCCGATAGACCTCCTATTTGGTAACACTCAGATAGACGAGCACAAGTCATATCCAGAGTATGCACAGAGTTGGGGCAGAAAGATGAAGCAGGCTTATGAATTGGCGTCAGAGAATAGCCAGAGGTCCTCTGCCAAAAACAAAGTCTATTATGACCAGAGAGCGAAGGCAGTAGCCCTTCAGTCAGGGGACAGAGTTCTCGTCAAAAATATGTCTGAGCGAGGTGGACCTGGAAAGCTGCGAGCTTACTGGGAACCCACGGTTCATCGGGTGATAGAAAAGATGGGGGAAGGCCCAGTGTACAGGGTACAACGAGAGACTGGGGATACCAAGAAGTTCAGAACATTACATCGGAACATGCTCAAGTTAGTGAATGATCTACCCTTTGAACCAGATGACAGAAGGGAGCAAACACGACCAGTGAAAAGGGCAATACCAGTGACAGGGAGCAACGATGCTGGTAGTTCAGATGAGTTGGATGGGGAGGACTTTTTCTGGCCTAGGGTAGCAAACCACCCAATTAACAACACTGACAATGCGAGAATACAAACAAGGTCCAATCAAAGCAGGGAGGCTTTTGAACCTAATCAGCAGGGTGGTCATTGCATAGAGGGGATAGAAAACCAAAACGTGCAAAGTCAGGCTGAAATGGGAATTGTTGACAACTATCAAGGTGTGCTTGGAGATATTGAGGCAGAACAGGGTGCTGTTGATAATTCACATATACCGGAGGTAGTGGAGGCCTCAGGTTCGAACCACCAAGCAACTGAGGGGTGTGCAATAAGGAGATCCCAAAGGGAACCTAGGCCAAAAGAGATGTTAACGTATGATACACTTGGGCGACCAAGTTACCATATTTTGACACCTTCTCTCAATGCTCTAAGTCCGATGGTTTCATATTGGAACCCTGTTCCTTGGCAAACATTTTCTTGTCAGCAATGTGGAACCCCTATAGCGATTAACATGTGATAAGTGTCAGGGGCCACTTCTCTTTAAAGAGGGGGAGAATGTAGTATGGTGATATTTTACCCCTATATTAACGAGGTGGTTTGAGCCACAGTCCTGTCCAAACAACCTACCCCTAAGTTGCGAGTTGGTTTGAGCCAGGAGAGTTCATTAGAGTCGGATCATGGGGGGTGAACATATTTTCAATCCTTTTGTTTCTTTGATGTATGGCTTGGCCATGCATTGTTTATAATGTAATGCACTTTGTTTATCACGTTTACATGAAGATGGCTTATGACAGTCAATAAGTATGCTGTTCAAAGCAAATTGCCAAGTATCTTCAAAGTGGTGTCACCCATTGTGTAGTGGTTGCGCGCATGTCACCGTTCCCTCTCAGTTCATGCTGGGATTGAGAGCGGAAGGTATGTGATCGTTACAGAGTTCTGTCTATAAAGAGTTTTACAATACATACTGTAGTTGCAGCAACAATGAAGGACACATAATGTGTGTTATGTATCAGAAAACACTCCTGTGTAAACTGAGGGTCGCTATATTTGTAGCATGCTGTAAAATACTGTACACTGTTAAAGCTGTTTTGTACACACTACAGGCTGCTTTGATGTTCCCGCGGCGCTCTGCGCCTCGGTGCTGTTACGTTGCATCATGGGAGTAGTAGTTTTAATGCAATAAGCAGATCGGTTTGCTGTGAAGGAATGGTGACAATGCTTTTGATTCATCTCATTTTAGGCACTACAACAGACCTGTGTGCCTTACCATTCAATGTTGTGCTGTGCACTGTGTCTTTACAGGTATGTTTGGGTACTGTATTGGATGTATTGTAATTGTGTTACCCAGTTGATGCTTACATAATAGTATTGCTAATGACTGTATTGTTGATTCAATGTTTGATTTATTTATTTCTCTGGTGTTTGGTAATACTGTTGAGTTTGCTTTTGTAATGCCATACTGCCTTTATGGTTGTAGAAACAGACTGTAACTGATGTAATGACAGTTCATGCTGGGATTGAGAGCGGAAGGCACTACAACAGACCTGTGTGCCTTACCATTCAATGTTGTGCTGTGCACTGTGTCTTTACAGTAAAACCCACCAAAGGAGAGTCCTGTGTCCTGTGGTTAATTTCTACATCCCCGTGTCACGGGGGTTACATGAGCAGTAAATTATAATGTAGCATACAGATGTATATGTGGAATTGGTAAAATGGGGAATTTGCAACTTCACTAGCTGTTGGCCCACCTGCCATGTTTTCAAGTAATAAAAGTCATGCATGTAAAACCATTCTTTATTAAATTGAGAGTGAAACAAAATAAGTACTCCCCTTCCCTCCAGCTCCAGCCAACTACTAACCTATTCAGTCCACCATGGCTTACCAACTTGGACATTGCACTTGTCAGCGTGCAAGGACATTGCATGCGCTCGCTCGCTTAGCGCCTCACAAGCCTCAAGGCCTCGCTGGTTGCACCTTGTTTTCAAGTGGTGTAAAAGGTCATGCATGTAAAACCATTCTTTATTAACACATGGGCTGCTAAGGTTTATAACATTTATAGCTGTTGCTGCTGCCACCATTGACTTACGCTTTGTTTTGACGTGCCTCTCAAGCTTCGTGTGTGTGCACGTGCGTGTCCAGAGAAGATTGAGGAGGATAATCCATTTGTTTACAAACGCTCGCGAAACTAAAATCCAAAAATCGCGGTAAAGTGTTGCCGTGAAAACAATCAGCTCTCTGCTTCCATGGGGCTGTTTTCATGTCATTCTTAGATAAAGCCGTTCTTATGTTTCAAAGTAGAATCTAAAGCAATGTTAAGTCCTTCCGTGATGTCTTGCCCAGAGGGGCTGCCTGCACTGACTGGGTGACGTAATGCACTCAGGTCATTCAAAGGGCAGCTGCAGGCTCAAAAAGTTAACTGTTTGTTGCCTCGTCTGTGAACGAGATAACAAACAGTTAAACAGTTACTTCCTGTGGCAGGGGGACACCTAGTGGCCATAACTCGTCCCTGAACGAGTTTGGCTCCCCAAGTGTTAAGTTGAGGGTGAAACAAAACGTGCTCGCCCTCTCTCTGGCCCATCCAATCTAGCACTAAACCACTTTAGGGCATTCTGACCAGAGATGCACGAATCTCAGTGCAAAAAACGTGCTCAAATCTCATGGGGACGAATGCCGTTCATGTTAGAGGCGGAACGTTCGCGAATGAATCGAGTCTTTTGAGTGGCTCTTTGAAATGAACGATAAGATCCGGTTCACAGTATAGGGAGCCGTTCCTTTTTTTGGAGGAGGGGGAGTAAATTCTTTACTTGCAGAGTATTTTTACATTGCTGTGTTGATACTTTTTCTATAAAAAAAAAGTAAAAGTGTCAACACGGCAATGTAGAATTACTCTTCAACAAGTTAAAGTTCAGAATTAGAATGTATTTGAGTAAAAGTACAAATGTATTGGTATCAAAATGTACCTAAAGTACCAATAGTAGAAAGTACTCATTATCCCATTTCACAAGTTTTCCAATGAATAAGATGTAGGAAGTCATTTGAAAATAGCCGATCTACAAACTCACAATGCGTGGCAACGCGACACATTGTGAGTTTGTAGATCGGCTATTTTCAAATGGCCAAAATGTATAGGCCTATCCATGAGTTTCCAACGCCCCATAGTGCATTGCGCAGACGCTGTACCGAGCTTCCGGCGCCGCAGCCAAGTGTGATTTACAAGCTCACAACGGGTTGCATCTGCGACGCGACGTGAGCTTGTATGTCTGCTGTTAAACCGGAAGTGTGGTCCAAATAATCTCCAGTAAACTCCAGCGGAAACAGGTGGATAGGGTTGAAGTGATTTGCAATCATAATCAAAATCTACAAAGTAACCAGTAACTAAAATGAGCTAGTCTTTTGAACAGCTCTTTGAAAGGGACGGATCTCAGAGATCCGGCTCACTTCAAAGAACCATAAATCCCATCTCTAGTTCAGTCAGTGGTGGAAAAAGTACTCACGTCTTTTACTTGAGTAAAAGTATCAATACTGCAATGTAGAAATACTCTGTTACAAGTAAAAGTCCAGAATTCAAAATGTACTCGAGTAAGAGTGTGAAATTGTTGACATCAAAATGTACTTTGAAATGTACTTTGAAAATAGCAGATCTACAAGCTCACAAGATTGTAGATCTGCTATTTTCAAACAGCCACGGTATAGAATAGGGCTAAAGTGGTTTATGTATGTATTATAATATTATAATTTATATCTGCAAAGTAACTAGTAACTATAGTTTTCAAATAATTGTAGTAGAGTAAAAGTACAATATTTGGATCAGAGATGTAGTGGAGTAGAAGTAAAAGTATTGGAAATTGGAAATACTCAAAAAGGGTGCCCTCACACCAAAATACCTAGAGTGGAATCCGCCAATGCATTTCAATGAGAATGGAGCGTTTTTTGCAGAAATCCTCTCCTGGCAAAAAAACACTCCATTCTCATTGAAATGCATTGGCTGATTCCACTCTAGGTATTTTGGTGTGTGGGCACCCTAAGGGTGCCCTCAGACCAAAATACCTTGGAATCCGCGTTCCGCCAATGCATTTCAATGAGAAGGGGGCGGTTTCATGTCAGTGGAGGATATCTGCGCTCCGCGCAGACCTTGCGTTTATGCTGGAGCAAAAAAAATCTCCACGCAGATTCTGGTTTCCCCCCTCTGTCCAATCGGGTGAGTCGAAGGCGTAACATTCTGAGAATCAGGAAGGGACTGGGAGATGGTTTGTTTTGAAGAGTCTCATGCACCCAAACTCTTCTCTTTTTAGCTTGTTGCATCTCCCCTTCCAATAAAGCAAGGGGCGAGTACCCTTCGCCTGTCCATTATAGAGTTGACACGTAAAGATGATGATAATAAAGCCCATTAAATTGATAACCTCGCAAGTCGCAACGTAACCTGGCTAACGTACCTCTGCCACGTCACTGGCTTTACGACGGAATACGCTCTCTGCGTTTTTAGCCAGCCGCGCACCAGAAGAGTTTATCCACTGCCGACCATATTTTGGTCTGAGGGCACCCTTAAAGTACAAATACCTCAAAATTGTACATAAGTACAGTACTTAAGTAAATGTACTTAGTTACTTTACACCACTGCTCTAGTTCATGTCTTATATAGTCGGGGATGAAAGACGCGTAAATGATAATAAATCATATATCTTTTTTTTTTATATCAACAACCAGCAAGTATTTATTTATTGATCAGCCACGGGAAATGTTGTGATAGAGCTCATTTATCAGGAGGATAGATGCTTTCTCTGCCCCAACATCTCATTGTATGAACCTGTCTGTGTCTAACAGTGTTGAACTTGTAGATGTGTAGACGGACACAGAACATTAATTAACGTTAGATCGTGGCTGATCCTGTCGGCCGGGAGGGAGATTCAAAGAATACATTAAATTACTGCTGTACAGTACGTGGTATGCACATTATGCAGAGTGTGTTAATGAGCCTCTGCTGTTGAATGACAGTGGACGAGCAAAAAAAAAAACAGGTGGACATGGAATTCACGGAATGGGAACAATAGACACCCAATTTAATAATCCTCCTCATTAATGATGTATTATTTCACCCACCGTGGGGTCAGCGGATACTGTAGAACCAGGGGTGTCACACCAAATTCTGGGCCCTGGGTACAAGGATTCACTGTGGGGCCCCCATGAATGGGAACGCATTATTATGCATTATTTTGTGCTTTAACTATTGAAAAATAGCAGATCTACAAGCTCACAGTGCGGCACCGAGTGCCACGCTGCGAGCTTGTAGATCTGCTATTTTTCAATAGTTAAAGTATAAAAGAATGAAGGCCCCTCCACCTTGGGCCCTATAGTAACTCAGTCCCACTCCCCCCCCCCCCCCCCCCCAGTGTTACGCCCCTGTGTATAACTGCAATGCACAAATCTCTAACTATGACGTATCTCCCTCTGGTGCAGTAAGTGTCTGTGGCCGCATGCTCATTTGCTATTTAACAACAAATTCCCCACCCCACTTGGGAATTTGTAAATTTGCGGATGAATTCGCAATTTACAAATGTTTCCAAATTCACCATGACTTACTTGTATGTGTATGAGGTGTAGATAGGCATACTATGATATAAATGATGTTTTAATCTGCTTTTATTACTGTAATCACAATGAATACATTTTGAAGCCAACGCAATATAATCAGTATTCATATTTATAGAGTTTTCTGACAATTGTATCTGTTGCCTTGGCGACATGATTATTATCATACCAAGGTTATGCCACCAAGGTTATGCACAGCTCTCCTACCCTCACCCCTTACACTAGGCGAGTCAATATATGAAAAAAAGTAAGCCATTTACCAAAGGTGTTCCGACTCTCAAAGTCCCCGGATGCGTTGTTTTCCGACTCTCAAAGTCCCCGGATGCGTTGTGAGGCGCACTGATCTCGGAAATGTGCCTCATTAGCATGACAACACATCCGGGGACTTTGAGGAAGTCACTGGAGTTGCCTCATTTACCACTTTTTTAAACCAATCAGAATCCAGTATTAGATCATGTGACTAGAAAAAGTGGTAGAATGCCACCTAACCCCCCCAAACATTTATTCTGATAGTATTGGGCAAGCTAAATAACATACTAAAAGTCTACCAAAATCAACCTCCCAGAAAGCTGCCATTTTCAAGATGGCGTCCGAGATGGCTGCGGGGAGCTAAAAATGACTAAAAAAGTTGCAAATGTTTTTTTTCAACTGATTCTGGTACCTCTGAAGAAATTAGGAAAAAAATACTTTCCAGAAAGGCTTCATTTTCAAGAGGCATAACTGGCGTCCACGATGGCTGCCGGGAGCTTAAAACGGCTATAAACTGGGATTTAATGTGTAAAAAATCATAACAATTGTGCACTTGGTTACAGCTTTTTGATTTCTGGCATGGTGTTAGGTATGGACATAAGGTTTTTGAAAAACATCACAACCAAGTTGGGCTTGCCCCATAGGTCAGTAGGTTCAAACCCCAAATAATTGATGGAAGTTGATTTTTCAATGGATTCTGTTACTATTGTGTATGCAAAATAACATCCTAAAAGCTTAGGAAAAACAAATTACTGGAAAGGCATAATTTTCACAATGGCGTCCATGAGAGCTTAAAATGCATAGTCTATCAATTGGGAGGGAATATGTGCCATCTTAAAAAATATCCATTTCCAGTAGTTTGTTTTTACTTAGCTTTTAGGATGTTATTTAGCATACCTAATAGTAACAGAATCCATTGAAAAATCTCTTCCATCAATTATTTGGGGTTTCAACTATATACTGACCTATTTAATATTGGATTAATTGCAACAGACCACTAGGGGGCAAGCCCAACTTAATTGTGATGTTGTCTGAAAACCTTATGTCCATACCTAACACCATGCCAGAAAAAGCTGTAACCAAGGGCACAATTGTTGTGAATCTTTACACATTAAATCCCAGTTTATGGGTATTTTAAGCTCACGGCAGCCATCGTGGACGCCAGTTATGCCATCTTGAAAATGAAGCCTTTCCGGAAGGTATATTTTTATATAGATTTTCGCTCTTTTCTTTTATTTATTCATAATATTTTTTGCCTATAATGACATGCCTCCAGGTGGAACGTAGTTAAGAGGTTTTGACATTGTAACTGGTGGGATCTGTGGGGGTTGATTTCACTTGTGGTTTTCAGCTGCAGGTAGAAAGACTGCAATATAAAACCCGATTGACCGCTGAGATGCTGAGCTTTTGTAAAAGGATTATTCCCGTTCCCGATGCAGGCGTGGAAGTGTACATGAAGTGCTCTGCAGTCAAACCTGCAAAGCAAGTACTTTTGACATATTCGCAGGCAGCCTCCAAAAAGCTATTGCTGAGACACAACATGATGGCGCTGGTGTGAACTGTTCAAAACGGTGTGTCTTGGATGCAGCTGAGATGGGCTAAGATGTGACTTACAATGAGACCTTATGTACTGTAGCGAGTGTAAACTGGGGCAAACGTGTTGATACTGTAGGGCAGGGATCTTCAACGTTTTCAGGCCAAGGACCCCTTAGTTGAGAGAGAGATGAAGCAGGGACCCCACAACAGATAGTTTTGTTTGACAGCACGATCATCAGCGTATTTTGGATTCATGTCAATTTGTGTTTTCAGATATTTAACCACTTGAATCGTCAATACTTAATACATTTGACCTTTCACTCTGTACTTGATGTGGTGGACAATGTTTTAGATACCACACACTCACACAGTTCTTCATCGAGTCTTTACAACTATAGCGAAGACTAACGTCGGGGTGAACATAGTCAAATAATAACTTTATTGGCCAAACTACACAAAGAAGTATGCTAGAATGTAGAGGCTAGTTGCGCTAGCATACATGCTAATGCAGCTACAGTACATGTACTGTAGATTATTTTCCCCATTCAACACATGCAGTTACAAATACAAACAGGAGACATCTCACTGAGAAGATCCATATAAAGATCTATATAAAATAACGGATGGCCGACGCATTGGCCGTTGTTTATTTCGACTCGCGACGATAGATGTATGTCCGCTGTTTGTGTTGGTTATGTTCTTGGTGCTTCGTGGAATCTCAACTGCAGGACTGGGGTAGAAAGCCTGGTGGGCGAGGTTAGGGCTGGGGAACACAATTCTGCCTATAATCGACCTCTTTATAAACAGATATAGCCTATAAAACAAACAGGCGTTGCTTTTATATTTGATTTGCAGCCGTGACTGCAAACTCAAATCTGTCTCCAGTTGTTATGAAGACCCACAGCTCAGCCAGTGAGCCAGATTATCCGACAGTATCAGCAGCGCATATACGTCACTTTTAAGGCACCGCTTCGCCTAGTCCGGAACCACTATTGGGTTTGACACTGAACCTTTAGTCTGCTCTTCTTTTCCCTCTACACCAAACCTCTTTGCCAAGAATAGCAGATCTACTGCGAGGCGTTGTGAGCTTGTAGATCGGCTATTCTTGGCTAATGTTCCACACAAAATAGGGATACTAGTGTTCAAGTGGTTAGTGTAGAAAAAATAAAGTTCTTATCACACAAAGATTTGGAGGACCCCCTGAGTCCCCAGAATCTCTATTGGTGGGTGGGGTTTAGCGAAAGGCCTTTCGTTTATGGGTACTCTGCAGATTTCGATCATTATTACAACACATACATTTACCACCCTAATTTTGGGAAGGACTATAGTTAGAATAGCTGCAGTGGCCACGGTGGTACTGGTTCATCATGGATAAATGTGTCAGCGGAGGTCTATAGTACCACATACCAGACATCACCATTGTCCAGAGAATAGCCCTCAGGAGTATGTTATGTATGCAGCTGCTTATTGCAATATGTTTTGAGTCATAGCTAGGCATACATAATGCTTGCTATAAATTTGGAGGTTCTGCAGTTGCAGTTAATGATGCAACCTGGGCCAAGTGCATCTGGGCACGAGTGTATACATTCTGTGTGCGTGCGCACGTGTGTGTGTGTGTGTGTCTGTGTGTGTGTGTGTGTGTGTGTGTGTGTGTGTGTGCGCACACGTGCGCCTGTCTGTCTGTCTGTCTGTCTGTCTGTCTGTCTGTCTGCCTGTAGTATAACCATGTGTGTCTATAGGTCTGAATGTGTGTCTTTTTGTGCGCATATTTGCCTTGTTTGTGTGTGTGTGTGTGTGTGTGTGTGTGTGTGTGTGTGTGTGTGTGTGTGTGTGTGTGTGTGTGCGTGCGTGCGTGCGTGCGTGTCTGTGTGTGTGCGCGCGCTGTGCATGTGCATGTGCAAAATATCTCCTGATTGAGAAACACTTCCATGGCTACAGCTCTCAGGGCGACAGACACACATGAGCGAGAGATGTTTGCAGGACACACACACACACACACACACACACACACACACACACACACACACACACACACACACACACACACACACGTGTGCACACACACACACACACACACACACACACACACACACACACACACACACACACACACACACACACACACACACACACACACACTGTCTTTTATCTCATTCTCTCTCTCTTTGGTTCCCGCCTCTCTCACTCTTCTTCCCCTCTGTAAGTTCCCCCTCGACAACAGCCGGGCCAATTAAAAGGAAACTCTTGAAAGGAGAGCAATTATTATTTTTTCTTCTTCTTTCCCGCTAGCATAACATGGCTCATGCTTGCTTCAACCCATTATTATCTCTCTGGTATCCTACCACGAGGTGCCCAGCCAACCATTCACCGGCAACCCCCTACATATCTTGCCAGCCTCACTGCCTCTCCTTCCCTCTATCTGGCTGTCTGCGCTGATGAGAGAAGCCGTATTGTGCGACAGGGCCAGTGTGAGGAGCAATGGCGAACAGAGCAACATGAGATAATGGCCGGATTATTAAGGGGAGCCCCTATTGAGAGAAAAGATGTTTTTCATGCCAGTGCCACCAACCCGCCCACTCCTCTCTGCCGACCCGCGCTCTGTCTCTTTACTTCCTTCCATCCCCCCCCCCCCCCCCTCCTCACCCCCTCCTCTTTTCTTCTCCTCCCTCTGTGATGATCCCCAGCTGCCACATGCAAATGCGAGACAGAGCAAGCGGGTTTAATGCTAATCAATACTGCGCAAACATTCATTTAAGGAGACGGGCGCGTGTGGCGACAGAGGGACCCGGCCTACTTGCGATGCATGCTTTACATTAGGGGCCGATGTCAGGGAAAATGTGCATGAATACATGCAACGTAACCCCGGACACATCTCGCAAAAAGGTCTCCGTTAATCAGCAGGGCAAAGACAGGGAGAGTGGAATGGAATAAAAGGATGGATAGATAACAACTGCAGAGACCAACAAAAAGAAGGAAAAAAAGGGGGGGGGGGGGCAAGGAATCGGGTCCTTTCATATACTGTATATAACCACCCCGCCTGTATAAATAATGGAAACCTCTCTCTCGCTGTCGTTACATAAGGCTTTTGTGTGAAGATTGCGCATGGCTGTACCCAAGGAGAAAGGTGTAAATGGAAGGAAGACGTGGGGTGTAAGGTGCCACAGGCGTGTGGCTCCCTGTTGCCTCCATCATCCATAAAAGCACATAAGTAGACAGCTTGGATTAAAAGCTCCACAGTGTGAGAAGCATCTTGGGACATGTAAAACAGCCTGTTAATATAACTTCGATCTCTGCTGCTAATCAATCATCTAGGAGGATTTTTCTTTTTTAAGGGTAGGCCATCATGGCTCAGGCTGCTCAAATGACTATTGGGTAATTAAACCATGGCCGACAGCTCACATGCAAGCCTGCTTTCCAATCTCAGCCAGCGTGCACCTTCACATGAGCCCCCTTTGAGTTTCTGCAGTGGAAAATTGGACACTGATTAAATTGTTGTGATTCGAGAGTAGGCTAGTGGAAGTGAGAATTAGTCCTCCGAAGCATTACTCGACCGAATAATGACCTCCGCTAAAACAGAACTCCCATGTCATTTCTAACACCTGAGCCCATTGGATATCTAAGGGTAAACATGTAGAATTCTCTCTCTGAGCAGGAAATTAGAGAGTCCAGCATAGCGTCACTGTCAGGCAGAAACCTCGTATCTCCAAGTTTCAAATTTGTAAATTCTTTCGCAAAGCAAAGCCCTGCTTCATCATACAAGGCCGTTGCACAAAAGTAGTGAAAACAGCAGATCTAAAAGCACACAACGCCTCGCACCGCGAGGCGTTGTTTGCTTGTAGATCGGCAGTTTTCACTAGTTAAAATCATTTTTAAAATGACAACGACGATATCTTGACACTGGCAAAAGGGCCTTTCTGGGTGGAGTTAGCACGTTCTCCCCGTGTCCTCTAGGGTAGGGTAGGTACACTCACAAAAAAAAACATGCAGTAATCCTGGTCTCTATACTGCCTCCCCCTGGCCAGCCGGGGCGCCTGATGGAGGGGAAAGGAACTGGTTGGAATAACGTGTTCCGTCCACTCACAACGTCCTACCAGGGAAACTCCCCCTCTGTCAGGTGATAAGAAGTGGCCTGCTCACTCCTCATCCACTGATGGAAGCATGCACTAATTTTTGGGCTCCCCAGGTTGGCAGAGGGAGAGTAGCTACCCAGGATTACAGCTTAGGCAATTAGCATCGGGTGAAAAATGGGTTACAAAATCACAGGATAAAAATTTAAGAGCAAAAAAAAAAAAAGCATATGTTGACAAAATGGTAAGTGTGATTATGTATGCTAAACAATGCAAGAGTTACATGTAACCACGATTAAATAAAGTTCATTTAGGCGTTAAAAGTCTCAAAGTCGTTCTGTCAGACCATTCAATCACACATTTGCAGTCAAAGGCGCAGTGTTTTGTCCTTGATGATTCTGTGTGTCGGATTTGGAATCGTATTTTGCATGAAGAATAGTTCCTTTGAAATTCCCTTGAAAGAATTATGAACAAGGTTTCAGTTAAAGTACCATTGGTGAAGCTACTGGGTGAATTGTGCAATTAAATGTTCAAGATAGTAAGAATATATTACTTTGGGAAGAAAACATCACATATTTCACTATAAATCACAAATTGTGCGTCCGCATTTTTTGACCTGTGGGCTTGTTCATCATCTGAGACATTTACTTCTCAGTATGGAAACAATGCTGAAAAATATCTCTGATGGACCTTTAGATTCCCTCTGTGTTTTTTTTTCCTGTGGGTGTGGAAGCGGAAGGGACGGGGGAGTTATGAGTGTGTGCGACTCTTGCTTATCTCAGGGGCGTCAATTGGGTATGGCAGGGCTATGCAGCTGCCATACCCTGGGTCCAGGGGGGAGAATAAAAGTTACTTTTAAATATAAATCCATGAATGTCTCTTTGTCTGTCTGTGCTGGTTATTATACTGTTGAATTGCAGTAAAATAACTACAAATGCAAAATGTAACAAAATGGTCACTTTAACAAGGTATTATAATTATATTCTCCACATTTGTATTCTCCCCATCTTGACAAAATGGTATATTCCCAGGTTCCGCAGGTCAGCTGCACAGGTGCAATGCATTATTGTTAATTGTGGCATGTTTACTAACATGCTAAGTATAGCTGCACTTGAACAACCGTTCCAGGCTGCCATATCCAGCCCAAGAAACCCGTAGAAACCCGGGTAAAAAACAGACTAAACTATTTTTTTTTTCACCCTGTGTGGGCGTGCGCATGAGGACTCCCATCTTTGCCATGCCCTAGCTTTTGCTGAACTGACGCCACTGGCTTCTCTCATTTACACTCTGGAAAATCTGCCTTTTTTCTTTCAAGTTCTGTCCCCAGCAGACTCTCATTTGGCCACATCACAGTCCCAGGGAGACGTCGCCGGATTGCCTGTCTACCATGGACGGACGGACGGACGCACGCACGCACGCACGCACGCACGCACGCACGCACGCAGAGACGCTTGCATCCCCCTCTCTGGCCTGTCTGCGCCAGCACTCTCATTGAGATGCTTTTGCTGTAAAGTGGGGCGCTCTGGCCACACTGCTCTGACCCTGAAATAGAATCATTGAAAACAAAATAACACCCAAACATTCCCCAAGCTGTCATTTACCATAGCCACACAGCTCGACAGGACCTTGTTTTACAGCTTGCTCCAAACAATCAATACGCACCTCTCGCCATTCCCCGCCGTGCTTCCCGCTCTTCGGTGGTCAGGGGTGTCGCACCAAATTCTGGGCCCTGGGTGGTACAAGGATTCACTACGTTATTTTGTGCTTTAGCTATTTAAAAATAACAGATATAAAAAGCTGCTAGCTTGTAGATCTGCTATTTTTGCAAGTCTTTGAAGGTTTTTTTGAAAAAAAAAATATGTTTCTATGTCAGTGGTGCTCAAACCTTTTCATGTGAAGGACCCCGAAAATGATATGTATTTGGCCACGGACCCCCATCTCAATATATTTAGTTCCAGCGACCCCCCCCCCCCCCCAGAAGCAAAATTTGAGTTACAAATGTTCGCTTAAAAATACATATATTCAAAGATTTGCACACATTTTCACGAAAATAGCAGATCTACAAGCAGATCTACAAGCACACAGCGCGGCACTCGGTGCTGCGCTGTGAGCTTGTAGATCTGCTATTTTTCTATAATTAAGGCCCCACCACCTTGGGCCCTATAATAACTCAGTCCCACTTCCCCCCCCCCCCCCCCCCCCTTGTGACGCCCCTGCTGGTGGTAAGGGAAGCACGTGCTCCCTCTCTCTCTGGGGAAAACGCGGTTTCCGCCCTTTCAATTTGCCTCCTCCATCGTTCTCCGTGCCGTCTCTTTTCAACACCCTCCTTCGTTTGCCGTCTCCTGTCTGTTCCGCTCCTCCCTCCTTTTTGTTCTCTCTCTCATCCCTCCTCCATTCCTCCATCACTCTCTCGGGGGACAGCTTTCTCAAATAAACGGATTTTCCCCCCGTCGTCCGCTGTCATTGGGTAATAGGAAAACCACAGAGGGATCGGCCGCACGAACCTCGATCAATCAATGTTCTCTTCGATTGTAGTTAAGTCTCCCTGAAGTCACTAACCCCCATCCATGTCCCACTTAGATTATTGTTTATTATGGAACTTAATGTACAGGAGGTATTGGACAGTCACAGCCAGAGGAGGTGGATAAAAGAAAGCGGCGACAATGGTGAAGGTCAGGTGCTAATCGGGTTGCATTCACCAGCTCTCTCCTTTGTTTTGTTTTATTGCTATACATCCCTAGATTGTGTTATATAGACCTTACTGACAGGTATAGCTTATTAGAGGCCGATTCTTGCAAAACACATTTTTGGACACTGCTCCTACAATTTTTGCCCTAAAATCACGCAAATCGGTACACATTATGTCTACACTCATCCCATCAACATGAATCTCTCCCATATAGCGCCACCTCCAGGCCGATTTTTAAAAACACATTTTTGGACACTGCTCCTACAGATTTTGCCCTAAAATCACGAAAATCACTACACAGTATGTCTACACTCATGTCATCAACATGGATCAGGAGGATTTTGGCAAAACACATTTTTGCCCTATTTGTGGAGATAAGTGACCTACGGTCGCTTATCTCCCGATTAGGGAGTCTTACTGGTAGTTTCACCTCTTACAGTAAAGTAAAAAGATTAATGATAATAGTAATACAAAATATATATATAATAAAAGAAAAACTGGAAAATGCCTTCCCTGCACTCATTTGTAATTCATCATATTTTCTACCTGGGGTGTGTCTGTAGTAGATACTTGTAAAAAGTATGTCAGTAATTTGTCAAATACACAGATTACACAAACTCCTAATTACTCATAATGCTTATACCAACAATCACAACACAAAGCAAAAACATTTTACAATTACTTATTAGGCCAAATATTATAGGCTACAACTTCATCATTAAATGAACATCGATGAACAATCCCGCTTTCTCAGCCCATAAACTTGCATTGATGTCAGGCTCAGCAATTATAGAACACCAGTTTATTTATTATAAATATGTTTTTCCATCTGATTGCACCAAGACCAGTTTTCCTCCACAAAATGCTTTTGAACCAGTGACGTTTACTTCCGGACACCTGTGGTGTCTCGCCTCCGCTGCTGGCAAAGTGCTTCTGGACATTGAGTGGCCTTGAGTGGGCCCTGCTGTGGCACACTGACGTCTAAACTTTTGATTTTGTATGATGTATGACGAAGATTACAGCAACCACAGGGGCCAGCCATATTACTGTGTGTGTGTGTGTGTGTGTGTGTGTGTGTGTGTGTGTGTGTGTGTGTGTGTGTGTGTGTGTGTGTGTGCGCGTGTGTGCGCGCGTGCGTGCGTGCGTGCGTGCGTGCGTGTGCGTGTGGTCGTGATTTTGGACGAGGAACAGTAAAGATGTGATTAAGTCGAATAAACCGCTCAAATTTCAACAGCGAGGAGGAAATTATAAGGCAATGGGATGAAAAACACAATATTTAGGATTTAGTTAGAAGTTGTAAACTTGAAGAACCCTAACCCTCATGGGTGCATGCAAGGTGCAACATCCTGTAGACTTCGCAAGAAGCATGAATCAAAGTAGAACAGCGAGAAAGCTGAAAGACCATTTTGGCTTCAGAGAGAGTTCATCACCGTTGTTTTGGGTTGAGATTGGCACATTTCCTGGGGCAATCTGCACAGATCATGCGTGTCAGACGTGTCTTCTTCTTCTTTTTTTTCGTTTTTTACTCTCAAAAAACGCCTGCAATGTAGTGTATTTGAAACTACATTGCAGTGCACATCATGGGCTGATCACTGCTTGCCTCCTGAGAATTGTTTTATTTTTATTTTGTTTATTTTATTATTATTTTGTTGCTGAGTGAGGTCAGCAGACAAAGTGACATGAGTGAGATGAAAAAAACCTGAGTGAAATGTGCCAATGTCAACCAGAAACATCGGTCATATAGCTCTATGAGGAATTCTCAAAAAGCCCTGTGAGTGACGTCTGATGTTGTAAGCTCCTCCAACACAATGTGTACTAGGGCATTCACGAATAGTGATTTTTAGTATTCGAATGATTCAACCTCAAAGTATTCGAATAGTCGAATATTCGACAGGACTGGCCAAACTGCCAATCTACATGCTCACAATATTTATCTGCGGAACCGAGTCACATTAAATGTAATACCTACAATTCCAAGTGCTTGTCAGGGTGGGGGTCCCCAGTGCAAATATGTTTATTTTGGGGGTCACAGCCTAAAAAGGTTTGAGAACACCTGGTATAGAGCATTAACAAATTCATCCAGAAGGGGCATTGACAACTCATTCTTATGACTTCCTATCTAGCCAAGCTTTATAAACTATATATTTTTTAAAGAAAAAAACTATAAAAAAATAAAAATAATATTCTACTTCGGTGAACAATGTCGAATAGTGACTTTGATATTCGAATATTCGAATATTCGAATATTTGGTGAATGCCCTAATCGCCTAATGTGTACACAGAATTGCAGATTGAAAAACATTGCTGGAACTGGTGATTTAATAACAAAAATAGATCCGATAAATCCACACGAACAGCCAAGTTTCTAACTTCTGTTGCACCCGAAGTACAACAAATATCACTTGTACTGTTTTAACACAACCACTTTCACCGTACACTAGAACAGCAGAGCAGACAAGAGAACAATCCTATAGTTCCTTGCCTGCTCTCTCAGCCCGTCAACACACTTAAAAGGCCAAAGCACCTGACAGCATCGGGTTACACCGTGGGTTTGAATCCACAGTGGTGCATGCGGCTTGGCCATAATGGCCAAGCCTCTAGACAAACACAATTGGCCTGTGTTCGGGGGAGTGAAGGTGGGCGGGGAGGACGATACACTGCACTTTTTGCTACGGGCTGGGGCAGCGCCTGTCAAGCAAGGTGTGTAGGGCGGAAATGGGCACGAGGGCTCTATATGTCCTCCCTGTGGGGGCTCCTCACTCCGCAGGTGAGTCAGTGGGATATACAGTAACAGCAGTGACAACCCAGAAATGTGTGTGGGGAAGATATATTGTGCTTTTTGGAAACAATAAATATGCTAATGGAGGGGCGGGGGAGTCGAATAAATACCAGTAAGACTCCCAAATCAGGAGATAAGCGACTGTCAGGTCGCATACACAAACTGTAGAAGGCAATGGTAGCCAATCAGGAGGGAATATGGGAAATGGGACAGATCCATGTTAATGACATGACTTTAGAGATACTGTGTACCGCTTTACGTGATTTTAGGGTAAAATCTGTAGGAGCAGTGTCCAAAAATGGGGGTGGTGGAGGGGTGGTGGTGTGGTTGTGGTTTGGCAGCCAAGGAGTGTGTGTGCAATGTTTATTTTGGGGGTCATGGACTAAAAAGGTTTGAGAACCCCTGGTATAGAGCATTAACAAATTCATCCACCACTGGCAACTCATTCTTATGACTTCCTATCTAACCAAGCTTTATAAACTATATATTTTTTAAAGAGAAACAAAAAATAAGCGAATATTCGACTTCTGTGAACAACGTCGAATAGTGACTTTGATATTCCAATATTCGAATATTTGGTGAATGCCCTAATTGACCCTCTAAGCAAGTGTACCGATATCTGGTTTGGCCCATGGACTCAGAACAGAACAGAACAGAACAGAACAGCCAACATCCAGTGGCTGTCACTCTGCAGTTTAAATGAATGGCTGCCTCTTGCCCTGTCCAACGAGCCCACTAATTGTATTTTCTCTTACTTGGTGGCTTTTGTCAGGCTCCATCAGTCTTGTATGGCATGTGTAAAAATGACAGTCCACCTAGTTGACATTGTAAATGGTAGTTCGGTCAGGGCCCTCTTCTCCTCGGGGCCAAGAGGTTTGTTCAAACATTTCGCCTTGCCTCATTAATTCTCCCCAGAAAAAGGAAAGGCAAGACTTTAGTCCTCCATTATTTTTGGCTGGTCGCCCTACCTTTGTGTTATTCGGGGATGAGGAAGATGTCTGTTCTCCCGGTTTAGCCCTTGGGTTTACAGTATACATGAAGGGTGATAGAAACTACTATAATAGAATATGATCTCAAAATCCAACGCCTTTTTCATTTTCTGAAATGACGAATGAAAGGTTGCAGGGTCCTTACACGATACAAAGCTTGAATAATGTGCAGGGCGTAGTGTTGTCCAGGATAGAAGGAATGAGGGCATGTTAAACCCATTCAGAACGGGTACACATTATTGTGTATCATTATGTTATGCTTTAACTATTGAAAAATAGCAGATATAAAAGCTCACAGTGCCGCGCTGCGAGCTTGTAGATCTGCTATTTTTGAAAAAAGTAGTGAAAATTTGAATTTTGACCCGATTCTATAAGTGTCTTTTGAATCCTTCTAAGGTTTTTTGAAAAACCCTATGTTTCTATATGTCAGCAATCTGGCCAGACATCGTCAAAGAAAAGGTCCTTTTCACTTAAATGGAGCTCAGTTGTCTGTTCTTGAGAGACTACTACTATGTCAGTGGTTCTCAAACCTTTTCATGTCAAGGACCCCCAAAATGATAGATAGATAGATAGATACCTTTATTATTTGGCCACGGACCCCCATCTCAAAATATTTAGTTCCAGGGACCACCCAGAAGCAAAATTTGAGGTACAAACGTTCGCTTTGAAAATACATAGTATATATTTGCACACATTTTCACGACTTTTTCAAGAATAGCGGATCTACAAGCTCGCAGCGCTGCACTCGGTGCTATTTTTTAATAGTTAAAGCATTCAATAATTCTACGCCTAAATGGGTTAAAGAATGTGCACGTTGAAGCATAATGCAGCGCAATGTAATGAATGTACATGACAGCTGGGAATTGAATTGAAATAAGTGAAAATACTGTACATATCCTCGTTGTCGGGTTGAAACCTTGCAAGTCCAAAACCTTCCCTTTTTTGTTATTTAAAATAGTGAAAATAGCCGATCTACAAGCACAAAGCATGCACCTCACGAAGCGTTGTGTGCTTGTAAATCTGCTATTTTCACTAGTTTTGTGCAACAGTCTTGTATGGTGAAACAGTGCTTTACTTTGCGAAAGAACGTACACATTTGAAACTTGGAGATAAGAGGTTTCTGCCCGACAACCAGTAAGACTAAATCGGGAGATAAGCGACCGCCAGGTCGCATACACAAACTTTAGAAGGCAATGGTAGCCAATCAGACTTTAGAGATACTGTATACCGCTTTGCGTGATTTTAGGGCAAAATCTAGGAGCAGTGTCCAAAAATGTGTTTTTAAAAAAACGGCCAGATGGTGGCGCTAGATGGGACAGATGCATTTTGATGACATGACTGTAGAGATACTGTGTACCGTTTTGTGTGATCTTAGGGCCAAATCTGTAGGAGCAGTGTCCAAAAATGTGTTTTGCAAGAATCGGTCTCATGGTGGCGCTAGAAGAGGGCCATGTGAGAACTGAGGGGTGGAGGTTGTGGTTTGGCAGCCAAGGAGTGTGTGTGCAAAGTGTGATACAATGCTGAAGAAGACCGAAGGGTCGAAACGCGTCCGTTGACTTGACTCTGTCCATTGAGGTAAATAAAATCATGTGAAAAGGAGATTCCTTGAGTGCTGGCGACTACTTCTTTCCTGTGTGCAAAGTGTGGCATGGATCGGGGCAACGGTGGCGGAGATATGAGTAGGGGCAAAGTGTGACGTGTGACGTGACAGACTGACGGACTGACTGACAACCGGTGGAGGTTTTGATAGTAACTCCGACCTGACGGTCACAATAAAAAGAAATCCCATGCTGTGGGAATAGCGGAACAGAAACAGTTTGCTGGTGTAACCTTTTCCTTGTCAGTACTTTAACCAGCCCTCATATTATCAATGGATAATTTCAACATATCAAGCATCTTTCTCTCTCTGACACATTTCCGTTGCGTTAAAAGAAGTCTTTCAACAGCTGGGTGATATAATGGCGCAAATCACCCAGACCTGAACTTCCTGCTCTCAAATGTCAATGTGGCGCCGTGTGAATATAAACGCTTAACATTTAGCAGGCTGTGGTCAAGGCATTTGTAGCGCTGACATTTCAGATCAGTGACCATAATGTTTTCTGGGGGAAGATGTAAAACACAATGTGTTGGATGAGTGTGTGTGTGTGTGTGTGTGTGTGGGGGGGGGGGGGGGACACGGGAACACATGGAATATGAGAGAAAGAGGAGAGAGAGAGAGAGAGAGAGAGAGAGAGAGAGAGAGAGAGAGAGAGAGAGAGAGAGCAGGGGCGTCAATTGGGTATGGCAGGGGTATGCAACTGCCATACCCTGGATCCAGAGGGGAAAATAAAAGTTACTTTTAAATATAAATCCACAAATGTCTCTTTGTCTATCTGTTCTGGTTATTATGTTGTTAAATTACATTAAGATATCTACAAATCCAAAGTTTTACTAAATGGTCACTTTAACAAGGTTTTATAATTACATTCTCCACACTAGTATTCTCCCCATCTTGACAAAAATGGTATATTCCCAGGTTCCGCAGGTCAGCTGCACAGGTGCAATGCATTATTGTTAATTGTGGCACGTTTACTAACATGCCAAGTTTAGCTGCACTTGAACAACCGTTCCAGGCTGCCACATCCAGCCCAAGAAACCGTAGAAACGGGGGAAAAAAGTAAAATGTACTTAAAACCAGTAAGACTCCCTAATCGGGAGATAAGCGACCATAGGTCGCTTATCTCCATAATTACACCAAAAATGTGTTTTTCCAAAATAGTCCTGATGGTGGCGCTAGATGGGACAGATGCGTTTTGATTACATGACTGTAGAGATACTGTGCGATTTGCGTGATTTTAGGGCAAAATCTGTAGGTGTCCAAAAATGTGTTTTAAAAAATCGGCCTGAAGGTGGCGCTAAATGGGACAGGTCCATGTTGATGAGATGAGTGTAGACATACTGTGTACCGATTTGTGTGATTTTAGGGCAAAATCTGTAGGAGCAGTGTCCAAAAATGTGTTTGAAAAAATCGGCCTGATGGTGGCGCTATATGGGACAGGTCCATGTTGATGACATGAGTGTAGACATACTGTGTACCGATTTGTGTGATTTTAGGGCAACATCTGTAGGAGCAGTGTCGAAAAATGTGTTTTAAAAAATCAGCCTGAAGGTGGCGCTAAATGGGACAGATCCATGTTGATGAGATGAGTGTAGACATACTGTGTAGTGATTTGCGTGATTTTAGGGCAAATTGTAGGAGCAGTGTCCAAAATTGTGTTTTAAAAAATCGGCCTGAAGGTGGCGCTATATGGGACAGATCCAAGTTGATGACATGAGTGTAGACATACTGTGTACCGATTTGCGTGATTTTAGGGCAAAAATTGTAGGAGCAGTGTCCAAAAATGTGTTTTGCAAGAATCAGCCTTATGGTGGCGCTAGAAGAGGGCCATGTGAGAAATGAGGGGTGGGGTCTCCGCGCGGCCGAGACGGCCGAATAGGTACCGGCCGCGGCTCTCCCGGTCGCTCCTAGCCCGAGTTAAGGCATTTTATGTGAGCTGCAGTGGAGGCGGTCCTCCACTGGGGGCGCCACCACTTTTGCATCCGTTCTGGAGCACCAGGAGTCGGTGGTCCCCGGGAATTCCCCGTGAGCAGCCCCGTTGGGGTGGTCATTTGGTCATTTTTGCACATTTGTTAATTTTTTACACCTGGGGGTCCCCCAGGGACTTGGGGGTCCCTGGAGCTCCGGGGGTCCTTGGAGGTTGTAGTTTGGCAGGCAAGGAGTGTGTGTGCAAAATCTGGCATGGATCGGGGCAACGGTTGCGGAGATATGAGCAGAGCAAAAGTGTGACGTGTGACAAGTGACGTGACGGACAGACGGAGGGACAGACGGACGGACAGACGGACGGACGGCGGAGGTTTGGATAGTATAGGAGTGCAAGTAACTGCGACCTACGGTCGCAATAAATGTATCATGCCTGTTGCGCGAAGGCGCGCGTGTGCAAGACACCAGTCATGTTGCCATACCTTAGCTTTTTTTTGAACTGACGCCACTGAGAGAGAGCTGTGTTTTCTGTGTTGATTTTGTGGGTAAGAGAGCCAGAAAGAGGGGGGGTGGGGGTGGGGGGGTGGGGGGGGGGGGGGGGGTATTACGCAGGAAGAAAAATTGCCATTGTCGCAGGCAGAGACAGTGGTAAATGGCGCGTCATTTTGCAGTAATTTACAAATCGCGTAGTGGAAACAAAATTAGATTAAGTGGGTCCGTTGAAATGGACCTGCTAAACATCACTATTAATTATGTCACTGTCAGGGACAAAAGATTATTTATTTCCCAGGCCGAGAGTGAAATCATGTCGTACAGGTGACTGCTTTGGGGTTTTCTTTTTCTTTTTTTTCTTCTTTTTAGATGGAGACATTTTTCATGTGCACACATGCGTTCCTATAAGGAGCCAAAGGGAAACATGGACATTCGATCAACGGCCACTAATGTCTACATTATTGTCAGGGCAACGAATGGCTTGACTTGACATCAGTAGGTGGAAAAAGTACTCAAATGTTTTACGTAAGTAAATTTATCAATACGGCAATTTAGAAGTACTCTGTTACAAGTAAAAGTCTGGAATTCAAAATTTAGTTGAGTAAAAGTACAAATTATTTGCATCAAAATGTGCTTATAGTACCAAAAGTAAATTTGAAAATAGCAGATCTACAAGCTCGCAACTTGTGAGCTTGTAGATCGGCTATTTTCAAATAGCCTAGTTATGAAATAGGGCTAAAGTGGATTAATGTATGTGCTCTTGTAGATCGGCTTGTATGTGAGCTTGTAGATAGGCTATTTTCAAATAGCCTAGTTATGAAATAGGGCTAAAGTGGATTATTGTACAGTATGTGAGCTTGTAGATCGGCTAGTATGTGAGCTTATAGATCGGCTATTTTCAAATAGCCTAGTTATGAAACAGGGCTAAAGTGGATTAATATGTTTTATAATTTACTGATTTAAATCTGCAAAGTAACTAGAAAGTAAAGTTAAAAGTACAATATTTGGATTTGAGATGTAGTGGAGTAGAAGTAACTGAGTACTGAATACAAAATTGTACTTACAGTAAGTACAGTACTTAAGTAAATCTACTTAGTTACTTTACACCACTGCTTGACATTATGGGGAATAATAACCAGTGGAACCCAAAAGTCATTGCAGACATTAATGATCGAGTGAAGAATTCTTGGAAAACCAAAGGAGCAGTACGATACTTCACCTGATCGTTAAAATAAAAATGAGCTCTGGCGTCCTAAAACTCCCTGACTGGAGTTCATTTCTCAACCAGCGAAGAAGAATATTTGAATACTGCATTTGAATCCAATTTGAATGTTTACACAAACAACTAAGTCATGTTTACTATCTCCAGTACTGAGGTCAAATAGGTCAGAGACAGTATTCTTGACAGGCTGTCAAAACACTTCTGAGTGTACTGGTACTCAGTCATCATGGGTCATAGGGGACTGCTAGATGACTGTGGCTGTTAGTTACTGTACATAATGATGGTAAACATGCAGTACGTACTGTAAGAACAAATATTCTTACAGACCTACAGTATTAACTTACTGCCAGGGGCCACAAGGTGCCCCTAGAGTGCCAGACATTTCTGCATAGGCCTTCGCTCTAACTTCCGTCTACACAGGCAAAAGATAGATAGATAGATAGATAGATAGATAGATAGATAGATAGATACCTTTATTATCCCAAGGTATCTAGCAGAAGTGGCTTAGGCTTTCACTGCTAACACTGTTATGAACGAAGACCGGATGAAGTTAGCTAACAGTTAGCTATAGAGGGTATGCACGTCCACTGGGACCCGCCCCCCTAATCTAGACTGAGTGGCAAAACATTGAGCAGCATGGAGCTTTGGAGTTTAGAAGTGCTAGTTGCAAATCACTCAACGGCCCTGCATACCACCTGTTTCTAATTGCACATAATGCACGAGGCAGCAGGATGTTGTGCTGTTGAAAACGAGCGCTTCCAAACTCTGACACTTGGAAAAATAAAAACCTGCACAGAATGTCTTGACAGAAAGTAGCTCATAACATGCCTATGGTGGATTTTTATGAAACAAAAACTTTGCAGATAGAAAGAGGATAATTCAAGCTTTCAGTACAGCCGCAATGTTGGTGAGTTAACTTTGTTTAATACAATCAGATAGGACTTTTCGGTTTGGATGTATGGGCTGTCAATGGCAGAAATGAGTGTTTTGCCACTCAGTAGGCGTGTTCCCACATAACTTCCAGCACCAGTGATGTCACGCGCATACCCTCTATTAGCTTCTTTATTTTTTAGAAGCCCGATCTGAAGCTATTTAGCCGCAAAAAAACGTTGTCGCTGCCCTGGGAACACAGTTCAGAGAAAAAGGTCTCTAAAGATGTGAGTTTGTATTGGAGTCGGCGGCGCGGTGCGGCGGCGTTACCCGATTACGGGCCGATGTAAACAGAATCGCGGCCCGGTGCATGGATGGAAAATTAGACCGGGGCTTCGTTGAGGCCTCTGATTAATTAATTCATTTTATTAAATATCCCGGACTAGATCGGGATAGGCACCCCGGAATACGTTGCGCCGCCGACAGTATAGATTGAGTTTTTTTGGGAGGGCTCTAAACTTTATTCTAAACCATTTTCAATGGAATAAATCGTCCGACCATCTAGAATCACTCGTTGGAAAGCGTAGGACGAGTCAGGACCACCCACATCTCTACAAGCAGCTCAGGGTAAGTAAAATAGGCACAAGAAGGGTTAGTGGAAATCTGCAGTATATTAGAAGGGCCACCAGACAGCCTTGATCTCAGCAAGTTACATTGGAATCACTTGGTCAGGGAAACAACGGACAAAGCGCAGCCTGAGGTGTAAACAAGAATTATGTTAAAACCTGCAAGGAACTTGGCACCCACTGGACTACTTCTATTATTACCTAAGTGAATCACTGCTCTAAATGAGGCCACACAATAGTGATTTATTGTAAAATAAAATCATACATTTCATATTTTGCATTGTGTTAATATTTGTTCGCCCTCCCCAGTCCTCTCACAAATATCTGCTCAGATAAACTGTTGAATTTGATAAGACTTTGAATATTCTGTTTAAATTCTGGCCTCAACTCATGTCCAATTCTAGCTGCAACCAAAGACACGTGCAGGCTAATTCCAGACTGTGTGAGTGAAAACATGAATCCAATTCATTTGAACATATTGAAGTAAATCCAATTCAATTAAACTTCAACTCAATTATTGCTTCCAACTCTTGATTCAAACCGACAAACCTCAAGACCCTGCTCTCGCCCCAGGTCTGAACCTTGGTTAAACTTTGCCTTAATTAGCTCCTCTATCCTCAACTCCACCTCCGCTCCTATCTTTATCCCCAGATGCCAAGTCTAACTCTAGGCTATACTGCTAGATGCTGGGCTCGGCTTCAATATCAGGCCTAGCTATATCCCCGGCCCCACAACCAGGGGCGTCACAAAGTGAAAAAGGGAAAGTGGGACTGAGGTACTAGGGCCCAAGGTGGAGGGGCCCTAGTAACTTTAGCTATTGAAAAATAGCAGATAGTGTTTACAAGCTTGTAGATCTGCTATTTTTTAAAAGTCGTGAAAATGTGTGCAAATCTTTGAATATATGTATTTTTTTATTTTTTAAGAAAAACATTTGCAACTCAAATTTTGTTTCTGGGGCGTCCCTGGAACTAAATATTTTGAGATGGGGGTCCGTGGCCAAATACAGTATCATCTTCGGGGTCCTTGACACAGTGGCGAAATTAGACCTTATTCCCCATGGGTTTTCAGATCAAGGGGGCCCTGATCAAAGGGGCCCGGCCGGGTCTGTTGTCTTTGCGCGATTTAAGCGCAAACTACAATGATTAATCCACAGATTAGGAAAGTAGGGCCCTGGGACCCCATATTGGAAATTACAAAATATATATAATATCCTAGTATAAATTTATGTAGATATGGGCGCATTTTTTTATTTAGGCCTATTAAAAACAAAATTTATTTTCGCCACTAGGGGGGGCCCTTGGGTTTTTAAAACCCCAAAAACCTGTCAAATTACGCCTGTGTCTTGACATGAAAACGTTTGAGCACCACTGACACGGAAACATACGTTTCGTGCACACATTTTCACGATTAAAACAAAAATAGCAGATCTACAAGCTCGCAGCGCGGCACTCGTGCCGCGCTGTGAGCTTGTAGATCTGCTATTTTTCAATAGTTAACATTCATGGGGGGCCCGCAGTGAATCCTTGTACTCAGGGCCCAGAATTTGGTGTGACGCCCCTGCCCACAAGCACTACTCTGGTGATAACTCCCCTTTAACCCTGCTCTCTACAACTCAGACAGTGCCCTCCACATGCCCAGCAAAGGCCCATCATCGCTAGCTGACGGTGGGTAAGGCCATGCTCCCCATCCCCATCTCTATCTGCCTGGCAGGCCGGTCCCACACTCATTAGACCCCTTACTGGGTACCCAGCTGGGGGGGGGGGGGGGGGGGGGGGGGGGTTGGGAGGAGGAGCAGGAGGAGGGGATAGGGCTGGCCCCAGATCCCTCGGCACTGCAGCCATCAGGAGGGGGGGGCATCTGGCAAGGCTGCACCCCGGGTCAGCCTATCTGAAGAGGGAGCACATCAGCGGGCGCTTCATGGATGGCTCACTGTCTGTCCCTGGCAGCCTGTCATCTATCACTGCTGAGCAGCGCCGTCAGGTGGGAGCGTGATTAATTTCACTTTACCATTCTCAGAAATAAGCCCTATAAATCATCTTAAGCTTGGCTTGTGTGCAGGTTTTGTGTTTTGCCGGTGGCTGGTATGACAAATCTTTACCCGGGGTCCCTCCCTCCACCCTGCTCCGCTTCTTCGCCTCGCCTCTCTGGGGTTCAGGCCAAAAGGAGACCAATAGCAATGAGAGACAGCTTTACAGTGGAAGCTCAGGGACGTCAAGTGTCCACTCGCCGAGGTGAGAGAGAGGAATGTTGCGCGCACACACATTCACGCGGCTGACATTCACGGCTGACACCTGCATTGACGAGAGGTGTCATCATCATTGTGACGAAGAAGACACGTGCATCGTCATTAACCCTCGGATACCGGGAACGCGCCCGAGTCGCGTTAGATTTGAACCACTATAAACCATTAATTTGTGCTTTAACTATTGAAAAATAGCAGATATACAAGCTCGAGGGCCGCGCTGCGCGTTTGTAGATCTGCTATTTTTTTTAAATCGTGAAAACGTGCGCACATTTTCAATATATATTTTTCAAAGCAAACTTTTGTAACTCAAATCTCTGCTTCTGGGGGGGGTCCCTGGAACAACTTATTTTGGAGATGGGGGTCTGTTCATTGTGTGTTTTTGTAAATGTATAACTTTTGATCTTGAGTGGAAAAATTAGAAAAAAAGAGCATGCATTTATCTCTGACTTGATGTAATTTGCTCGAATAAAAAAACATTTGAAAACAAATACATGTAATTTTGGGGGTCCTTGACATGAAAAAGTTTGAGAACAGCATGATTTAGAGGAAGGATTTAGAAGTCGGGTCAAAGATCGGGTCAAAGACATTCGAAGACTTTCACACAATTTCCACCCAATGTGAAGCTGTGAGCTTGTATATCTGCTATTTTTCAATAGTTAAAGTGTTAAATAATGGTTAAAGTGGTTCAAATCTAACACGACTCGGGCGTGTTCCCGGTATTCGAGGTTTAACAAACATCAGCAGCGCTCCTTTTCAATCTCCTCTTCCCTTATCCGGCCGTCTGCCCTGTCTGTGGTGGATGAGAGGAGAGGAGAGAGAGAGGGATGGGGTATACCGGAGGATCAAATGGAACATGCTGATGATGTGGACGTGTCAGTGGAATCTGTGACAGTCGGGGAGGGCCGTGCGCGGGAGCAGAGTGGATCCTAGTTTATTACCACAGCCAGAGAACACATCACATCTCATATGTCAGAGGTAATAAGGACACTCCAGCGATGGGTGGCAGACTGCCAATATGTCAGGCAAGAAGGCACCCCAGTATGAAAGCCTTTTCTATTAATTTTACAGATGTGCTGCTGTTCGGTGAGTGATTTAGCTACTCTTTAGTGTAGACCTCCACTTCCTAGCTCTCCCTCTACCCTGTCTCACTCCTCCATAACTCTATCTCTTCCTGTTTCTCTCAGTGGCGTCAGTTCAGAAAAAAGCTAAGGTATGGCAACATGACTGGTGTCTTCATGTAGCCATACCTTAGCAACAGGCATGATACATTTATTTTAAGAAGTACATTTTATTTCATTTTAATTTTTTCGGTTGTTCAAGTGCAGCTAAACTTGGCATGTTAGTAAATGCCAAGTCACTCACTCAGCAAATCTCTCATCAACTTCCTGGTGCTGACGTCAGTTTAGAAGGGGAAATTAATCAGAAATAGCTGGACTTAAAGCCAACAAATCATTATTTCGAACGGTAAAGTAAATTATAATGCTTTTTGCCTTTTACTATCTTGTGTTCTTGATCATGCTAGCCGTATATACTATTCGGAAATTGCATACAATTTGCGATTTCTGTGTTAACACTATGTGCTTTTAATAGGGTTTCCCCTTCAAAACGTGACTTCAGCACCAGGGGGATGCTGAGTGTGCGGGCTGTGAAAAGGGTTAATTAACAATAATGCATTGCACCTATACCATTTTGTCAAGATGGGGAGAATACAAATGTGGAAAATATAATTATAATACCTTGTTAAAGTGACCATTTTGTTACATTTTGCATTTGTCGTTATTTTACTGTAATTTAACAACATAATAACCAGCACAGATAGACAAAGAGACATTCATGGATTTATATTTAAAAGTAACTTTTATTTTATTTTCCCCCTGCCATACCCAATTGACGCCCCTGTTTCTCTGTCTCTCTCCTTCTACCTTTCTGAGTGCAGTCAATGGAGGCAAAAGTATATAATTGACATGTACGTCAGCAGAAATGAGTCATTCTCCCCTGAGATGTTCTCCCCCCCCCCCCCCCCCACGATGCCAATCTTTTTAATTAACTAATGCCTTTCAAATGAATCTCAGATCATGTGTGAGTGAAGACACTTACCCTTAAAAGTATCCTGGGCTTGATGGATTAACTCTTGAGGAAGTGGGTCATGTGTCTCATACATTAAGTGTCTCTCCATTGCTTTGTCACTCCTGTTAACTAGAGGTATAATGGGGCATTATGTGTAGAGATATCTATAGCGCCGAAGCTGTCGCTGATTTAACATGAGATGGCACGAGCAAAATGGTCGACATTGACAGACGGGACATGTGGTGGCGCACAGTTCTATCTTGCACTGTCCTAACAGTTATGGCACTTTCACCTTATAGCCCAATGACATAAGTCAAACATCAGTTCAGTACCTAAGACCCATTGTTACCCTAACAAGCGTTTTTCACTCTCTGGCGAGGTTAACAATTGAGTACCTGAGACAAATAACAGTCTAATGCCTCATTCACATACAGAAAAGCCACGCTAATGGTTGGCTCGGTAATTCAATGTAATCTCTATGCAAACCAGCTTTTAAAATTTCCAAGCTGGAAATGTTTAAAGCTGGTTATAGAGATTACATTGAATTACCAAGCCAACCATTAGCTTGGCTTCTCTCAGTGTGAATGCAGCATTAGTCCATTTATTTTTTAATATAGATATGTTTTTGATTTACCAGACTGTAAACCACAAACTAGTCATGTTTAATCTGTTAAATTGTTAATGCACTCCCCCCTCATTTTGTTTAATAGTCTGTTTTAATGCTATCTGCTCCCTTTGTCTGCTGAATATTGCTTGTACGGACTTACAGTATACTGTTGTTCCACAAACTGTTGGAGATACTGTTTTTCCACTTTCCATAAGTATTATGTCTTATAATTCCTACTATATATGAGTTAAGTAAAAAAACAAAATGAGGGGGGAGTGCATTAAAAGGATCCCTGGCTAATACAACAAATATGCCTTAATACATTATAATTGTCCTCTATAACTACAATGTAAAATTAAAAACACCCTAAATATTTTATTAGTTGATGATGTCATAAATGTCATGTGTGATCTATCCCTATGGAATGTATGGCATGCATGTGCAAAAAAACACAAACAAATTTGACCACACATTAACTCATACTCCGCGATCCCCGTAGAAACCGTAGATTTCCCGCTGTACCATGCCATGCCCGTAGATCCCGGAAGTTTAATTAGCTTTAATCATTGAAAGGATTAAAAGTATTATCGCTGATTTTCGCTGATTCTGGCTCTTTAGGCCCGCCCCCCTAACTGTATCCGGTCATTTCCGGTCTGGACCGGATCTAGCTTTCCGTTTCCGGTCTGAGCCTGGGCCATAGTCCCGCCTCCGTTGGTTTACATTGTAACAGAAGAGAAAGCTACTCGGCGATGGAACACTCGTTTTTCAATCGGATTTTTGCGTTTGGAAACTTTGATCCAGTCTCTACACGCCTGGATTATGATCACCGCACATATCGTGCGTTTTGTGCGCGAACGTGTCCACTTGTTACCATAACGCACAGTTGGCTTTTTTCAATGTTTTTTCATGTAAACACTGGCGGATAAGCAGGGATACAGCGTGGCAACGGATATGTCTATTTCAATGGGGTTTTTTTTATTCGAAAGCTTGTCACCGAGTCTACACGTCTACTAGATGAGTCGCGCACAGATTGTGCACGATGCGTGCGCGTGCCCACGTTAAAAGGTAAGGACAATTTGGCAGCTGCTTACTACAGCTATGTTTAAAATGGCAGCAACATTGTTAACCATAGGAAGTATTACATTTGTTTGTTTTTATTTTCAAATGCATGCCATAAATTCCATAGGGATAGATCACACATGACATTTATGACATCATAAACTTGCGACGGGCATTTCCCCTATTGAGTGAAAGATTAGCTATTTCTAGAAGAAATAAAATAATATAGGTGTTTTTAATTTTACATTGTAGTTATAGAGTACAGTTATAATGTATTAAGGCATATTTGTCGTATTAGCCAGGGATCTCTTTAAGAATGTAACAGATTAAAAACTTCTAGTTTGTGGTTCACAATTTGGTAAATCAAAGAAATGTCTATATTCAGAATGTTAAAATATGGACTAATTAGACTGTTATTGTCACACGACCAGCTTGAGCAAAACCCTTGGTATGCCCACAACATTACTCCAGCCAAGTGAGGCCAATCGATTGGAATAAAGTGTGGTCAGTGCCACAGTAAAAAAAAAAAAAAAAAAATGCTGCCCCCCCAAAGAAAGGAAAGAATAAGGACACTTGAAAAGGGAATCACATTCATGGTGCAGATAGAATTCAGTATAGGAGAAGAGGTTGTAACATTGGAGAGAGTGGAATAAAGCAGTGGTTTTCAACCTTTTTCATATCAAGGTCCATTGTTTATTTAGCCTTTGAGTCACGGACCAAGATTTCATGATGAGATTTAGCCTCTCAGACCCAAAACCTAACAATAATATTTAGTTGTCCTTGGATATGATTTTGTCCACATTTCCATGCTGTATTGTGGTACCATAGGAGAGAGAAGAGGCAAACATTGAAAAACATAACAATTCATCTGCATTTTCTAATTGTGTAGACTTTGTTAAGTAAATCAGATGTTTAACAATAATTTTACTCCTGAGAGCATAAAACTAGTAAGACACCTCAGGCGACACATCACTACAGTGATGTGGACATCAGGGATCTCCATATATGGGCATAAAAGGGATTTGTTCCCCTGGCATCACAGGGATCTCCATATCTCCATATATGGGCATAAACGGGACGGACACATCAGTATGACATCACACAGTACTCATTGGCATTATCTACGAGAGGTCAGATGCAAGCAGCTCTTGAGGCCTTACAACCCAGATGTCTCTGCCTTATAAACGGATCCTCAGATCCATTGTCCATGGACATCAGGGATGTGGACCTCAGGCATCTCCATATATGGGCATGAAAGGGATTTGTTCCCCTGGCAACATGGGGATCTCCATATCTCCATATATGGACATAAAAGGGATTTGTTCCACCTAGCATCTCAGGGATCTATCCAACAGGGCATCATTAATATTGATGACATCAGGGAACTCCATATATGGGCATTAAAGGGATTCTGTTAGTGTGACATCACAGTGAAGCCAGAACGTGATGCCAGAGCGGCAAACCCATGATGTCAGAGCGGCAAACCCATAGACCCATGGACAAGCTGTGACATTTATCATGGTAAAGAGCGACCTTTGGTCGCAACAATAAAACACTCATTTCATTTTACGCTCTCAAGAGTTAATGCTCTATAAGGGTCCGTTTGTTTACCAACTCTCCATCATTTAGCAAGGGACCACCTGGAACCCCCTCAGGGACCATTGGTTGAGAACCACTGAAACAAAGGATTCTTTTTCTCTGCACAAAAAAGATGTGAGTGTTTGCAATTCCTCTTCCTGATCTCCAGCCTCCACTTCCTCTCTCCGGCAACGCTGTAGCACGAGGATCAGGGACGTGCTGGGCCCTTGATTCAGTCCGGGAAAAAGAGTTGGAAAGGCCCAAGTGACACGCCAGTGGGCCAATTACATGAGTTATATTTCGTCGTTGTCGGGTGGAAACCTTGTATGTCCAAAACCGTTTGTTTTGTATTTATCATTTTAAAAATGATTTAAACTAGTGAAAACAGCCGATCTACAAGCACACAACGCCTCGCACCGCGAGGCGTTGTGTGCTTGTAGATCTGCTGTTTTCACTACTTTTGTGCAAGGCCTTGTATGATGAAGCAGGGCTTTGCTTTGCGAAAAAATCGAGACATTTGAAACTTGGAGATACGAGGTTTCTGCCCGACAGTGACGATTTACATTGTTTGCCCGCCGAGCCCCCAAAATGGAACGAAGGCCGACATTTTATTTTTAATTTTTTCCTAATGGCCAGCCTGGGCCGGCTGGGAATGAACCGGCCGTTCGGGAGCTGTCCCACTTTTCCAAATGGCCAGCACGTCCCTGACAAGGATACCAGATTGCATGCCTAAATACCCATGTAGAGCCTTCTCTATTTGATATTTATATTCCCATTGAAGTGTTCTTGTTCCTGAAGTTTTAATTGGGTGCTAATAAATAAATCATTCCCGGCTCTTCCTCAGCAGATGTGCGAGTGCAGCGTCCTGCCACATGATATCTTGCCGCTGTGCAGGTGTGCACGCTCGCTCGGTTCATGTCAGTGTCGCTGCGTTGGGCACTGAGATACACCAGCCAGGCCCCCCTTAATCCATTCAGAACGGGTACACATTATTGCGTGTAATTATTTTATGCTTTAACTATTAAAAAATAGCAGATCTGCAAGCTCACAGCGCGGCACTTTGCGAGCTTGTAGATCCGCATTTCTTTTTTAATTGTGAAAATTTGAATTTTTACCCAAAGTGTATTTTGAATCCTTCTAAGGTTTTTTGAAAAACCTATGTTTCTATGTCAGCAATCTGGCCAGCCATCGTCAAAGAAAAGGTCCTTTTCACTTAACACTTAACTGGAGCTCAATTATTAGTCTGTTCTTGAGAGACTACTATGTCAGTGGTTTTCAAACTTTTTCATGTCAAGGACCCCCAAAATGATACGTATTTGGCCATGGACCCCAATCTCAAAATATTTAGTTCCAGGGACCACCCAGAAGCAACATTTTAGTTGCAAACATTTGCTTTAAAAATACATATATATTCAAAGATTTGCACACATTTTCACGAATTTTTCAAAAATAGCAGATCTACAAGCTCGCAGCGCGGCACCCTATTTTTCAATGGTTAAAGCATTCAACAATTCTAAACCTACATGGGTTAATCTGGCGTGCTGGAGCACATGGTGTGAACGTCACATATCAAACACAGGCATGTTGACAGGCCCCGGAGAGCGATCACTGCTTCACTGTGACCTGTTTCTTGCGGGAGAACACTGCTTAACACATCTGCAGATAGATGGATAGTTTATTTGTCCTCAAGGAGGAAATCATTTCTCCACAGTAAGTGTGTGCAGTACATAAGTATATAAACATATGGAATTGCTCTGATGATGCAGGAGGATTTACCGGATTTACAGGATTAACACTCGTTGTATGCAAAGTGCTAAGCTTCAACTTTGTTGTTTATTTGATTGTTCGTTATTCAGTATTGACTGTTCATTCAGGTATCAGGAGGGGTAAGGAGATGAAGGTATGTACATTTAATAAGACAAAAGAACAAAGAGTTAAAACAGAAGGGGAAATACGTATAACCATATTGTGCAGGAGAAGTTTAAGCCTTTAAAGTGTTTATTGAGAACTTCCCCTATTTTGTAGAATCAAACATAAAAAGTAAAACACACACAAGTATACGTATTATTATTTACAAAAATGTCAGTAATACATTCAAGAGATATGCGTAACTATGAACATGCCCACGCACTCAGATTGGATCATCAGTGTGCAGCTTAATCACAGTGTAAAAATCACCTAATTCAGTGTAGAAGAAGAAGAAGGAAAAAAAGAAGCCTAAATCTCTCCCGGAAAGAAAATATGCAATTTAGAAATAATTGAGTCATAATTAATAAAAGCTTTCCAGACCCATGACAATCTATCCACAGCTAATTTGACCCTTCCTAAACCCAACTGAAAATGTGCTTAAATCATGTAAAATGGAAATGAGTGCGCGCTGAATTATAACAGAAAGCGTGCATTTTCGTTATGATTCTGAATATATAATGAAACCACATATATGTACCATTGCAGTCATGTTTAACAAAATCAGAGTACTGCAACTTGCAATGGGCCTTGTGTACAAGATACACTACACCACTAAGATATACCCATGTAACTGGCAAAAAACGTTATAAACGTTAAGGATGTCCACAATTACAACACCAGAGGCAGCGCCACAGATCACGTTCAACACAAAGTCAACTCAAACAAAGGGTCAAACTCGTTCTTCTGCTACACAACCAAAATGTGGAACGCCTTACCGAAGGCCTTAAAGGAGTGTGGTTCCCTAGCATCCTTTAAAATCGCCCTGAAAAACCACTTACAGGCAGCAGCCATTTGCAACTGTCAATAACAAACCTAGCCCTAACCCTTCTTTGTATTTACCTACTGTATATATTTTTTGCACTGTTTATTTCATTTTTATTTACTTTTTTTTTTTTTTACTATATCTACTGTATAGTACGTACTGTGTTCTATCCGTCTGTCATTCAATGTTACATGAGATCCTTCAATGGTTTCCTGTGTAAATAAGCCAAGTGCTTTCCTAGGATCTCCTTTTAGTTGACCTTGTACCAGTGAACTGTACCATCATGAAACTGTACCCTTTTCTATGCAAACTTCTAATAAAGTCTTCAATCAATCAATCATAATCAATCATGCAATCAACCAATACAAGACCAAGTTTCTACCTTCCTGCCACACACAATATTACATCCATGCAGTATCAGCTCACCAAGTGTGTCCAGTTAAATGCTATGCTGTTGTTAAGCTATTTTTACCTTAAATAACTGTTAATACAGTGCAACAGGCACTACAGTATGTTAAAGGTGTGCTGTTATCTGAAAATAACGAATACCGGCCAATTGGAAACAAGCATTCTCCATGGCAATGGTATAAGATAAGATCAGATAAATCTTATATCCTTTGGGGAAATCAGGTGTCACAGCAACAACGGCAGCAAGAATGAAACACAGACACAGGTAAGAATCAAGAACCAAACCAACTCTGATAAGAATAAATATAAAATAGTTAGACTTTGGATTGTGACACTAGCCATCTGCACTGCATCTGGACGACTTAACTTCTGGAAGACTGAGTGAAGAAGCCTGTGTTTGTATGCATGCGAGTGCATGTGAGTAAAACGTGAGTATACAGGCACTTATCGTCACTGTCGGGCAGAAACCTTGTATCTCCAAGTTTCAAATTTGTACATTTTTTTCGCTAAGCAAAGCCCGGCTTCATCATACAAGACCGTCACACAAAAGTAGTGAAAACAGCCAATCTACAAGCACACAACGCCTCGCGGTGCGATGCGTTGTGTGCTTGTAGATCGTCTGTTTTCACTAGTTTAAATCGTTTTTAAAATGATAAATGCAAAACGAACGGTTTTGGACATACAAGGTCTCCACTCGACAACGACGTTATCGATGCCATAAATACACTCGTGCATGCTTTTATGCATGCCGAAGCCTGTTTTGTACTGATGTCATCAGAAGTTTGGCCTTCACAAGCACAATATGCCCATAATATTATTATGTGCCTTTGTGTCGTCTTTAATTTACTGTCCTTCGTGCGCGCGAGGACCCCATGTGTGTGTGGGTGGCATCGCGGAAGGCAATGAGTGAAGGCCGGGTGGTGGGCAGGCAGAGAGCTTTACAAACCACAGTCCAGCAGGGCTGAAGGCGTTCTATGAAAATGTAACTCCACATGCTGTTTACTCCAACTGCCCTCTCGTCTGCTGTGACTCCTTGTTTAAAAAAATGTGTGGCAGTGTCCTGGGCATGAGTGGGCAGCACTTGCTTGCCAAGAGGGATAAGCTGGCACGCCTCTCAATTGTCGAGAATGTCTGCCTAATTACAACTTACCGATAATGATACAAAAGCGGTACGGTATATTAATTCAGGCATGTGCACACATAGACATCAAAGGGCCGGGGCTTGAGCCCCTACCCTTTTAACAGTATGTAAAAAGTGCCCTCTCCAAACCACGAATGCAGTTTTTACTATGCTGAAAGAAATGAAAAGGCCCTCTTTCCATGCCATACCTGAAGGCAGCATTCAAGAGAATTGCCTTGTCCAAACTCTCCTGAACTTGAATGTAGCATCTCATGTTGAAAGAACTGCCCTCTTTGTGTAGAAATCCATGCTGTACACCACATTTCCAGTATTGCCCTTTTTATGCTTAGTTTAGTGTGGTAACAAGTATGAAAATAGCCGACCTCCAAGCTCACAACGCGTCGCAGCGCAACACGAGCTTGGATGTCTACTATTTTCAATATTTTCACCAAAAGGCCCTTTTAGAAATTTCAGCCCCTGCCTCTCTAACATTCTCTGCACGTCCCTGTATTAATTTCATCAGCTACTTTGAGACAGCTACTGGGAGCATCTCACAGACGGCAGTGGGTGGTGGCTCTGTAGTTGCGCGCTGCTTTTTCTCTGACTTTATATCTGGACTTAGATTTTCATAAGCCGCTCAGAACAACCAAGTCGCCATTCATCTCAATGGTAGGACGATGATGATCAGAGGTAAACAAAAATAGAGCGTGAGGTCACTGTTGCTGCCAGGCATGGTACCACTGTACCAAGTGAATAAATAAATACAAATAAATAAAACATCAATAGCAATGCAACTCTTTTGAGAAACTCGAAAACCAAGCCTGTGAGGATTAGAGAGCACTGACTTGGCCGGATCAGGTCTCGGTTTTCCAGAATCTTACTGAGATATTACTCAGTAAGAACAAACTCTACAGTATTACCCGTATTGCTTCCAAGATCATTGGACTTCCCACCCACACACTTGCTGATGTGAATGATAAGGCCATCACACGCTTAGCACTGTCAATAACAAATGACACTGAACATCCTCTGTATCGCTACTTCGACCTCTTGCCATCGGGGCGTAGATACAGAACCTTGACGTGGCACAAGGTACTAACAGTTTAGCAGGAGTTTTGTCCCCTCAGCCATCGCTGCACTAAACAATCTGCTAAGCAAGCGCCCCCATTGCTAGGATGGTTTTCTGTAAATAGTGGGGTCCTGATGATCTGTCCTGTGATGTTTTGTGTTATATGGTTATATGTTGTTTTTTGTGTTGAACAGACTTGTGAAGACAAATTTCCCTTGGGGACAATAAAGATTATTATTATTAATCTTTACCCCATTGTAAACCAGACAGGATTATTTCAAGGCTACAGATTTCTTTTTTTCTTTTTAAACCCATGCGTGTGAAATAGCTTATAGTATGTACATTCTTTTATGTGGTTGACATATCTATATAGATGTAAATTCCAACCAAGGCACACGTTTTTCTTTTCCCATTCACCATGAAGGAAACATACCATGAGTAAATTGATTTAGAAAAGAAAAAGCAAAAAGTCCCATGCACCTATTGTCCATAGAGTCAGACCAATGTGATCTAATCTCTCTCTCTCTCTCTCTCTGTCTGTCTCTCTCTCTGTGTCTCTCTCTCTCTCTCTCTCTCTCTCTCTCTCTCGTCTCATCTCTCTCTCTCTCTCTCTCTCTGACTCTATGTTGCTCCCTCTCCCTCTCCGTCCAGCCCATCCTATCCCGTCAGAGCCGGCCTTGCCCAACCCCCTGCCTGCTTATTAATTTAGAATCATTTGCAACCCCTCCAGGGGGAGATAAATGCCAGGTGCAGAGACAGGGCAGTGGTGAACCCATAAAAACTATTACAGAGGCTTCTTCATCACCCCTACTGCCATGGCCTGATTATAGCCTCAACACTGCAGCGCAGAAGCCAAACCATGGGAGACCGTGGTGTTTCTTTCTCACTGTCTGTTTGCCTCCCAGGCTCTTTCCTTTGAATCAGGGCCACCGACCACAGTGTTATAAGACATGGTGGTGACATGCAATTGTGGTACAGTGCGGTGCTACCCAAATGTGGTGCTGAGGCAGTTGTGTCTCGGGATTTGTGTGACAACCACACATTGTTATTGTAATATTCAACTATACCAGGTCACACATTATCTTTTAATTTACTTTGTGCACTCGTTTCCAAATACAAAGGCAAATTCTATACCCTAAAACAGTGTTTCTCAACCTTTTTTCTGCATGGGCACACTTTTCATGTCCCAAGAATCCATGGGCACACCATCATACTGTAACACGGGGGTGTAAATATCGTCATTGTCGGGAAGAAACCTTGTATCTCCAAGTTTCAAATTTGTACGTTTCTTCGCAAAGTAAAACCCTGCTTCATCATACAAGGCTGTCGCACAACAGTGAAAACAGCAGATCTACAAGCGTTGTGTGCTTGTAGATCGACTGTTTTCACTACTTTAAATCATCTTTTAAATGATAAATACAATACTGGCTTTCAAGCAGTTCAAGGGGCACACTTGATCCTTCTCAGGGGCACACCAAAGGTCCCCGGGCACAGTGGTTGAGAAACACTGCCCTAAAAATATATATTTAAACTAATGTTTTAAACCACTTCATGATAAAAACATTTGACGTACATTACAGTTGAATGCATGCGCAGTACAATGACCTAAGTGCATCTGAATTCCACCCACTCACCATCGCACTCGACATCTTTTTTGTTCATCTATATTGCTGCTGCGGTTATTGTTTTGAATAAGACGTTTTCATTGGCGTATATTCATTATAGAAGTTTATGGCCTAGATAGAAGTCAACAGATAAAAAACATTGGAGATGAAAAGTAAGATATGGCCTCAGCTCTTCTCTCCCTGTGCTCCAAGGCTATTAGCATGGGGATTGTGTGGCCAGTGCATTGAAACACCCACGCATTTCTAATTCATCACAATGGGGGAAAAAAAACATGTACAGCAAATCTCTCTCTCTCATTCTCTCTCCTCTCATTCTCTCTCTCCTCTCCTCTCCCCCTCCCTCTCTCTCTCTCTGAGTGTATTGCATCTCATCTTTGCTTCATGCTTCAAAACCAATGTTTCATGTTTATTTTTAGGGGGCATAAACAAGAAAGAGGCTTTAAAGGGGCTGAGATGAAAACAACTGGCCATATAAAGTGCAAAGTGACTGAATAAACCGTCCTCAATCTTGTCCTAATCCGTGACTTGTTCTTAGTACTAGGAGGAGGAGTGTCAGCAGAACTTGGATGAGCCCGAAACAACCCCAAATCCTATTAAGGCTTTGTACGTGAAAAGCTGACATTTTCTGGTATAATTAAAAATGTCCCACAATGAATTGCTAAATGGTTAACAATCATTAACAACTGGCGCGGGATGCTCCAACAGGGATGTAACCCTGTTAGCTGGCTATAGCTCTGTCCATGTTTCTTTGACAACGGAAATTGTGAAGCAGGAAAAAAATAAAACCCCCAAAAAACAAGGGTGTGGAGAATGGGGGATAGGCCCTCTTTGATGTATCATTATTCATATTATTGCTATGGTTCCATTTTTCCTCTCAACTTGAATTATTCAAATTGTAAAAAAAATGTCCATTGCATGCTGTGTATAAATTAGATTAATGCATCCATTAAATGATCAGTTGCTATCATAATCAGCCATTTAACCATGCAGCTCCGTGTGGCTGTTGTGGCTGCCGCGTTTGTATAATTGTTTATACAATCACGCCGGCCCTGCTTTCCACTGATTTGCATTTTCTAAGAATGTCTCCAAGCAACAAAAACAAGGCAGGAGGGGCTGGAGGGCAGTGGCGTCAGTTCAGAACAAGCTAAGGTATGGCAACATGACTGGTGTCTTTGCGCGCGTGCAAGACACCAGTCATGTTGCCATACAGCAACAGGCATGATACATTTATTTTAAGTATATTTTATTTTTTCCCCAAGTTTCTACGGTTTCCTGGGCTGGATATGGCAGCCTGGAAGGGTTGTTCAAGTGCAGCTGAACTTGGCATGTTAGTAAACACGCCACAATTAATAATAATGCATTGCAACTGTGCAGCTGACCTGCGGAACCTGGGAATATACCATCTTGTCAAGATGGGGAGAATAAAAGTGTGGAGAATATAATTATAATACCTTGTTAAAGTGACCATTTTGTAAAACATTGCATTTTACTGTCATTTAACAACATAATAACCAGCACAGAAGGACAAAGAGACATTTGTGGATTTATATTTAAAAGTAACTTTCATTTTCCCCCCTGGACCCAGGGTATGGCAGCTGCATACCCCTGCCATACCCAATTGACGCTTCTGCATGAGGGGCTGGAGGGGAGGCAACATCCCCACCCCTCAGGGCACCCTCTTCTCTCGCGTCCATCCCCTCTCTCCCCACTTTCGCTGTCAAGACCCATCCTTAGAAACCACCCGAGTGTCACCATGCTCCTCCTTCCCTACAAAGACACAAGGAGGGCAGACACTCTGTTAATCATCTCTCGCTCGCTTCTGCTTCTTCTAGTCGGTCAAAATAACAAACGCTGTCAGATAGGCTCATGTCATCTCCCGGTGATCATAAGGGATAATTACCCTCCCCATGGGACACCAGTGGCCCCCGTCTCTCTTCCCCACAAGCACTATTTCACTCTGAATCCAGCAGCACTCGTGAAACGGCTGCGTGCGAGTAACAAGCCCTGAGTGGCAGTGATTTAGTCCGAGATATCCCGCCCATCACGGCAAACCAAAAAGGTAAGTCAAACTTCAACCCCCTGCTTCTGTCGGACTGATAAAAAACGACTCTCTTTTCTCCCAAAGAAGATCTATAAATCAATGGGAGAGGATGAGAGCCAGAAATCGTTTGGACCGTCGTTTTTCAAGGGTGGGTGGGTGGGTGTGGGGGGGACATCATCTTGTCCAAGTGCCAGATGCAGCCTGTCACCGACAGGGGGCAGTGTTGTTGTTTTAAACAAAAGGAGATGGGGGGGGGGGCTGACCGGCACCTTGCCTGCTGCTGCAGTGAGCGAATGAGCAAATGAGTGAGCGAGTGAGTGAGTGCCAGTGAGTGATTGAGTGAAGGGCTGGAGGAGATAACATGTTCACTGACTGACAGGGGGAAGCTACAGTGATCAACATTGATCCTGCACTGCAGACCTCTCGCCTCGACCACTGGCCCCTCCTCTGCCTGCGGGGGCGCGGCCAGGCGCTGTGCATTATGTGGCGGCATGATTTCATCTCTGGGCAAATATTTATCTCTGATATTACACAAAGCATCAGTTTTGCAGCAATCATGCTATATTTGAACAACTTACGGTGATGTTTTTCCTTGACAGGGGGAAGATTAAAGCGGAAAAGTCTGGATCAATCGTCTCGGGAACTGTTTCAAGATTCCAGGTCCGTACTTCATTGCGGGAGCCGCGGATTTGTATGCATTCGAAATGAGGCCTGGAAATGTTCTCGCTGCACCGGAAGATATACAATTTTATGAAGTTTTCGGAGTTGAAAACATTGGATGAGATGATGCCGACGAAGTTATACCTCAGGGAGTATATTGTTCAGGGGGACATCAAATGGAAATGTTCAGATAGAGGCCAACATTTAAAAAGCAATTTATCAGACTTGCATACCGTAACCTCATGCAGTCCAATTTAAGGTAAGACATGCCGTGGGGCCTCTCTATTTTAGGGCATGGTGGAATTCACAGACACAGAGGCTGTGTTAGACGGAGGCTTATTTGCATTGAAATAGTCTGAATATCTCCTTTTTGTGTTACATCTCATTGTCCACGAGCAAAGAAGAACTGCGAAAAGTTGGAATGGAACGCAAACATATGGGTTTCATTTGTAGCTGATAACAGATAGCCGGTTCTGAGAGAGAATATACGGTACAGTATAGATTATCACCCGTTGCCCGAGGGCAGGCTTATCATACCTCGCCGGCAGATGCTGCCTCGTCGTTGTCGGGTGAAAACCTTGTATGTCCAAAACCGTTTGTTTTGCATTCATCATTTTGGGAAATTATTTAAACTACACAACGCCTCGCGGCGCGAGGCGTTGTGTGCTTGTAGATCTGCTGTTTCCACTACTTTTGTGCGACGGCCTTGTATGATGAAGCAGGGCTTTGCTTGGTGAAAAAACGTCCACATTTGAAACTTGGAGATACAAGGTTTCTGCCCGACAGTGACGATATTGCAAGGGCGATGACAAATGCCTGGCTCATTTGCTTACCACAAACCCATAGACTTATTTAATAACAAAGAAAATAAATCAACACTTTAAATTAATCTAGAGATTAAAGCTTGATTTATTGCGACCATAGGTCGCAGTTTACTGTCAGAACCGACACAGCTTATCCGGAGACGGACGGGTAACGCCTGACACTGTGGCTCCCCATGACACATCACTGTCTTGGCCATCTGGCCAGCATGGCACAGAGTCACAGTGATGTCACAGTGCTGTGGACATCAGGGATCTCCATATATGGGCATAAAAGGTATTTGGTTCCCCTGTCATCCCAGGGATATCCATATATGGGCATACTGTAAAAGGGAGAGTCTGTCTGTCTGTCTGTCTGGGTGACGCTTGTCTTTTTTGTTGATTGACTCTCACGCTCTGACATCACTGTGATGTCATGGGAACCAAATCCCTTTTATTGCCATATATGGAGATCCCTGTGATGCCAGGGGAACCAAATCCCTGGCCAAAGGGATTGTATGATCCGAATTACAGAGCCTTTCTGTCAACCGCTGAAGGTCGCTGTTTTGTGCTCTGTGTTTTGGTTCCTTTGTGCCGGGATGAACTCAAATGTCTCCACAGCCATGAATTAATCACATCGTCTGCAGCAGCCGCATTTGGTGGCCAGGTTTTGTCATATGACATGGCGAAGCAGCAGAGTCATCAGAGATGGACCGAGCAGCACGTTGTGGCACCTTAGATTGCACTGATTGGTCAGATGTCGCATATTATGGCAAATGACCAATCAGTGTAAGCTTATTATCACCATCTCTATCTATCTATCTATCTATCTATCTATCTATCTATCTATCTATCTATCTATCTATCTATCTATCTTTCTACATACCAGTACCTACCGGTATCTATCTATCTATCTATCTATCTATCTATCTATCTATCTATCTATCTATCTATCTTTATACATACCAGTACCTACCAGTACCTACCGGTATCTATCTATCTATCTATCTATCTATCTATCTATCTATCTATCTATCTATCTATATATCTATCTATCTTTCTACATACCAGTACCTACCAGTACCTACCGGTATCTATCTATCTATCTATCTATCTATCTATCTATCTATCTATCTATCTATCTACCTGTATCTATCTATCTATCTATCTATCTATCTATCTACAGTATTTATACGATGTACTGTATATTGTATAGACTCCCGCACACACGCACTTATGTACGTACGCATGTGTGTGCGTGCGTGTGTGTGTGTGTGTGTGTGTGTGTGTGTGTGTGTGTGTGTGTGCGTGTGCGTGTGCGTGTGTGTGTGTGTGTGCGCGTGCGTGTGTGTGTGTGTGTGTGTGTGTACTGTAGCAATCAAATACATTGTGTAGCGTTCTCACAGCAGGCTTCATATTAAATCCTCCCTGATCATTGGGAATTACAGGGGTGGGAGAAAATCTCAGGGAGCCCAATCCCCCCGCTCTTCCTCTTTCTTCCTCCATAGTCTCCCATGTCTGATGACACATGTTGTAGCCTACCTCGACGGAGGCGTTGAACACAGCCAAACCCGCTGCGGAAAAATAACCGGCTACTTCCATCGCCTATACCTGCACGCATTTGATCCTGCGTATGCCTTTGGATGAGAAGAAGAGTCAGGGGCGTCAATTGGGTATGGCAGGGGTATGCAGCTGCCATACCCTGGGTCCAGGGGGGGAAATGAAAGTTACTTTTAAATATAAATCCATGAATGTCTCTTTGTCTATCTGTTCTGGTTGTTAAATTACAGTAAAATAACTACAAATGCACAATTTTACAAAATGGTCACTTTAACAAGGTACCGGTATTATAATTTTATTCTCCCCATCTTGACAGAATGGTATATTCCCAGGTTCCGCAGGTCAGCTGCACAGGTGCAATGCATTATTGTTAATTGTGGCACGTTTACTAACATGGCAAGTTTAGCTGCACTTGAACAACCATTCCAGGCTGCCATATCCAGCACCAAGAAACCGTAGAAACGGGGCAAAAAAATAAAATGTAGTTCTTAAAATAAATGTATCATGCCTGTTGCTAAGGTACTTCGCGTGTGTGCAAGAAGACACCATGTCATGTTGCCATACCTTAGCTTTTTTCTCAACTGACGCCACTGAAGAAGAGTTGAAGAAACAAGGAAAGCACACGCAAGCGCGCACGCACGCACACACACACACACACACACACACACACACACACACACACACACACACACACACACACACACACACACGCATACAGTACACACATTTCAAGTGAAATCTATAATCGAGATCCCTCATCCCTCCCCCTTTGCTGCGTCCAATTGGTATTCTGCTGGATCTTCCGGCCCCCTACGGCGTTCCCAATCTCCAACCAGGAAGGAGAGAATAGAGGGCTGCTAAGCCCCTGGATGGAGGATGCCTGGCTGTGGATTAATGGGCAGAGGAACAAATGAAGTCCAGGAGAGGGTTTATATACTATATCAATACAAAGTAGCAGATTAGGCCCTGAGACGGCTGTGTCTCTATTTTCATTTGTCAAACTGTTTGGCTGCATTACGCCATTGATAGAATCAACATAGCACAGTGAAATTAGAATAGGATCAATGGTTGCAGCGAGAGCACTGCCTGCTCTGCATCCAAAAAACAATACCTCAGACCAAGGTTTTCACTCTTTGCTATTCATTATGTTACTTGTTGTTTTGTTGCATTGTTTTGTGGCTTTGTATGCATGGACGAATGGCCAGAAAGAGAGCTGAGGATCTGTGCAATCTTGATTTTATAGCTGCTATACTTGTTCTACTGTTCCTAAATCTATAATACAATTGTATTATTGGTAATCAGTTGTGTAATACCACAAACATCAAACAGCATATTATCACCATAACCTATGTTTATCTACAATCTACATTATCTGCATCACACTGCCATTCCAATATGTAAGTGTCCCATGAATATCATAACATGTGCTGGTATACATTATACATTATATATATATATATATATATATATATATATATATATATATATATATATATATATATATATATATTAGGGGTGCAACAATACTGTTATTGATATCGAACCGTTCAATACGAGGGTGTACCGAACCGCATGACCCTGTACCGAACAATACAATACAATACCACTCCACATCCACATTCCCCTGGAACCCCCTCAAGGATCCCTAGGGGTCCGCAGAGCCCAGTTAGAGAACCACTACCCTAGAGGTTGGGTACTGTATTGTTCAAAGTTAAAACAAAAAAATACGTAGTTATAAAAATACATTTATAAATCAAGGACATTTCTGTAAATTTTTTGTATCAAAAAAATATAGAACTGTGACAACAAAATATCAAACCAATATATATATATATATATATATATATATTTCTTTGTCTACTGTATTATTATTATTTTAAAGTGTGTGTTCTTTTATGTATCTATGTTTCAAATAGCCATGAGCAAAAACAAGTAATTGAGAAGTGATCAAACAATTCCTTCCCATCCCTAACATGCAGGAAAGGATGTGGCTCTTACTTAGAAAAAAAAAGAAGGGAAAAAATAAATTCTTCTAAAATATTTTCTACCTTCACTACTTTTCAGCTTTGAAGGTATTTTGAGTTTTTCTCTCTCCTCTTCATCGGTATCTCTGACCTTTGCAGGAGCTTTGAGGAGCTTCCACCTTTGTGCCCAGTCTAGGGCAACCTTGGTCGATCCTGTAATGAATTTAGCCGGCAGTAATAACAGTGTCAATCAATAGCAATCAGTGCCGTGTCATTGACAGGTTAGACACTGTAATGCCCGGCCATGGTGGGTTGTCAAAAGAATCAAAGTAAGCCCAGTGCTTGTTATTCTGCTTTCCAGACATGTAGGAAAACATTTGTGACATCTACTCGTAAACAAATGTCAATCAAAGGGAATACGAATTTATTGATCGTTCTTTATTCACATACCGCAAACCTCATGACCTATGATTGTTGTGTAGTTATGAAACTGGCTATATTTAATCTGTATCTATGTGCTGTAAACATCACACATGTTTGGCCAAAAAGATTCAAAGAATAATAATGGGTCTTTGATAATAATAAAAGGACACTTTCCTTAACTCTCCTACTGCCAGATTATTTATTTATTTATTGGGTCTGGTGCCATCAAAAAGCGGCTTACCTTTGCGACGTTATAGTAGATAGCGGGGCAGATAAATGCATTTTTGCACTAAAATACTTCAGAAGTGGAAAGAAACCTAAAACTTTTCACAAGTACTCCTTAGGGGTTGTTCCTATGATAAAACACATTAGACACTGAAAAATCAAAATGGCTGCCATGTTTCCAAGATGGCTGCCTCTGAACAGTACGCCAGCCAGTTAATGTCCGATTTTCATAATATTAGAGTTGTTTTGTAGGTTTTAAAACATCCTGAGTTCATTTATTACACTTTTAAAGCAGCCAGAATAACTTTTCTGACTTTTGGTTGGGGTCTTTCCTCACCTGGGACCCCCCAAACAGACCCCTGAGCCTATCTCAGTAATCGCATTGCTCCTGCTCCAGAGCAATGTTAAATTAGATCATAACTGAAGCATTAAAGTTGTTGTAACTGGGCTCTGAAAGCAAAAATTAGTAGTAGCAAATACCCAGGGGTCTTCCACAGGGGGTCCGGGACCCCGAGGGGGTCCTCAGAGTTACTACAGGGGGCCTGCCGAATCTTGATGGGGAAGTTCTTTTCTTTTTTTTTACTGTTTTAATTAGTATTCTCAGTATTATTTGTTACATTTTTGTGTTAGACAGACAGGTTCACAGGTGTTACTGCAGGGATTGCAAGAATTAAGGTATTGCAAAATCTCACTTTGGGCGCGCAGTCTAACATGTCCATTTATTACGCTGCACCCACATTGACAACACAACACACACACACACACACCTCTTTGTTATCATCACCCCAAAAAAACCCGCACCCTATCCTCTTAACACATGGGCGGCCAAGGTTTATAACATTTATAGCTGTTGCTGGTGCCACCATTGACTTACGTTATGTTTTGATGAGCCCCGCAAGCTTCGTGCGTGTGCACGTGCGTGTCCAGAGAAGATTGAGGAGGTACTCCATTTGTTTACAAACGCTCGCGAAACTCGCGGTAAAAAAATCGCGGTAAATTCGCGGTAAAGTGTCGCCGTGAAAACAATCAGCTCTCTGCCTCCATGGGGCTGTTTTTACCTCATTCTCAGATAAAGCCGTTCTTATGTTTCAAAGTAGAATCTAAAGCCATGTAAAATCCTTCCGTGTGGGGAGAGACAGGGGGCTTCCTGCCCTGGCTGGGTGACGTAATGGATTCAGGGCATGCAAAGGGAAGCTGCGGTCTCGAAAAGTTAACTATTTGTTGACTCGTCCCTCGACGATATAACTTCCTGTGGCAGGGTGACATCTAGTGGCCATAACTCGTCCCTGAACGCGTTTGGCTCCCCAAGTGTTAAAGAGCTCACGGTCAATTGTACCCAAAGAAATTCACTATTCATGTCCTCCCTAATAGTGTTGACAGTTTCCACTATAGCATTTGCAGGGAGGAGAGTGCAAGGCAGGTTATTGTTTGAGCAGCTGCACCGTCCCTTGTAACCTGCTTTGCAGCCACATTTGATGAGCTCAAGTACTGCCTTTGCAGCAGGGAGGGCAAGAAACCTGACTGTTCATACCCTCCACTCTCTGAATTCCATCTATTTTTTTCAATTGATGGAAGCTCAGGGCAATGTGTCAGGTATGACAAAGTAGGCATCATAATAGGATACCTTCATCAAGGGACATCTTTTTGAGGAAGTGCAAAGTAAACACATGAAGAGGCTGATACCCCGATTCCTTATCAAGTCCTTGCCTCCGGTACAAAAAAAGGAAATATATATATATTCGAGTGATTTCAAGTTATTGGATGTTACAAATGTCAAGGGTTCCTTTGCGTACATAGTTTTTCAGGTGCTGACTGGGGAGTAACATTTGTTGGAATCACCAAAAAGACATCAATGCCTACTTGATGATGATGATGATGACCAAGCCATTAACCGCTTCAAGGACCTTGGCAAGGTCATTGGCCATTCCTCCTGAGCTTATAAATGATGAGCTTCCATCAACATTGCAGTCGGAACATTTTGCATGCCATGTTTACAGTTCAAAAGGTCCAACAACCCTGGGATTACTCAGATGGGAACTATTTCTGTCAAAGAACTTGGAGGGTGAGATGCTACCTCCAACTCGTGCTGCACTGCTACCACATTACCTCCGCGCCAACTCTGTCACAATGCAGGATAAATCATACCTGACCATACCATACCCTGTGCTTCCACCAATCGAAGAAAATAGATGGAATTCAGAGAGTGGAGGGTATATTCCAGTCAGGTTTCTTGCTCTCCCTGCTCCAAAGGCAGTACTTGAGCTCATCAAATGTGTCTGCAAAGCAGGTTGTAAGGGACGGTGCAGCTTCTCAAATAACCTGCCTTTCACTCTATGCTATGGTGGAGACTGTGTCAACACTATTAGGTTGGACATTGAAGATGATGATGATGAAGACGAATATATTCTGCATGTCTGAAATTACTGTATTGTAGTGAATCTCTTTGGGCGTAATTGACCATGGGCTCTAATAAGGTGAGGGTTTTGGGGTGACAATAACAAAGAGGTGTGTGTGTGTGTGTGTGTGTGTGTGTGTGTGTGTGTGTGTGTGTGTGTGTGTGTGTGTGTGTGTGTGTGTGCGCGCGCGTGCGTGCGTGCGTGCGTGCGTGCGTGTGGTCAGTGTGAGTGCAGTGCAATAAATGGAAATGTTGTTCTGCGCCCAAAGTGAAAAGTTGCAATACCTTCATTATTGCAATCCCTGCAGTAACAGCTGTCAACCATAACTGTTTAACACATTTTTTTTTTATAAATAATACTGAGAATACTAATAAACCATCAAAGTACAATACATAAAACCAGGATACATAAAAACATTCGAAGTTTCAAAAAAAAAAAAAAAGAGATTTGGCAGGCCCCCTGTAGTAGCTCTGAGGATCCCCCCAGGGGTCCCGGACCCCCCGTGGAAGACCTCTGTTATTTGCTACTAGTCATTTTTTATTCAGAGCATATTTCAGATCTAATTTAACATTGTTCTGGAGCAGGAGCAGAGCGATTACTGAAATAGGCTCAGGGGTCTGTCTGGGGGGTCCCAGGTGAGGAAAGACCCCAACCAAAAGTCAGAAAGGTTATTCTGGCTGCTTTAAAAGTGTAATAAATGAACTCAGGATGTTTTAAAACCTACAAAACAACTTTAATATTATGAAAATTCGATATTAACTGGCTGGCGTCCTGTAAAACATATCCGAAAAGGCGGCCATCTTTAAAACTGGCGGCCATTTTGAAAATTAAGTGTCTAATGTGATTTTTCTAAAGAATGACCCAAGAGGTACACTCTGTAAAATTTTGGTGCTTCTTTCCAGAACTGAAGTATTGTTCTCCTTAACTGCCCCGCTAAGATAGACAGACAGACAGACAGACAGACATTTATTTTTATTTTTATTTATTTTTTGGTTGTGCAATAGTGCACTTTGGTCTGCCAGGCAGCAGAGGGCGGCGTCATGCGAGAATGAATGTGAATTTGCCTGTTATGTGTTGAAGAAGAAGAAGACCAGTCACTGGCCACAGAGCCTCAGAGCCAGAGAAATCAACAAGGAAGTGAATTGTTCTCCGTTGATGTTAACGCATAATGGATTTTTTACACCATCACCGCGGAAAATGTGTTTACAGTACACGGCCGCGCGACCCCTCATCAGCTTACAGTCATCAGACGAACGAACCGAACGAGCGCCGTATTGGCGCAGAGGTCTTGCGAAATCGGGCGAACGTGAACGTTCAAAGCGTGGGGAGAGTTAAGGAGGTGTCAGAGTGAGTGTCCTTTGCAGAGGTGGGTAGGCCTACAGTAGGCCACTCTATTAGAGGCATTCACAAACCCCAGGTAGTTCAAATGAAGGGCTTTGGAAGAAATGGAGGACAGACCACTACAAATGTATCAAGCTCTCCAGTCTCCATTTGAATACTTGAAATGGGACATGCATAACGGGTACGTTTGGTACTTTAAGTACAATACTTTTGTACTTTTACTTAAGTAAATGTTTAATACCTGACTTTTACATGTAACAGAGTACTTTTATATTGATACTTTTACTAAAGTAAAACATTTAAGTTCTTTTTTCCACCACTGATGCTGGCCACCAACAGCCTTGTAAAATCCAACTTATTCACTTAAAGGACCATACCATCGAATCATCTATTCACAGCTTTTGATATATATTATCATATACAAAGACCATTTCCTATTAATGGCTTCAATCAATCCACGTCAAACATACTGTAACTATTACAATGAAACAACGCAAAGATGAGTTTGTGTTTTGGATAACCTACAGGTTAGAGCCAGACCGATACTTTTCGACGACAACCATGCTGCCAATTATGTCCTTTCAACCTGGTGTCCCTATGTTGGCCAACTCTTCAAAACCAGGAGATCTACAATCTTTTTATTTTTGAAAAAACATTCAAAATGAGAAGTATTTCAAATTCATTCGAGTTGATTTATATGGGCCAAAACACCCTGACCGAGGCAAATGTTAGTATGCGCATAACTTGCAATGCAACATATTCTGATTCTGGAAATGACTGTCAGTAAAGTCAAGTAGGCTTACCATGAGATTTTGCACTGCACATCTATTGGACTACATTGAGTCTCAAGCATAAGGCTCAAGCCTGACATATGCTTAAATTGTGCTTTAGCTCCGCCCACCATCTGCTTCCTCTGATATTCCTTCTAAAGAAACAGGACATGCCACTTAAAGTATCATGCATAGTAATACATAAGGACCGCAGGTCTACACTAGAAACGGAGGGGAGAGAGATTTCTTCCGTTTGGTCTGCTTGATGTCCGTTCTTTCTCCCTGTCCGTATGATTACGCTCCGTACACGGACCCTACCGTACACCTCTCAACTGAACGTACTGGATTTGTCCATAGCAAGAAGTACCCATGGCCACCGTAGGGACAGTAGTGAGGAAAATAACTTTTCCTCTGCAAAAAGAGTGAAAGAAGATGTCGTTCTTATACCTCTATGATACCAACATTGAAAGCTCCGTGACTTGATCGCCGTTCTCATCAAGGGCCCATGGTAAAGTGAAACAGCAGTGATCCTCGATGGACATGGAAAGTTAGTCTAGCCTAATATGCTGAAAAAGACCCCATCTAAGTTTCCTTTTCATGTAGACATTTTCCTTTTTAATAAGACAGACAATACTAAATCCTGTTGGTTATTGATTAATCACCAGATTCGAGAGGAGGCTACTCGAGGTGAGTGTGGTTCATTCAGCCAAAATCAGTTTCACTTGCTTTTCAAATCGTATATCCTTTGACTGGTGATATAACGTTAACACGTTGACACAAAGTATTTATAAAAATACTGAGTTCAAGTTTCTACATTTCTACAGACCAAGGCCTTGAATACTCACCACTGTGTCCACTATGTTTTCACACCATATTTAGTTTATAAAATAAAATAAACAATAATGTAAAGCAGTTTTCACTCTCTTCAATAAAGCCTAAAACGATTATGATGAAGGCTGTAGTTTTGTATCTACTAGACCTGTGCCCGTTGTGCACTGCTCAGTGCTCAGATGCGGTCCAGAGCCTGCCTACTGGCTCTGTAATTTGCACACATTAAGCACACATACTGGATCTGCAACCTGCAGCCCTTTTACCTCCTCTTGTTAAGTTCTCATTTGTCGCTGAACTGTTGATCTGGCAAAATGTATTAATCTTCTATTAGTGACTGCAGCCTTTGGTCTGAGAAGCGTTAGCTGAGGAGAGAAAAAAATGCCTCGTGTACAGTCGGTGTAACACTGGCAGGAAGAAATAAAAGGAACAAAACACCCACTTTGCATCAGATTATTTTAAGCATTCCGGTAAAAAATAATAGGCAGTGAGTTTTCCCAAGCCACGGTGGTCTAGTGACTTGTAAAAGGCACGTTGAGGTGGATAAAATGCAAGCCATGTCAAGCTAGCAGCATAAATTCATAACGACTTACTTATAACTTAAATGTAATTGTTAATTAAACAGCATAACAACTTACTTAAGCCCTATTTATTATGGTTATAGTTGCTCTATCTATCCATCTATCTATAAATGAGCTTCTTGGTCTTTATAATAATGAAAATGAATGACGTATGTTTCCCCACTTGGGTCCCTGCCAACATAACTGCTCCATCTTGCCATGCTGTGTTTTGCATGAACACATGCACTGACACAATGAATCCAGCAGAAGCCCATATTCATTTCACTATTCAAGTTCTTAGTCTTCTGTTTTAGGATATATAATTTTCCTTTTCATTGGGGAAATGAGGACGTGCACAAAGTGCTGATATTCTAAATTATATTTTGAACTTTTTCTATAGTTGTATATTGCAATAACAATGTGTTGTTGTCACAACTGGACTTGTCTCGTGGCACACCAGTGTACCTCGGCACAGCTTGGGACCTCTGTGTTAAAGTCACTCATGTCATGCTCTGTATGGCTTGCTACACTGTCCATGGCCCCAATGCAAGTCGTACATCCCACAGCCTGCTCTTGCGAATGGCCAAGTTCGGATCCCCCTAAGACTAACTGAAATGAATTTGATAAAATGGAAAAATCTGCCTCACCACCCACAGGGGTGTTACACCAGATTCTGGGCCCTGGGTACAAGGATTCACTGTGGGCCCCCCATGAATTCTCTTCATAGGGGGAGGGGGTTTAACCCATTTAGACTGGGAACGGATTATTACGCCTTATTTTGTGCTTTAACTATTGAAAAATAGCAGATATACAAGCTCACAGCGCGGAACCGAGTGCCCCTTTGCGAGCTTGTAGATCTGCTATTTTTGAAAAATCGCGGAACATTTTTTGCAAGTCTTTGAAAAACCTATGTTTCTATGTCAGTGCATGGTGCTCAAACCTTTTCATGTCAAGGACCCGCAAAATTATATGTATTTGGCCATGGACCCCCATCTCAAAATATTTCGTTCCAGGGACCCCCCAGAAGCAAAATTTGAGTTACAAATGTTCGCTTAAAAATACATATATTCAAAGATTTGCACACATTTTCACAACTTTTCAAAAATAGCAGATCTACAAGCTCGCAGCGCGGCACTTGGTGTCCAGGAAACAGAAGGTTGCAGGTTAGAATCCTGGCTCTGACAATGTGCCAAGGTGTCCCTGAGCAAGACGCTTAACCAAAAAAAAAAAAAAAAAAAAAAAAAACATTCATATATATCTGCATATACTAGCATCAAAACAAAAATAGGCGTCAAGAAATCATACAAGCAGAGAGGATTGCTAGGGGTTAAGGTGGAGTTTGAAGAGGTGAGTTTTCAGACTGCAAGAGGAAAATTGGGAGTGAATTCTGCAGTTCTGACTGCAAAGTTTATTCCACAGATTGGGGGCCAGGAGGGAGAGTCTATAGGACGTGTGTAGTGTTGACCAAGGTGTTTTAGGGAAAACCCAAACAGACTTCCTGTGTGAGTGTATCTAAGTGAGCAGTAAAGTGTGTGAGGCTGGGCCATACAGTATATCCTGAAGGTAAAGGGGTGCCATGCCCTTGAATGCCTTGTTGGCCATCATCACCAGTGTATTGTACTGGGTGTGCGGAGCAGTGGTGTAAAGCAACTAAATACATTTACCTAAAGGCCCGCTGACACGCCCTGAAATTATAATAGTATGATACAGTAGGTCACGCGGTCTCTCGGAAAACGGTCTGAAATAGTCTGAAACTCATGTCACAGTGTAATCTGCCCCTCGCCCCCACAACAACAGCTGACCAGTACAGTAAGTAGTCTAAGTAGTAGTACAGTCAATTAATTTGATTGGCGTATAATTGCGCATTCCCACAATGACATCATAAAAATATTAACTCATATTTTAAGATGACTTTTTAAAGTGGCAGTACCCCTTTAGGTGACAGTACCCCTTCAAGACTTTTGAAGTAACTGTATTATCAAATTTCCAATACTTTTACTTCTACTCCACTAAATCTCTGATCTAAATATTGTACTTTTACTCCACTTTATTTGAAAACTTTAGTTACTAATTACTTTGTAGATTTGGATTATCATTAAAAAACATTACATTAACTCCTTCAACCCTATATACATTTTGGCAATTTGAAAATTGCCGATCTACTAGCTCACAATGCGTCACATTGTGAGCTTGTAGATCTGCTATTTTAAAAATATTTTCATACATTTGAAAACTACAAATAGGACATAACTCAATTCAATTCAATTCAATTCAATTTTATTAAAGTGTCAAATCATAACAAGTTATCTCAAGACACTTTACAAAGGCTAAAGAGCCATGAGAGAGAGAGAGAGAGAGAGGAGAGAGGGAGAAACAAGGGAGAGACAAGGGAAAGACAACAAGGGGCACACGCACACACATACACAGGCCCTGCATGCGTGTGTACAAGAACGAACGAACGAACGAACGCACACACACACAGGCGCTGCATGCGCATGTGCGTGTAGGGGGAGGGGAAGGGGAGGGGAAGGGGAGGTAAGGGTAGGGGGGGTGGGGGGAGGAGAGAGAGAACCCGAGCAGAACCTGTACCTGTGAGGTACCCCCTCGAGAGAACTCGAGTGGATACCTCACAGGCCTGAGGCCCCCACCCTGAGCAAGCAATTTGCGACAATGGTAACGAAAAACCCCCTCTTAAGGAGGAGGAAACGTCAGGCAGATCCTGACTCTGGGGTGAACAGCCGTGCTGCCTCGACCGAGTCGGGGGGACAGTAAGGAACAAAGAGAGAGCAAGAGATAGACACAGAGAGATCCAGGCAGGTCCACAGGCGTGCTTCATGGAGGCCCGGTCTGCTCTTGGTCTGCACTCTTGGTCTGCAGCTGAGTAGTCGGGTTTTAGTAGCAATCCCAGCAGCTGAGTTGTCGAGTTTTAGGTTTTTAGGTTGTCGAGTTTCCAGGAACTGGAACTGTGGAGTGGGAGACAGAAAAGAAACTCCGGGGATGATCCCCGGAGTTCGAATTAGTGGCAGGCCTTATAATGGCAGGCACAGTGCTAGTTACAATTGCACCAATGTGACACAAACCCACACAACCAAAAGGGAAGAGAGGGAGGAGGGTTCCCCCTCCCCTCTGACCCATTATTCAGCCCAACCCAGTAACTTTGTAGGTTGGGATTAGGAGTGATTGTACGCTGTCTCACAGAGCCACGGCCTTTTGTCAGCCCGGCCATGGTGTCAACATGCACCCGGACATGAGTGAACGAACGAAGCAACGAACGAACGAAGCAACGAACGAGTGCACGAACGAACGAACGAACGAACCTAATTATAGGCTTTATCATAGAGAAACGTTTTTAATCTAGTCTTAAAAACACAAAGTGTGTCTGCCACACGGACAGAGACTGGGAGGAGGTTCCACAACTGAGGTGCCTGATACTTAAAAGCTCTGGCTCCTGTTCTGGCCTTAGGTATTTTTTTGGGAACGACAAGCATGTTTGCATATTGTGGACGCACCGGTCTAGTAGTACTGCGAGGCTCAATGAGCTCTTCGAGGTACTGCGGTGCCAGACCGTGATATGCTTTGTATGTGAGGAGGAGAATTTTAAATTCAATTCTGTATTTAACCGGGAGCCAGTGTAGAGATGCTGATCACTTCTTCTGGCTCCTGTCAGTACACGAGCGGCAGCATTCTGGACTAGCTGTAGGCTGTTCAGAGACTTACTTGGGCAGCCTGATAATACTGAGTTGCAGTAGTCCAGCCTAGAGGTAACAAATGCATGGACTAGTTTTTCTGCATCGCTTTGAGACAGGATGCGCCTCACTTTAGCAATGTTACGCAGATGGAAGAAGGCAATCTTTGAGGTTTGCTTGATGTGAGAATGAAAAGACATATCTTGATCAAACATAACCCCCAGATTCTTCACAGCAGCCTTAGAGGCCACGGTAATGCCATCCAGAGCAAAGTTCCTATCTGCTAGTTTGTCCCTTAGGTGCTTAGGGCCCAAGACGATAACTTCTGTTTTGTCAGAGTTGAGGAGTAGGTAGTTACTGGTCATCCAACTCTTTATGTCTTTGAGACATGCTTGCAGATTAGCCAGTTGATCCGTTTCATCTGGCTTCATTGACAGATATAATTGAGTGTCATCTGCATAGCAATGGAAGTGTATAGAATGTTTTCTAATGATTTCACCCAGAGGAAGCATATATAGGGTGAATAGTATTGGTCCAAGCACAGAGCCTTGTGGGACTCTGTATCTGACCTTTTCACGTAGTGAGGATGTATCATTAACGTTTACAAACTGTGATCTGTCCGACAGATAGGACTCGAACCATCCCAGTGCGGTACCCCGAATACCAACCAGGTGCTCTAGTCGTTGTAACAGAATATGGTGGTCGATAGTGTCAAAAGCGGCACTAAGATCCAGCAAAACTAACACGGAAAGGAGTCCGTTATCCAGCGCGATCAGGATATCATTTGTTACTTTCACAAGTGCTGTCTCAGTGCTATGGTGTGCTCTGAAACCTGACTGGAAGGTCTCAAATAAATTGTTGTTGTGTAAAAAGTCACACAACTGCTTGGCAACTGCCTTCTCAAGGACCTTAGAGAGGAACGGGAGATTCGATATAGGTCTATAGTTAGCTAAAAGACCTGGATCGAGAGTAGGCTTTTTGAGAAGAGGTTTGATTACTGCTACCTTAAAGGACTGTGGCACATAGCCTGTCACAAGAGAGATATTTATCATATTGAGTAAGGAAGGACCGATCTGGGTCAGGACCTCCTTAAGTAATCTAGTGGGGACTGGATCGAGGAGACAGGTCGTTGACTTGGAGGAAGTGATAATCGAGGTGAATTCAGAGAGCTCGATTTGGGAGAGACTGTCCAAATACACACTAGGCTGCAAAGCCACTCCCGAGGCTGTAAGGTCCACATGTGGACCAGTAGGAGACAAAAGCAGTAGATCATCGATTTGATCTCTGATTTTCTTAATTTTATCATTAAAAAATCCCATGAAGTCATTACTACTGAGAGTTAGAGGAATACGCTGTTTCACAGAGTCACGGCCTTTTGTCAGCCCGGCTATGGTGTCAAAAAGGAACTTGGGATTGTTTTTATTTTCCTCTATTAGGGATGAATAGTAGGCAGTTCGGGCATTGCAAAGGGCCCTTCTATATAGCTTAAGGCTATTCTGCCATGCTATGCAGGATTCGTCCCGTTTGGCTGAGCGCCATAATTTTTTTCCAGTTTGCGTGAGGCTCGCTTAAGGCTTCTGGTTTCATTGTTATACCAGGGGGCTAACCTCTGTTGCTTTACTACCTTCTTTTTAAGAGGAGCAACAGAATCAAGTGTCGTAAGAAGCGAGCTTGTGACACTGTCAACAAGGTGATCCGTCTGAGAGGGACTATAAATATACATATCTTCAACACGGTTGAAGCATATTGGACTAATGGCTAATGGCAGTTTTTCCTTGAATTTATTTATAGCTTTATCGGATAGACTTCTACCAAGGACATGTGTGTCCAATGGTGGGTAGTCCAATAGTGTGAACTCAAAGGTGATCAAATAGTGATCGGAGAGTTCCTTATCATGTGGGAAGACCACGAGATGTTCGATTTCAATGCCATACACCAAAACAAGGTCAAGGGTATGGTTGGCAATGTGTGTAGGTTTATCTACACACTGGGAGAAACCGATAGAGTCGATTAATGAACTGAATGCCTTACCAAGGCTATCAGTTTCTACATCAATGTGTACGTTCAGATCCCCATTTAAAATAATCTTATTAGAGGCGAGGACCAGACTTGACAAGAATTCTGAGAATTCAGATAGAAATAGAGTGTAAGCGCCAGGTGGGCGGTACACTGTGACAAATAATAGTGGCTGTGATGATTTCCAGCTTGGATGTGAAAGATTAAGAACTAGGCTTTCAAATGACTTGTAGGTAGGTTTGGCTCCTGGACTAATAGCCAAACTGGAGCTGAAGATGGCTGCAACTCCACCTCCTGTCCGTCCTGTGTCACGAGGGATATGTGTATTAGTGTGACTTGGCGGGGTGGCTGTATTGAGACTGACATAGTCGAGCTCACTCAGCCATGTCTCTGTAAGACAGCAAACATCAAGGTGATTGTCCGATATTATTTCATTTACTGTTACACCTTTTTTGCTTAAAGATCTAATGTTCAGGAGCCCACACTTAATATTTATATTTACTGGCATTACATCATTGGTTTTGATCTGTACTAAGTTTGTATGCACAGATCCTTGTCCAGCTGGTATATTACGCCTAACTGGTCGAACAGTTATAATTGTTTTAATTTGGATAGGTGGCTGCTCTGGTGGAAGCACAGAGAAGTGTGTAAGACTGCAACTCTGCTTTCTGGTCTCAACTCTGGTTGGTCATAGATTCTTGATAAAGTCATCCATGTTTTTGGAGATAGTCTGCACACCATCCCAAGTTGGATGTATGCCGTCTCTCCCCATCAGACCAGATTTCCCCTGGAAGGTTTGCCACTGATCAATAAAGCCCACGTTATTATCTGGGCACCAACCTGACAACCAGCGGTTGAATGAAGCCATACAACTGTACATTTCATCATTAGTCATATCTGGCAGGGGACCAGAGAAAATTACGGAGTCCGACATTGTCTTTGCATATGTGCACACTGACTCAACATTTATCTTAGTGATCTCCGATCTTTTGCGTCGTGTGTCATTGCCACCGCAGTGGATTATAATCTTATCATAGCGTTTAAATGTTTTACCTTTAGCAATTATTTTTAGGTTTGATTCAATGTCGCCCGCTCTGGCCCCGGGGATGCATTTAACTATGGTCCCTGGAGTCACTAGTTTCACGTTTCTCATTATAGAACTACCAATAACCAGAGTTGTATTCTTAATGACAGGTTTAGCCTGCTTAGAGGCTTTGTCATTGATCGGAGGTGGAGATAAATTCTCACTGACATGCTCAATGGGTGTATCAGTGAGTGGGGAAAATCTGTTTGAAACGTGAGGTGGTTGGTGTCCCGCGTGCTTTTGTTTTCGTTTACGCTTTCCACCAGTAACATCCACCCAGCCATTCATGGGCTGGGAGCCACGGCCGGCCGCCGTCGGTGACCGAAAGTGACCCCCCGTTCCCGGCCGCCCGTCAGCATAGCGCAGGCTAAAAGCACCGCTAGCTATGCTAGCTTCCAACTCAAAGAGCCTCGCTTCCAGCGCTGCAAGCACCGTGCACCGGTCACAAACATCCGAGTCAACAAAGGAGTCGGGGTTGTAACTGTACATGAGACATACAGAGCAGGAGCGATGCCCCGAGCGATACTGGAACCGGGGGCCGGGGGGGTGGGGGTGAAAAGCCATCGCCCGGCAGACAGGTTAGCTGCTAGGCTAAGGCTAAAAGCTAGGCTAAGTTGCCCAGCCAACAGTATGGACCTCTGAACAGCAGAACGTCAAGCTAGGCAGTCGAGCCCAAGTAGCGATAGGTTGCCACAGGGTACAGGGATAGTAGTTAGCAGTGATAATGTGTGCCTATTAAGTCACAACAGCACAACAAGATAGGCGCTTAGCAACAGAGCAGCTCCGTAGCAGCTCCGATTGCAAGACGCAAAACAGGAAGTGACGCGACAAGCTTACCGTCAAAGGGTCCGTGTAGCAACAGGCGCCAATTCAAGACGAGGCCTATGCACACTTGACGAGTACTTTCTACATTTGATACCAATACTTTTTACTTTTACACTTTGAATTCCGAACTTTTACTTTTATATATGTATTTTCTACATTGCAATATTGATACGTTTACGTATGTAAAAAAATGTGAGTACTTTTTCCACCACTGGTGCGGAGCAACCGCAAACCAGTGTAGGGCAGTGTTTCTCAACCTTTTTTCTGCATGGGCACACTTTTCATGTCCCAAGAATCCACGGGCACACCAACATAATACGGGGGTGTAAATATCGTCACTGTCGGGAAGAAAAATTGTACCTCCAAGTTTCAAATTTGTAAGTTTCTTTGTAAATTTGTATGTTTCTTCGCAAAGTAAAGCCCTGCTTCATCAAGGCTGTCGCACAACAGTAGTGAAAACAGCAGATTGTGTGCTTGTAGATCTGCTGTTTTCACTAGTTTATATCATTTTCAAAATGATAAATACAATACTGGCTTTCAAGCAGTTTCACACTTGACCCTTATCAGGGGCACACCAAAGGTCCCAAAGCACAGTGGTTGAGAAACACTGGTGTAGGGAATGCGAAATGTGTACATTTTGGAAGACCAGGCGTGCCATATCATATCATGCCATGGCATTCTGGATCAGTTGAAGGGGTTTGAGAGAGCATGCTGGGAGACCAGGATGCATGGAGGGGAGTTGCTGTAGTCAAGCCTGGGGATGACTGAGGCTTGGATAAGGAGCTGGGCACACTCCTGGCTGAGGGAGGGTCTGATCCTTCAGATCCCTCTGTCTGTGTGTGTGTGTGTGTGTGTGTGTGTGTGTGTGTGTGTGTGTGTGTGTGTGTGTGTGTGTGTGTGTGTGTGTGTGTGTGTGTGTGTGTGTGTGCGCGCGCGCGCGTACGTACGCGTGCTTGTGCGTGTGCGTGTGTGTGTGTGTGTGTGTGTGTGTGTGTGTGTGTGCGCGCGCGTGCGTGTGTGTGTGTGGCCATTTGAGAATAGCCGATCTACAAGCTCACAACGTGCCGTGCAGCTTATAGATCTGCTAATTTCAAACATTTTGTACTTTTACTTTTGGTACTTTAAGTATATTTTGATGCCAAATACTTTAGTACTTTTACTCAAGTACATTATGAATTCCGGACTTTTTCTACATTGCCGTGTTGATATTTTTGCTTAAGTAAAGGTTCTGAGTACTGTGTGTGTGTGTGTGTGTGTGTGTGTGTGTGTGTGTGTGTGTGTGTGTGTGCGTGCGTGCGTGCGTGTGTGTGTGTGTGTGGATATGAAAGGAGAAAAGTTGAGTAATGATGTAAATGTAAATACTCTTACAGCATACATTGGTAAACCTAAATATCTAACCAGTAATTCCAACATTGTATTGTTCAACAATTACCCAACAATTACTAAGTTACTATGATTTATTTCAATCAATCAGTGTAGCTTGTAGCTATTGTCTTAGTTTTCCAATTTGACTGTTATGTAAAATTTAAGTAAGTAATTAGTCCTATAGGGGAGAACGGGGTAAGATGAACCACTTTTTGCTTACAAGTTGCCCTGGAAGCATGTAAAAGTGAGACGGCAGTAAATTCAAAACATCTAGACATATTTCAGGATGTCTGCTATCATTTGAAATTATGAGCGTCTCTGAATAAGGACCATAACAATATGACTTATTTAAACAAAATGTGGTCATGTTGGGTAAGTTGATCCAAGTAAAGGGGTAATAATGAATTGCATTTTTATAGCGCTTTTCCAAGTGCTCAAAGCGCTTTACAATGGTTCATTCATTCATACATTGGGAAGTGAAGCCATGTTAAGTAAGTTAAGGTAAGTTGACCCATGTGATATTCTAAACTTTAACAGTTTAAACTTGAACAAATAATGTATTTACTTATCAGAAATATTTTAATAACACATTTCCCTTTTGCAAATAGTCTTATTTCCTTTCTTAAGGTTATTTAAACTGTATGAAAAACTATTAAACCAATTAAATAAAGTTTATTATTCAGAACCTTTTAATATTTGCAGTACAATATTAAGAACTTCTCTTAAATGAGAGTATTCATCAAAATGAAAGATCATTCTACATAATTTGAGAAGGAAAGACCTAATAAAACATATGAATGGTGATTCATATTAGGATAATTGGTTAAATTTACCCCAAGGCATGTGGTTCATCTTGCCCCACGGCCACCATTTTGACAAAACCTGGCTAGCTTAACTCTTATACTGCTTTGGACGTTCCTGTTCGCCCCAATTCTCGAGAGTGAGCCGCGCCAATACGGCCGTTCGTTCGTTTACCTTGTTGATGTCCTTAAGCTGATGAGGGGTCACGCCGCCGTGTACTGTAATCACATCGTCTGCAGGGATGGTCTTAAAAATCCATTATGCATTAACATCAACGGAGACCAATTCTCTTCCGTGTTGATTTTCTCAACACGGAAGGCTCAATGGCCAGAGTGTGCTCTCAATGTAAGGGAAGCGGGACCAGCCAAATTCACATTAATCCTTGCATGACGCCGCCCTCTGCTGCCTGGTCTGCGAAAGCGCAGACCAGTCACATAAAAAAAAAGAAAAAAAAAAAAAGAAGTGTATCTGTCTACTATAACGTCGCAAAGGTAAGCCGCTTTTTGATGGCACCAGACCCAATAAATAAATAAATAATCTGGCAGGGAAAAAGTTAATGCTTCAGGCTGATCTTTAGTTAAATGACTCAAATAGTCTTATACATTGGGATATCACCAACATGCTTGATATATAAGTTTAGACCTGGGTACATTTGCTTTAACATAAAAATCATAAAAAAAAGAAAAAAAAAAGCTTTGTGGGGTAGAAATATGCTTTCCACTTTGCCCATGTGTCTTTCAACTCCACAGCCAGATGGAAATGATGTTTGTGATCTTATTTTAAGGTCAAAATGACAACTCATGTGTATAGTTTTAAAGATAGAGGGGGTGGTTTATCTTACCCACAGGTTCATCCTTTGTGCATCTAAAATGTTCATTGTTACCTGTGAAGTCTTTGCCTTGCAGTACGTGGACCAGCTGTTATGCTGCTACCTTTAGTACCTCATGTGTATAACCTCATACACCTGCTGCTTATTAATGCTATGTGCAATATGCCCCCCTTACTCTGCCTCTCTCTGCCCCACACTTTTTCTCTCTCCTTTCTTTCCTGGAAAATAATGAAATGATGGAGCTTGCACAAAAAACAATTTCACACACTGATTTTCAGGTACACCTGTAAACGTGTGATGATGCAACAAACAATGCTTGCATTCTAAACAACTCATTCACGACAAATGTACTCAAATTATTGAAATCTGATGGTAATTGATCAGGTCAATAAATAAATACAAATCTGTCTGGAGATATTCTAATTGGGTCAACGTTTGTGAATATCTGTAGCTGGCAGGAAACAAAACCTAGTCCTATATGGCTGGACATATATGAACAGAGGGGTACAGGAATTGACAACACTCGGCCAAATTAAGTTGCAGCATATTATATTACCAAGGAGCAGTAAAATATCCCATAATTAGCTTGTGATAATTTTGGAATGAGATTAGTAAAATAATTGATAACTGTGTAGCCACTTTAAATGGACTGATGACAATTAGGAACTTTTCGTACAGATGTATTTTTTAAAAGCAATGACCATTGGGGAAACTCCAACAGTCAAAAGTCAGTCAATCAGTCTCTTAGAGAGTTTTGCGTTCATAGTGTTGGCCCCACTGTTGCGGTCCAGCCAATAACATTGGACCCAAGCTGTTCAACACAGTTCTACTTGGGAGGTAAAGGGGAAGTCTTGCTATACTTTACTATAATTCCCCAAATAACATGGGTAGCAGGTTTTTAGATATTTCATAACAATGTGCCCTTTAGATTGTGAGATATTGCGTGCAAGTGGAAATCTTGGCCTAAGAGTGGAGCTAAATGACAGCCCATGGGGTCGCCAAACTCAGTACGAGCACGAAGCATTACGTGGCCATTCTGATATATCTTGCTTGGGATCAAAGTGTTGGACGGATGGACTGACAGGCCAATGATCCCTTGAACCCTGCTGCTACTGGGGCTAATAAGGTGTCTGTTGTCTTGAGGCACTTGTTTACATATTCATCAATAAAATACCTGGAACTACATGGAACAATGACATGGTTATAACATCAGAGGCATCAAAGCTGAACGTGAAAACCTTTAGATCCAAAAGCAGCCAAAAAGCTTGCCTATACTCCTGTTTCAGGCCACTGGTAACAAAGACATCAGGCAAATCTGCAAGGCTGATTACATCATGTTCCTCTTACTATTCAATACCCTCCAGCTAGGGGATTCTAGGGAATTGGAATTTTAGTTCCCTGAGTCATTTGTATGTGTCTTATGTACCCCGGCTTCGCAAATTGCATTTCCACATCCCGGAAGGTCAACCCTCTTATACTTCCTCCTTACTTCTGTTTCCTCGAGAGGAAAATGATCCCCAATAAAGCACGGCCCAGTAGAACGAGAGAACGGGGGTCGAACCCCTTTCAGGGAGTTCACATTTTGCAGAGATCTGCTACTGTATTGCCACGTCAGAGAATGCAAGACGTCACTGTCGGGCAGAAACCTCGTATCTCCAAGTTTCACATTTGATAATATCGAGGGCTTGGAGCAAAAAGGGCGTAAGTGACATTCTTAAATATTTCACAGGACAGCTTTACATTGATTGTAATAATTTACGGTAATTAAAAAGTATTAAAAAGTAATTTAAAATATATTCATTGAAGCCTAATCTGTATTAAAGTATAGATTGCTTAAACATATAGCTTTCAATCAAATAATTAAATGAAAGCTGTCCTGTAAAATATTTGAGAATGTCACTTACGCCCTTTTTGCGCCAAGCCCTCGATATTTTCGCAAACTAAAGCCCTGCTTCATCATACAAGTCCATCGCGCAAAAGTAGTGAAAACAGCCGATCTACAAGCGCACAACGCCTCGCGGTGCGAGGCATTGTGTGCTTGTCGATCGGCTGTTTTCACTAGTTTAGATCATTTTTCAAATGATAAACACAAAACAAACGGTTTTGGAGATACAAGATCTCCGCCCGACAACGACGAAGAACGTCACAACACAGACTCTCTCCCTTTGTCTTTCTATTCTCGTCTCTCTTCTAATCGTTTTCGCCATCCCAGAGTCCTTCAGTCATTTGTTTCTTCTCTCTTGTCTCTTCTGGTCGGCAGGCAGGCATGAACGTGGATGGCAGATGGCGGGGACGATGGCTCACGTCTCGGAGGGATTGTGTTTGCCTCATCCCCCTCCCCCACTCCCATCCAGCAGGTCAGCAAGGTGGGCTGAAGAGTAATTGGCAACTGGCAGGGGGAGAGGAGACACAAGGGCTGTCTGGGGCGGCGTTATAATTGACAACTGTAAATAACAAATGGAGGCTGATGACTCAGATTACCTGTCCGCACGATCCCCCCCATTAATTGCCTCCTGAAACGTGACCCGACATAACAAATGACTTTTTTTGGAAAACTCCATCTCGGGTATAAAGCTGGCAGTTTGAGTACTAAGGGGGCGAGAGAGAGAGAGAGAGAGAGAGAGAGAGGGAGAGAGGGAGTGAGAGAGAGATTGAGTGTGTCAGAGTGAGACAGGGAGAGCGTGAGAAAGAGACGAACACATCAAGGAACAGATTGTTAATATCAGCCGTTTCATCTGGCCGATTGTGAAATAAATGGCAATGGGGCTTGCAGTAACATGGCGCGACGCGATGCGGCGCGTAATGGGACGAGCAGCTCTCCGCCAGCAGGGACCTAATGAAGTGCGACATCGTTTTTCACCCCCGCGACCATGACAATGTCAAGGTGCCGCAACGTGCCATTTGTGAAACGACGGCGGCATGCAGGACGTCACCCGCTGAGCCGGGGCCGGGGGGCTGAGCGCGGACGGCCAAAGGCGCCCACCCCGCCCGCCCGCCCCGGCAATAAAATCGGGACGCGCTTCAGGAAATCAGCGATCAATTCCGCCAATCGACCCGCCGTTGACCGCGAGAGGGGACCCTGCCTGCAAACCCTTTTCGCCGCAGTCTTCGGCCACACACACCTACAGGACAATGCAAGCCCTGATGGGAGAGACAAGAGGCGACCTTGTCGTACAAGGTGCACTGGGACACGGGTTTCTATTATTACAGGTCTGGAAGCAGTCATGCAGCAGGAACACAAAGCGTGTGTAGCAGGGACGTGCTGGCCATTGGGAAAAGCGGGACAACTCCCGAATGGCCGGTTCATTCTCGGCCGGTCCAGGCCGGCCATTAGGCCATTTTGGGGGCTGGGCAGCCAACAAAGTAAATCGTCACTGTCGGGCAGAAACCTTGTATCTCCAAGTTTGAAATTTGTACATTTTTTCGCAAAGCAAAGCCCTGCTTCATCATATAAGGCTGTCGCACAAAAGTAGTGAAAACAGCAGATCTACAAGCACACAACACCTTGCGGTGCGAGGCGTTGTGTGCTTGTAGATCGGCTGTTTTCACTATAGTTCAAATCATTTTTAAAATGATAAATACAAAACAAACGGTTTAGGACATACAAGGTTTCCACCCGACAACAACGAAATATAACTCATGTAATTGTCACATAATTGTCATGATCTGAAATGGCAAATCTTTGAGCAGCGCTATTGAGAGATCTCTCTATATAGCGCGCAATGAGGGCCTCTCCAACTCTTTTTCCCGGGCTGAATCAGGGGCCCAGCATGTCCCCCCATGTGTAGGGGGAGGTCTTTTGACTGATGACGGGGGGAGAAAGTTGCATAAAGGCTGCGGCTGGCATTTGATTTACTGGCTTCTCCCTGCACTATAATGAGGAGTAATTCTGCTTTGACACCCCCCCCCACGTCTGCCTTTCCCTCCCGCTCCTCTCTTTTCCTCCGTTCCGATCATTTTCCTCCCTTCTCTCTCTGTCTCTACATCCCCCCTGACCGCACACACACACACACACGCGCACGCATGCACGTATGCCAGGGGCGTCATTTGGGTATGGCAGGGGTATGCAGCTGCCATACCCTGGGTCCAGGGGGGGGGGGGATTAAAAGTTACTTTTAAATATAAATCTGTGAATGTCTCTTTGTCTATCTGCGCTGGTTATTATGTTGTTAAATTACAGTAAAATAACTACAAAATATTTTAACAAAATGGTCACTTTAACAAGGTATTATATTTTATATTCTCCACACTTGTATTCTCCCCAGCTTGACAACATGGTATATTCCCAGGTTCCGCAGGTCAGCGGCACACTTGCAATGCATTATTGTTAATTGTCGCACGTTTACTAACATGCTAAGTTTAGCTGCACTAGAAAAAAACATTCCAGGCTGCCATATCCAGCCCAAGAAACCGTAGAAACCTGTGTAAAAAACGGAAAAAAAACTATTGTTTTTTTCAGACATTGTGAAAATAGCCGATCTACATGCTCACAACGCCTCGCAGCGCGAGGCGTTGTGAGCATGTATAGATCGGCTATTTTCACAATAGAACCGTGTTATCCAAAATGTAATGCCTCTTTTCCATGAAGACTCCCATATTTGCCATACCCTAGCTTTTGCTGAACTGACGCCACTGCATCCCCCTGACCGGCACTTGCACGCACGCGCGCACGCACGCACGCACGCACGCACGCACGCACGCACGCACGCACGCACACAATTTTTTTTCGACGACATAGTCATTGCTAGCTGCAGAGTTTTAGAGGTGCTTTTCCCCCCAGGCAAGAATAACCTGATATCTTGTCTTATTAACCAATAGATTTTACATGTATCCTCATTAGCAGGATATTAAAAAAAAGACACATTTTGACAAATATGCAAATATGACAGTGACTTCTACTCCCCAATATCCGGCAGGGAGATTAAAGATATGTCAGGTAATTTATATTCCGGTATAACACTGGCTGTAAAGATATGTAGCTCAAGCAAGAAAAAAAGAAAAGGAAAAAGAAAAAGAAAACAAAATAAACCATTGTTTGAAATGAAAAGAAAGTGATTGGATTTTGGTATTTGCATTTCATTTTATCTCTGGGTTGGACTCGGGTTTATTATTGTCCCTTCGGCTGTGCCTTTCAGACACCCTTGTGGAGCTGAAGTGGAAGGGTCATTTAATGCACGGTTATGCAAGGTCGGGCTGTGTCCAGCTACACCTGAGGGCCACATCCATCCCCTCTTTCATTCTCCTCAACAGAATGGTCTTCAACTGAGACGGACAAGTAGCTGCCAAGGAGTGAGGGGATCTATTCAGCCATCTATTCGCTCGCATCGATCAACCCTTTGAATAGTGGTCAAGGTGGACTCCCACAAAGACTTATAAGAGCCGTCTGCATGCAGCGGCGTCCAAATCCAAGGACTTTCAATGGCGATGGAGCGCAAAGAAAATAGGCTGGTAAACAAGAAATGAAAATCATACACGTGCGCCTTATATGGACCATTGATAGCGAACGTATAATAGCAGGCTGTGGATAAAACTGTCAGCTGTAATCTGCCATCTGGCTGGTAAACAATGTGAATGAGAGAAGGCTCAAAGACACGAGGGCTCAAAGAGAAGACGAAGAGTTAACGTTTAACGAGAGAGAACTGCAGCAGAGTCTCAAAGCATGTTCTACTGCTGTTGCCCCCCCTCCCCACACCCACACACACACACACACACACACACACACACACACAAACATCTATACACATATCGTCGTTGTCGGGTGGAAACCTCGTATCTCCAAGTTTCACATTTGTATGTTTTTTCACAAAGCAAAGCCCTGCTTCATCGTACAAGGCCGTCGCACAAAAGTAGTGAAAACAGCAGATCTACAAGCACACAACGCCGAGGCGTTGTGTGCTTGTAGATCGGCTGTTTTCACTAGTTTAAATCATTTTTAAAATGATAAATGCAAAACGAACGGTTTTGGACATACAAGGTTTCCACCCGACAACGACGATACACACTCCACACTGGTTTACTCTCCCACTAGAGTAGAGGAGTCAGCTGTAATTTCTCTCCAGCAGATAAATTCAGAATGAAAATAGACATCCCCTTTCTCTCTCTCTCTCGTACACTCTCTCCCCTGCTCTCTTAAGTCTTAATTAGCTGACGCGGAAACAAACAAGCTCCTCTTGTCTTTTCAGCTCATTTACTCAAGAAGTGACATTCAAAGGTACGTTTCCGCAAATGTTTTATACAATTGTCTACCGCTGAGAAAGTTTTCCCTCCAATGGCTGTGTACACTTTTAATTGAATACTCTCCAGTGGCAAGCTAGAAGACGTGCTGACAGGTGCTCTTTTATGGTGGTTTTGAATGAGGATAGGGAGTCGGCATTAACTGATTGATCGATTTTTATTGAATATAAAATAGCACAAATAATCATACAAAAAGCCAGTAGATATCATGTCATAGAAGTACCATGAGAGGGAGTGGTTTGTTGGCTGATTTACCATTGTTTCAGGGTTGTGGCACAAATAATCATACAAAAAGCCAGTAGATATCATGTCATAGAAGTACCATGAGAGGGAGTGGTTTGTTGGCTGATTTACCATTGTTTCAGGGTTGTGGCATGAGGAGAAGCTGAGTGCCAAACAACCCTGAAACAGTGGTAAATCAGCCAACAACCCACAACCCTCGGATGGTAAATTGCTTTTCTACCACTTCTACCATATAAATGAAAGAAAACACAGTTGTAACTTGCAAGGTTATTTAGTTACAACCATTAATTGTTTCAGTGGTCGGGGTCCATGAGCCAACTCAAGGTGGTAGAATACTCAGTAACACATGACGAGATGGCGTGCTGAAGCTCTTGGTGTTAGAAGCTCATACTTGAAGAAATTGCCTGTATACATTTTACCCGGTGATAGGACACAGATCTGAGAAGAAGCATTTTTAGCAATAAATGTCAGAATGAATGATAGAAAATGGCACGGATTTCCGTATGTGTTGGGTAGCTTTCTTCCTCAGGATGATGGGGGAGATGGCACTATGTGGTACGTGGCTTGATTGTTGCGGGCATGGCCGTGGTACAATGGGTGGGAACGTCTGGGGGAGAGTTGATGTCTTTGAACGCACCCATCCATCAAACCTTCTTGTCCTGCATCAACACTGTACTGTACCTCATCTCATTCCTTAGATGAGCTTCTTTGCTGATTGCCTTCAGAGCGATAAGTGACCGAAATACCTGTAGCTGACCTTGATCCATTTAATATATCGTACCTACATGACCACCGCAAACTAGAGACATATCTAGGGTTCAGGCCACTACGTCTCCGATTTTCGAAAAAGGAGCACCTTTTCTAGTTGTTTGAGTTTTTCTCTTTGCGTGGCTCTCCTAGAGGCTTTCAGTGGGGCTCTATTATGATCCAGGAAGATGCCTTATGCCTTAACTTCTTTGCCTTTTTTTTACTATTTTGAAAAACATTTTTAAATACTTCAAATTCTGATCTACATCTGCACGTTGTGAGCTTGCAGATCAGCTATTTGAAATATTTAAAAAAATGTGTATATATAGTCAAAAAAGGCAAAGAATTTAAGGCATAAGGCATAAGACCTGGATCATAATAGAGCCCATGTCTAGAGCTAAACGATGGAACAATCAGCACCAAATTTCATGTGCACACCGACAGTGTGCCACAGAAGTACCTCCACTCATTTTCACTCCCACATTCCTTTTATTTGAAATATACATTTAACATTTTTAGTCAATAGGTTCTCGGATGGGGCTGAAATCTTGCCCAAGTCATACAGTACATATAGGAAAGAACACGCGAAGTCCCAGATTCATATTGGAACCACAACGTTGTCATGTGTATCTACACGATTTTACTTTTATGATGCCGTTTCCTTTCATCATGTTGTTATTATGAAACTGTACATGAAGGTGAATGGAAGATGCAGTTGTGTCATGTCTGTGTTGTAATGACTGTCTTATAAAATCTGAAAAACCAGAAGAAAAAAAAAAGTGGCATATTCGGCGGTCAAGACAACCCCCTTGAACAACGCCTTTCTCATTACCTTTCTTCGATCAGAGGAGCAGATCTATTGAAGTAGCCTGCTCAGAATGGGAATACGTTCTGAACGCCCCAAATGGCGGTCATGCCCTGAATGGGTACCATACTAATTTCATTTAAAAACTGTTTTTCACATGCCTTTAAGACAGAACAAAACATCTCCTTCTCTCCGAATCTAAGAAGAGACCTTGAACAATGAAAGACCTCTTGTTCTTCTCTGTTCGAAAACGAGTATGACTGGCTGTCTCCAGATAAAACACGTTCTCATCCACTTTTTAATTAACTAAATTCATCCTAATTCAAGGATATGTTCTGCACAAAATGATTGCTTAACTAAAATGATTACTCAAGCATTTCTATCTGCACCTGTAAAATGTGATTACACGCAGTACGCAGCTATACTACACAAACTTTAAATCAACCTTTTCATAGCAATATAGTGTGTGGGCCTATAGAGCGTCTCAGTGGAAGTGGTTTCCTGGTATCACTTAATATTCCCCATTCATTTTCCCCATAGACTTTTACAAAAAATATTTATAACAATTATGTTAAGCCTCGAACCGAGCCATCCAGGATGGCAGTAAATCATGACCATACAACCTTTGATCCTATGTGAAAACATATTTTAATATTACACTATTTGATATACTACATTTAATAACTACCCTTTGTTTAGCGATTTTCAAAATGTTCTTTTCATAGAAACAAAGGTTGTATGGTCATGACTCACTGTCATCCTAGATGGCTTTGTTCGAGGCTTAAAGCTATACTGTGTAAGATGCTCAACTAGTGGTCAGTAGCCCTATAGCAAACCGCGGTCGCGTTCGCGTCTTTCACACCCCCGCGTCTGCCTCCACAACGCCGAGAGCTATCTTTAGAGGGGTCCCTGGTTCCTGTGCGTTCAGGCATTCCAGAGAAACGGACTACTTCACCCTGCCTGGTAGGCGAGATTACCTTTTGAGTAAAGAGACACACGGGCGACTACAAATATGGCGACCCCACTTCAAGATGCGCTGTGATTGGCCGGTAGTGTACCATGTGTGCATGATCGGCGATGTGATTGGGCAACGTATACACAACGTATACAGATGATGCAGATTACGTCATTTTGGCGCGAAATCCGGTCCACGGCCAGGATCATAGAAAACATATAAAGAGAAGGCTTCAGAAGCTGAAAATAACGGAGTGGGTGTTCTAAAACTTTAGCGATTTAACAGTTAGGACAATTTTAATATTTGTTTTATAAAAAAAGTTACATGGTACAACTTTAACATGATTGTTATAACTATTTTTTGTAAAAGTCTATGACGAAAATGAATGGGGAATATTAAGTGGCACCAGGAATCCACTTCCGCTGTGATGCTCTATTGTTAACTTTTATAGCAATATGGAGTAGTTATTATGCTAAAGCAACATTCTTCCACAGCTGATTAGATGTGTTGTTGATTTGATTGATGGTCTGTTTACGTTACTTTATGTCATCCGTTAAGATTGATCTTTGTCCTCTTTGTGGTCCCCATTGTATATGGACTATAAATAGCCTAACTCATCAATCCACGAAAATCCAAGACATTGTTGGTCAAATATATAAGCCTAATGTGTGTGTGTGTGTGTGTGTGTGTGTGTGTGTGTGTGTGTGTGTGTGTGTGTGTGTGTGTGTGTGTGTGTGTGTGTGTGTGTGTACGTGTGTGTGTGTACGTGCGCGTGTGTGCACGCGCATGTGCGTGCATGTGTGTGTTTTATAACTAAATTAGTACATAGCGTGCCATGCACTGGGCTTCGTAACTGCAGATATAGGCTGCTGGTGTTCATTGGAGATGCATCAATGACAATGCGGCGGCCATATAGGCTGGAGCAAGCTGTGCCTCATAATGCATGTATGCCCCATGTATGTCAAAGACGGATGGAGAAAGCAAGACTCGCCATCTGCGATTGATTTCCTGTATCCGTGGGAGACATGAGTGCCTTAATTCCAACGGAGAAGTGGGGTGACCGCTCCCACTCAGGAGACCTTTTGTGTACCATTTCGTACTAGTGACGAGTCACAGGATTGGCTAATCTTGGTAAATATCAAGGATATTTGTGTATTGCCTACTGAGAAAGGAGGTATATTCTTTTTAAGCGGTGGTAAACCGCTCCATAGAGTGGCATAGTAAAACGTGTGTGTGTAGCAAAGCTGATTAAAAGGATAATGTTCTAGGTTTAGGGCTGGTTAGGTTCTGGGTTACATCGCCATGACTACTTCGGTCAGGAAGTGAAAGAGGAGTCCCATGATGAGATGTTATGGTTTATTTCTATAATACAAATAGATACAATAATATTACATTTAATATAATTCAACATCATTAAACATTTAATATAATTCAACATCATTAAACATTTATAAGAAATCATTCAACATTTGACAATTCAGGTATGGCAACTACATTCAATAGGTAAAATGGCTTTCTCTGGAATCTAAATGAATACTATGCACTGGGCATCAAACTAGGCATGGATATCACGGAAACAATAACAAAACATGAACACAAACTTACGCATTTACGCATAACCCTCTAGGACTCAAGGCCAGCCTTCTGGTGTTACTTCTGCCTCACAACTGAGCACAGAGCACAGAGGCAGTATATATGTTACAGTATGTTTGGGTAACTCAGGACATTCATTGTAAGAGCGCTTGTTTCGTTCACCACACACTAATCACCACCAGATGGCGACGACAGCCCATAGACAGCCATTCACTAGTGCAGGCGCTGACGTCACTCGTTTGCGACTCCCTTTCTTTATTTACTAGCCTAGCTGGGCGGTGTTTAGCCATTAGCTTAGCCATTAGCTTAGCCATTAGCTTACTATGAGCGTTTATCTTGGGCTTGCCCAGGCCTTACGGCCTGGGCATAAATATAACGATTGCATTCACCACGGCTTCGTAACTCGCGCGGCGCTCCGCCGGCCGCGCGGCCCTGGCCCGCTCTTCGCGGCCACTCGCGCCTGCGGCGCTCGGGGGCGAAGAGCAGGACCAAGGTCCGCTGGCCTTCGCGCCGCTTGCAATGTCGTGGACAATCGATGGGCTCCGCCTGGAGGACGTTGTTGTGGGCGACCGCTTGTTCCGCCCCGTGCGGCACCGCGAGTGCTCCGTTTCTCGGCCGTCCTGTTTCTCTATCATCCGGTGACATATATAGTCAGTCACTGATTGCGTTTGAGGGGGAGCAGGTGTGGCAGGTGGAGCAGTCCATGATGGGCCAGGGCCAAGGGGTGGGGTTGCTGTGCAATGTGACTTTTCTACAAAAGCAGTGGCTGTGCACGTGTCTGTAGCCTTTTTCCTCAGCGTTTTGCCATAGCAAAACGTGTGTGTAGCATAGCCTGTACATCCTAGACTAAAATCCTAGTCTGAAGACGTTATGCAAGCACGACCACCGCTCACTTCACATTGGGTGTGATATATTTTTTTCCTTTACAGATATCCAACATGTAGTTATGTTATGATATACTAGGATAATCTGGGAAACTGCACTAACACAACACCGGATAACATGTCCTAATATCGTTTTGTTTCCTGTCTTCCTTTGTTGCTGCTACCGTGCAACTAGTTCACCTGTGTCCTGTTCACTTCCAGACAATCCTGTGTTGATTGTATTTTGAGTTCACCTGTGTCTAGTTAGTCTTGTCTATTTATACCCTCTGTGTCTTAGGGCTCCCTTGTCTGTCGGTATCAGTTGTTACTTTGTGTTCATGTTCTTCAGATGTCCTCCTGTTATGTCTGCCAGTGCCAGCTTCACTGTATTGCACGTTTTTTTTTTTTGTTCTGTTCATCATTGGACTTGACCAACCTGCCTGTGTGGTTCTGCACTCTTGTCTCACATCGTGACAAGATCACAGCAGGCGCGCAGGAAGGCATTTTTAACAGGGGGTGCTGCTGGGGTTCCCATGGTGGGGCGGCAATGGCTCATGGCAATGTCTTGGCAACTGGAAGGTTCAGTTCAATCCCGGGCTTCCCCCGAGTTAGTGTCGAAATGTCCTTGAGCAAGTCGCCGAACTCCTAATTGCTCCCGATGAGCAGGTTGGTGCCTTGCATGGTTATCTCCACCATCAGTGTATGAATAAGTGTGTGAATGGGTGAATGTAATGTATAGTCTATGTAAAACGCTTTGGATAAAAGTGCTATATAAATGCACCATTTACCATGCACACGCAACATTCGGAAAGGTTTTTCATGAAATGAACGAGCTGCAGACAGTTCATGGGCACGCTGGTTTGTCGTTATTTAGCATGCAGCACGTACACACACATACTGCGTGTGTGTATGTGCTGTGCTGTGTGTGTGTGTGTGTGTGTGTGTGTGTGTGTGTGTGTGTGTGTGTGTGTGTGTGTGTGTGTGTGTGTGTGTGTGTGTGTGTGAGACACACACTACAAAGTCACTAAAACAGTGTTCAATTTTACCAACAGTGTGTTGGATTTTACAGTCCGCAGTCGAATTACTCAACTTACTTGTATTGGAAATTAGAGTGTGAATTATGCAAATCAGAGCTGACATGCAGTAATAAACAGCAGCTACTGTAGACGGTCAATGACACGCACAAGTCTACATCGTTTAACACACCAAAAAGGTCCAATAAGCCTCAATTACAAACACCCCATTTTCACAACACCAATAGAATGCAAAATAAAACAAATTGCACATGGATAATATCCAACAGGCCGGATACTAGGGCATTAACGACTTGTGATTTTTGCAAGTCGACTCGACTCAGTAAAAAGTTGAGTTGAAAGTCGACTTTATCGTTTGATGGCGTCATCACATCACACATGACCCCCCAATTATTTTGGGTGGTCCCCAGATGATTAACTTAATGTGAAACATTGTTTTCTCACTCAACTGTAAACAAACCAACATAAGGTTTAAGTGTATAGTGGGTATCTTCACATTTCTAAAGTGCCAAGCTAAGGACTTTTTAATACCTCCTAAAATGGCGAATTAAACATTGTCCAAATTGTCAAATATATAGAGGCATAAATTATGAAAAAAACCGATCTACATGCTCACAACGCCTCGCATCGCGAGGTGTTGTGAGCATGTAGATCTGCTATTTTCACAATAGAAAGTATATATTTTTTTTTTTCAACTTCGACTTTCGACTTTCTCTGGTGGGAGTTGACTTGTGTGACTTGTCGACTTTTTCGTTAATGCCCTACCGGATACAGCGGCGGGCCGGCGGCAGCAGCAGCAACTAGAAGCAGTGCTCTTCCGAGCACAGGTCTCCACCAGGCCATGCGTCCTGGTGGTGCTACTGTATAATAGGCCAATGTAAAAAGGGTGGCATATGTTCTTCACCTTAGATCTTTCATGGCAATCGGACGCTGCATGCATGATTTCAAGCATTGTGTTCCAAAAATGTGTTTTGCTAAAGTCTACCTGCTGGTGGCGCTATAACAGGACAATGTTAAAAAGGTAGCATTTGTTCCTTGACCTAGTGGGAATATGTGTGGCAAATGTCACGGTAATCGCAAGCTGCGTTGATGATTTGAGGCATTTTGTTCAAACTTTGGAAGCTAATATTAGCCAATCAGGATGGAATGTAAAATATCAGATGGATCGGACTTGATCACATGACTATAGAGATACTGTGTACCGATTTGCATGATTTTTGGATAAAATCTCAAGGAGTAATATCCAAAAATGTGTTTTACATAAGTCGGCCCAAAGGTGGCACTATAAAAGGCTGATGTGAAAAATGCAGGGCAAAGGTTTATCCTTAGCCTCTAGGGAGTACGCTTACAAAGTTTGAAACTGATCGGTGGAGTTATAGGTAAAACCACAAATCGGGCTGTTATATAGCGCCACCATGAGGCTGATTAAAAAAAATTAAGTGGCATTTCTTCCTCGGCCTAGTGGGAACGTGTGTGCGCGATTTCATGATAATTGCACTTTGCGTTTGTGATTTGAGGCATTTTGTTCAAAACGGCTCAATCCCACAAACTTTGGAAGCCAATCTTAGCCAATCAGGATGGAATATGCAAAATCGGACAGATCCGTGTCGATCACATGACTGTCGAGATATTGCCTACCGATTTGTAGGATTTTTGGACAAAATCTGTAAGAGTAGTGCACAGAAATGTGTTTAGCAAACATCGGCCACTAGTTGGCGCTAGAAAAGGCCCATTTGAAAAATTTAGGGCAGAGGTTCTAGATTGGCATCCAGGGAATGTGTGTGCTCACGTTGGCCCGGCAGCGACCGGGCCAACGGCGACTGAGATTTGGCGCTCACAAACTGCGAGGACGCACGGACGCACGGACGGACGCACGGACGGACGCACGGACGGACGCACGGACGGAGAGGAAAACATACTCTCCCCCATGCCTTCGGCTGGTGGAGACAACAAGCAATGAATGAACTGCTCTTACTGTCATGATACTGTATCTTAACCCCGTTTCTATGGCTTTGCATCTCTCTCTGTAACATAAATGCAACCATTTCCACTCGGTGAACCAATTCTTCTCAAATGACCTCAAAGTTTTTGGTTCCAAACTTCACTTCACAGGAAAACGCATTATGTCTGGCTGACAAGGGGTGAATTCCCGCAACAGACGGCTGGCGCTCCTCCGCTGGGTCCGGGGCTCGGGCTGCGGTGTCACCAGCGATTTGCTCCCCGCTGGGGCTGGTGGTGATTCATCTCCACAGTCTGCAGTGGTGATTCTGCGCGCTGTCTGTCTTTAATGCATTCAGCAATGGTTCTCAAACATTTTTGGCTGGAGTACCCCTTTAAACTGATTTCTGAAGCTGAGTACCCCCTTCCCCTGACTGCAGCATTTTGCTTAGAAAAATGACATCAAAAGTCCAGTTCCCATGCCAATATGTTCAAAATAAAACAGCATAATGGCAAATAAACATTGCTTTCTATTCAATAAGTTGTAGCCTACTAATCAAGGTATTGATGTAATTTGGTTTAACAATTTACAAATGAGCAGGTTCACACAAGGTCTGTCAATGTTCTGACCATAACACTAAAATACATATTCCCATTTTCTAGTTCTTTCTCCTGTACCCCCTGCAGTACCCCCACGTATCCCTATGGGTACACGTACCCCCATTTGAGAAACACTGGATTAGAGAGAGCACTAGTGAGCACATAACACGCTTGACACTTTTATGGCCCAATCAATCAACTCAGTGCACAACCCCTTTGAAGTTCCAAGGGATCAGTGAAGAGCTTCAGGGGAGCTTCCACCCTTCCAGGCAGATGACGTCATTTTGCCGTGAAACATGGCCATGTCACAGTTCAATTGAAAACATAATTTAGAGAGTAGGACTTTTGATCAAATTGAACTTTTGTTTTATTGAAAAGGTTACACAGTAGGCCTATTGCTTTAACTGAAATGAATCACTTTTACGCTATTATCTCTCCTCTCTCAACAACAGTCAACTACCGTTGACCGTTAAAGTTAAATACATTGTTTTAATGGGAGTGTGTATTTATATACTTGTATATATGTCACAGTTTTTTTTTAGTTTCAGTGAAATTGAGAACAGGAGCGCGTGGCGCGGGGCGGAACAAGCGGTCACTTTGATCCACAACAACGACAACAACAACGTAGTGTCGGCAGGAATGATAGCGCCTCACCCCACGGAGGTTAGGATTAGGGTTAGGGTTAGAGTTAGGCATAGTTTTACTGAGGTTAAGGTTAGGGTTAGGGTTAGAGTTAGGCATAGTAAGCTAATGGCTAAACACAGCCGAGCTAGGCTAGTAGATAATCAAAGAAAGAGTAGTCGCAAACGAGTGACGTCAGCGACTACACAAGTGAATGGCTGTGGTCGCCATCTCATGGTGAATACGCAGAATTACACAGGTGCGCTGACATGGGCGTTGAAGTTTCAATATTCAAATGGGTCTTTGACCCGCGCCTTTATCCACACACACACTGTTTTTCAATACTTTTCGGTAATCATGACATTTTGTGAGAAAACATACGTTTACATTGCCAAAGCAAGTGTCAAAAAATTAAATAAAAACTGTTTATAAGGAAGAACATGGAACATAATAAATAATACAAACGTACCTGATTCCAATAACTATCTGTATTGATATGATTACTATGGAGTGCATAGCCGTGTGTAATGGTCACCGTTTGACAGGTAACACCTGTCACAATCACTATAATATTTAAGGGATAATATGCAAACATGGACAGTCTGACAGCAGAATTGAGCGTAGACATACAAATTAGAGCTTTGGAATCAGGTGCGTCCAATAATTAATTAATTGATAGGCCTATGTGCACTGCGCAAATAGGTCATGAGTCATGATGTACCGATATACATCATAGCATTTGATTTTAAAGAGTATCATAGGCCTACTGCTGCTATGATTTATGGTGAAGAAGGTTTGTAATGTATGTAGGATGTGCAGCAAAATTGTTCTGGAGGGAGGCGCGCAGATCAACCCCGCAAGCATAAACGTTCTGTGTCTGGTTCTGGTGCACTCTCCTCTGCTCTGTGCCAAATTCTGTCTGTCTGTCTGTCTGTCTGTCTGTCTGTCTGTCTGTCTGTCTGTCTGTCTGTCTGTCTGTCTGTCTGTCTGTCTGTCTACCTGTCTGTCTGTCTGACACACAGACAGACAGACATGTGGCAGCCCGGCCAGTGCGCTGCATCGCGTGTCATCATTGCCTAGTTAAAGACACAGGATGTGGGGGCGGGCTTTGACGCTGTCCGAACTCTACTCAAATGAAAGGGACAAAGCAAAGGTGTGAAATCGGCTGAGTGCTAAGAATGCTGTTTGGCGAGAAATCAATGGTTTCATAGCTGGGTGCCTTAGCTACCAGGCGTACCCATATATTTACATAGCTGGGTGCCTTAGCTACCAGGCGTACCCTATATTTAATGGTTTCATAGCTGGGTGCCTTAGCTACCAGGCGTACCCTATATTTACATAGCTGGGTGCCTTAGATACCAGGCGTACCCTATATTTACATAGCTGGGTGCCTTAGCTACCAGGCGTACCCTATATGTCCGCCTATGTGCGCTGATAAGAGACTATCAAAGTGAATTGATCCAGGTGGTGTTAGGGGTGTGTGGTGAACTACAAAACGAGCGCTCTTACCCAATCTCACTGAGTTACCCAAACTGACTGTAACATATATACTGTTGCATGGAAGTACGGAATATTGATGACGTTTTAAACTACAGTTGTAGATTCAATCAAGACTTAGCCTCGGAAACCCAGACTTCTTTTGGTGATCGGAAGAAAAAGAAGTCTGGGCAAACCCCCCTATAACTGTGCTGGCTCATGACATTTTAATTGTATAAATACATGTAGCCGTTCAGATATCTTATTTTACATCAGTATTGTTCATGTGAACTGGTTTGTTTAGGCTTATCCATTATAATGATAAAATCACTATGATTTATCAGTCGTTTTCCACCGCGGATCACTTCCTCATTTACTCAAAGTAGACAGCAGGGGGAGTCATGTCCCTCCTCATTTACTCAAAGCAGACAGCAGCAGGAGTCATGTACCCCTCTGCGTCATTTTGAGACGTCGGAGGACGCGGCGAGATCCGCCGGCCAACAAATAATGTCCGCGTTCCCTCAGAGTGATCAAGACTGAGCAACTGCATTTCTTGTTTATATAATTTACAGACAAGATGCCAGAGACGAGCATCGTCGAGTGTCCGCATCTCTTTCCTTGTCTGTGGACCACGACTCGCTTATTTCAGAGGGCGTCTCTCTTTTATTACATTTTTTTTTACAAAATTGCTGGAGCAAATTCCGATGTATGAAGTATAGGTCGTAAAGGGACATGGTGCCAGAGAAGAAGGAATCACATCACCCAGCATTCACATAATTGTATGCTGTTGCCAGGGGCGTCACACCAAAGTCTGGGCCCTGGGTACAAGGATTCACTGCGGGCCCCCCATGAATGCTAACTATTAGAAAAATAGCAGATATACAAGCTCACAGCGCGGCACCGAGTGCCGCGCTGCAAGCTTGTAGATCTGCTATTTTTTGAAAAATCGTGAAAATGTTTCCATGTCAGTGGTGCTCAAACTTTTTCATGTCAAGGACCCCGACGATGATATGATGTATTTGGCCACGGACCCCCATCTCAAAATATTTAGTTCCAGGGACCACCCCCAGAAGCTAAATTTGAGTTACAAATGTTCGCTTAAAAAATACATATATTCAAAGATTTGCACCTATTTTCACGATTTGCACTCGGTGCCGCGCTGTGAGCCTGTATATCTGCTATTTTTCACTTGGGCCCCTCCACCTTGGGCCCTAGCAACTCAGTCCCGTCCCGTCCCCCCCTTGTGACACCCCTGGCTGTTGCTTCGAAGTAGCCTATTAAGCGCTCCGAAGGTCCATGTTTTTACCCTGCAGAAAAAAAAGATATAAGGCCAGGGAAGTGAGAGGAATACTAATCAGGTATCTATATCAGATTCAAGCTTACAACGTGTCGAATCACAAGGTGTTGTGAGCTCGTACTGTGCATCAGCTATTTACGGTATTTGTTATTATGCCAAAGTATAGGGCTTAACTGTTGCATTTGTGCTCACAGATCCATCGTGACTTTAATTTGATTGCCTTTGAAGAATCTTTTGTAAACCCAAGTGCACCCTATGAATAACATCTCCCTGAGGCCACGTTTGTCTTTTCTCTGACTGCAGGTGGAGTACATCATACACTTGGTGGCTTTGGGTCTCAAGATAAAGGCAGTACATCGTCGGGAAGAAACCTTGTATCTCCAAGTTTCAAATTGGTATGTTAATTAAAGCCCCACATCAAGTGTCTCAAAAATGGGGGCGCCTGCCTACCAGTCCAGGCGCATACCACATAGGCTCAGTGTAGCCTGACAGTGTGTCGCTGGTTCAAGTCCCGATCCCGACTGCCTTTGCTGCGTGTCACTCCCCATCTCTCTCCCCATTTCCTGTCAGTCTACTGTCCTGTCTGTGAAGGCAAAGCCCCAAAACAACTCAAAATAAAAGTGTTGCACAAATGTAGGGAAAATAGCAGATCTGCAAGCACACAACACCTCGCGATGCGAGGCGGTGTGTGCTTGTAGATCGGCATTTTTTTTAGGAAACGGGACAGAGATGGGGAACGACACGCAGCAAAGGCCGCCGCGACCGTGGCCCGAACCTGCGACGCGCTACCAGGCCACACCGAGCCCATGGGTGGCCGGACCGCTGCGCCAGCGGCCCAGGCCTATTTTAAACATTTTACATAATCTTTTTTTAAATAATAATTGCGAACGTCAGGCCGCAGTTACTATCACAACCTCGACCAGCTGTCCGTCAGTCAGTCTGTCACACGTCACACTTTTGCCCTGCTCATATCTCCGCAACCGTTGCCCCGATCCATGCCAAATTTTGCACACACACTCCTTGCCTGCCAAACCACAACCTCCTGCCAAACCACAACCAATCAATTCTCACATGACCCTCTTCTAGCGCCACCATGAGGTCGATTCTTACAAAACACATTTTTGGACACTACTCCTACAAATGTTGACCTAAAATCACGCAAATCGGTACACACTTGCTCTACACTCATGTCTTCAACATGGATCTGTCCCATATAGCGCCACCATCAGGACGATTTTTTTCAAACACATTTTTGGACACTTCTCCTACAGATTTTGCCCTAAAATCACGCAAATCGGTACACAGTATGTCCACACTCATCTCATCACCATCGATCTGTCCCATATAGCACCACCATCAGGCCAATTTTTTCAAACACATTTTTGGACACTGCTACTACAGATTTTGCCCTGAAATCAAGCAAATCGGAACACAATATGTCTATACTCATGTCATCAACATGGATCTCTCCCATATAGCGCCACCATCAGGCCGATTTTTTCAAACACTTTTTTGGACACTGCTCCTGCACATTTTGCCCTCAAATCACGCTGCGACCTGACGGTCGCTTATCTCCTGATTAGGGAGTCTTACTGGTAATAATAAGAAAAAAGGAAGATTTTGGACATACAAGGTTTCCACCCGACAACGAGGATAATATCTCTCTGTTACAGCACTATCCATTCCACCCCACAGGTGGATCACATCCCAGTGGTAGAACACCAAACCCTTTCACCCAGATAATAAATATTTCAAGGGGAGAAATCATTGGATATATCGCGAGCTGTAAAGCCACACAGTATAACTTGGAAGACTTGAGTTCACATTATAAGGATTGAGGGGAAGAAATACTCTCAAGAGAGTCTATCCCAAGATGTTACCGCGAACAGGATATAGATGTACTTCGTTGTTGTCGGGTGGAAACCTTGTATCTCCGAGTTTCAAATTTGTACGTTCTTTCGCAAAGTAAAGCCCTGGTTTACCCTGGTTTACTTTGAGAACCCCTGGTATAGAGCATTAACAAATTCATCCACCAGGGGCATTGACAACTCATTCTTATGACTTCCTATCTAGCCAAGCTTTATAAACTATACATTTTATAAAGAGAAAACAATAATAATAAAAAAAAAAATATATATATACATTATATATTATATATATATATATATCGACTTCGGTGAACAACGTCGAATAGTGACATTGATATTCGAATATTCGAATATTCAAATATTTCATGAATGCCCTAATCCACAGTTATTAATATCGACAAATATAATCTCTCTCTCTCTCTCTCTCCCCGACACACACACACACACACACGCGCGTGCGCACGCACGCACGCACGCACGCACGCACGCACGCACGCACGCACGCACGCACGCACGCACGCACGCACACACACACACACACACACACACACACACACACACACACACACAACCACACACACACACACACACACACACACACACACACACACACACACACACACACACACACACACACACACAGCCAGTGCCTTTATGGACAATAATGTTTATGATATACAGTAGGTTAGGTTTTGTGGAATAACATTAATAATGACATTGCTTTATGCATTACTTTCTATGTGACATTTTAAAACGTGTGTCTTTGTAGCTACATGAATAAGTCAAATTGTGTATATTTTGTTCATGCACGAGCGCCCATTTGTGTACAGTGTGTGTTTGCCACGGCACACTTATTGAACCCAAATCTTACAGCCTGTCTGTGTGCTAAATTCTTTTATACAGTGTTCCATTTGAACAAAGAATGGGGGCGGTCTTTTTAACCACTTAAGACCTACATATCACCAGAAACAGGGGCATGTGTTTTCAATTAGTCTAACATATGGTTCAAATGAATTTGAAGTTCAGTGGGTATACTGCAGTTAACTCAGTTAACAACCAAGTTCAACTTTACAGAAGCATTAAAAAAAAACAAAAAAAAAACAGAAAATTACATACAGTAAGCCATAGAAGACAAGACACAATTAAATACATTAAAGAAATGCACAAGTGAAATACAAAAAGGCAAGCAACTCATAAGGGCCACATACAGACAGTACTGTACATACTTAGATGTCAGAGATGAAAGCCATAGAGGATATATGAGTCTTTAAAGGGATCCCTGGCTAATACGACAAATATGCCTTAATATATTATAATTGTCCTCTATAACTACAATGTAAAATTAAAAACACCTTAATTATTTTATTTCTTCTAGAAATAGCTAGTCTTTCACTCAATAGGGGAAATACCTGTCGCAAGTTGATGATGTCATAAATGTCATGTGTGATCTATCCCTATGGAATATATGGCATGCATGTGCAAATATAAACAAACATAAAACTTCCAATGGTTAATATGAGCATCTAATCAATATATCAAATGTGTTTTTTGCAAATGCATGCCATAAATTCCATAGGGATAAATCACACATGACATTTATGACATCATCAACTTGCGACAGGCATTTCCCCTATTGGGTGCTATTTCTAGAAGAAATGCAATATTTAAGGTGTTTTACAATTATAATGTATTAATTTGTCGTATTAGCCAGGGATCCTTTTAAGGAGGCTTAAAAAGTATATACAATATATGGCCCGTGTTACGAGCATGGCTAGATTCGGTTTTCAGAGGTGGCCAGCCAGTCCTCGACCAATCAGGGTAGAGTATGGCCGTAGTTATGTTATGATGTTTAGTTATGATGGTCAAAATAAAAGTTTTGAGAACCACAGTCGCTCTGAATTAAGAACGTCTGCTAAATGCCTAGATTGTAAACTACTGAACTACTACTGAAATACCACAGTCTTGTAGTAAATCACTATCCGTAAGGGACAAGATGACCCCCGGCCACTTTCATTATCACTGAATACACCTTTAACATTGTTTTTTTATTTGGATTGTTAAATTGTGATATTATCAAACACAAATATCAAACACCAAAAGTAATTCACAGTACAGAATAAGACAGAATAAAGCCATAATAAGAAATAATGTGTTTGTAATTAGAAATAATATGTTTTCATTAGACAGAAACAAACACAGTTATACCTTAATTATCCCTACATTATGTCTAATTAGAAATCAAATAAGGGCTCGAACACACTGCCCGACCTTTTGAGCCGATTGTGCTGTCGCCGACCATTCAAAAACGTCGATCTGCCACAAGGTCGGGCTGCTCACCGAGGTTTTGCTCGTTGTGTGTGAAAAGAGCGATTATATCGCTCGGCGATTTCTTCCCGAGCGCTTTTAGATATCTACTGTAGCAATTGATATTTGGCTCTGTCGCAAACTGGACATACAGTATGAAAGAGGTTGCGCACCCTGAGAAGATCTGTGTTAAATGATTAGAACATAATTGTTTCTGTCTAATGAAAACATATTATTTCTAATTACAAACACATTATTTCTTATTATGGCTTTATTCCGTCTTATTCTGTACTGTAAATTAGGGTGGCACCAACTTAATCTAGTCTGACCAGGAGCAGGGATAAAACATATCCCCACCGGTGATAAAAAATGAATGACTAGACGGGTGATATCAAAAGCAGAGACGATGGACTTTCCTCCCCCCCCCCCCCCCCCCCCCCATCTCCCCCTGCAAAGCAAACCCTGCTTTTATATGTGTCCCGCCCCACAACATGACCCGCGCTGTTTGTCTCTATGCGCTCGTGAAACGTGTGCATGCCGCATGCGGCGGGTCCTGGGAGCTAATCCCCGCACAGCTTTCGGTTGCCCTGGAACGTATACTGTTTTATTGCGGTTACTAGAGCGCGAGCTATAGGACAGCTCTGGGAACAGTCCATCCACCTTGTGTGCATGGGTGTCGCACCAAATTCTGGGCCCTGGGTTAGAAGGATTAACTCACATGTTGGTGCTTTAACTATTGGAAAATAGCAGACAGCTCACAGCGTGGCACCGAGTGCCGCGCTGCGAGCTTGTAGATCTGTGCAAGACATAAGAACATTTGAATATTTCAAATCCTTCTAAGGATTTTTGAAAAAAACGAACTTTCTATGTCAGTGGTGCTCAAATATTTTCATGTGAAGGACCACCAAAATTAGGTGTATCTGGCCACGGACCCCCATCTCAAAATATTTAGTTCCAGGGACCCCACAGAAGCAAAATTGTGCTGCGTGTGTCTGTCTATGTAGAGCTGCTTTATATTATCTCCTAACCTCCTTGTCCCGCCGATTCTTTGACTATGCTTCAATTTATCGCGGTAAATTTCCGATTCTTGGGTTCTCAGTCATAGTAAACAGCGCAGGAGACGTAAAAAAAAAGAAGAAAAAAAAAAGAAAAAAGGAGGCTCTTATATGAAGGAAAGTGTTTAATTGCTCATTTCAATTGCGCACCCGGAAATTAAATGGTGGAGGTTCTTTATTAAGCGCAGGACATTATTTGGGGATTTACAGTAGGCTATATTCAAAGATTTGCACACATTTTCATGCTCACAGCGCGGCACCGAGTGCCGCGCTGCGAGGTTGTAGATCTGCTATTTTCCAATAGCTAAAGTATAAAATAATTAAGGCCCCTCCACCTTGGGCCCTAGTAACCCAGTCCCACTTTCCCCCCCCGCTTGTGACGCCCCTGCTTGTGTGTCTGGCGAGAGGTTCACGTGGAGCGGGTAAAGGTCACGCTGGTGCTGAGGGGATATCAAAGCTTTCTTGTTCACTCTTTGTGTTAGACCTCTGTCACTTTTATGTTCCCTCTCCATAAAGTCTGTCTTTCTCGCTCCCCCGCCCTCTTGTTCTGTAGCTCTCTTTTACTTTCCTGCTCGTCAGCCACGTGCACACATAGACATTAAAGGGGGCTTGAGCCCCTGCCCTTTTACCCATATGTTAAAAAGTGCCCTCTCCAGACCATGAATGCAGTTTTAACTATGGTGGAAAAAATGCAAATGCCCCGTTTCCATGCAATTCCTGAAGGCAGCATTCAAGAGAATTGCCTTGTCCAAACTCTCCTGAATTTGAATGCAGCATCTTATGTTGAAAGAATTGCCCTCTCTGTGTAGAAATCCATGCCGTTACGCCGCATCTCCAGTATTGACTTGATTATACTTAGTTTAGTGTTCTATCAAGTACCAAAAATAGCTAGTATTTTCACCAAAAGATCCTTACATTCTCTGCATGTTTTTTGTGAGAGTACCTACCCTAGGAGACGGGGAGAACATGCAAACTCCACACAGGAAGGCCCTTTTGCCAACCCACCTAGGGTATGGGCACTGATGACGCAGAGTAGAGAACACGCCCCCCAGCGCCCACAGCGTCCCCCGGCGGGAATCGGACCCAGGACCTTCTAGCTGTGAGGCGACAGCACTACCGACTGTGCCACCGCGCCCCCTGTAAAAGAATCAATGTTAATTTAACGCTTAGAGTGTACAAATGGAACCAAATGCACCCGTTACCATAATGGTCCATTTGGTTCTTAACTATCATTTAGCTGGGGACCCCCTGTAACTCCGTCAAGGACCCCTGGGGGTCCCCGGACCCCACTTTGTTAATGTTCCAAACTTCCATCCCGTGCCTCCCCCACTCCTGTAGGCCTATTGCGGAGAGGGGCATCTATCTGCGTTTTTTTTTTCCTTTTCTTTGTTGTGACTCGACACTGGTCACTTCTTTTTTGCACAGACTTTTGACACTTTTTTTTGTCTCTGCACTTTTTCTTTTATTTAGGCTAAGCATTATTATTATTGTCTTGGTGCAAACACTGCATACTGTATATATGTCTATATGTGTTGGCACTACGTTGAGAAATAGTTCCTAAAGTTTGAATGATTGGACCATTTTAAGTTCTTTGAGTTTGCAATATGCTTAGAAAAGTCCCTTAAAATTGCAATCCTTTACAGAAACGTTAGTATAACTTTTTTGTTGTGGTGTTGTGTTCTGTCTCGACGACACTTTATGTATATATATATATATATATATATTAGGGGTGTGTATCCATCCCTTACAAGGCGATTCGATACGTATCCGATACATGGGCTACGATTCGATTCAGAGACGATACATCTTACATACAGAACGATTCGATACGATTCGATTCGGTGCAATTTCGATACAAATTCGATTTTGTGGAATTTTATGCGATTCGATTGGATTCGATACGATTCGATGCGATACGGTGTGATCTGATACATACGTTTAATGAAACATTAATTTTCAATTAAGAAGCTATAATCTATAAAGTAGCATTGCTGACCTTCAAATAATGGATATCTCATAAAAGACCAAGGAATAACAGAACATTGTAAAGAAAGATGGATAACAAATCATTTTAGTATCATGTCATTGTTGTGTTCATTCTGAATAGACACAGACATGTAGATACAAAAAAATAATTAATGTAAACTACAAAGCCTACTGACATGGTTTGAAAATCTTTCTCACACACCCATTTCTAAGAGCTTCACTTTAGCAGTTATAGTTGGTCAGGTGGAGAAATATAAAACAAACACACAAAAGGCCTGGCCTTTCAGGCTTCAGTATAGTGCCATAATTGTACTTTGCAAAGCTGCTATAATAACACTGAAAAACTAAAATACATCCTCACCAATGCCACAGATCATATCAATCCTCAGCAATGCCACAGATCAGATCACCAAATAAAACTAGTAAAAGAGCCTGCTGTTATTCAGTCAATAAGATCATTTCAAAGAGATCCACTTTACGATAGTAACAACAGCAGTATAAAGTAAGTGCAACATTTGAAGTCTGGCACACATCATGTCTACTTGTTATCTTATGGCTACTGCAGTAGTTTTAAAAAATCAATGTCAAGGACCCCCAGTTTGACATGGATCAGGCTCTTGTCTTAAGTTTAAATGGAACCAAATATTTGGTTCCATTTGTACACTCCCTTGAGTTACACATACCCAAGGGTCCATTTGGTTCCATTTGTACACTCCCCAGAGTTACACATACCCAAGGGTCCATTTGGTTCCTATCATTTCGCCGAGGACCCCCTAGAACTCCCTCAAGGACCCTTGGGGGTCCCCGGACCCCACTTTGAAAACCAATACTCTATAGTAGCCCTTTGCAATAAAAGCTGATGCTGTGATTATTACCTTTGCTGTCGACAAGTGCGGGGGGACTTCTGATGGTTCTACTGGGAAAAGTGTTATCCAATCCATTACTGTCGCATTCTTATGAAATCCAAATGTTGCGTATCTCCACTGGAATAATCCATAGTGATGGAACCACGTTTGTTGGTTTGTTTACAAGTCGCTGTGTGTCGCACAATTGCGAGCGTCATACACGCACCAGCTAGTGTTCTGCGTCGGAAGTAGCAGATCTATAAGTTTACAACCCATCCACATGCAACACGCTGTGGGCTTGTAGATCTGCGGCTTCCCGCAGGACAGTGACTGCAGTACGCAGAAACCCAGCTCTATCGGAGGACAGAGCAGCAGGCAGCTTTTTCTTTTTTTTCTTTCCGTTGCACTGCAGCACTGACTGTGTTTAGAAGCGCTCACTTTTGAAGTCATGATTTGTAACAACAGTAAACGCTGAGTAAGTAAGTTCAGAATTTCACAGCAGGTTAATTATTTAATGCTAAAATCCAGTTAATCCGATTAATAACTTTAGGACCGATACATCGACCGATACGGCCGCGATTTGGACCGATCCGGGTAAACGCGCATCGATGCTGCCGTATCGCTAGTGTTGAAACCGATAATCGATTCATATAGATTTTTTCCGGCACCATTAATATATATTATTTTAACTTAATTGCTCTGTATGGTTGATTCTCCTGTATTGTTGATTCTTCTTTCTTGTTTGTTTTTGTCGCTCGGCTGTACACAACAGTCCTTTTCTTTTTTTTTTCTTACTGTCCTGTAACCTTTAACTGCTGTACCTTCTGGGTGACTTAATTTTCCCCTTGGGATAATAAAGGTATCTATCTATCTACTTTGAGAACCAATGTGTTAGACCTCTGTCACGCTATGTTCACTCTCCATAAAAGTCTCTCTTTCTAGCTCACCCTCCCTTTGTTCCAGCTTCCTCCATGGCCTACATTATACCCCATCCTTCCTCCTCCTCTGTGCTCGCACGCCCTACCCTGTCTCTTATTCCCTGGCGCTGTGTCTTTTAGTCTTCCCCACTCCCACACTGCATGTGCCGTCAGTTCAACATAACGATGAAATAAGTCACCTTCTCTTCCCCGTGGCCAAGTCAGTTTAAGGTGCTGACTTCAGATCGTCATGTTCAATGAGTCCCGGCCAGCACATCCGATTTCTCGGTTTTACAACGCACACCGCCTCAACCAGGGGGGGGGGGGGCTGGGGGGGGAATAATATGTTTAACTGCCAGGGAAACCACCCGAGAGACGTGGTGCATTCAGAGTCTATAATCACCAATGAATGTCTCAAAAGAGTGTGTGAGAGTAGCGGATAGGAATAGAGACGTATTTCATTTCGTATTAAAGCCTGTGATATGCATGTCGGAGGGAATACGGTATGTTTTATAATATTATAATTTATATCTGTAACAAGTAACTAAAGCTTTCAAATAAATATAAAAGTACAATATTTGGATCTGGGATGTAGTGAAGTAGAAGTTAAATTATTGGACATTGGACATACTCAAGTAAAGTACAGATACCTCCAAATTGTACTTAGGTACAGTACTTAAGTAAATGTACTTAGTTACTTTACACCGCTGATTGTAAGTTACTTTTTTTAAATAAAATCAAATCAAATAAATGTACCTCACATGTTTAAAAAAATAAAAAAATAAAATAAATTAAATCTTCATTCACTCTCCTACTGTAATTGGGATTGTGTCATTCATTTGTGCATGCTGAATAAAATGGTTGGTTTAGAGTTTATTATTCATTATTCATTCATTCGGTCAACGATGTGTGTTGCCATCACAACGGTGTGCCTACACAGTAAAATCAGTTGTGTAAAGTAACTAAGTACATTTACTTAAGTACTGTAATTAAGTACAATTTTGAGGTATTGTACTTTACTTGAGTATTTCCAATTTCCAATTCTTTACTTTTAATTCTACTCCACTACATCTTGGATCCAAAATATTGTACTTTTATTCCACTACATTTGAAAACTTTTGTTACTAGTTACTTTTGATTATTAATACAAAACACACAAACCACTTCAGCCCTATATATATATTTCGGCCATTTGAAAACAGCAGATCTACAAGCTCACGTGAGCTTGTAGATCTGCTATTTTCAAAATATTTTTTAATACATTTTGAATATTTCTTTTACTTTTGGTACTTAATGTACATTTTCATACCAATACTTTTGTCTAAGTAAATTTAGAATTCCAGACGTTTACATGTAACAGATCTCTGCATTGCAGAATTGATACTTTTACTTAATAAAAATGTGTACTTTTCCACCACTGAGTAAAATAATAGTGTTAATTTGGTCAATATTGTTCCACACTCTCTGTTTTTTACTCTCAGCAAACGAACACTCAGGACTCTGCAGTGCAAATCGACAGCTCAACATAAACAACCACGATTATCCACTACCACAACATTACAGAGGAAACTGTGTGGAGGCCATTGTGAAATTAGCTTACTTTAACGCACTCCGTTTTGATCCAATTGATTGCTGGCTAGCTATTAAGTATGCTCATTCCTATTAACCGCTACTGAATGAGCGGAGTCGTTTATTCCCCGTGCTTGACTGCTTAACCGAAATAAACCTTAGGATAATTGCAATAGGAGTGTATGGGGGTGGCAAATTGAGGTTGTGCAGTGCCCTACAGCCTATTTATAGATGTGCAGCCAACTGCTTTATGAAATGAAGTGCAGGCTTGTGTGCGCGTGCACATACGTGCGTGCGTGCGTGCCTGCGTACGTGTGTGTGTGTGTACAGTGCAAGTGCATGCAAGCACACATGCTCATGTGTGTAAACATGCGAGTGTGGAGGTTCTGTGATGTGTGTATTTTGTACGGACATCACAAGGTCACACCGCTCAAAAGCACATCTGGACTCGCTGCTCGCTATTCTATTCATCAAGCCATGTCTAGCCCTCAAATACCTGGAACGCGCCCGAGTCGCGATTTTAACCACTTTAACCATTATTTTATGTTTAAATAGCAGATATACAAGCTCACGGCGTGGCGCAGAGTGCCGCACTGCAAGCTTGTAGATGTGCTATTTTTGAAAAATCTTGAAAATTGTGCAAGACTGTCTTCTAAAACCATCCTCTAAATCAATGGTTCTCAAACTTTTTCATGTCAAGGACCCCCAAAAGTACATTTCTTTGGCCGCAGACCCACATCTCAAAACATGTTGTTCCAGGGACCCCCCAGAAGCAGAGATTTGAGTTACAAAAGTTTGCTTTGAAAAATATTTTTCAAAAATAGCAGATCTACAAGCTCGCAGCGCTGTGAGCTTGTATAGCTGCTATTTTTCAATAGTTAAAACATTCAATAAGTCTAGGTCGAAATGGGCTAGTGGACAGCCATGTCCATTAGAGACATGTGTGTCTTCACTAGTTATTGTAGAGGAACAGTTCCAGTTTCTTATTAATGTCGTGCCTACCTGCCTGCCTGAATGCGTGCCTGCCTGCTTGCTTGCTTGCTCGCTTGCCTGGGTGGTACGTGTGTGTGTTTGTGAATAAGTGTATTCAGGCTTGTGTGCTTTGGATCAATATGTTTTGGCTGCTGTGAGGTACAGCCAAAAGCTAACTGTCAGAAACTTAAACATAGCAACAATGAACTTCTGTTGTCACAACTGCTTTATAACTCAGGCTGACTTCTTCACTAATTGGAAAACTTTTCCTTGTTACTTCAGTGGGAAAGTCAGGCCAATTACACTGCTTTAAAGGACCACTTCACCTCTGAGACAACCAGATCTTATTGTTGTTTGGGACACGATCAACACAAGGCTGAGTTATCTTTTGTGTTCAATCTGTGTTTTTAGATATTTTAGTATTTCAGCATGCTACAAAGCATCATATGATGCCTTTTGCATCATGTGACGCATCGCATGATGCAATATCATTCTACAAAGCATCATATGATGCTTTGTAGCATGCTGAAATACAAAAATATCTAAAAACACAGATTGAACAAAAAAAAAAGTTACTTTAGGATTGTGTTGATCGTGTCCCAAACAACAATACAATAAGAGCTGGTTGTCCCAGAGCAGAGGTGAAGTGGTCCTTTAAGGATGTTATGTCCATTAACAATGTCAATATTGACATGGTTGAACTTTGACTGCCGGTGTTACTTGGCACTGTGTGGTCAGGGAAGATTATATTATGATTATAATAAGACCATATTTCTTCATCTTGCATGAGAGGCGTGAGTTAGGAGACATATGACAGGTGGTGTGGTAACCCTCACGCACACACAGTACATACATCATAACCTCACAGGCACACTCACATATTTAACCCATTAAAACCTGGAATTATTTAATACTTTAACTATTGAAAAATAGCAGATATACAAGCTCACAGCGTAACACCGAGTGCCGCTCTGCTCTGCTATTTTTGAAAATTTGAGCAAAAAACTTTGCAAATCTTTGAAAATATGTATTTTTAAAGTGAACATTACACTTAAAATATTTTCCAATTTCAACAAATGATACGTCATATGAAAGCTTAGATTCTGTACTTGGCTAATCTGTACAAAAATGAAAAATAACCAATGCAGACTTAACTCATCATTTGCCACGTTGTACAGTAAACTATACTGTACTGTAGCTACTGTGCTAGAAAAACAATCCATTTTCCGAAATGCAGCGCAAGATCACGTGACCAGGAAGTGCTGTCTGCCTCGTTCACCTCCCTGTTACGCTGCTGCACAAACATGCAGTATAATCTAGCTTTTAAATCACCTTCATGTTCAAAACGCTGCCTTTTCTACCGGCCATTACAAAAACGCTGTGGTCCACGATTGTTTAAAAACGGTCGTGACTGAAAGAAAATATTATCGTGAAATAAACAGGACATGGTTGGATTACATTTATTCTGATTACTTTTTTCGCCAGGACCTCGAAGGTAGGTAAAATGGCAGGTTGCCATGGGCACCAGCAAATTCAATGTTGAATAATTCTGGGCACCCGATGTGTTAAGGCCCAAAGCAGAGATTTTGCTTCTGTTGGGTCCCTGGAACTAAATATTTTGAGATGGGGTTCCGTGGCCAAATACATATCCTTTTGGGGGTCCTTGACATGAAAAACATTTGAGAGCCACTGACATAGAAACATAGGTTTTTCAGAAACCTGTTAGGATTTAGGAGACCTTCATATAATCGAGTCAATAGCAAAGACTTGCTGAAATTGTCATGATTTAAAAAATAGCAGATCCGTGAGCTTGTATGTCTGCTATTTTTTTAATACTTAAAGCATAAAACAATGGTTACAGTCAACCATCAAATGAAGACTCTCTCCCCCAGAGATGTAAACTTAACAGACACAGACACACAGGCTTGTACACACAACACAGAACTCACATGCACGTCTTTAAAGAAAACCAAGCATCAAATGAACTCGTCTACATCCGCTTCACTCCCTTCAGAACCTGTAAGGTGCTGAGCGAGACGTAAATAATGAAAGTGACTACCCGTGTGACGTTAATTGATCAAGCATTCCCGTAGGGACATTTATGTGAACAAAGGGAACAGTTTCATTATTATAAAGAACCGTTGAAAGGTTGAATCAATTAGTTATATACCAGGCCCTGTGGTATCATGGATTAAATAAATGGTACGAATGGAAATCCTTGAACTTCAGACAGACACATGCAATTAGAGCTCTGTTAAGCTTTTATACCCATGTTTTTAATTGGTGCTGACTATCAAAGGAACAACAAAATGGAGTTTATTCAATATTGTACATTTTGTTCCATGACAGACATGGTCATCCATAATATAATAGCCTCTAAATCTTCTGGCACGGAACACACGGCGTGTTCTGTGTTTCAGCTAAATGTTTGGGGCACTGGGACCCCCCCCCCCCCCATTTGAGATTAGAGTTTAATGGGGCTTTTGGGGGTGAATCTGTTTTCGACAAGGCGTTTCCAGGGGGCGTCAATTGGGTATGGCAGGGGTATGCAGCTGCCATACCCTGGATCCAGGGGGGAAAACAAAAGTCACTTTTAAATATAAATCCATGAATGTATCTTTGTCTATCTGTGCTGGTTATTATGTTGTTAAATTACAGTAAAATAACTGCAATTGCAAAATTTTACAAAATGTTCACTTTAACAAGGTATTATAATTGTATTCTCCACACTTGTATTCTCCCATCTTGACAGAATGGTATATTCCCAGGTTCTGCACGTCAGCTGCACAGGTGCAATGCATTATTGTTAATTGTGGCACGTTTACTAACATGACAATTTTAGCTGCACTTGAACAACCGTTCCAGGCTGCCATATCCAGCCCAAGAAACCGTAGAAACGGGGGAAAAAATAACATAGAATACTTCTCTTTATTTTAAGAATACTTCTTAAAATAAATGTATCATGCCTGTTGCTAAGGTATGGCAACATGACTGGTGTCTAGACACCAGTCATGTTGCCATACCTTAGCCTTTTCTGAACTGACGCCACTGGGCGTTTCCTTAGCCGAGCCAAGGCACCCCCAGCGAAAACTGCAGGTGATTATGCATGGCCGTCAATCCCATTTGGCCCCTGGTTCGAGAGCCTCAAAAAACGGACATGGAGAATCCTGGCTCGTGTTTTGTTCTGTCCATTCGGATGTCATTGTTTTATTTACCGACTAGAGGACTCCAGTGTGTGTCTTATGACTGATAAGGAGCAATCTGGACGACGCAGATTTTAGCAAAAAGTCATCAAATGTGCCAGCGGTGCTCATGTGTGGCTCTATTTATATTTCATTATGCCCACTCCATGACTGACATTTATAACTTGTGGGTTTGGAGGGTTCTGTGGAGCAACACATCATCCCCTCTGTTCCGCGGTTCATTTTCTAAACCTCAAGCACAAAGCCTTGAGAAATATTTCTAATAAACTGTTGTTTAATCCATTCAGAACGGGTACGTATTATTGCGTATTATTATTTTATGCTTTAACTATTAACTCATTTAATGCCACCCTTTCACCACTAGAGGGGGCCAAGTGTGCCACAGACAATCCCATAGAGATATGTTGGTATATGCAGAAGCCCTGCAGCCATGACTTGCCTAAACACTTTCCTTTGTGCATGTACAGGAAGAGGATGAAGTTAGCTTGAAGTTAGCTATTGGCTACCAAGCATTTTAAAAGCCTTATTTTCGTCAACTTAGCCATGATTAAACCTTGCACACCTCATGCATGGGAAAAAAACAGAGAAGAATGAGCTCTAAAAAATCCAATGCAATCCTGGATTGCATTGTTGTGGGTTTGTGCAGTTTGTTCACAGCTTTCAAACAAAAAAATCCGATTGGAAATCCGTTCAGGCATTCTTGAGATAATAGCCATTATGTTTTACACTGTTGTGAGCTTGGAGGTCTGCTACCTGAGTTGTATGGGGGTTGTATGGGGGTTAAACATGCAAAATCGCGATTGAAATCATGTTCACTAGTTTTGATGGGGTCAAAAAAAAAAAATTCAAAAAAAAAATTTCAAAATGTTTTTTTTTTTTTTTTTTTTTTGAATCACGTGTATACACGTGATTGGCACTGTGGGATGCGCTAATATATCACGTGTATACACGTGATTGGCACAGAATGAGTTAAAAAAATAGCAGATATACAAGCTCGCATTGTAGATCTGCTATTTTTGAAAAAAACTTGACAATTTGAATTTTGACCCGATTCTATAAGTGTTTTTTGAATCCTTCTAAGGTTTTTTAAAAAAAAAAACATATGTTTCTATGTCAGCAATCTGGCCAGCCATCGTCAAAGAAAAGGTCCTTTTCACTTAACTGAAAATCGTGTCTTTGAATATTTCAAATCCCTCTAAGGTTTTTTGAAGAACCTACCGGTATGTTTCTTTGTCACTTGGTTCTCAAACCTTTTCATGTGAAGGGCCCCCAAAATGATATGTATTTGGCCACGGACCCCCATCTCAAAATATTTAGTTCCAGCGACCCCCCAGAAGCAAAATTTGAGTTACAAGCGTTCTCTTTAAAAATACATAATATTCAAAGATTTGCACACATTTTCACAACTTTTTCAAAAATAGCAGATCTACAAGCTCGCAGCGCGGCACTCGGTGCCGCGCTGTGAGCTTGTAGATCTGCTATTTTTCAATGGCCAAAGCATTCAATAATGCTAGGCCTAAATAGTTTAAGGCACTAATTCCAGTGGCAGACCTTGCAAATCTTATCAGGCTGCACTGTTATTTGACATTGCCTTGGGCTCTGAATATTAAACAAATCTTCCTCCCTGCTCTTAGGCAAGGAATTCAAGAGTGGAAAAAGCTTGAGTGGCTCCAACCAAATTAATTCTCACCATAATGGCTGAATGATAGCTGTCCTCTGGTATAGATGAGGCTAATGTTGCCTTTCAATTATTTTCATGAATTCTGTAACGCGGGCTGACAAATTACTATGATTTTTGCTTCTGAACAAATTAGGATATCATTTTGGAAAGGGACCAGGGCGGCAGGGCCAATAAAAACGGTCTAACCATCTGGGGTGAATAGAGCGTTGTTTTAGCATTCCAAATGACTGTTGTGGCAGATGTATGAATACAGTTTGGCTATATTAAAACCCATTCAGAACGGGTACACATGTGTATCGTTATTTTATGCTTTAACAGTGGTGTAAAGTAACTAAGTACATTTACTTAAGTACTGTACTTAAGTACAATTTTGAGGTATTTGTACTTTACTTGAGTATTTCCAATTTCCAATACTTTTACTTCTACTCCATTACATCTCAGATCCAAATATTGTAATTTTACTCCTACAATTATTTGAAAACTTTAGTTACTAGTTATTTTCAAACATTATTGTACTTTTACTTTGGCACTGTAAGTACATTTTGATGCCAACACTTTCATACTTTTACTCAAGTACATTATGAATTCCAGACTTTTACTTGTTAGGGTGCCCTCACACCAAAATACCTATGAGAGTGGAATCCGCGTTCCACCAATGCATTTCAATGAGAAGGGAGCGTTTTTTGCAGAAATCCTCTACTGGCATGAAACCGCTTCACTCTCATTGAAATGCATTGGCGGAACGCGGATTCCACTCTCATAGGTATTTTGGTCTGTGGGCACCCTAAGGCTGCCCTCAGACCAAAATATGGTCGGCAGTGGATAAACTCTTCTGGTGCGCTGCACCAGAAGAGTTGGCGGTTTGGCGGTTTTGAACGCGTTTTATTCAGGACCATACAATGTGTCCACAACGCTAGCCCAAACAGTGTTAGCCAGCAGCAGCAGCATAGCATCCATCATTACTCAAACAAACTCTAATATAGCCACAGCCACAGACTCACCAATTGCTGCCTGACTAGGTGACGATGAGACGAGCAGGACGATGTGTAATGCCTTTATAGCCTACATGGTCTTGTCTTGGTGTTCTGTTTATATTCCTTTAATTTATGCCTGTGTTGTTAATTTCACCACGAGTCCAGATACGCACTGACGACAGAGTGGACGACCGTTAAAGGGACTTCCTATGAAAGCCATTTCCTCTCTGAACAGAAGCGCATTTCAAAACAAGAGTCTTTATTTTATTTTTTTCATCTATACAATCGATCATTCAACATGTTTATTTTGAAATTGTCCTGGAAAATAGTAGCCAAATAGCCCCTACATGCCACTGAGAGGTTACGTTTGTGTGCGCAGGGGAGAAAAAAAGAAGAAAAAAAAAGCACCCGGCCAAAAAGGTGGGGGGGATGAGATCTCCGTTTTATGAAAGTGGGGGTGTCCCGTCGTACTCACAATGAATGGGTGTGACGCGCCTGTACACTAGTGTAGCGATCCTCATCATATTTTACGTGTCAACTCTATAATGGACAGGCGAAGGGTACTCGCCCTTGCTTTATTGGAAGGGGAGATGCAACAAGCTAAAAAGAGAAGAGTTTGGGTGCACGAGACTCTTGATCAAAACAAAACATCTCCCAGTCCCTTCCTGATTCTCAGAATGTTACGCCTTCGACTCACCCGATTGGACAGGGGGGGAAACCAGAATCTGCGTGGAGAATTTCTTTGCTCCAGCATAAACGCAAGGTCTGCGCGGAGCGCAGATATCCTCCACTGACATGAAACCGCCGCCTTCTCATTGAAATGCATTGGCGGAACGCGGATTCCACTCTCGTAGGCATTTTGGTCTGAGCCCAGCCTAACAGAATATTTCTACATTGCAGTATTGATACTTTTACTTAAAGCCATACTGTGTAAGATGCCCAACTAGTGGTCATTAGCCCTATAGCAAACCGCGGTCGCGTCCGCGTCTTTCGGCCGTTTTTCGTACCTTCAGACCCCCGCGTCTGCCTCCACCTCGCTGAGATCTATCTTTAGAGGGGTCCCTTGTTCCTGTGCGTTCAGTAATTCCAGAGATACGGACTCCTTCACCCTGCCTGGTAGGCGAAATTACCTAGAGACGGGATGGTACAAACGGGTGACAACAAATATGGCAGCCATAGCGACCCCACTTCAAGATGCGCTGTGATTGGCCGGCAGTTGTATAACCCTCGCTGTGATTGGCCGGTAGTGTGATGACGCAATTTTGGCGCGAGATCCGGTCCCCCGCAAGGATCACAGTTTACATAATAGAGAAGGCTTTACAGGCTGAAATACACGGCGCGGATCTTCTAAAACTTTTGTGATTTAATAGTTAGGAGAATTTTAAGATTTGTTTTATAAAAAAAGTTACATAGTACAACTTTAAGTAAGACATTTGAGTACTTTTTCCACCACTGTGCTTTAACTATTGAAAAATAGCACATCTACAAGCTTGCAGCTCGGCACCGAGTGCCGCGCTGCGAGCTTGTAGATGTGCTATTTTTGAAAAATCTTTAAAATTAGAATGTTGATCCGATTCTATAAGTGTCTTTTGAATCCTTCTAAGATTTTTTTGAAAAACCTCTTTTTCTATGTCAGCAATCTGGCCAGCCATCATCAAAGAAAAGGTCCTTTTCACATAACTGGAGCTCAGTTAGTATGTTCTTGAGAGACCACTATGTCAGTGGTGCTCAAACCTTTTCATGTGAAGGACCCCCAAAATTATATGTATTTAGCCACGTACCTCCATCTCAAAATATTTAGTTCCAGGGACCCCCAGGAGCAAAACTTTAGTTACAAACGTTTGCTTTAAAAATACATACATTCAAAGATTTGCACACATTTTCACGACTTTTTCAAAAATAGCAGATCTACAAGCTTGCAGCGCGGCACTCGGTGCCGCGCTGTGAGCTTGTACATCTGCTATTTTTCAATAGCTAAAGCATTCAATAATTCTAGGACTAAATGGGTTAAGTTGGCACGGTACTATACCTTGGAAAGCAGGGCCAGAATCTTTTATCTAAATCTAAATCTTACAGGCTGCAGCATTGATGGGACTGAAACTTTTATAAGCCTCCGGTGATTTAGCAGCAACTTCCTAGAACTAAATGTTGTGGTCAAGACATATTAGCCTATACTCTAGCTGCTTCCAGACTTAAACTACTTTTGTTGCCAATATGCAGTGTTTGTGTGTAAGTGTGTGCACGCACGCACGCACGCACGCACGCACGCACGCACGCACGCACGCACGCACGCACGCACATACACACACACACACACAGTGTATTATTTATTTATCAAGAAGCAATGGGGAACTTTGAAGGGAACTGTCGAAGAACTATTGAAGCCCCAAGCGATCGCAGTCGCATAATTCCCGGAGGACTGCAAGATATTCATGCTGAACGCAACTTTTCAATGTATATGTTGAAGACAGTATTTCATGGAATTTTACCATGACACAGCAGTGCAAAATGTTTAATGTTGATCTGTGCCACTGAAAGGCGTCATACAATCACATATTTTACGGTTACATTACTCTTTACCCTTAACGAAAACTGGAAATGAGTTTGTACATTTAGACATTCTTTTTGTCTAATGTCGTGCCCAGAATAAGGATGCCAGGGTCAAAAGTACAAAAAATACCAATATTTTTGGTGTTATTAATATTTGACAAATATCATGTACTGTAGGTGTTCATTCTTGCATTATTATTACTAACGGCAGCAGGAAACTACACTTGCCTGTGCCCTGACTGTACACAAAGCATGAGAACCGCCTGCCACTGTACTGTATATCAGTGGTTCTCAACCTGTGGGTCGGGAGGGACCCCCAGGGGGGTCCCCAAATTATTTTGGGGGGGTCCCCAGATGATTAACTTAATGTGCAACATCGTTTTCTCACTCAACAGTAAACAAACCAACATAAAGTTTAAGTGTATAGAGGGGTATCTACACTTTCTAAAGTGACAATTTAAGGACGTTTTAATACCTCTAAAATGACAAGTTAAACATTGGCCAAATGATCAAATATTAGAAGCAGAAATTGTGAAAATAGCCGATCTACATGCTCACAATGCCTCGTGTTGAGCATTTAGATCTGCTACTTTCACAACCGTGTTATTCAAAATGTAATGCCTCAAGTCTTAGTGCTCGTCAGGGTGGGAGGGGGGGTCCCCAGTGAAAATATGATTATTTTAGGGGTTGCGGCCTGAAAAGTTTGAGAACCACTGCTGTATGTAAGCGTTCGGATCAGAATCTTAGCTTGATGTCAATGTCGTCACGGGAACAGCATCCTTTCTTCAGGAGAGAATATACAACATGGTTCATCTCGCGAAAGATGAATCCCGGCAGTGTCATATCTCCTGATGAACTCGTGACCCGAACACACTGATCGGTTCTGACGCCACATGGGCTACATTAGCACCAAACGTTGGCATCACTCTAGTGATGCTTTTTGGGAGTCACGAGAGAGAGAATATTCTACAAAAGGGGAGAAAGATTGGGCCAGCTAGCCCAGACCATGAGGCAGGAGCAGCTTGTCACCTTGTGGGAAGGTGCAGAGAGCAGAATTGGGCTAGTAAAAAATGAGAAGTGACAGGATATTGATTTGCTTATCGCGGCCGCGCAGATACACAGAAGTGAAGGGCGCGAGCAGGAGGGTGGGGGGGGGGGGGGGGGGGGGGGGTTGGCAGTGGTTTATCAGACTTTCACGTCTGATAGGGAGGCCGAAAAAAAGGGGTGAAAAAAAGATATATGAGCCGATTGCTTCGCCTCGATTTTTGTTCCACTTTCTTCTTGTGCTTTTACTGTAAACGCCATATCTATTTTTTAAGTAAATAAAAAGTGCCCTTTCAGCTGGATTATTTGGCAAGGCAAATGGTTGACACCGCTATCTAAAATAGTTATTGATGGGGCTCATCAATATGCCTTGTAAAGTAATTTGGAAACATACAGTAGTTATTAATCCACATCAATCACTTAATTGAAAATTGACAAATCACATTTTTATGCAGAGACAATTACACATACAATGTCACGACTGGACTAGAATCTCTACAGGCTACGGTGATAAAGAAGTAGTATTATAGTAGTTATTAGGAGAGTACTATAGGGGAATCTTGGCAGAACTGAATGGCAAAATGACTGAGACAACAACTTTCCAATTTTAATGACCTCAATTTGAACATTAAGAACAATTATCTCATAAATCGGCACACAGGTTTATATGCATAATGGACCATGATCGTCATAACATTTCAGCCATGGCTACACTTTATGTCTAATAAATAAACAACCCTTATAACTTGGTGATATGGAATCAATTCCTATTGTCTGTGTGTGGGCATGTGCATAATATATAGAGAGACAGCCGCTGATACGAACGACCTACGGCCTGGTCGCGACCTAGGCCACGACCTGGAGGTCGTAGGTCCCGGTTCTGGAGGTCGTAGTTCGCGGTACATACTTGTTAGGTCGCGGCCGGTCTAGTTTCGCGACCCCCGGCCGTGGTTGCGCCACCTCGGTCGTCCCCGGGCCGTTGTTGCGCGATCGGGCCGTTGTTCAGCGACCTGGGAAGTCCGCGGTCGTATTTAAAAGGTCTTTTTGCAGAATATTCTAGAGCAGCAGCGCTATTCAACCTTTTGAAGCTTGTGATTGGCTGAACCGGAGGTAGGAAGCGCTCCATTGTAGTCACTTGGACCGCGCGAGGTGCACCAAAACCTATCCTTAACCCTAACCCCAACTCTAACTCTAACCCTAACCTTAACCCTAACCCCAACTCTAACCCTAACCCTAACCCTAACCCTAACCCTAACCTGCCGACACTGAGTAGCTAACCTGCCGACGCTGTTGAAAACGAGCGCTCCTTCCCTTAGCAAGCGTAGAGTTTCTAAACTCGCGTCCCTTCCCTTAGCAAGCGTAGAGTTACGATCGCGGCGCTCCTTCCCTTAGCAAGCGTAGAGTTTCTAAACTCGCGTCCCTTCCCTTAGCAAGCGTAGAGTTTCGATCGCGGACTTCCCAGGTCGCTGAATTACGACCGAGATCGCGCAAAACCTCCAGAACCGGGACCTACGACCTCCAAGTCGTGGCCTAAGTCGCGACCAGGCCGTAGGTCGTTTGTATCAGCGGCTCTTGCTGAATATATACCGGTATGTATATCTGTCATTTCTTTTTTTATATATAACGTTGTCTTTATTAATGATTGCACCTCCAAAACCTACAAAAACAATAACAGCAAATCCAAAAATAAAATAAAAATAAAAGACAATACCATCGGGGGTTCACATTGTACACTTTCATATTTGCATCTCTCCCTTTTTGAATTTATACATTAACCATTTTTCCCAACGTTTATCAAAGAGTTCTTCTGTCATTTCTGCCATATGCAACTTCAAAGCCTACAAGCCAAACAGAAATGTAATTGTCAAAGACAAAAACACAATTAAATAATTAATCACAATTATTTCAGTGACAATTAATCATCATGTAAAATGTCATAATTGTGACAGCCCTATTAGAAGGCATCAGGTTTGTCCTTTATTCAACTTGATTCTATTGGTGCTTATGTCTTACAGTAGCCTATAGTTACCACAGTAAGCCTCACCGCTGCCTTAGTTCAGCTAAACAGAATAAAGTATTTTCAATATATCAAAAATAGAAGGCAGAACAAACAAAATACACTCAAATATAAAAGATACTACTTTATAGTATAGCTCCATGCACCAAGCTATAGACATATACAGGTTTTGAAAGGTTATAGAAAAGGAAAGATACCACTTCTGGAACCCCAGCAACCATATTCCTTGGAGGGAACATATTGTCACTGTCGGGCAGAAACCTTGTATCTCCAAGTTTCAAATTTGTACTTTTGTTCACAAAGCAAAGCCCTGCTTCATCATACAAGGCCGTCACACAAAGGTATTTGAAAACAGCAGATCTACAAGCACACAACGCCTCGCACCGCGAGGCGTTGTGTGCTTGTAGATCGGCTGTTTTCACAAGTTTAGATCGCTTTTAAAATGATAAATACAAAACGAACGGTTTTGGACATATAAGGTTTCCACCCGACAACGACGATATAAGTACCAACTGTACAGCTGTAACTCAGGTACGTTTTACTGACTAGAGGTTTTAAGACAAGTTGTTAGCAAAATGTAGCCTAATCACAATTCTCAACAGTCATTTCTCAATAAAAAAGAAACCAAAATCAAGTACAGGTAGAAGCTGTAATTACAAGTCAAACTACTGCTGTGTTGTGTTTTGGGTTTCCCACATAACCTAATCAGATCATTTTTGGACCAGCTGGCTCCTGCATGGATTACAATTACTGTATGTGTCAGGATCCATCACTTTAATGCTCTGAGTCACAGCCACAATGTTAGTTCTCCGTGATTGACAGACTACTCAACTAGATTTAACCACTTGAGCCATATGTACTTTGTAATTATGTCAAATAGTGAAAATAACCAATCCACAAGCTTGGGAGCTTATAGATCTGCTATTTTTCGAGAATGTTTTCCCATTTCTTCCAAATGTTCACCTACTGTATTATAACAATATGGACGCTAGGGTTCATGTGGTTGAACTGCATGACCGTATTCTGGTGTGCCTGCTCTTCCCTGGGGAAATCAAAATGGCAAAAGGTACATAACATTAACGGCCCTTGAAATGAGACACTTGAGCAATGATTGTGACACATACGATTTTTCCCCCTCTAAAACATGATTATCAGCTATTATGATATAGGAGGAAGATTTTTTTTCCAAAAAAGTGTACAGAAAGAGTTAAAATTAGGTTCCTATGTGGCCACACCCACCAGTTCATTAAGTATGCCTGGTTGTCATGGTGGGTGGTGACCCAGCTGAAGTTTGCCACACCCACAGTGTTGGGTGAATGGTAAAAGGGGAGGGGTTGATTCTATGATGTAATTGTATCTGTGTTTTTGGACCGGCACTTTTGACCTACAAGGTGGCAGCCTCCAGGAAAAAAAAATACAAAGGGAATACATAATTGCTCATAACAACCACACCAGTGGGTCTAATGAAGTACTGTCAACCTCCTAGACACATGAAAACCAGAAAAAAGTACAAAACTACGGCACCACCTCTTTAACAACAGTGACCGTGGGGGCTGATTATCCCGACATGATCCATTGTCTCCCTTAAACGAGGTTAAGGTTGCAATGTTGGGAGAGTAAAATTAATTTGTAGTTGGCAACGACTGTAGTCGCTGCAGCTTTGAATGAAAAGCCCTTTCGGGGGCTAATGGCTTCCAAGAGCCTTCTCACCCTGCTGGTGAATGGAGAAATTAACAAGGAGTAGAAAAGTTGTTAACAGGTTCCGACACCCCCGGGCAAAGTTCACGTTTGCACAACGTTAGTCTCAATGTCTTTTGACATGTAGACAATAGAGTTGTCAGCTTGTAGCTTAAAAAAAAAGACCTTCTAAATTGATCCTTCAACTTCTCCCTTTAATAGAAAAATCTCACTGACGCACGGGGAAAAGACAAAAAAAGAAAGAGTTAGAAGGGGACTGATTAAATTGTCTTCATTTACTTAACTGGGTGCTAATATTTCAATTAGAGCAACTGGAGTCAGTGACACTGTAGGGTTAAAAATGGAATGAGGGGGAGAATTAGTCCAACTGATTAATAGGAGGAAATGAAGACTTCCGTGCTCACAGGAGACATCCCTCTGGTGTCGTTCGTCACTGACACCACCCCCTCCCTGGGCACATCACTCAATTTACGGCTTAAAAAAGTCTCTTTATCGGGGCTGCGTTTTCACTTGTGGACACTGCAGCAGTGGCTGCGCATAAAGTTTTGCCCGCGACATGACTAGTCGCCGTGCCAGGGCACGAGCTCTAACTGCTGGCATCAGGAGCCGAGCCGAGGTTGAATTTGACAGAAAACACATTGGAGACTTCCTCTCCCCCTCCTCTGCCTTTTCCCATTACCATAAACCCACTCACTCATGATAACCATTAATGTAGCGTCTTATTAAAAACCTATCAATACAGGCGCTGCCAGTGCGCTAATGGCCAGGAATCCCTCTCAGTTAAATCTCGACTTTGGTCTCCACTCCGGACTAATGAGAGCCATCGCTCAGCATCTCTTTGGGCTAAATCACCTTTATTTGTATCTGCCTTCCTCGTGCCATTGGCAATTTATAGAACAGCGTGCAATGGGAGATGCATTACAGCAACGCCTGGGGGGCTGGGGGTTCGGGGGTATAGCGGTAGGGTGGGGGTGGGGATGTTGTAAGTAGGGTGGGGGGATGGAAGCACCGCGCAACAGAAAGTGGGAGAGTGCGGCTGCAGCTTACCTGGGCTATCCAGCATCCGTGCCGCGCGCTATAGGGACCATGGTGAGCTGTTAACCCATTTAGAGCCTAGAATTATTGAATGCTTTAAGCAGTGAAAAATAGCTGATATACAAGCTCACAGCGCGGCACCGAGTGCCGCGCTGCGAGCTTGTAGATCTGCTATTTTTGAAAAAGTCATGAAAATGTGTGCAAATCTTTGAATATAATGTATTTTCAAAGCGAACGTTTGTAACTCCAATTTTGCTTCTGGGTGGTCCTTGGAATTAAATATTTTGAGATGGGGGTCCGTGGCCAAATAAATATAATTTTGGGGGTCCTTCACATGAAAAGGTTTGAGAACCACTGACATAGTAGTCTCTCAAGAACAGACTAACTGAGCTCCAGTTAAGTGAAAAGGACCTTTTCTTTGACGATGGCTGGCCACATTGCTGACATAGAAACATAGGGTTTTTCAAAAAAACCTTAGAAGGATTCAAAAGACACTTATAGAATCGGGTCAAAATTCTAATTTTCTCGATTTTTCAAAAATAGCAGATCTACAAGCTCGCAGCGCGGCACTCGGTGCCGCGCTGTGAGCTTGTATATCTGCTATTTTTCAATAGTTAAAGCATAAAATAATGATACACAAAATGTGTACCCCGTTCTAAATGGGTTTTAATTGCTCTATGCTGGAACTCTGGCAATAAAAGGTTGCCGCCGCCGCTGATGAGCAATGTAGTCTGGGAAAGTTTATCTCCGATGCAGAGTCACAGGGAGGGCACATTTGATGCAGGAGCGCCACAGGGGTTTGCCCTTCCAACCGAGGGGAGGAATTGAATATTGCTCTATTAATCTGGGCATTTTACAACTCTGTCTCCCAACCGTGAGAAATGTGGGGGAGTGTTTACATTGCAGTTTACTGTCTGGGACCAAAAAAAAAAAGCTAATTCTCAGTATAGCCTATGGCTTGGATCTCTACAGTTGCTTGAGTGCAGTTTGCATTGTTGGATAGGGTTATCTTTTATTAATGTTTTAACACATTAAATGTGGTATTCAGTAGTATATTTTAATGATAAAATATATTGCACAATGTGGACCTCTCAATTGTCTCAATAAATGACCTATTCCACCATTACTTGTAAATCAAGACAGGATTTACGGCCAAGACGGGGCGACTTAACAAGAATTGTCAGCCATATCGTCTGAGAAATTCAGCAAAATTAATATTTCATTCCGTTAATTAAATTCAACCAAACTGTCACCCGAGTTTCAACGTCATGCATTTAGGCCTATTTATTTTCTCCTGGCCAAAAAGCATCACTAGAAGAAAGGTAGCATTAATGAACAGAGCTCAGAGCAGAATTATTGAATATCAACTAAGCACACAATGAAGATGACATGCCCACCTTACATTTTGACATTTTCTATGGTTGTTTTTTCTTTATTCTACATAATATTCTTTTTTAATGTTTCGGTGTACATAAAGGCAGCCTAGCTTGCTTCTAGACCAGTTATGTGAATGCATCCCATATGTACAGTTTCATTCATTTCATTGTAGGCATATACCTGATTATTTTGTGTGTATGTCTGTTTTTGGAAAAAAAGCAACATAGGATAGCACTAATGTATTTATCCTGTGTTTCACAATAAAGATCATTTGAAATATATATACAGTATATTGCATATGGTATAAATAATTTCCTGTTACTTTTGTACTGCATGATCATTGAAATATAATTTTAACTCTCAAAATGCTATCAAGCTTTGTTGAGAGCAGTATGCTACTGTAGCTTGTTAGCATATGGCCTTCAGATGAGGAAATTATGATAATGCAAGGGGGATTTGCTTATTCCTTATTAAAACATATAACAGAAAAAGCAGCCACATTTTATTTATGTATTATTTTATGCATAATACACAATATTGTCGTTGTCGGGTGGAAACCTCGTATCTCCAAGTTTCAAATTTGTCCGGCCATTCGCAAAGTAAAGCCCTGCTTCATCATACAAGATAGACCGTCGCACAAAAGTAGTGAAAACAGCCGATCTACAAGCACACAACGCCTCGCGGTGCGAGGCGTTGTGTGCTTGCAGATCTGCTGTTTTGACTAGTTTAGTTAATTTTTAAAATGATAAATGCAAAATGAACGGTCTTGGAGCTATAAGGTTTCCACCCGACGACGACGATATATTCTTACTGGAATTTAGGCGTGGTCAGTCACGCCATGTATAAAATGTAATTTGTAATCCTAAACAAGCCCATTCTTAACATTTGTAATACCTATATACTCTAAACGGTATTGTTACTGACTGTACATTGTACATTTGTACAGTCACTGCTGTTCATCTACTTTTCAAGGGAAGATTTCCTGCGATAGCCTGCTGTTTTTTTTTTTATCAACACCTACAGATCCGTTCACCTATTCACACACGGGAGCTGTCCCTGCCTGCACAACCACAGACTAGTGTTGGCCAGTGGCCATCGACCTTGCTCAAGAACAGCCAGTTAAGCCCCTTTTCCACTGACATGGCCCACCAACACCACACCACTCCACACCACCCACTTGTGCCAGGTTTTCCACTACAAGGACCTGGGTAGAGTGGTGTGAAAGTGGTACTAAACGTGGTACTAAAAAGTATCCAATCCAGAGTATAGCTCTGAGCTAGGCCAAACCGGGCCAAACACTTCATAATGACTGATCACTCGCTGACTTTTCATTTAGACCACCAGCATATAGTTGTAATACATTATATTGTGTTATAACTGCTTATAATGTATTATACGTTATCATAGTAATGCATTAATACTTTATAGTGTATTATAATCACAGTTATAATCCATTATAGTGTATTATAATTAGCATAGTTGTAATACAAATTTGTATTGTATTATAATCACAGTTAAAAGGGTACATTTGTGTCTTACTGATAGGGGTACTATTGTGTCATGGAAAATGTAGATATTTGTATGTGGTGTGGTGTGGTGTGGTGTGGTGTAGTGTGGTGTAGTATGGTGCTAAAGCTGCAGTCGAAAAGGGGCTTTAGTTGATGGAGGGAACATGGGACAAAATGTACTTAACCCCAATATTCACACTTAAATGGTCTGCATGTCTACAGTATAGTTTATCCAAAGTGCGGCTCTACAATGTGCAACATGCATGCGCGCGCGCGCGCACGCGCACGCACACACACACACACACACACACACACACACACACACACACACACACACACACACATACACACAAACACACCCCGTGGTGGAGGCAACCATGCAAGGAACCACTCTCATCGGGAGGCGGTTTCTTGCATGGTTACCGCCAGAACTGTGAATGTTTACATGTATGTTTTGTGCATAGCAACAATAACTTGGCTTAATTTCCAGTGGTGGAAAAAGTACTCACATATTTGACTTAAGTAAAAGTATCAATACTGCAATACTCTGTTACAAGTAAAAGTCTGGAATTCAAAATGTGTTTGTACATTTTTTTAAATAGTGCAGCAGTCAAAAATGTATCGTCACTGTCGGGCAGAAACCTTGTATCTCCAAGTTTCAAATGTGTACGTTTTTTTTTCACAAAGTAAAGCCCTGCTTCATCATACAAGGCCGTCACGTAAAGGTAGTGAAAACAGCCGATCTACAAGCATCGCGACGCGTTGTGAGCTTGTCGATCGGCTATTTTCAAATAGTCAAGGTATAAAATATATTGGGCTAAAGTGGTATGTTTTATGATATTATAATTTATACCTGCAAAGTAACTAGTAACTAAAGTTTTCAAATAAGTAGTGGAGTAAAAGCACAATATTTGGATCCAAGATGTAGTGGAGTAAAAGTAAAAGTATGGAAATTGGAAATACAAAGTAAAGTACAAATACCTCAAAATTGTACTTAAGTACATTACTTAAGTAAATGTACTTAGCTACTTTACGCCACTGTTTGTTTCAAAAGCCATTTGAAAAAGGACATGCTTTTACTTTTTACAACAACCAAAAACAACACATGGTGGTAAGTAGTAAGCAAATTGATTATCCTCTCCCAACAACACAAAATCCTATTTGTGCTTCACAATGAAGAGGGTAATTCTTATCACTGGCTTTAAGCAATAAGTCACCCAATTTAAAACGTTGTGTTGCAGCTATCAGTTAGCCCGAGGTGACTCTGGTGGACTGCAGCAGCCAAGGTGTTGTTTCTGCCGTTAGCCAGGTTTTCCCCTTAGCACTGCCCAAAGGGCAGATGCGAGCATCGAGCTCCCTGCAGCATCCCCATTAGCTTGCACGGCCACGCAGCTATAACTTTACAGAGGAAAAAGGACAAGTTGAAATTGCTTGACATTTCCATCTCCCGTCTTGTTTATTTTTCACCCACGTGAACCCTGTTCTAGGCATGTCATAATAGGCGAACGCGTGGTTGAAAAAAAAAAGGCAAACATTTGGCTCAAAATGGCTGATCTACACGAGTAAAGAGATTTTATGGGATGGGATCCTTGGGGACCCTGGTCATTGAAGTAGGGAAGACGTGGTTGTTAGAAATGAATAATAACTATAAATAAATATGGATATGGATAAATCCAAATAAGACTCAGACAGCCAAGGACTACTACTTAATTGTATTTGAAGAGAGTTAGACAAAGAGACAAAACAGTGAGCATACCATCCTAGTGGCAGCTGGCTAAATTCTCTCTTCCTAAGATGGTGGTAAGACATACAGTATAAAGGATACAGTATATGATATATGACAGTTAGATCGTGGGACTCATTGATTCGTTCCCATATCATAACAAGAGGACATACAGTACAGTATAACCAAAACATGATCTCGTATAAGGGTAACCACAGTCACCATGACCTGTAATCAAACAGAATATAACCTTATATGGTCCTATGAGCCTCATACACGCAGGATTATGAATATCACAGCTAATTACAAATGTGCCCTCATGGTCAATGTGATTGCTTCGGTTGCAAATGTTTGTATTGTTTGTGTTTATCTTTGTAAAATGTCCCTGGCTCAAAATTTTATGAGACTTTTACCTGATTAAATAAAGGATATAATTATGGCGTATCATGTCTAGCTATCTTTAAATTCACGATGTTTGTTTTTAAAGTAATCATCATCATTGACACCCAACCAGAACAACAACTTTGAAACTCCCAGCACTACAAACAGAGTCACAGCCTAACTAGTAGGGCACTACAAAGGGCCATTTCACCACCGAGATCTGAACCCCAGAGAGCTGTGGCTGTCTTTGAAATGTCCCCTACTGTCACCTCTGTCAATAAGTAAAAAGCTAAACAGCCATAGTATATACACATGACAAAGGCTTCTGGGCTGGCAGCAAAGGTAACCAAGGGCAGAGCAACATTTAATATTTATGACAGAAGTTCGTTCAATCATTCGAATCACCTATTCATTAGCGTCCTATATTGGGCTACGTTCGCAATCGTGCCGTGTGTGGGTGGAGTTAGGGGGGGGGGGGGGGGGGATCTATTTGTGGGGTTTTTGATACCCTTGTAATAACCATCAGCAAACAAGGCCAATAAGAGTTTTTATGTTGCAGCTATCACAATCATCGTCAGTCAGGGAGGCTGCTGTATGCCTTAACCACCAGAGAGGCCCTGCCTGCCAAGAGTGGTAGTAATATAAATGCACTTTGAAGAATAGGAAGAATGGCATTCTCTTGGCTGGGTTCCAGCGACATATCCACAGCTGAAAAATCACAGTCCCGCTAGCTGGCTTACGACATGGTTTATTTATTTATATCGTCGCTGTCGGGTTGGAAACCTTGTATGTCCAAAAACCGTTCGTTATTTGTATTTATGAGTTTAAAAACGATCTAATCTAGAGAAAACAGCCGATCTACAAGCACACAACGCCTCGCACCGCGAGGCGTTGTGTGCTTGTAGATCGGCTGTTTTCACTACCTTTACGTGACGGCCTTGTATGATGAAGCAGGGCTTTACTTTTTGAAAAAAAAAATGTACACATTTGAAACTTGGAGATACAAGGTTTCTGCCCGACAGTGACGATACATTTTTGACTGCTGCACTATTTTTAAAAATGTACAAACACATTATGCCACTGAATAACAATACAGTGCAAGTAACTGCAAACAAAATATGTGTAGGCCTACATTACACACATCAGGATTGCCTTATTTTAAAAGACAGGTGTAGCAGTACTTTCAAGCCTGCCATAGCACCAAATTGATGCTACACGGAGCACTGGGGGGCAGCATTGCTATGCCGGGGCGGGTTATACTTTGACAGAAGACTTAAATTGGCCATGTAGGCTGTATAGGAGCTCTGGCACAATTAGCAATCTATCAGTCACAACGCATTACGGCCGCAGATGTGCAGATGTGAAGAGGGCTGGGGAAAAAAAGAAAGAAAGAAAGAAAAAAGAATCTGTCTGGGAGCAGAACGAGCTGACATTGTGATCCTCCCTGCTGAGAGGTGCCTCTGAGCCGCTTCCCCCGGCTTGTCCTCAGCGTGCTACTGGTGTGCAGGGGCGTCACAAGGGGGAGGGGGGGAGTGGGACTGAGTTACTAGGGCCCAAGGTGGATGGGCCTGGAATTATTTGGTACTTCTTGTATGTATTTCAGCTCAGAAAAACCTTAATAACCACGCATGCTTAGATTGAACATACCATTTATTGCAATGATATAAGTATGTATGCAATGATATTGCATCTTAGTTTGGCGATGTAGCTCTGCTGTGATAATCAAATTATCTGCTCGAACATGAGACATAATGTGATATATCACACAGAACTACCGCAGGCTAAATTTTTGCTATTGAAAAATTGCAGCTCGCACTGCGAGCTTGTAGACCTGCTATTTTTTAAAAGTCGTGAAAATGTGTGCACATCTTTGAGTATATTCATATTATGTATTTTTTTAAGCGAACATTTGTAACTCAAATGTTGCATCTGGGGGGTCCTTGGAACGGAATGTTTTGAGATGGGGGTCCGTGGCCAAATACATTTTGGGGGTCCTTCACGTGAAAATAATTTGAGCACCACTGACATGGAACATAGGTGTTTCAAAAAACCTTAGAAGGATTTGAAACATTCAAAGACTTGCACGAATTTTCACCTTTTTTCAAAAATAGCAGATCTACAAGCACGCAGCGCAGCACTCGAGCTGGTATATCTGCTATTTTTCAATAGTTAAAGCACAAAATGTGGGTGAACTCTTGTACCCAGGGCCCAGGATTTGGTGTGCCACCCCTGAGCGAGCGTGCTACTGTGTGCTGGTGAGAGAGCCTGATTCATTACTGCATAACAAGTGGGTGAGGAGAACGTGAGAGCTTGCTTTGCAACAGCAGCAGACACACTCATTAACGGTCAGTGAACAAAGAGGGGAGGACACATAATCCCAAACTTGAGACAGGTCCTCCTCTTGATGCAAAACTAATGATAGACCGCATGAGACACATGGGGACATAACAAGGGTGCGGATAATTCTTTAACCAATTCGGAACGGGTACACATTATTATTTTATGCCTTAACTATTGAAAAAATAGCAGATCTGCAAGCTCGCAGCGCAGCACCGAGTGCCCCCAAAATGATGTGTATTTGGCCACGGACCCCCATCTCAAAATATCTAGTTCCAGGGACCACCCAGAAGCAAAATTTGAGTTACAAATGTCCGCTTTAAAAATACATAATATTCAAAGATTTGCTCAAATGTTCACGACTTTTAAAAAATAGCAGATCTACAAGATCTGCACCGAGTGCTGCACTGCGAGCTTGTATATCTGCTATTTTTTCAATTATCTAAAGCATTCAATAATTCTCGGCCTAAATGGCTTAATAAGCAAGAAAGTGAGAGGTTTTTCCAGACTATAACAACTTTTGATTTCACAGCTGTTGCCCAATCCACCCCCACCCCACCCCCACCCCCCACAGCTCAGTGCCGCCTCCACCACAGCACACAGAGACACCCCCCCCCCCCACACACACACACCCCCTCTTCCCCCGTCCCCCCATCTTCATTTTTGTTGCTTCACTGAACAACATAATTTCAACAGCGGTTGCTCCTGTGTATCTCCGTCCCTCCAGCCCACAGCCCTGCATGCCCGGCGTTAGGCAAACATAACTTTCGATAGATTCACTACTCGCGCGCCCGCGCAAGCTTTCTTTCGTTGATTATCTTAAAGCGTGCGTGCGCGCGCCCGCGCGCGTGTGTGTGTGTGTGTGTGTGTGTGTGTGTGTGTGTGTGTGTGTGTGTGTGTGTGTGTGTGTGCGTGCGTGCGGGCGTTTGTGTGTGTGTGCGTATTGTTGTACACATGTACGTATCGTATTCGTCGTTGTCGGGTGGAAACTTGTATGTCCAAAACCGTTCGCTTTGTATAAAATGTACTAAACTAGTGAAAACAGCAGATCTACAAGCACACAACGCCTCGCATCGCGAGGCATTGTGTGCTTGTAGATCGGCTGTTTTCACTAGTTCTGTGCGACAGCATTGTATGATGAAGCAGGACTTTGCTTGACCAAAAGATGTACACATTTGAAGCTTGGAGATACGAGGTTTCTGCACGACAGTGACGATATGCATTCATGCACGTGTGTTTGTGTTTACGAGCGTGCATGCGTGCACGCATCCGGGAGTGTGCACGCGTGCGTGTGGATGTGCTGAATCCACCGTGCAAGGTCAGGGGCTGATCTGCGCCGGTGGAAACAGCATCTGATGAGCCTTTATTGCCCCTAAAAGCTGGGGGATTATTCCCAGATGGGTGTTTTGGGTGGGGGGCGATGCATGCTGGATGAGACTGATCTGAATGTCTCCTGCGAGTGTCGTTGTGCCCAGTAAATGTCAGAGGAGGGGATGATGTACGGCCGCCATGCAAGCCACGCGGAGGCAAAAAACCACCGCAAATTTACTGGACTTCTGCGGGAAATTGACTGTTACAGAATTACCATTGTCATTTACTATCATTATCCTTACGAATTTATCGCTTTGATTTATGAGCACTGACAGATATACGTCTGTGCGTGTGTGTGTGTGTGTGTGTGTGTGTGCGTGCGTGCGTGCGTGCGTGCGTGCGTGCGTACAAAGTGAGTACAAGAAAGAGGTGAAAACAGAACAAAAGGGTAAAAAGTATGCATGTCTGTGTGTATACATTAGGGGTGTAACGATACATTTTAACAACGATCCGATACGCATCACGATACATGGTTGACAATACCATACATGGACGATATTGGTGCATTCATGGCGAAACAATACGATTCGATTCAATGTTTTAAAATCGATATAGTAACTATTTAGCAAAGAAATGAAATTTGTGTAAAATGTGTGAAGCATCTATTATTATGGAAGTAAACACTGTGATTATCTAGCAAATATATGGACATTATAATTCAACACATATGACAAACCCACCTTGACATGAACACAGAGATTACACACATTTATCGATAGACCAAGAGTAGCTATGTGGAATGGAAAGGTAATTAGACCCTCTTTTAAATTTTCCCTCTTAGAATTGCTAAATACAAGGCATAAATAGTCCAGTAGCCAGCCCATAGAGCCCCATTGTGAACCCGGACATTTTGAGTACCCTAAAGTTTTATGTTAGAAATGTTGAGTATGGGTCCCCAGCAGTTAGAAACTGCCGGATGCTAACTTGCATATGTTGGGCAATTTTCATAATTAGCATAATTAGATTAAATTAGCATAATCACCTATAATAATGGAAAATATGTCAAAAACTGATTGGCCGATTTGAACAATATTGGAGTGGTTTTGGGGGTTATTGAGGATGCTGAATCCATTTCTGACATTTTCTAAATTCAAAACGGCCGTTTTAAACCGGAAATGGCCATATACCAACTTAAATTGGGATGATTTTGATACTTTTTTGTTGATTTTGATTATGAATTAAATTATACATGTGGTTATTTATATGCTTATAGATTATCTGCATTTCAAAAGCAAAATATAGACAATCCACACAAATTATTAGAACAATGACTGCCACAATAGCCCATCAAAAATAGTCACTTCATCATTTGGAAAATCTACAAAAAAGTATCAAAATCATCCCAATTTAAGTTGGTATATGGCCATTTCCGGTTTAAAACGGACATTTTGAATTTAGAAAATTTCAGAAATGGATTCAGCATCCTCAATAACCCCCAAAACCACTCCAATATTGTTCAAATCGGCCAATCAGTTTTTGACATATTTTTCATTATTATAGGTGATTATGCTAATTTAATCTAATTATGCTAATTATGAAAATTGCCCAACAAATGCAAGTTAGCATCCGGCAGTTTTTAACTGCTGGGGACCCATACTCAACATTTCTAACATAAAACTTTAGGGTACTCAAAATGTCCGGGTTCACTTTCTGGCTACTAGACTAAAATACTTAGTTTCCATACAATTATTTGCATTGCAAAATGATTCGATACTGATTACCGCATTTTAAAATGATACGATACAATACAAAGCCAAAACGGTACGATATTTAGCTTTTGCAAATGATATAGTAGATCATTGCAAATTAAAATCGATTTTTCGATTCAGTTACTATATCGTTACACCCCTAGTATATATGGATCTGTGTGAGCTTCTGCAGTATGCAGTGTTCATTAAATTTAGTGCATACTAGTAGAGAGTTAACCACACCACAGTGGTGTAAAGTAACTAAGTACATTTACTTGAATATTTCCAATTTCCAATACTTTTACTTCTACTCCACGACATCTCGGATCCAAATATTGTACTTTTTTATTCCACTACATGTATTTAAAAACTTTAGTTACTACAGTAGTTACTTTGCAGATTTAAATTATAATATTATAAAACATACATTAATCCGTTAAGCCTTATTCTATACCTTGGCTATTTGAAAATAGCCGTTCTACAAGCCCACAACGCGTCGCATCGTTGTGAGCATGTAGATCTGCTATTTTCAAACATGTTGTATTGTTGGTACTTTTAGTACATGTTGACGCATTGTGAGCTTGTAGATCTGTTATTTCCAAACATTCTGTACTTTTACTTTTGGTACTTTAGTACATTTTGATACCAATACTTTTGTACTTTTAATCAAGTACATTTTGAATTGTGGACTTTTACTTGTAACAGAGTATTTCTACATTGCAGTATTGATACTTTTACTTAAGTAACAAATGTGAGTACTTTATCCACCGCTGCCACACCCATACTGTGTATATATAGCTGTTGTCGGGTGAAACCTTGTACGTCCAAAAATGTTTGTTTTGTATTTATCCATTTAAAAAATATATTTAGTTACAAATAATTGATTGTATGGAAACTATGTATTTAGCAATTCTAAGAGGGAAAATGATAAAGAGGGGTCTAATTACCTTTCCATTCCATATACTCTTGGTTATCGATAAATGTGTGTAATCTCTGTGTTCATGTCAAGGAGGGTTTGTCATATGTGTTGAAATATAATGTCCATATATTTGCTAGCTAGATAATCACAACGTTTACTTCCATAATAATAGATGGTTCACACGTTTTACACAAATTTCATTTCTTTGCTAAATAGTTACTATATCGATTTTAAAACATTGAATCGAATCGTATCGTTTCGCAGAAGCAAAATTCTAGTTAAAAATGTTCGCTTAAAAATACCTATATTCAAAGATTTGCACACATTTTCACGACTTTCTACAAGCTCGTATATCTGCTATTTTTCAATAGCTAAAGTATAAAATAATTGGGCCCTTAGTAACTCAGTCCCCCCCGACCCCCCCCCCCTTGTGTCGGGGGCTCCTCACTGGCAGGTGAGCCAGTAGGCTACAACAGCAGGGGGAAGCAGTGGTGTATAAAATAATCAATTTGCCGACGCATCGCGAGTTTGGCCGCGCAAGATTCTGAGTCGATGCAGCAACGTGACATAATCGATTAGACGATTATATGCATTGTTTATTTTCTGGCCTCTCGTGGACAATTAAGTTGTGAAGTTTAAATTATCATTTTTTTTAGGTTTGAAAAATGCCTTACCCTCAATAGCCCATACTAGTTATATATTTTAGTTTCCAATTGTATTTGTATTTAAAGGGGAAGACCACTCATTTTCAATATTGAACTATGTCATTAATATACCTTAGAGGGGGGTAACTTTTTTTCTATGTCCACACAACTCCTCTAAGGTATATTAATGACATAGTTCAATATTGAAAATGGGTGGTCTTCCCCTTTAATGTTAAGACATTTATGTCAAGGAGACAGGAGAGTGATAACACTGCAGTTTCTAAATAAAAAATGCTGTTCATATCTGACAAAACATTGCCATGTTGTGCAGTAAAAATGTGTATTGAAATCAAATGGAATCGAATCGTTACCTGGTGAATCATAATCAAATTGAATCGTGAGGGCAGGGTCAATGCACCCCTCTAGTGGCAAGCAGTGTGAGGAATTAATTTGTATAATGATGGGATACGAATAAATGTATATTCTAATTGTATAAAAGAAAACAAACATAACTAGAAGCAGTGCTCTTCCGAGCACAGGTCTCCACCAGGCCAGGCGTCCTGGTGCTGCTACTGTATAATAGGCCAATGTAAAAAGGGTGGCATATGTTCTTCACCATAGACCTTTCATGGCAATCAGACACTGCATGCATGATTTGAGGCATTGTGTTCCAAAAATGTGTTTTGCTAAAGTCTACCTGCTGGTGGCGCTATAACAGGCCAATGTGAAAAGGGTAGCATTTGTTCCTTGACATAGTGGAAATATGTGTGGCAAATATCACGGTAATCGCAAGCTGCGTTGATGATATGAGGCATTCTGTTCAAAAACGGAGCAATCCTGCAAACTTTGGAAGCTAATATTAGCCAATCAGGATGGAATATGAAATATCAGACAGATCAGACTTGATCACATGACTATAGAGATACTGTGTACTGATTTGTGTTATTTTTGGAGAAAATCTGAAGGAGTAATATCCGAAAATGTGTTTTACATGAGTCTGCCCAAAGGTGGCGCTATAAAAGGCTGATGTGAAAAATTCAGGGAAAGGGTTTTTCCTTGGCCTCTAGGGATTGCGCTTACAAAGTTTGAAACTGATCGGTTGAGTTATAGGTAAAACCACAAATCGGCCTGTTATAGCCCCACCATGAGGCTGATTTAAAAAAGATTAAGTGGCATATCCTCCTCAGCCTAGTGGGAACGTGTGTTTGCGATTTCATGTTAATTGCACTTTGCGTTTGTGATTTGAGGCATTTGGTTCAAAACGGCTCAATCCTACAAACTTTGGAAGCCAATCTTAGCCAATCAGGATGGAATATGCAAAATCGAACAGATCTATGTCGATCACATGACTGTCGAGATACTGCCTACCGATTTTTAGGATTTTTGGACAAAATCTGTAAGAGTAGTGTAGTGAAATGTGTTTTGCAAACATTGGCCTCATGGTGGCGCTAGAACAGACCCATTTAAAAAATGGGGGTCAGAGGTTCTGAATTGGCATCCAGGAGGTGTGTGTGCTCATATTGACAGCGACCGGCCCAACAGCGACTGAGATTAGGTGGTAACAAACTGCGAGGACGCACAGACGGACGGACGGACGGACGGACACACGGACGGACGGACGGAGGGGAAAACATACTCTCCCCCATGCCTTCGGCTGGTGGAGACAATAATAATAATACGTAATAATAATACAAAATATGCTCACAACACTTCACATGGTGACATGTTGTGAGCTTGTCATTATAAGAGAACATGTCCTAAGGTTTCAGAGAAAGAACAGTGAAAAGAACAGCATAATGCCATAATGCCTTGAGCCCAAAAGGGACAGCATGCAGGGTTACGGTGGTTAAATGAGCACTCAGGATTCTGCAGTGCATGTCTAATTGTCTCAGAGCAGCGTACAGCACTGCTCAGATTGCTCCTGGTCCGTATCCCCCCAACTGCAGGTCACAAAGTGACATTGTGCCTTTATGGCTTCTCTCCATGGTGCTTCACATAAGCCCGAAAATGACTAAATCCCTCTGCCGGTGTCCCTGACCCAAAGCAGCCCTGTTAGTGCTGCTGCATTCACACTCTTTGATGTGACCCTGGATTGGAGCCGGTCATCGGACCCACAGTCCCAGGGATCGCTAGCACCTCTGCTGTTCCCATGCGTAGAGGTCTACAAAGCGCTGCTGTCGGCCGGCAAGTCTGTCTGTCTTTCTGTCTGTCTGTCTGTCTGTCTGTCTGTCTGTTCGTCCTCTTCTCGCAAACATTCAGTTGAGAGGGAATCATGAGAGCATTAACCTTGAGAGAAGCTCGCCCTCTCCAAGCAATGTTTGGTTTTAGAATACAGCAAAACTCCTTGAGCTAGGGCTGGGCAATATATATATATATATATATATATATATATATATATATATATATATATATATATATTGTGATATGAGACTACATTGTGTGGGATTTTAATTACATATGTTATCTTCATTATTTATCTATCAGTCAAGTTCTCCTCAAAATGAAGTAAGACACTGCCTTTGTACCGACAGTACAAAGGCAGGGCCCTTAGCCAATGAGGTGCAGCCAAAGGGTAGATCTTTGTGCCCATACAAGGTGTTACATGCGAGCCCACATTGTTTTGAAGGAACAGTATTTCTATTTTAATCATAATGTCGTGATATGGCATAAGTATTGACTTTTCCTGCCGCATTGTGGAGCTTGAAGACAGACGGGCTTTTTTTCCCCTTTTTAATTTATTTTTTATATGAAAATGTATATTATCGTCAACAACATATGCCAGACTTGGGCATCTTCCACATCCCTAGGAAGAAAACGTCCAATTTATGAACTTCTACATTACATGCTGGGCGTGAAGCATTTCGAATGCATGTGAGCGACTAATAAAGTGGTTTGTGTAGCAGATTAGAAAGAAATACAACCACTTTCAGGTCATTATTGCAAACATGACATGAGGGGGAAACAAATAGCAAATGTTGTAGCGAGTGTCAGTTGTTGATGTAGAAACACTTGTTAATGGTGCATTCAGGTGCATTCAGATGGACTCGGGTGTGCACTTTAACATGCATGTGTTCAGCATCCCTGGCTCCTGAGATTACATGGCAGTCTAGTGAGCAGGGGCGTCAATTGGGTATGGCAGGGGTATGCAGCTGCCATACCCTGGGTCCTGGGGGAAAATAAAAGTTACTTTTAAATATAAATCTATGAATGTCTCTTTGTCTATCTGTTCTGGTTATTATGTTGTTAAGCTACATTAAATTTAAACTACAAATGCAAAATGTTACAAAATGGTCACTTAACAAGGTATTATAATTATATTCTCCACAATTGTATTCTCCCCATTTTGACAAGATGGTATATTCCCAGGTTCCACAGGTCAGCTGCACAGGTGCAATGCATTATTGTTAATTGTGACACGTTTATACATGCCAAGTTTAGCTGCACTTGAACAACCGTTCCAGGCTGCCATTTCCAGCCCAAGAAACAATAGAAACAGGGGAAAAAAATATAATGTACTTCTTGAAATAAATGTATCATGCCTGTTGCTAAAGTATGGCAACATGACTGGTGTCTTGCACATGCGCGAAGGCGCGCATGCAAGACACCAGTCATGTTGCCATACCTTAGTTTTTTTCTGAACTGACGCCACTGAGTGAGTGATTGAAATTTCCAATCACATCTAATGCATCTGCTGACTCTTTCATACTCTAATATGTCAGCTCACATGCTGAGCCCCTACTGTGGCTAATAAGCCATGGAAAGCTTTTTTACAAACATGCAACGATAAATTACCATGTGAGGTAAATGTACAATGATTTAATATGAAGAACGCTGCAATTAGTGTGCTCTGGTATACAGGGGCGTCACAAGGGGGGGGGGGGGGGGGGGGGGGGGGGGGGGGGGGCGGGGGGGGGGGGGGGGGGGACTGAGTTACTAGGGGCCAAGGGTGGAGGGGGCCCTAGTAACTTTAGCTATTGAAAAATAGCAGATATACAAGCTCACAGCGTGGCACAGAGTGCCGTGCCTGCGAGCTTGTAGATCTGCTAGTTTAGAAAAGTCGTGAAAATGTGTGCAAATATTTGAATATATGTATCTTTTACCTGGAACTAAATATTTTGAGATGGGGGTCCGTGGCCAAATACATATCATCTTGGGGGTCCTTGACATGAAAAAAGTTTGAGAACGACTAGACATGGAAACAGGTTTCTTGCACGCATTTTCACAAAATAGCAGATCTACAAAGCTCGCAGCGTGGCACTCGGTGCCGCGCTGTGAGCTTGTATATCTGCTATTTTTCAATAGTTAACATTCATGGGGAGCCCGCAGTGAATCCTTGTACCCAGGGCTCAGAATGTGGTGTGACGCCCCTGCTGGTATAGCACTGCTTTTATTTAATTTTTTCCTTACAAATAATGTAATTATTCAAGGTCTGTTTTCTTTTTTTTTCATATGCTTTCCTCGTTCCCTCAAGCGATGGTGTGGATTACATACTGTATCTATATCTGTTAACATATGGTGAAGTGAAGAGAAGTCAGGTGAGTGGCAGCATTTAGTCTCTTTTTTTCTGCGGTTTCTGCGGTTGCATTTGTGTACAAAATACTGTATGTGTGCTTTGCAAAATGACAAGAGAGTGTGGAAGAGATGAGAAATGTGATATACTGCGGGAAGTCTTAGATCTTAATGAAGTGTTACATTTTATTGTAAACCTGCTGTCAGCCGTGGTAGTGAAAACATGTTTTGAGGTGAGAATTACATTGTGAGTAATGCCAAGCTGTGAGCATACCGTATACAGTAAGGGTTCCTTTCATTTGTTAGTGTTTGACCCCAAAATGGAGGACCAGGTGATATTGACCTAATTTTCATTGCTTGTTTGGTGCAACCTTTTAACACGGCCGGTCACGGGATGACAAATGTATTACTACAAGTCATTTACTACAGGCGCCAACTATAAGGAAACCCAAACCAGTGGCGTCAGTTCAGAAAAAAGCTAAGGTATGGCAACATGACTGGTGTCTTGCGCGCAACAGGCATGATACATTTGTTTTAAGAAGTACATTCTGTTTTCCCCCGTTTCTACGGTTTCTTTGGCTGGATATGGCAGCCTGGAACGGTTGTTCAAGTGCAGCTACACTTGGCATGTTAGTAAACGTGCCACAATTAACAATAATGCATTGCACCTGTGCAGCTGACCTACGGAACCTGGGAATATACCATTTTGTCTAGGGGAGAATACAAGTGTGGAGAATATAATTAAAATACCTTGTTAAAGTGACCATTTAGTAAAATTGTGCATTTGTAGTTATTTTACTGTAATTTAACAACATAATAACCAGAACAGAGAGACAAAGAGACATTCATGGGTTTATATTTAAAAGCAAGTTTTATTTCCCCCCCTGGACCCAGGGTATGGCAGCTGCATACCCCTGCCATACCCAATTGACGCCCCTGAACCCAAACCTCAGGTTTATAATGAAATGCACGGCGAGGTGCAAAGTAGGTGGGGTTGCTTAGCCAGCCAGCAACGACGTGCAGGAGATTTCAGCTGGCTGTGAAACAGCTCAAGGGTATTCTATATGAGGAGCTGTCCCTGGGAGATTTGCTCTGGACTCAAACAGGGCTGCTGCAGAGATATTGTGAGATACATGTGTTAATGAGAATATACTTATCACAGCCAGCCGTGTTATCGGTGGGTTGCCTCATCTGGGCCAGTTCATGTTGCAATTTTGTTTTTTTAACCTCTTCAGAACGGGTACACGTAATTGCGTATTATTATTTTATGCTTTAGCTATTGAAAAATAGCAGATATACAGCGGCTACCGAGTGCCGCGCTGCGAGCTTGTAGATCTGCTATTTTTGAAAAATAGTGAACATTTGCTTTTTGACCCGATTCTATGAGTGTCTTTTGAATCCTTCTAAGATTTTTTGAAAAACCTATGTTTCTATGTCAGCAATCTGGCCAGCCATCGTCAATGAAAAGGTCCTTTTCACTTCAACTGGACTAAGTTAGTCTGTTCTTGAGAGACTACTATGTGTTGCTCAAACTTTTTCATGTGAAGGACCCCCAAAATGATATGTATTTGGCCATGGACCCCCATCTCAAAATATTTAGTTCCAGAGACCCCCCCCCCCAGAAACAACAATTGAGTTACACATGTTCCCTTTAAAAATACATATATATAAAGATGTGCACACATTTTCACGACTTTTTCAAAAATAGCAGATATACAAGCTCGCAGCAGTTCAAGACATCTAGGCCTAAATGGGTTTAATATGGCGTAAAACGGTGATGCACAAATGCTCAACGTGTGAAAAGACAATTATGTCAGATAAGAGATAGCGACTGTGAGGACTTCATCAGACAATGCAGTAGCCTATATTTCCTACCGTCCGGGGCAGCAGCCGCTTGGGAATCGGAATGTTCCCGGTTCGATCTCTAGCCTCCCCCTGGGTTAGTGTCGAGGTGTCCTTGAGCAAGAAGCGCCGCTAATGGCTCATGGTTAGCAGGCTGGTGCCTTGCATGGTTTCCTTGGCTGCGTGTGGGAATGTAATGCACATTGAGCTCTAAACCAGGGGTCTTCAACAAGGGGTCCGGGACCCCTAGGGGGTCCTCAGATTTACTACAGGGGGGTCCTCCAAATCTTTGAGTGATAGAAACCTCTTTTTCCTCCATTAAAGGACAACTTTAGTTTTTTACAACAAGGGTTCATATTTTAGATTGTAATTAAAGAATATAAAAGATGATTGTTAAAATTATTTCATTTACTCCTTTCTATGGTTTTAGATGTTCTTATTTCAGTGGTTGGGGTCATGCGTACAAGTGGCTAAATATGTCATCTCACACAGAATAAGCCCATTCCCAAGATACAACGCATCCTTTCATGGTCGGATGTGACTTATGGGAGCTAGAAGTGTTACTGTAAATAGCAATAAAGAAACTGCTGGTTTATTGTGTCTAAAAAGACAAGACAAGATTTAGCCACTTGTACACATGCCCCCATGCGTACACATGCCCCACATTTTAGCACGGTAAACGCGATAAAACAATAGAACGAAGCAAATGAAAACATTTTAACACTCACTTTTTCTTTTCTCTAATTACAATCTAAAATATGAACCCTTGTTTTAAAAAAAACAAAGTTGTCCTTTAACCACTTGAACCCTGCGTACATATTCGGAGAACTTTAGCCAAAAATAGCAGATCTGCAAGCTCACAACGCCTCGCGCTGCGAGGCGTTGTGAGTTTGTAGATCGGCTATTTTTGGAAAGGAGGTTTAGTGTAGAGGGGAAAAAGAGCAGACTGAGTACAGAGGGAAAGGCCAAGTGTATTAATTATCGACAGTTCAAGTGGTTACACATCTGAAAACACAAATGAATCTAAAATACACTGATGATTGTGCTGTCAAAGGATTAAACTATATGGAATCTATGAACCGGTTGTGGCGGTCCCTGCTTCATCTCTCTCTCAACTAAGGGGATCCTTGGCCTGAAAACCCCTGGAATAAACCATTTACCATTTATTTGTCATCTCAGAACAAAATAGACCAGCACGATAGTATCTTTTTCCAAACGTTTTGCCCTCACACCATCATAATGGTGTAATTTATTGCGACCGTCAGGTCGCAGTTATCAAAACCTCGACCAGCTGTCCGTCAGTCCGTCAGTCAGTCTGTCTGTCTGTCACGTGTGACAACGTCACACTTTTCCCCTGCTCATATCTCCGCAACCGTTCCCCCGATCCATGCCAAGTTTTGCACACACACACACACGTCTTGCCTGCCAAACCACAACCTCCACCCATCAATTCTCACATGGCCCTCTTCTAGCACCACCATGAGGCCAATTCTTGCAAAATACATATTTTGACACTGCTCCTACAAATGTTGCCCTAAAATCATGCAAATCTGTACACAGTATGTCTACACTCATGTCATCAACATGGATCTGTCCCATTTAGCGCCACCATCAGGCCAATTTTTTCAAACACATTTTTGGACACTGCTCCTACACATTTTGCCCTAAAATCACGCTGCGACCTGGCGGTCGCTTATCTCCCGATTAGGGCGTCTTACTGGTACATAGTACAGTATCTCTCCATAGTGTAGTTTGGAGAGCAGAACGGCAACATCATCCCCAGACATATTTTTGTGAGTTTCATATAGCACATGCAGGGCTCCCCCCCCCCACGCCACCTTTTCAACAGATCCCTTACTAATTGTTTCTGTCTCCGAGGTAGCACGGATGCTCTTTGATGTTCAAACCCCTTCTTCCTCACAAAGGGGGACTGACGGCATGGAGCAGAGAGGGGAGGCAGATGGGCCGCGACAGGATGCTGCGAACCTGACGTCTCTCTTCCCCTTTCAAGTGCTCCGGTTCAATCAGCCCTTCGCCACACAAGCTGTTGTGGAGCACCTTTGAAATCATGGAGTCTGCACAATAGTCTTGACTGTTAACCCGTTTAGGCCCGAGAATTGTTGAACGCTCTAACCGGTGAAAAATAGCAGATCTACAATGTGAGCTTGTAGATCTGCTATTTTTTGTAAAAAAAAGTCGTAAAAATATGTGCAAATCTTTGAATATATGTATTTTTCCAAAGCGAACGTTTGTAACTCAAATTTTGCTTCTGGGTGGTCCCTGGATCTAGATATTTTGAGATGGGGGTCCGTGGACAAATACATATCATTTTGGGGGTCCTTCACATGAAAAGGTTTGAGAACCTCTGACATAGTATAGTCTCTCAAGAACAGACTAACTGAGCTCCAGTTAAGCGAAAAGGACCTTTTCTTTGACGATGGCTGGCCAGATTGCTGACATAGAAACATAGGTTTTTCAAAAAATCTTAGAATCGGGTCAAAATTCTTCTTCTTTTCACGATTTTTCAAAAAATAACAGATCTACAAGCTCACAGCGCGGCACTCAGTGCCGCGATGTGAGCTTGTAGATCTGCTATTTTTCAATGGTTAAAGCATAAAATAATGATACACAATACTGTGCACCTGCATGTTCTGAATGGTTTAATGACTTCTTGTAAAGTTCCAAAGCGGCTCTGATTACACACCGCGGTGCGCACGCATGCACATGCATTGACGAACAACAACAGGAACGCACGAAAGCATGCACGCACGCAAGCACACACGTAAGCACACAAACAAACAGACACACACACACACACACACACACACACACACACAGACAGCCAAGGTCCATCTCTCTCAGTCTCTCTGTCTCTCTCTCTCTCTCTCTCTCTCTCTGTCTCTCTCTCACACACACACACACACACACACACACACACACACACACACACACACACACGCACACACGCACACACGGTTAGGTTAACATGCTCCGTCTCTTAAGCAATACTCATGGACGCCAGAGTCAGGACGCAAATAAACAATTAATATGTTAATTAGCCTGATTGCTAGTGCCAGTGCACTTGCATGAAAGGGAGGCATTCACATGAAAAAGCTCACTGGAAAATAATCTTCCTCGGAGGTGAGGAGGAAATGGCGTTGATGTTTCTTGGAATGGAATTGGCTGAATTCTAGTAAGTCCATTAAATAAAGCCATATCTGAACGTTTCAGTTGTTAGTTGCGACCAAAGGTCGCAGCATGAGAAATGTCACAGCTTGTCCGTGTCCGTGTAGACGTGATTTTTACGGTCTATGGGTTTGCTGCTCTGACATCATGTTCTGATGTCACTGTGATGACACATCGGGCACATCTTGTCCACGTATATCCGTGTATCTCTGAAGGTCACGCCTGACACTACGTGGTTCCCTTGACACATCACTGTGACATCACGGGTGATATCACAGGTTTGATTGATTGATTGATTGAAGGCTTTATTAGAAGTTTTGCATAGGAAAATGTACAGTTTCATGACGGTACAGTTCACTGGTACAAGGTCTACTAAAAGGAGATCCATGAAAAGACTAAGCTTATTTCAACAGGAAACCATTAAAGTATCTCATATAACATTGAATGACAGACAAATAGAACACAGTACTATGCAGTAGATATGTAAAGAAAAGGGAAACAAAAGAAAACAGTAAGGCTAAACAAACAGTAAGTATATACAAGGAAGGGGCAGGGGAGGGTAGGGTTGGGCTAGGTTTTTACCAGTTGCGAACGGCTGCTGCCTGTAAGTGGTTTTTCAGGGCAATTTTAAAGGATGCTAGTGATCCACACTCCTTTGTGGCCTTCGGTAAGGCATTCCACATTTTGGTGGTATAGCAGAAGAATGAGTTTGACCCTTTCTTTGAGTTGACTCTGGGTTGAACGTGATCTGTGGCACTGCCTCTGGTGTTGTAATTATGGACATCCTTAACGTTTATAAAGTATTTTGACAGGTACTTGGGTATCATAGTGGTGTAGTGTATCTTGTACACCAGGCCCATTGCAAGTTGCTGTACTCTGTCATCTACTCTGAGCCACCCCACTCTTAACTGGTGAGTAGCGGTGAGGTGAGTCTGATAGGGAAGGTTAAGCAGGACCCTAATTAGTTTGTTTTGGGCTGTTTGGAGTTTAGTTTTTAGGGCTTGTGGGGCGTCACAATACCATACGTGGACTCCGTAGTCAAAGAGGGGCTGGATAATTGCACCAGCTATGGTCTTCAGTGTGTTGAAGTTGACCATTGGGGCGATCCTCTGTAGGAAACGAGTTCGTTGGTTGATTTTTTTTATTACTTTAGAAGTCATCTTTTCGCTGGAAAGATTAGCTTCAAGGATACATCCTAAGTAAGAGATTTCGTTTTTTCATGTTATGACCTTGTCACCCACTTTGATTGTGAAGTCATCTACCTTTTTGAGGTTATGATTTGATCCAAAGAGGATGGACTCGGTTTTTCCCAGGTGAATTGATAATTTGTTGTCGTTAAGCCATGTGCAGATCTTACTCAGTTCCGAGTGAAGTGTCTTTTCAACCTGCAAGTGGTCCTTGCCCGAGACTAGGAGAGCCGAGTCATCCGCGAACAGGAACAGGTTGCAGTCGCAAGCAGATGCCATGTCGTTCACGTATATTAGGAACAACAGAGGTCCCAGTATGCTACCTTGAGGAACACCACAGTTTACTGGTGGGGGGGGGGGGGGGGGACAGGGTACCGTTAATCTCCACCACCTGTTCCCTCCCCACCAGGTAAGATTGCATCCAGCTCACTGCTGCGCTGTCAAGACCGATGGCTTTTAGTTTCTCAATCAGAATAGCATGATCCACGGTGTCAAATGCCTTCTGGAGGTCCATCATGACCATGCCGCTATACTTGCCCTGATCCGCTTCACGTTTGATTTGGTCAGTCAAATAGAGAAGGCATGTGTCAGTGGAATGGGATTTTCTGAATCCAGATTGGAACTCGTAAATCAGATTATTCTCATCGAGATATCTTGCAATCTGTTCGTAGACTATTTTCTCCATGACTTTGGATATGGAGCTAAGAATGGAGACGGGGCGATAGTTTCCAGGGTCTAGTTTGCTACCTTTTTTGTGCAGGGGGGTTACTTTTGCTAGTTTGAAGTCCTGGGGGACATGACCCTGTTCGATGGAAAGGTTAATTATGTGGGTAATGATTGGAGCAATGGTGGCGGCTGAATCTCTGAGAAATCTAGCTGGGATTTTATCAAGGCCAGTGGCCTTGTGTTGAGGTAGGGCGCTCAATTTTTTAAACACTTCATCAGTTGTCACTGTGGAAAGTTTAAAGCTGTCTTTTCTGACGCCCAGTTTTTTGTAGAATTTTTTAACAAATTTTTCACCATACCGCCCAGATGGGGCGACCAGTCTTTCGACCAGTGAACGGGCTGTGGTGGTAAAGGTTTTGTTAAGATGGGTAGCCACTTCACCTTTGTCAGAAACGAGAGCGGCGTCCGTTTTGATGTTTATGTTGTGGCATATGGTTTTTGATTTTAAGCCTAATTGGTTGTTAAGCAACTTCCATAGGTCTCGTGGTTTGTTTTTGTATTCATCGATTTTGTCGTCGATGTAGTTTTTTTTGGCGGAACTAACTAGGGCGGTTGTCTGGTTTCTAAGTCTCTTGCATTGAGCAGTAAGATGCTCAACGTGGGTTTTGAGGTCAGGGTTGAATTTTTTACTGAGCTTTTTGCAGCACTTTCGTTTTTCATCGTATTTTTTGTATCTGAGTTTAGCTGATTCTGCAATATCTGAGTTATACCATGGCTCTTGGCGGGCTTTAACCCTGGTGGTATTCAAGGGGGCCACGTCGTCTAGAGCATTGGTCAATTTGGTTTTAAAGCCACACCATGCTTCTTCGACATCTGTACACTGCAGCTCTGGGGAAAAGTCTACACCCGCTAGTTTGAGATTAAAAGCCTCACTGGAGTAGTTCTTCAGGCTTCTAGCTACGACAGTTCTGTGGCCACTAGCCTTGGGTTTGTGTATTTTTCGGGTAGAGTAGATCATATAATGATCACTAAGACCGCATACAATAGCCCCGCTAGCGGTGACTTTGGACTTGTCAGTGGTTACGACGAGATCTATGAGGGTTTGGGAGTGCTCTGTCACCCTGGTGGGTACTGTGACAAGCTGAGTGAGGCTGTACTGATTGCATAACCCATCAAAGGACTTGAACATGGGTGCTTCTTTACGCAAAACATCCACATTCCAGTCGCCCAAAATGTGATACTCAGTACCGTCCACCTTTGCTAAGCTCTCATCAAACAGCTCAAAGAAATCATTCTGATCAGGTGGTCTATAGACAGCGCATATTAGTATGTTTTTTGCATGTTCAAAGATTACCTCAATCCATACAGTTTCAAGAGAACTGTGGTGTAAGTCTGGACGGGGGATAAAATTGACATCATTATGTACATACATGCAAACTCCGCCTCCCCACCGGTTTCTATCATTCCTGATTACAGTGTAGTTGGCAATTTCAATGCTAGGTGACATCACCTATGTAAAAGTCCATATAAGGGTATTCCACAGAATCCCTTTTATGCCCATATATGAAGATCACTGATGTCATCGATATACATCACTGGCCAGATGGTCAAGACATGGCCCATATCTGTGTGGCTGGTTCAGATAGGGATCTCCATGTAGGGCATAAAAGGGAATGTGTATGTTGTGATGTCATGGGAACCACTCTAACAGAATCCCTTTTATGCCCATAGATGGAGATCCATGATGTCAACAATATTAAGCCCATATCTAACTTCATATGGGAATGCCATATCGGTGTGGCTGGTTCAGACAGTGTATGGGCATAAAAGGGATGTACCATATGGTCGGTGTCGCTCGGGTGGAAACTTTGTATGTCCAAAACCGTTTGTTTTGTATTTATCATTTTAAAAATTATTTAAACTATTGAACAGCCGATCTACAAGCACACAACGCCTCGCGGTGCGAGGGCTTTGCTTCGAGAAAAAACGCACAAATTTGAAACTTGGAGATACGAGGTTTCTACCCGACAGTGATGATATACAGTCCATATATGGGTACGAGGGGTCTCCATATATGGGTAACTGGTCCGATATACATCACTGGCCAGATGTCCAAGAATGATGTCTCCCTGAGGCGTCTAGTATACAATAAAGTGTCTCCAAAATGTGCGACGAGATGAATCGGCTTTGCCACGATTTATGCGTTGGCGTACGACAGCGTTAATGGAGCATAACTTAAGCATAAAAACACTGCTGATACAAATCACAGAGGTCTGGAAGATAATATACACTTGCTACACTGTAGATACAGTATTATACGAGTCTTATTCCGACCTTTCAAAGGAGATCGAAGCATCACAACTCAGCCCCTGTATGCGATATCAAACACATATACCGGTAGGTAGTTGTTTACTCCAAAAAATATACACCACATTGAACACGGTTCTCTCTCTGGAACTCAAGCTTCAAGGAACTGCCTTTAATTAGATGGTGAACATAGACATACCTGTTCTTAGAGACACAGGGAGAGAGACTGCATGTTTGATTTGTTGCAAGCCTTTATTGCTCAACTGTGTACAAGTCAAAATATCTGTTCAATCAAACACTGACACTAACCACATTGACATTTTATCTCACAGTTTTTCAACACTATTAAAAAAGTTTTACTGCCAGATTTATTATTTATTTATTGGGGCTGGTGCCAGCAAAAAGCAGCTTACCTTTGCAATGTTATAGAAAAAGATCTATTGATCCAACATTACCATGTTGGATCTTCAAAACACAGTCCATACCCCCTGGCACAAATCACTCTGTTTCTTGCACCCTGTACTAACGTGTCACTCATCACCCTGTCAAAGCATGACAATCATGCGTTATACCCATGCACCTTAACAAGACCGCTGAAAGTACCCAGGCACCTGTCTCCTTAGCAAACTCTTGTGTCTACCTTAATGAGACAGCCACCGTTCCTTGGCCAAAAACCTTAATGAGAGCGAGAGAGAGAGAGAGAGAGAGAGAGAGAGAGAGAGAGAGAGAGAGAGAGAGAGAGAGAGAGAGAGATCTGACGTTGTGAACTGTATACCTGCTGTCCCATTTACCCACTGCTAGCCTACTCTACGCTTTAAACTGTTCACAAAGCCAAAGCCATCAAAGGGGCTGAACTGTCACAGGGGCAGTTTTTCCTTTGAAAACCTGCTGTCCCACTGGCCAGCTGTTAGGAACAAAGTCACGTAGGGGCCATATCCGTGCCCTCCTCAGTTTCAATACAGGCTTTCTTAGTTTTCTTCGTTTTTTTTTTTTTTTTTTTTTTAAAGCTATACTGTGTAAGTTGCTCAACTAGTGGTCAGTAGCGTTATAGCAAACCGCGGTCGCGTCTGCTTTTTTCGGCCGTTTTTCGCCGCGGATCGGGCCGTCAGACCACCGCGTCCGCCTCGCCTCGCCGAGACCTATCCAAAGAGGTCTTTCGTGTCCCTCTACGAGCCTCGGTTGGGGAGCTACATGCTAAACTCCTAGCCCAGTGTAAACACTGCAGTGTATTTCCTGAAGAGCTCGGCAGTGTATGATCTGGGCTTTGATTGGCCGGTAGGGAGACACGTGTACAGAATGATGCATATGACGTAATTTTGCCAGGGAAAACAGCCCCGGTCACGGCCACCAGGGCTCAGTAGAACACATATAAAGAAAAGGCTTTGGGAGCTGAAATGAACAGAGTGGGTGTTCTAAAACTTTAGCGATTTAATAATTAGGACAATTTTAAGATTTGTTTTATTAAAAAAGTTACATAGTATAGCTTTAACATTATGGTGTTAATTTACTCTGTGTTAGTTACTACTTGGGCATTAAAGATGGGGTGTCATGATTTTCCCCCCTATAAAACATGATTATCTACTATTATGATTATACTAGGAGGAAGATTTTTTCCAAAAAAGTGTACAGAAAGAGTTAAAATGATGTTTTTATGTGGCCACACCCACCAGTTCATTGGTATGCGTGGTTGTCATGGTGGGTGGTGACCCAGCTGAAGTTAGCCACACCCCCAATGTTGGGTGAATGGTAATTAGGGGAGGGGTTGTTTGCGACCGAAGGTCGCATTTACCCTGAAAAACCTTTTCGCTTGAGTGACCTTCCTTCCTTCCTTCCGTAACCTTCCTTCTGTGTGTGATGTCAGCGAGTTGTGACATCACTTCCTGTACGGGGCGGCTACACGAAAGACTAAAAAAAGAGTAAGAAAGACAAAAAAAGAGAACAATAAAAAAGGAAAAAAAAGGAGGAGGATAAAGATACCAAAAGGAGAGAGAAGAAAGAGTGGATGAGGTACAATGTGGAGTCGGCAGTCTCAGAAAAGAACGGGCGGCTAGATAAAGTTAGAGGAGGTGACATGGAGATGTGGATAACACTATATATGGAGATAGTCCAGTCCATCATGTCATATGGGACTACCGTCATAGACAGTAGCCATTGTTAGGCCGGAGTCAATGGCTGGAGTCAACCTGTTTGGCCTAAACATGGAGATGTGGAGAACACTATATATGGAGAAAGTTCATTCCATCATGTCATATGGGACTACCGTCATAGACAGTAGCCATTGTTAGGCAAATGAACCACACAGTACTGAAAATCAACTGCTGCTCTTGAACACAGGGGTAGTGTTCCAAACATCTAGGCTGATAATCCAGCTTTTGCAGCATCACAGGTTCAAGTCCTGACTTGTGACCTCAAGTCCCCATCTCTTCCTGTACGGGGCGGCTACACAAGATTAAGAAAGACAAAAAAAGAGAAGAATAAAAAAGAAAAAAAGGAGGAGGAGGATAAAGATACCAAAAGGAGAGAGAAGAAAGGGTGGATGAGGTACAATGTGCGGTATCCTCCTCCGATCTGATACGGGCGGCTGGACTTAGATCACCTATGAAAGAATGTCCATGAAAGAATGTCCATCCACCTGGAGAAAAGAAAATGTAACAAGGAGGTGGAACGTTCTTAGAATGTAATATATATTTTCTAGGGGTGTAACGATACAATTTAATAGCGATTCGATACATATCCCGATACATGGTTGACGATACGATACATGGATGATATTGGTTCATTCATGGCGATACGATACGATTCGATTCAATGATTTAAAATCGATATAGTAACTATTTAGCAAAGAAATTAAATCTGTGTGAAAGGTGTGGATAGTGCAGGTTTTTAAGGGAAACATGTATTATTATGGCTATAAATAAGTAAACCCAGAGATTACACACATTTATCTGTTTTCATTTCGATATACTTCAATTTTTTAAGTTAAAAACGATATTTCGATACAGTTACTATATCGTTACACCCCTAATATTTTCTAAAGTAAATATGGGGGCGGCTGTGTTAAGAACGTTTCGTTGTCAAGCTCAACGTTGGGCATTTGGACCTATACATAGAGAAATGGAGCGTGTGGAGAACACTATATATGGAGATAGTCCAGTCCATCATGTCATATGGGACTACCGTCATAGACAGTAGCCATTGTTAGGTCGGAGTCAATGGCTGTCTGTTTGACTGTTTGTACAGGAAGTGATGTCACATGACATACTTTTTATGCCCATATATGAGTCATTCTGTACCACATCTCCATGTTTAGGCAAACTCCACACAGAAAGGCCCTATCGCCAACCCCACCTAGGGTGTGAGCGATAGGGCCTTTCTGTGTGGAGTTTGCATGTTCTCCCCGTGTCTCCTAGGGTTGATACCCTCACAAAAACATGAACAAACTAGAATCGTCAGAGAAACGCTGTGGTTGGCCAGATGGTCAATAATTGGCGCGACCTCGCCCTTTAGGGCGAGGTCGCATGTCACCCTGAGGTCGCATGTCACCCTCAGGTGTCTTACTAGTAAGTATCTGTGTTTTTGAACCATCACTTTTGACCCAGCAGGTGGCATCCTCCAGCTAAAAACCCAAATAGAAAGAGAATACATAATTACTCATAACAACCACACCAGGGGGTCTAATGTAGTACTGTCAACCTCAACACATGAAAAACAGAAAAAGTACAAAACTATGGCACCGCCTCTTTAACGACTTGTGATTTTTGCAAGTCGACTCGACTCAGTAAAAAGTTGAGTTGAAGTCGACTTTATCGTTTGGCGTCATCACATCACACACGACCCCCCCCCAATTATTTTGGGGGGGGGGTCCCCAGATGATGTGAAGCATTGTTTTCTCACTCAACTGTAAACAAACCAACATGAAGTTTAAGTGTATAGACTGGGTATCTTCACATTTCACAAAGTGCCAATTTAAGGACTTTTTAATACCTCTAAAATGGTGATTTCTTTTGAAAATAGCAGATCTACGTGCTCACAACGCCTCGCGATCACAAAAGAATGTTATTTTTTCCGACTGGTGGGAGTCGACTGAGTCGACTTCTTCGTTAATGCCCTAGTTACTACTACTACTACTTTCATTGCAATCCAGTATTGGCTCTATCATTATCTTTGGTATATTGTGTTGATGTTGCTAGCACAGTTGCGGGACATGCCACAGCAACCTTTTGCTGCTCATAACTATGAGTGGGTGAATCTTGATTCTTTATATCGTCACTGTCCGGCAAAAACCTTGTATCTCCAAGTTTAAAATGTGCAGTTGTTTTTTCGTAAATCAAAAACATCACTTTTGTGCAAAAGTCTTATTTTTATTTTTTTTGCACAAACTACACAACGCCTCACACTGTGAGGCATTGTGTGCTTGTAGATCTGCTTTTAGATCTTTTTTTTTTTTTTAATGATCAATAAATACGGTTTTGGACATACAAGGTGATTCTGCGGTGGAAGATATTTGTGACGTACACAGAGTGTGTCAGTCTGTACGTCTTATCATATTAAGACTCAATAATGAAACATGTATTACTTCACTTTATGCCATTTGGTGAAATCAATAAACATGATCAATAGGAGAATTTTGATCAGCTCATTAAGGTACCCATGCTCAGAGTGAAGCCAGGCTGTAAACTAGGAGAACTAGCCGGGCTCAGGCTCAGTGGCGTCAGTTCAGAAAAAGCTAAGGTATGGCAACATGACTGGTGTCTCGCGTGCAAGACACAAGTCATGTTGCCATACCTTAGCAACATGCATGATACATTTATTTTAAGAAGTACATTCTATTTTTTTTCCCCGTTTCTACGGTTTCTTGGGCTGGATATGGCAGCCTGGAAATTGTTGTTCAAGTGCAGCTAAACTTGGCATATTAGTAAACGTGCCACAATTAACAATAATGCATTGCACCTGTGCAGCTGACCTGCGGAACCTGGGAATACACCATTGTTTTCAAGATGGGGAGAATAAAAGTGTGGAGAATATCATTATAATACCTCGTTAAAGTGACCATTTTTGTTAAATTTTGCATTTGTAGTTATTTTACTGTAATTTAATAACATAAAAACCAGCACAGATAGACAAAGAGACATTCGTGGATTTATATTTAAAGGTAACTTTTATTTTCCCCTCTGGATCCAGGGTATGGCAGCTGCATACCCCTGCCATACCCAATTGACGCCCCTGCTCAGGCTTTCTAATGCCGAGGGGGAAAATAAACACTTAAAGAGAATTATGGTCTTGTCTGGCTTTTACAGACACATTGCAGGAAGCAACACGGTCGATTGGTCTTACAGTACATGACTCCGGGGCATTACTTTGGCAATCATGTGTGGCCAAACTTGGCCCGCTTTGTCATTAATCCGCATTAAAATGGACGCCAAATGATCAGGCGGCTCTAGTTCGAACATTTACAAGATTTTCACTTTTCGCTGTCAGATTAAGGTGATCGATGTTCCTTGTGACTTTTTTGCTCTTGAGCTGTGTCGACATTTCAAACCGCCTCTCGCCTTTGGATGGTAACCTTGCAGATAAATATGTACAGCTTTGTGATAGACAGTACGCGTCTGCCGTCCGCCCGTCACACTGGTAACCTTATTCTGTGACTGATTCCACCGTTCTTGCCGTATTCACGCTGCATATAGGAGCGTAAATCTAGCTGCTAGCGCTGCAGCGAGACCTTTCACCAGACAATGATTAAGTAATGCTAATACTAGTGAATCATGACTGCAATCATTACAGCTGATGTTTATGGGAGTCTGTGGTAGGGACCTTATGATCTGAAACAGTTAGGAGAGCTGCTCCCCATCTATAGAGGTAATTAGGCCCACGCCTGGGCAAACAAATCGGTTCAATTGCAAAATCAGATACCCAGGCCAGTCCAGCATTACCAAATTAGTGATGTTAATTAGCTGTGGCACATGTCTTCATTAATAATTGCTGCGGCCTGTCCTGTAACAAAATATCAATACCACTGACGTCTTAACCAAACAGAATACCAATATCAGCCCACAAGTGACCCAGAATTTACAAAAGACTCTCAATGTATTGTTTGGAAACACAAAACAAATCTATCTAAAATACATTTCAGGGTCGACTTTGAATACAGCAAGCAAGTGTATGCGCTCAGAATTGCAAACATTCAGTGGGCAAGCCACGTTGGTTCACTGAATGAGACTGCACAAAGTCTAGACTACGGAAATTCAATTGGTGGGCAAATATCAGTGCTAAACCGACAGACGATTATGGAACTATTGAAGTTCAAGGCTACAGCACACATCATAGAAAGGACAAAAGTAGAAAGGTTTGGCTGGTCTGCAGTACTCCCCTGAAGCAACATTTCATTTAAACATTTTAGACAACATTACAGCAACATGAACAAAGTAGAACCCTTGTCTCAGTAGCAACTAATAACTGACCAGTTTGACCATATACTTAGTTGACAGGATTACCAAGGGCTCTTTAATGGCCCCCATCTGTTTTCTCTCTACACTAGTGCATTAACGACTTGTGAATTTTGCAAGTCGACTCGCCTCAGTAAAAAGTTGAGTTGAAGTCGACTTCATCACATGCCCCGCAATTATTTTGGGGGATCCCCAGATGATTGACTTAATGTGAAACATTGTTTTCTCACTCAACTGTAAACAAACCAACATAAGGTTTAAGTGTATAGAGGGTATCTTCACATTTCTAAAGTGACAATTTAAGGACTTTTTAATACCTCTAAAATGACAAATTAAACATTGTCCAAACTGTCTAATACATAGAGGCAGAAATTGTGAAAATAGCTCAACTGCATGCTCAGAATGCCTCGCATCGTGAGGTGTTGTGAGCATGTAGATCTGCTATTTTCACAATTTTCAACTTCGACTTTCGACTTTCTCTAGTGGGAGTAATGCCCTACTCTACACCAAATATCTTGAGTGAAAATAGCCAATCTACTGTACAATCTCACATCACGTGGCGTTGCTACCAGATAGGCTATTTTAGATGAATGTTAGCTTCAGAATAGGGATGCGACGGAAGTAACAACTGCATTAGACATTATGACTAATACCAAGACAGACGCAATGCGGTACGTATACGCCCACACCTTGTCTGAGAGTCCAATCTGATTGGTTTTCCTCTCATCATCAGGTGTCAAAGGCTCGCATAATGCATGTATGCCGACCGTATTTGCACAGCCGCCTAATTAGAATCAGACGATCTTGACCGTCATTAATACATTTCCCTCTTTGGAATTAATTTCTTTCCTGCCAGTGAGTTCAATTGATTTCGTGCCATCGCATCATCAATGAGGCATTTGTCTCGTCTACAGCAGGCATGGACGCAAAAATGCGCTCGCATTCCAACTCACTTTTCTCCTTCGCCAACCAAATGCTGGCAGCCGTGGAAGTAGAAACAAAAGGAGAAGTTTAAATGATGGGTTCAGGCTATGCGTGTAATCTGCCAATTAGTTCACGACAAACAGAAGACACCTCAAGAAGCCATAAGCCTTCGCTCGGACGCCACCGTTTGCATCACGCTGCATGCAGGTTTCAGCAACAGCCGCTGTGACTCGAGTCTTTAAAGGTTCCCCGTGTGGAATTGAAATGGTAACCCTTGCATCTTTTTCTATCTCCGCTTGCAGGGGGGTGGGGGTGGGCTTAAGGGCATGCCTGGAGCAAAAGACTTTTAGAATGCGGAATGATCCTCCCCTCCGCTGTCCGTTTTTTTTTTTTCAGTGGAGAACGCTGCTTCGGAGAAATATAATGACAAGATGAGGTTTAATGGCGACTTTTAGAAATAACAACTTGCATCCAGTCCAGTTTCTGTCGCGGGGAGCAGGGGTGTCACACCAAATGCTGGGCCCTGGGTACAAGGATTCACTGCGGGCCCCCCGCACAATTATTTTGTGCTTTAACTATTGCAAAATAGCAGATATACAAGCTCACAGATCTGAGCTTGTAGATCTTCTATTTTTGAAAAATCGTGAAAATTCTTGCAAGTCTTTGAATATTTCAAATCCTTCTAAGGTTTTTAGAAGGATTACAGAAGCTAAATTTGAGTTACAAATGTCCTCTTAAAAAAGTACACATATCCAAAGATTTGCAAACACTTTCACGACTTTCACGAAAAAATAGCAGATCTACAAGCTCGCAGCGCTGTGAGCTTGTATATCTGCTATTTTTCAATAGTTAAAGCGTTCAATAATGAAGGCCCCTCCACCTTTGGGCCCTAGTGACTCAGTCCCACTTTCCTCCCCCCCCTTGTGTCGCCCCTGGCAGGGAGAACAATGCAGACGAGGCGATGCGATTGTGTTCCGTGTCAACATGATGCGCCTGTGGTCCTGCCCATGTTTGTGGCAACAGAAGGGCCACTGCGCTGCCATGGGAAATCAATTCCCGCCTATATAGGTGCTGTCAGGACTCACGATTGAGATGGCCATGTGTGAGGTGTGGGCGGGCAAGGGTCGGAATGGATCTACATTTGTGTGTGTGTGTGTGTGTGTGTGTGTGTGTGTGTGTGTGTGTGTGTGTGTGTGTGTGCGTGCGTGCGTGCATGCGTGCGTGCGTGCGTGCGTGCGTGTGTGTGTGCAGGGACGTGCTGGGCCCCTGATTCAGCCCGGGAAAAAGAGTTGTAGAGGCCCTCATTGTGCGCTATAGAGAGAGATCTCTCTCTATAGCGCTGCTGCTACTCAAAGATTTGCCATTTCAGATCATGACAAGTGACAAGCCAGTGGGCCAATTACTGTACATGAGTTATATTTCGTCGTTGTCGGGTGGAAACCTTGTATTATCAAAACCGTTTGTTTTGCATTTATCATTTTAAAAATGATTAAACTAGTGAAAACAGCCGATCTACAAGCACACAACTGTGTGCTTGTAGATCTGCTGTTTTCACTACTTTTGTGCGACGACCTCGTATGATGAAGCAAGGCTTTACTTTGCGAAAGAACATACAAATTTGAAACTTGGAGATACAACGTTTCCACCCGATAATGACGATATGTGAGAATTGTTTGGGGAGTTAGGCTTATAGAAAAAGATTCAGGTTGGGGTTAGTCGGTAAAAAAGTGGAAAAATAAAAGAATATACAATAAATAAAAAAGAACATTAATTTATACATTTGTTAAATAATGCTGACAAACAAGTCAATGAAGCTAACTGTGAAATCTATGAAAACGTTCAATGTGCAACACAATTTCATTCAATATGCAGTGGGGGGGTCCCTGCTTCATCTCTCTCTCTCTCTCTCTCTCTCTCTCTCTCTCTCTCGTCCTTGGTCTGAAAAACGTTGAGGACCCCTGATTTAGCCGTTAGGCTTGGAGTAATGCATGATCCTCTTGCTATGTGCTGGTGTTCTGCACCAACAATACCAGATCTACAAGCTCACAACACGCTATGTTTGGTTTTATTTTTAGGATGAATGATGGCAGAAATCACATACAATGTTCACACATGTAGTACTACAAAAGTGTGTGTGTGTGTGTGTGTGTGTGTGTGTGTGTGTGTGTGTGTGTGTGTGTGTGTGCGTGCGTGCGTGCGTGCGTGCGTGCGTGCGTGCGTGCGTGCGTGCGTGCGTGCGTGTGTGTGTGTGCGTGCTTAATCTGCTTAATATGTCTTTGTGTATTTATTAGGGCTGTCAGTCGATTATTTAATCTGATTAATCAAATGATTGTCCGTAGTTAATCATGATTAATCGCAAATTAATCGCATATTTTTATCCATTCTAAATCTACCGTAAACAGATATTTTCCAAGTTTTTAATACTCTTATTGACATGGGTCATGGGAGTAGACAACTGCTTGCTTTTGCAAATGTTTATTATCTATTTATAAATGCGAGAAGTCTCTGCGTGTCTGTCTGTCTGTCTGCGTGTATGTAATCCGCGTATCTCGAGAACCGTTCGTCCCACCGGCTTCAGATTCGGCACGCGCGTTCTCCGCCGCGCAGTGCAGTGCCCGGCCTCGACCCGACCCGACGCGCGTTCTTTCCGAAACGGCGCAAAACGTTCGGAATCTCCTTATGCGGAGCTGATTGTTGATTGTTGACATCAGGCTGTTCCGGAGGAAATCGGCGCAAGCGCTGACTCATTGTGACATCATTTCATAAAAGGCTCTGACATCGCGTACGCAACATGAGTCAACACAAAATGCCATGGTTATGTATCTCCATATATGGGCATATGGGCAGATCTCCATATGGGCTACATATATGGGCATATGGGCACTGCTGACTCATATGGGCATAAAGGGGACACAGATATATGGGCATAAATGGACGTATCGGCACAAGGGCTGACTCATACAGAGATCTCCATATATGGGCATATGGGCATATCTCCATATGGGCTACATATATGGGCATATGGGCAGGGCATATGGGCAATCTGACATCACTTCTGCTGACTCACGGCGCAAAACGTTCGGAGGCTGTTCCGGAGGAAATCGACCCGACGCACGTTTTTTCCGAAACGGCGCAAAACGTTCGGAATCTCCTTATGCGGAGCTGATTGTTGACATCAGGCTGTTCCGGAGGAAATCGGCGCAAGCGCTGACTCATTGTGACATCATTTCATAAAAGGCTCTGACATCGCGTACGCAACATGAGTCAACACAAAATGCCATGGTTATGTATCTCCATATATGGGCATATGGGCAGATCTCCATATGGGCTACACAGATATATGGGCATAAATGGACGTATCGGCACAAGGGCTGACTCATACAGAGATCTCCATATATGGGCATATGGGCAGATCTCCATATGGGCTACATATATGGGCATATGGGCAGGGCATATGGGCAATCTGACATCACTTCTCCTGACTCAAAGACAAACAGTTAAACAGATGGTCTACATATATGGGCATATGGGCATTCTGACATCACTTCTGCCGACTCAAAGACAAACAGGCAAACAGATGGTCGCTGACTCATTGTGACATAAAATGGACGCAATTTCCGTATATGGGCATAAAGGGGACACAGATACAGAGATCTCCATATATGGGCATATGGGCAGATCTCCATATATGGGCAAGAACCGTTCGTCCCACGGGCACGCGCGTTCTCCATATATGGGCATAAAATGAATGCCCCCATATATGGGCATAAAATGGATTGCAGACAGACAGATACAGATATCTCCATACATGGACATAAATGGACAGAGGCAAACAGATGGTCAAAGATCTCCATATATGGGCATAAAATGGACGCAGACAGACAGATACAGATATCTCCATATATGGGCATAAATGGACACAGGCAAACAGATGTTCAAAACGGGTCCTATGACAACAGGTATAATGAGGTTTGCATTAAAGGGGGAACCGGCACTGTGTCTGCAACACAGTTGGAGGCACAGACAGATACTCCATATATGGGCATAAAATGGACGCAGATAGACAGATATCTCCATATATGGGCATAAAATGGACCCAGAACTATAACTGCAGTGATCTCCATATATGGACATAAAATGGACAGCGACATACAGACAGACAGATACAGATAACTCCATATATGGGCATAAATGGACACAGGCAGACAGATGGTCAAAACGGGTCCTATGAAAACAGGTATAATGGGGTTTGCATTAAAGGGCGGGGCATTCATTCCCTATTTACATTGTTCCGAGTTGGCCAGGTCGCCGACTAGACGCTGGGCCGCCCGAAGGGCGGCCCAGCTTCTAGTTATTGAAACAATAGCCTCGGAAACCCAGGATTCTTTTGGCGATAGGAAGAAAAAGAAGCCTGGGCGATCGCGTTATGATCACTGTTGGAGGAAGTGTAGAATTTCCCTAACCAATCAGAGTGCAGAGAGCGTCGCACCGAATGTGTTGACGTCATGACGCAGCAGCGTTCTTTGCGCTGAGCAGAGGAGCAGAGGGGGGTGGGGGGAGGAGAACACATGCTATTGGCCAGAGACTTGCGGAGAGAATCGCCACGCCCGCCCATCTGCCTACACAAACTGGTCCGTGTTAGGTTAGAGTGTTGAAACAATGATAAATACTTTAAGTAACAAAAGGTGTGCATGGGATGAAATCATAAACTCAAGCCCAACAAATAACAGGTGGGCATATTGATATAGCCTACTAACTGTAAATTAACATAAATTGAGCACAGAATATTGTAGCCTCGGTGTTACATAATCTACTAGTAGCATATAGCTCCCTATTGATTGTAGTTGAAGAAATATGTAATGCCTTGTTGTGGGGTAACAACTAGGGCATTCACGAATAGTGATTTTTAGTATTCGAATTATTCGACCTCAAAGTATTCGAATAGTCAAATATTCGAGAGGCGAACATTGTGAAAATAGCCGATCTACATGCTCACAACGCCTCGCACCGTTTTGAGCATGTAGAGATCTACGGCTATTTTGACAATATTTATCTGCAGAACCGAGTCACATTAAATGTAATACCTACAATTCCATGTGCTTGTCAGGGTGGGGGTCCCCAGTTCAAATATGTTTATTTTGGGGGTCACGGCCTAAACAGGTTTGAGAACCCCTGGTATAGAGCAATAACAAATTCATCCACCAGGGGCATTGACAACTCATTCTTATGACTTCCTATCTAGCCAAGCTTTATAAACTATATATATTTTTAAAGAGAAAACAATAATAAAAAAAGTGAATATTCTACTTCGGTGAACAACGTCGAATAGTGACTTTGATATTCAAATAGTCGAATATTCGAATATTTGGTGAATGCCCTAGTAACAACAGTAAAGGTACTGCATCTACAGTACAATGACCATGGAAATCCACAACACAACAGCAAAACATAAAAAAGCTCACATAGAGCATGGGTTCCCAAACTTTTTTGTCTCAGGGCACCCCATGAATATGTTTTTTTATCCGAGGCACCCCTACAGTATAATTTTCACTCCCATCACCTTATATTTATAGCATATCATCATTGTCGGGTGGAAACCTTGTATGACCAAAACCTATAAAATGTACTAAACTAGTGAAAACAGACAATCTACGAGCACACAACGCCTCGCATTGCGTGCTTGTAGATCGGCTGTTTTCACTAGTTTTGTGCGACAGTACACATTTGAAACTTGGAGATACGAGGTTTCTGCCCGACAGTGGCGATATTTTAGTGATTATGTTGCGAGGAAAACGTTGAGATAATAGCCATTTTGGTTAGAACTGACTGAAAATAACTTTGTACTTCAAGTTTAAAATGATACTAAATATTTTTTCAAGTGTCAAATAAATTCCAAATATTATCAAATGATCTCGCGGCACCCCTGGACTGCCGTCACGGCACCCCAGGGTGCCCTGTCACCCACTTTGAAAACCACTGACATAGAGTACCGTGTCCTTTATGCATGTCTGTGCGTGTCCATGCATGTGTGCAAGTAAACAATGACCAAGCTGCCATTCATCAATGCTTTCCTTATAACTGCACAGGTGATCAATAATTGGGGGAATTAGTGTGATTGGAATGTGTGGCAGAAATCTATACCAATGGAAGAAATGCACACTTAAGCCACGCATCCCTTTGGTATCCGTCACATTTAATAGTAGGCATTTCAACGTAAGGGTTAATCATGCTATTCATCATCATGGGGTTTGTGTACTTGTGCCCGTTGGTTCTGTTACCGTTGGTCCTGTTATTAGTAGGTCATGTTTAGGACTGGTGGGAAAACTGATCTATATTCAGCCTTTGATTTCAATCCACAGCAATCTGATTGTTTACAGTCATTGAGTGAGTGCTATATTTTTTTACATTCATGATAAATCTTTTGAGAGAACAACAAGTGTTCTCTGTTGTACATTGCTATGATTTATTTGCTTATGTACAACAGTAATAGGGACAATGTAACGATGCAAACAGAACGTGGAAATCATTAGCTACATCTGCTGTGACTTCCCCCTTTGTTATATCTACAGGACTCAGTCACACAGCATTGCCATCCAACCCCGGGGCGAAATGGTTGACTTATTTCTGAACAATTTATATGAAATTGTAAAGCAGAGTTCCTACAAATGTCTGAGTTGAAATCTGCCGTGAAACAACCTTTTAAATCAGGTCTTTTGACTGTAGTTTTATAAGCTGAACCCAGACAAGATTAAGCTTCTCTTCTTCCTGCCCCATGCAGGATCTCACTATTTCCATAGACAACGCTCTGGGGACTTCGGTTCCAACTGCCAAGAACCTTGGTGTTGTCCTAGACCATACATGGGCAACTGGCGGCCCGGGGGCCACATGCGGCCCCACCTTCACTTAATGCGGCCCGCATGCAGGTTGATATTGGAGTACTGATATATATATTATTGATTTCAGCTGTTACAATTGCAAACATGGAAAAGTAGTTTAATGACTATGTTATTGTATTTTTCATGTCCAATGTATTTGTATTTCAGTTCATAAAGTTAACATAAGAACATATAAATGCATTTGAAATGAACAAATACAATTTAAAAAATATATATTTTCAGGATTCCACTTAAAAAATTGCAAAAATAGCAAATCTACAAGCTCAAAATGCGACGCGTTTTGAGCTTGTAGTAGATTTAAGCTTGTAGATTTTATCGTTCATTCATAGCATCCGGTGGAAACTGGAAACCATCATATATCCAAAACTTTTCCGGATTGAAATTCAAAAGTAGCAAAAATAGCTAGTTGCGTTTTGAGCTTCGTGATCAACCATTTTTGCTACTTTTGTATGACATTGTAGTATATGGTAAAGTAGTAATCTACCAAAATGGAAATATGAGGTTTCTACCTGACAGCAACTATAAGCAACATGTTGTAGTCGGGTAAAGGGGGTACTTTGATCCAGAAATCAGGAAAAGGTCGTACTGAAGCCATAAAAGTTTGAGAACCATACTTGTACATCGTTTCAATGTAAGATTATAGAGTTTTTGGATATTCTACTGTTGATAGGTTAATCACTACTGTAGGTTCTTGATTTACCTGTGATCCTAGATTTATTTAGCTTCAGCGTTAGTTCATGTAGACACAGAGGGCAGAAGTATTCTTACTTTATTCTCATTCGCTATAAGCTACTTCACACACGTACGCCCTCATTTCTCAGTGTAGTCCTTTTAAGCAGCTCTGCCCACTGCTCTTTTTAAATGTTCAGCTGTCAAAGCAGGTTGTGTGCTGTTTGTGTTGATGTTTATGTACATCTGTAACTTATGCTCTGCTCTGGGGGGTTCGTGATAGCAGATTCTGTGTTAGGATATGGTTAGAGAGAGCAGGGACATGCTGGGCCCCTGATTCAGCCCGGGAAAAAGAGTTGGAGAGGCCCTCATTGCGCGCTATAGAGAGAGATCTCTCTCTATAGCACTGCTGCTACTCAAAGATTTGTGACAAAGAGACAAGCCAGTGGGCCAATTACATGAGTTATATTTCGCCGTTGTCGGGTGGAAACCTTGGATGTCCAAAACCGTTTTTTTGAATTTATCATTTTAAAAATGATTTAGTGAAAACAGCCGATTCTCAAGCGTTGTGTGCTTGTAGATCTGCTGTTTTCACTACTTTTGTGCGACGGCCTTGTATGATGAAGCAGGGCTTTGCTTTGCGAAAAAATTTACACATTTGAAACTTGGAGATACAATGTTTCTGCCCGACAGTGACGATTTACTTTGTTGGCCGCCCAGCCCCCAAAATGGAACAAAGGCCGACAATGTATTTATTTTTTATTTTTTCCTAATGGCCGGCCGTTCGGGAGTTGTCCCGCTTTTCCCAATGGCCAGCACGTCCCTGAGAGAGAGAGAGAGATAGTAGGTAAGTAAGTAAGTAAGTAAGTAAGTACGTAAGTAAGCAATGAAGTGTGGCAATGAACTTGAAGTTGGAGTTGACTTAACATTTACTCTTGCTACCTGCTATGTGAGGATGGGTACCTCGGGAACACACTTGCCCCTCCCTGTTGTGTTGAGATTAACTGAACCACCTGTCACTGTTGGTGCTGAACGTAAAGATGGCTTCCCGACAGCAATACTTGTGTGACATTAGATGCAACAAATAAGGTTTTTACATGTGTGGATTACACAGATAATAAACAGGTTCCACATTCTCATTTTTTGGTTGTTGAGGTGCGTTCATCTCGGGCAAAACACATCAACACGACACATAATTACTTTGAACGACATGATTTACTAATGATATTATAATATAATGGGAGGTACAGTACGTGGTCTTTATGCGTCAGAAGTCCAGTCTATGTTTATTGTCCTGTTTGACAGAGATTGCAGTTTACAGTACATTAAGAAAACAAAATACACATGGAAGACATCCTTGCACATCTTAACCACACCGGCTGGTAGAGGTCCAGGAGTAATATTATCAACAGAAAACGGCAAAAGTACCAAATCGTGGCACTTTATTGAATTAGTGTGTTGCACTTGCCTCCCTTAGAGTCCAAAACTGTAGCAAAGCAACTTAAGAAAGTAAGAAATATATTACAAATTCCTTGCAGGATTTAACATATAACTCCTCTTTAGGATTTGGCCTCCATTTGTTCCTTTCCCAGACCAAATGATCCCACAAAACCTGTTGCGGTTGGGGCTCTGCGGGGACCTCTATATTGTTAGTGCTCCGAGGTCTTAATCGTGTTTGCAGAGAGTTTGGGGCTGTTATCATGCTGAAAGACGATGTTGTTGTGTAGTAGTTAGTTCTTTCCCAAAGGCACAGCAACTCTGCATCTGTTTAATACCATTTGAAATTCGGGCACAGTCTCTCCATGAGACTTTTTTATTTTTTTAAATGTATCTTCTGTATGTGCTTTGCTCAATGATCACATCTGAGCACACGTCTGTGTATGTTTTGAATGTTGAATAGTCAGTTATTTCTGTACTGTAAGTCAAAATAATAGGATAATGTACTGTAGCAGTACTACAAGTCTGGGCAATATATTAATACCAGTAATACTCCCTAAATCGGGAGAAAAGCGACCGTCAGGTCGCATACACAAACTCTGGTGTTATGGTTTGGCAGCCTTGGAGTGTGTGTGAAAAGTTTGGCATGGATCGGGGCAACGGTGGCGGAGATATGAGTAGGGGAAAAGTGTGACGTGTGAAGTGACTGACAGACTGACAGATGGACTGACAGCCGGTGGAGGTTTTGATAGTAACTGCGACCTAACGGTTGCAATTATGTCGATATTGTGATATAAACCTAGAAATTGTCTGCACACACACATCCTTACTCCAGTTGCCTTAACCCATTTAGGCCTAGAATTATTGAATGCTTTTAACTAGTGAAAAATAGCAGATATACAAGCTCACAGCGAGCTTGTAGATCTGCTATTTTTGAAAAAGTCGTGAAAATGTTTGCAAATCTTTGAATATGTATTAAGCGAACATTTGTAACTCAAATGTTGCTTCTGGGTGGTCCCTGGAACTAAATATTTTGAGATGGGGGTCCGTGGCCAAATAAATATCATTTTGGGGGTCCTTCACATGAAAAGGTTTGAGAACCACTGACATAGTAGTCTCTCAAGAACAGACTAACTGAGCTCCAGTTAAGTGAAAAGGACCTTTTCTTTGACGATGGCTGGCCAGATTGCTGACATAGAAACATAGGTTTTTCAAAAAATCTTTCAAAAGACACTTATAGAATCGGGTCAAAATTCTAATTTTCACGATTTTTCTAAAATAGCAGATCTACAAGCTCGCAGCGTGGCACTCGGTGCCGCGCTGGGAGCTTGTATATCTGCAATTTTTCAATAGTTAAAGCATAAAATAACGATACGCAATAATGTGTACCCGTTTGCGGTCATATAAGTAGTTTTACTGTACCATTGTTTGCTGATGCAGTATACAGTACCACTCACTCTGACATTGAAAATGTACTTTCAGCACACACAACCCAACGATGATCAGCACATTCTTCTGACAAATGGTATTCAAAGTCAATGATTGATATACTTCCTGTGAAAAAGTTGTAGTCTTTGACGATGACTGTCCTATTATTACTTCTTTTCAGTGAGACATCTCCTCCCCATTTAATGCATACTTATGTTGAATAACTTGAGCTGGAATTCATTTGGAGTTACAGACTCCAAGTTATACTGGTTCAGACTAGCACCGGCTTCAGGTTGTGGGCAGTTACTTTACTTAAAAGAAAGTATTCGGAGACGCCACAGCTTCCACAAATGTAAAAAGGGTTGAAGAAACTAATGCAAGCAGTGTAATGTCATCGTCATCATCAATGGGGTCTGTCTCCACCTTCTAGGGACAGATTTGAAGTTCATAGTGGTGCAGCTAGTGCAGGCTGTCCATATCCCACGTACAATCAGCAGCTAATTTACATCCACCAGTCAAGGAAAGGTCCAGGCCTGCTTGCGAGTGGACATGCAGCTGTCTTGTATTTCATATCATCGTTGCCGGGTATTTATCATTTTAAAAACGATCTAAACTAGTGAAAACAGCTGATCTACAAGCACACAACGCCGTTGTGTGCTTGTAGATCTGCTGTTTTCACTACCTTTGTGTGACGGCCTTGTATGATAAATGAGGGCTTTACTTTGTGAAAAAACGTACACATTTGAAACTTGGAGATACAAGGTTTCTGCCCCGACAGTGACGATATTTTATACCATGTTGACAACAAAACTAAAAATGATTTCCCAGATTTATATATATACATTAACAGTTTTAACATTAAAAAAATTCTGCAAAACAATAGATCTACAATATCTCACAAGGCGTCACATTGCAACTTTTGTATATAAACCTTAACCTTGGTTATGGAGAGTCAAAGCAATTCACTTCATTTCTATAGGATACTCTACATCCATAACCCCTTGAATACGAGTCACATGCTTTCCTAACACGGAACCTACATTTTAGACGTAACATCTTGCTGATCAGATGGCACAAAGAGTATTTTATGTTCTCCCTGCAACAATGATTGTAATTTACCCAAAATTGCGTAAATGCATTCACACAATCAATTTGCGAACCGCTCGGATGAAAAGCACGAGACATTCTATAAATACAATTAAGCCATCAATTTCCAGATGCTCCTACAGCTGCCATCTCTCATAGGAACAGAAAATGTTCAATTAGCAGAACTAATTGAATACCACACCGCCTATAGTAATATGTTCAATTTGCTTTTGATGGCTTCATTGGAGATTTATTTTGGCACATGAATACGGAAGAAACGGTATTAGAAGTGCTAAAATGTACACCTGCTTTATAATGATCTGGAATGTGTGTAATTAGATAACAGATGTAAAAGCTCATGTGAAAGAGGTGACAAAAGGCAATTTGGTGAGCCATGTCTCTAACTTTTCTGTGAAGTGAAAAGTATAGTAAAGTACTTGTGCAGGCTTAGTTGTGAAACATATATTGAGGCTGTTTCAAGGTTACATGCAGAGGAAGTTATACCTGACATTAATATTTGTTGTAAAGTAACTACTGTACTCAAGTGCTAGTAAGACGCCCTAAGGGCAAAAAGCTAAGTCACGCACATGGGCGCGTGCTCATGGGCACGTGCACATGGGCGCGTGCACGCATCTGCCTGGGTGACGGCAGACTCTGGGCTAACGCTGTCACTTTGGCATGGGATCAACTTTGTCCAAAAAAACGCACAGACCTGGTTGTTTGTTTGTTGGTTGTTGCCAAAATATGGTCATATTTTCCCAAATATGGAGATGACTGACACCAAATGAGAATGACACAAGATTTCCATATATGGGCATTCCCAGATATGGGCTTAATATTGATGACAGAGATCTCCATATATGGGCATAAAAGGGACAAGGATATGTATTAATGACATCATCAAGACATCAGATCACGCCTCATGTCACTTTCACATGTGATGCCTCATTAACTTTTAATGAGGCGTCAGCGTGACATGTGACGGACTGACGGACATGATCTGCAGGTTTTCATACTAAATAGAAGAGGGCCATGTGAGAAGCTATATATATATATATGGATAGGGGCACCGGTAGCGGAGATAAGAGTAGGGCAAAAGTGTGACGTGACGGACAGACAGACATAGTAACCTGACGGTCGCAACTATAGTTACTTTGCAGATATAAATTACCAGTAAGACTCCCTAATCGGGAGATAAGCGACCGTTGGTCGCTTATCTCCACAAATAGGCCAAAAGTTTGTTTTACCAATTATCAAGACATACGGGCAGTTGACAGTTTGCCATGGTTACTCATTGAAGTTGAATCTCCATATATGGAGACATAAGTTGCTCATACCATAGCAACCATGTTTTTTACAGGGCCTGGGATTGATGACATCAGAAATCTCCATATATGGGCATGAAAGGGATTTTGTTTCTGGAAATATGTCTGTGGGGTGCCACATTTGGAATAAAACACTTACATCACACATCTGGATATCCATACAGCCCATCTAGTTTGCCTGTGTCCATTTATGCCCATATATCTGATGACATTGGGACAATGATCTCCATATATGGGCATAAAACTTATGTTAATTAGTAAAGCCTGGGGATCTCCATATATGGGCATGAGGGGTACCCTAAAAGGTCATCATCTGGGAATAGCAAATATAGTTATCCTAGAAAGTGAAAATCTTACATCAAAGGCCATAACTACCTACCTACCACCATACTGCATTCCTCATTAAACTACCTACCAGTAAGATGCCTATAGGGAGAAAAGCAAAGGGCGAGGTTGCACCATTTCTTGGTCTTCTGGCCAGTGATGTATATCTGACCATTTAACCATATATGGAGACATCTGGTACCCAAAGATATTCACAGATATGGGCTTAATATTGATGACATAAGGGATCTCCATATATGGGCGTAAAAGGGATTTGGTTCCCCTGGCATCACAGGGATCTCCATATATGGGCATAAAATGGATTTGGTTACCCTGGCAACACGGGGATCTCCATATCTCCATATATGGGCATAAAAGGGATTTGGTTCCCCTGGCATCACAGGGATCTCCATATATGGGCATAAAAGGGATTTGGTTCCCCTGACATTACAGTGATGTCAGTGGCTGGTTCTACAGAGGGGATCTCCATTTATGGGCATAAAAGGGAATGTATGTATGATGATGTCAGATATCATAGACGTCATAGGACTTTCACATAACGAATAACTGAGTAAGCATGTAAACCCGTAAAATCTATATTTGGGCATGGCTGATTTATGACCTCATCATGATGACACGAGCAAACACAGCTGAATTGTATAAATGATCAGTGCAGAGACCAACAGAAGTATTTGACCAAGACTCTTCGATTTAAACATCAACAAAGGTGTGACGTTTGTTGATGGTCACAAAGGTGTGACGGACGGACGGACGGACGGCCGGTGGAGGTTTTCATAGTAAACTGCTCCCTGACGGTCGCAATAATACCAGTAAGACTCCCTAATCGGGAGATAAGCGACCGTTGGTCGCTTATCTCCACAAATAGGCCAAAAGTTTGTTTTACCAATTATCAAGACATACGGGCAGTTGACAGTTTGCCATGGTTACTCATTGAAGTTGAATCTCCATATATGGAGATAACCTACGCATCACACTAAGTCTGACCTCACCAGCCCATATTTGGGCATGAGCAACTTATGTCTCCATATATGGAGATATGATGACATCACACAGTCCTCAGCCGATGATGTGGCGTGATGTCATACAATACACAAACGAGCCCTACAGTATAAAGGGGCAATTCTTGCCAGGAAAGAAGCATTTCTTCGACTCAGACCTTATCGCCAGGGTTGGCTTATAGCAGCTGTCGGTAGGACCATATATGGATTCTGTTAGTGTGGATCTCCTAACAGGGCACATCTGGGATACAATCCCTTTTATGCCCATATATGGAGATCCCTAACAGAATCCCTTTCATGCCCATATATGGAGATCCCTAACAGAATCCCTTTTATGCCCATATATGGAGATCCCTAACAGCATCCCTTTTATGCCCATATATGGAGATCACTAACAGCTAACAGAATCCCTTTTATGCCCATATATGGAGATCCCTAACGGAATCCCTTTTATGCCCATATATGGAGATCCCTAACAGAATCCCTTTTATGCCCATATATGGAGATCCCTAACAGAATCCCTTTTATGCCCATATATGGAGATCCCTAACAGAATCCCTTTTATGCCCATATATGGAGATCCCTAACAGAATCCCTTGTATGCCCATATATGGAGATCCCTAACAGAATCCCTTTTATGCCCATATATGGAGATCCCTAACAGAATCCCTTTTATGCCCATATATTATGGAGAAATCCCTGCTCTGAGTATCTGACATCAGTGTGATGTCACCTGTTTATGCCCATATATGGAGATCCCTGCTCTGCGTATCTGGTTGCTATGGTAAACAGTTGGTTGCTAGGGTAAAAAAACATGGTTGCTATGGTAAACAGTTGGTTGCTAGGGTAAACAGTTGGTTGCTAGGGTAAAACCATGGTTGCTAAGGTGGTTGCTAACGTACACTAACAGACCAGCAACAACAGACTGTTGCCACAGCAACGTACACAAAGGTTTGTGTACACATGTGCTGTGATGTCATACTGATGCGGAGATATGAGCAGGGCAAAGGTGTGACGTGTGACGTGTGACGTGTGACGGACGGACGGACGGACGGACGGACGACCGGTGGAGGTTTTCATAGTAAACTGCTCCCTGACGGTCGCAATTACCAGTAAGACTCCCTAATCGGGAGATAAGCGACCGTTGGTCGCTTATCTCCACAAATAGGGCAAAAATTTGTTTTTCCAAAATCTTACTGGTCCATGTTGATGACATGAGTGTAGACATGCTGTGTAGTGATATTCGTGCATGAAAGGGATTTTGTTTCTGGAAATATGTCTGTGGGGTGCCACATTTGGAATAAAACACTTACATCACACATCTGGATATCCATACAGCCCATCTAGTTTGCCTGTGTCCATTTATGCCCATATATCTGATGACATTGGGACAATGATCTCCATATATGGGCATAAAACTTATGTTAATTAGTAAAGCCTGGGGATCTCCATATATGGGCATGAGGGGTACCCTAAAAGGGCATCATCTGGGAATAGCAAATATAGTTATCCTAGAAAGTGAAAATCTTACATCAAAGGCCATAACTACCTACCTACCACCATACTGCATTCCTCATTAAACTACCTACCAGTAAGATGCCTATAGGGAGAAAAGCAAAGGGCGAGGTTGCACCATTTCTTGGTCTTCTGGCCAGTGATGTATATCGGACCATTTAACCATATATGGAGACATCTGGTACCCAAAGATATTCACAGATATGGGCTTAATATTGATGACATAAGGGATCTCCATATATGGGCGTAAAAGGGATTTGGTTCCCCTGGCATCACAGGGATCTCCATATATGGGCATAAAATGGATTTGGTTACCCTGGCAACACAGGGATCTCCATATCTCCATATATGGGCATAAAAGGGATTTGGTTCCCCTGGCATCACAGGGATCTCCATATATGGGCATAAAAGGGATTTGGTTCCCCTGACATTACAGTGATGTCAGTGGCTGGTTCTACAGAGGGGATCTCCATTTATGGGCATAAAAGGGAATGTATGTATGATGATGTCAGATATCATAGACGTCATAGGACTTTCACATAACGAATAACTGAGTAAGCATGTAAACCCGTAAAATCTATATTTGGGCATGGCTGATTTATGACCTCATCATGATGACACGAGCAAACACAGCTGAATTGTATAAATGATCAGTGCAGAAACCAACAGAAGTATTTGACCAAGACTCTTCGATTTAAACATCAACAAAGGTGTGACGTTTGTTGATGGTCACAAAGGTGTGACGGACGGACGGACGGACGGACGGACGGACGGACGGACGGACGGACGGACGGACGGACGGACGGACGGCCGGTGGAGGTTTTCATAGTAAACTGCTCCCTGACGGTCGCAATAAAACATACACTTTACTTTTGGTACATTAAGTACTTTTACTTAGTTATAACACATATTATTTCTACATTTCAGTATTAATACTTTTACTAAAGTAAAATACGTGAGTACTTTTTTCCACCACTGATCATTGGGATATTAATTCAGATGTAGCTTATCATTTTCTGGAGATTAGCACCAGAACGAGGCAACATTTGGTCAACATCATCTAAGAAAAGAGCTCTATCTTCCCTGCACGTGTTCTTTGAGCTGATGCCTTGTGGGCTGAGCCTTGGGCCATCCTGTGCTCTGATGTGCTATTTCAAAGGATAATTTAGCAAAAGAAAAACGCACATAATCAGCAGCACTGCGAGGGACACCTTGTTTTGGGCCGGAATTTCACAGAGAACCACGTAGAATGAAGATTCTTGGAAACGCATAGCTCCAAATTCCACTGGCAGCAGTTAGAATGCACCAGAAAAGGGCCTGATGATTCTGACCTAAAGTTTGTCTCACACAATAGGCCTGTTCAGTTGCAACACAACATCAGGCAAAGAATAGGTTGCTATGACTCCAAGCATGTAAACAGTGTTAATGATGGAGGGGTGAATAACAGATACTGATGATGAATACACAGGCCATGACCGCCCTCTGATGCAGTGGTTCTCGGAGTGGGATCTGGGGAACCCCAGGGGTCCTTGAAGGGGATCCCCAGCAACATGAGCAAATATACAGTATCAGTTTATAACCCTATTGTATACGCATCAGCTATGTTGTTATTGGTTGAAGAGAACAATGAAACATAGTGTATAGGTTAATGAATCACTGGTGTCCCTATTCGGGGGCAAAAATGTATTACATTTATATATATATATATTTCCGTAGATGTCTCATGTCTGACGTCATAGACCACATGAGACAGACACAATATTTCCATTTATGGGCATTCCCAGACATGGGCCTAATATTGATGACGGAGATCTCCATATATGGGCATACAAGGGACAGGATATGTATTAATGACATCATCAAGACATCAGATCACGCCTCATGTCACGCTCACATGTGATGCCTAATTAACTTTTAAGGAGGCGTCAAGCCTCAGCATGACATGTGACAGACGGACGGAAGGACATGATCTGCAGGTTTTCATACTAAGCAGCTAAAATAGCTCAGTAGATAGCTGATCTACAAGCTCACAACATGTCGTTAGATTGTGGATCGACAGTTTTTTTATTTATTTATTTTAATCCTCAATGGTATTTCGCTTCTGGATTTCTGGAAAAGGATCATTAAATCGACGTGGGACAGTTTGAAGCATGCCTAATACTTTTATCTCTCCCCCTTTACAAAGAAATCGTTAGCATCATCATGCACACTAGGTACAAGTCAACATTGACCCCAATCGCTATGCAATTCTATGACTGGTGAAGAAAACTCACCTCCCCCCGGCACTGTGGTGGTATCTCCCAGCAATTATTTGGAGCAAGCCCACTGGAGGAGCCATCTGAAGCTGATTTCAATTTGCACACACAAACACAAGGGAGCGTGTGCCTTTAAAATCTTTAATTGAGATGGATTGGGTCATCCAATTAACCCCAGCACTCTTGGGCGTCTTTCACGCGCTTGAAGCCTTTGCTTTTGGGTATTGTCACAAATCTTTAAGTCACCGCAAAACTGGTACACCTTTCCTCATAGCCATTATGAAGCTTAATTGGGTTGAGCCCTTTATCAAATCATTGCCGTCAGGCGGAAACCTTGTAGGTCTACGTCTAAAACTGTTAAGGGGAGCACACACTGAACGCGAACGGCTGCGCAGCGTCGTGTCGCGGTATCGACGCATGTGAAATTGTGAAGTGCCGCGCGGTAACCCCAACTGGACGCGGCGCGCTGCCACACAGCACATCCATTTCCTCTGGTGGGGAGAACCATGGGAGAACATGTTCAACGCGCGGAAACGCTGGAAAAATAGAACAGCGGCGTATCGGCGCGGCAGGCGAGGCGGCAGACCCGCGACTGCGCGCGTCTGACGCCGCCGGTGTGGGTTAGTTCATTGAAAATAATGGGGCCGTATGTTTTGACGCGATGCTTCCGCGCCGCCTCCGCGTCCGGTGTGTGTTCCCCTTTACTTATCATAACAATGTAAAACAGGAGCTGTGTTCCAATGGATCCAATGTAGTTGCGACCGTAGCTACTTAGTATGAAAACCTCCAGCTCATGTCTGTCTGTCCGTCCGTCCGTCCGTCTGTCCGACACTCTTCTGACTCTTCTTCGACCTCAAAGTTTTCGAATAGTCGAATATTCGACAGGACTGTCCAAACTGTCAAATATTAATTGTGAAAATAGACGATCTACATGCTCACAACGCCTCGCAAATTTATCTGCGGAACCGAGTCACATTAAATGTAATACCTACAGTTCCAAGTGCTTGTCAGGGTGGGGGTCCCCAGTTCAAATATGTTTATTTTGGGGGTCACAGCCTAAAAAGTGTTGAGAACCCCTGGTATAAAGCATAAAAAAATTCATCCACCAGGGGCATTGACAACTCATTCTTATGACTTCCTATCTAGCCAAGCTTTATAAACTATATATTTCTTAAAGAGAAAACAATAAAAAAATTAAAATAAGCGAATATTTGACTTCGGTGAACAACGTCGAATAGTGACTTTGATATTCGAATATTTGGTGAATGCCCTACACACATCATCCCAGCTCAGCAGAAGGATATAGCTGACCTGTTCTGACATCACAATGATGTTGCAAATTAATTCCGTCCTTATCCCTTTTATGCCCATGTATGGAGATCCTTGATGTCATAATTTTTTTTAAGCCCATATCTGGGAATGCCCATATATGGATTTATTGTGTCGGTCTCATGTGGTCTATGACATCAAACATCTATGATGTCAGACGTCAGACATCAGTCATCTCCATATTTGGGACAATATGACCACATTTTGGCGAACCCACCAGGTTTGTGCATTTGTTTGGGTCAAAGTTGATTAATAGTCTTTAAAAGACAAAGAAGCAGTGGTAATCACAAACTGAAGCCAAAGTGCCAATATTTATTTTATGATGCAGAGGGAAAGTTGATCCTATGCTTTTTATTTTTTGTTTTGTTTATTTGATTATTTGCCATAGCAACAGTGTTTGCCAGCAGTCTGCTGTCACCCAGGCAGATGCGTGCGCGCTCCCATGTGCACGCTCCCTTATGCAGCCCTAAAGGGCGAGGTCGTTTCTCGCCCTTAGGGTGTCTTACTGTGGTTATTATTTAGTCACTGTTGAACTTTAATCACTTCAAAAAATGCTCAAACTTAGCAAATAATACCGATCTACAAGCTCACAATGTGTCGCATAATTGTCACTACTTTTGTGTAACACTTGAAATATGGAGATGGAGGTCTATGCCCAACAGCAACAAAATAAAATACAGCCTCTTTCTTTCTTTCTTTCTTTCTTTCTTTCTTTCTTTCTTTCTTTCTTTCTGTAAAAAGGCAATGAACAAAATGTATTATTTATTATTTATTTATTATGTATCTGTCATGTTTCTCCTCTAGAACATCTGAAAAGTGTTGAATGATAATGTGACAATACAGAATAATTAAGTCATTTGTATTATATGGGTAACAATCCATGTTCAAAAAACGGTGTATTGAATCGACCAAAATTACAAACTGAACTGACCCCAACCTGACCTTGAATGCTTGAAACAACACAACAGCACGCCGTGTTCTTGTGTCCTTGTAGTGATGTCAACAGACATCAAAACAAAGGGGAGCCTTACAAAGAAGAAGAAAAAAAACACAGCTTAAAATGTAACTAATACCTCCAGACAATAGCCTAGGTAAATAATTAAATTAATTCATGAATGAATTTTGAATGAACCAAAAGAAAGGTCGGCGGCGCCGAAGTTGAAAGTACCCTCTCTGTCTGTTTTTAATTATAGATAATAAGAACTGCTATATTTAATTGTTAAGGGGAAGGGAAGCAGACTCTTCTTTTGGGGCAATTTGATTTGAGACGGAGCTCTTCAAGCCAGAGAGAACAGCCAGGAGTTATGCCGAGAAAATGATCTTAATTATTTAATCCATATCATTTATGCATCATGTGGGAGAAATTACAGGTGCTCCATTTATGGAACAAACACGACAACCAAACAAATATTTGTCCACATTGGTTTGTGTCATTTAAGAACAATATGTCTCATTTAACTAGCTAATAAGATATGCATGTATTAAAGCAACAATTTTCAATATAACATCCTAGAAGAAAGGAAAACAAAAACACACAAACTTGGATTTCATTATTTGATATCCCTAACAGAGGACTGTAAGAAAAACAATGTAATTTTGGCTACCAAATACATATTACTCCACAAAGAAATTAAGACCATTTGATTAAATTATAAATTATAATGGGGGTCACATTTTCAATTGCTGGATTGACAAATCTCTTTTTCTTAACTCATCGACTTTGGTCATTCCCTGCCACGCTTTCAGAGATTTTCACTTACCTTTGAAAAATCATATTCAGCGTCGCTCCGATTTCTCAAAAGATGCCCACAGGTGTCTTCGAATTGGAAAATAATCCCTGTCCACTCGCAACGATCCACTCCAAAGATATCCGCTTCCGCGTCCACCTCGCTTTCGCTACTCGTCCCATGGACTAACACTATGAGGCTTTTTCCTTATTTTTCCCCAAAAAAGTGAAAGCTGTTTTTGTTCCGATTACGTTATCGTGTGTCAGGTGACCTTCCAGTTACCCCGAAAATAATAGATGACAAAAAAAAATAAAGTGTCTATTTGAGAACATTTCATTGGAATTTTAGAATGCCTTCACCCATTTCTACCTATCTTCATAATGCTCCTCAATAATAATGCTCATGATAAAATGGTAAAAAAAAAAAAAAAAAAAATCTACTCTGTCTGTGTTGAAGGACTGTGAACACTTCAGAAACCCGCCTAACAGTGACAGCATCGTTAGGCTTTTTTTCTTAACAAGATTTCAAATGTTTTATTTAGATGTGTAATTATTAACGTGAGAACAATGGCTTTCATTATAGCATTCTAACTTTCCAGGAATAGAATATCTGTTGTTTCTAGCTGTCCACAGCCCTCCTCTGAGACACAGACCGAGTAGACAAAAATGGCACTGTGAATGGGTGAAGTCGTCCTAATATTCTTTCTGTGTTCCATACTGCACACTGCATTCTACTTAGTGTGAAATTCCATCCATTCATTTTAAGTTTGGCTTAAAATAATCTGAGTCTGACCATTAATTTGCACAAAAAACATCCAAACTTAGTTTGAACATGGCTCTTCAAGAGGTAGGGATGGGACGATATGAACATTTCATATCACGTTTATTGTGACCAAAGAAATTGCGATTTACGATATTATCGCGATAATCAAAATCCATTATCCTGGGGCGGAACATTTCCCCCAAAAAATAGCTGATCTACAAGCTCGTGATACGAGCTTGTAGATCGTCTATTTTTTGGCAAAGACATAGAGTGAAAAAAGGATGTATCAGTACGTATATTAGTACATTTGACCAATTATAGAGGGTTTAAGTGGTACCGGATATGCAGCTCGGCAAATAAAAGATGAATTGATCCCAGTGCATGACGGAGGACGATATCACGATAAATTAACTCTCCACGATACGATTATTGTGGGTGTTTTTTATCACGATGAACGATAATATCGCGTATCTTCCCATTCCTAGCAAGAGGCACGCTGTCTATAACAGTGTTTGACTGTACTTGTGCTGTTTTCACATTTCTGTCGAATAAAATATTCAATCAATCAATGGAAACCTTTGTATGGACGCTGCCAGTAGGCCACAGAAGTACCTCTAGTAATAATACTATACTTTTAGAAATATTTAGCCTATTGAAATAATCCTGGTTGAGCGTTAATGTGTTATGCCTAATTAATGCTTCATTCTCACTGGAAATTACAGACAAAAAGACCAACATAGGCCTACCTATGAATTTGTGCCGATCGCAGTATTGTTAGAATAAGTAGACGTTGCCATGGTAACGGCTGACAGAATAATCTTTTCTGGTATTGCACATGCTTTAATAAACGGCAGTTGCCAGGCAGAACAGCTGCATTGCAACTGATTCCCCATGTAGCTGAGGGCACTACAGTGCAATCAGTGCTGGACAAAGTATCCCGTATACTCAAGTAAATACTTACTTACAAAAAAAAAGTACAAATTATGAAGTGTGCTTGTATTCATTTCATTACACTGATGTCTTAGTTAGAACACTGGTTCCCAAGCAGTGGGTCGGGACCCATTTATGGGACACGTAAAAATCCCATTTTCTTTTTCTACATTATATATATATATATATATATATATATATATATATATAAAACATATTAATTGTATAGCCCACGCTTTAAAACAAACAAACAAACAAATCTAAGAAATTCCATAAAACATAAAACATTGTAATAATTAAGAAGTAGTGAAAATAGCTGATCTATAAGCTCACAATGCTGCGCGAAGCGACGCGTTGTGCGCTTATAGATCTGCTGTTTTCACTTGTTTGGGTCCCGGTCAACGCCTAATCTCTCTTTTGGGTCTCAACCTGAAAAGTTTGAGAACCACTGTCTTGGAACATTTAAAAGAAAAAAAGTAAATACATAAAAGAAGAAGAAAAAATTTAGCCGAGCATGTAGATCGGCTATTTTCACTGTATTTGAAATAGAGCTAATAGTGGTTCATTCATAATATATTAATATTATCCTAGACATGTAGTTGAGTCAAAATACAATATTTCTATTTGAAATGTAGCGGAGTGAAGAGCCAACAACCAAACACTCCAAAAATGTACGAATTGTAGTCCTTTTTGTGTTCTTTTAATACGCTTGATAATTGATATGGTCTAATTTTGATTTCAACGTTTTTATTCAATATGATTTATTTAAACTATGTTAATGCGTTCCGCAAAAGGGTAGCAATTACCGTACCATTAATCACAATCTAATTACAGTCAGTGGCTAAATTGTGACACAAAGCCTCCATTTCCTGAAGGTATTAATACAAGTCTGTCATTTAGAGTTACGAGCAGAAAGGGAATGTTAAGAAAGTCCTCCCTAAATAGCAGAAGTCACACTATAGTCTTTGACTCTTGTATGTATGTTTGTACGTTATGCCTGTCTGTCTGTCTGTCTGTCTGTCTGTCTGTCTGTCTGTCTGTCTGTCTGTCTGTCTGCCTGCCTGCCTGCCTAACCTCTCTCTCTCTCTCTCTCTCTCTCTCTCTCTCTCTCTTTCTGTCTCTCTCATCCTCATAATAAAACCGGACTGCTCTGGTTGCTGCCGTGAGATTGTTGCCTTAACACGGATTATGCCTCACAGTAATGATCCCCTTATGCACAGTGTGTCTATAAAGAGGGGGGGAGGGGGGGCGGGTGTACTGGGAAACTGGTCCTAAATACGAGGGAAATGTTGGACGAACATCGGCAATTCTGCATAATGGAGGCCTGTTAGTCGCAAAATGAATTCTGCTTAGCAATGTATAAAATAGCCGGGAGTACAGGCTTTCAGGCGGAGTCATTTGGTGGTTGGAATGAAAAGCCCCCTCTGCAGTGAAATGATGGTCAACAATCACAGAAATACTTTTGACGGCGTGCCCATTAAAGCACCGAGCTTACATGTCGTCGTTGTCGGGTGGTAAACCTTGTATGTCCAAAACCGTTCGTTATGTATTTATCGTTTTAAAAACGATCTGAACTAGTGAAAACAGCTGATCTACAAGCACACAACGCCTTGCACCGCGAGGCGTTGTGTGCTTGTAGATCTGCTGTTTTCACTACCTTTGTGTGACGGCCTTGTGTGATGAAGCAGGGCCTTACTTTGTGAAAAAACATACAAATTTGAAACTTGGAGATGCAAGGTTCCTGCCCGACTGTGACGATCTGAGTTAGTGGGTTATGTGAGTGGCATCTTGTAACATTCATTTTAAAAGCACGTAGTGCAGATCGTTTTGTATGCACTCAAGAAAGATTACAGTATGTAGGGATACAAGCATCAACCAAATAACATATCATTATTGCTGCTTCTCCCCGTAGGTTTACATTTTGGGCACATCATCCTTTTTTCCCTTTTGGAACTTAATTGCATATTTAGTAAATATCGTCAACTGGTACATGGTTGACGATACGATACAAGGACGATATTGGTTCATGGCGAGACGATTCGATTCAATGATTTAAAATATATATATATATATATATGATATAGTAACTATTTAGCAAAGATGTTTTTACGGGAAAAATCCATTATTATGGATATAAATAAGTAAACACTGTGATTCTCTAGCAAATACATGGACATTATATTTCAACACATGTGGACATGAACACAGAGATTACACACATTTATCGATAGACCAATAATTAGCTATATGGAATGGAAAAGTAATTAAATCCCTCTTTTTCATTTTCCTTCTTAAAATTGCTAAATACAAGGCACAAATACTTAGTTTCCATACAATCAATTATTTGCACTGCAAAACGATTCGATACCGATTATTATCTGCATTGTAAAACGATACCGAAACGATACAAAGCCAAAACGGTACGATATATGCTTTTGCGATTTTTCGATTCAGTTACTATATCGTTACACCCCTAATATTTACTATACACCTCACTCCACTGTCAATAGAACCCAATGTTTGTTGCTCAAGCAATGCTAAAGACTCTCTTTTTTTTTACAAAGTATTTGGTCATCTTTTTTTTATTTATAATTATTAATAAAATTGCTTTATTCCCACACAATACTGAACATTGTTGTGAACCACATTACAATAGGCCCATGATCGCAATTATTTGAGATAATGCTTTCAAAATAATATGCAAAACAGCAGATCTACAAGCTCAACACGTCACAATGTGACCCGTGAGCTGACAGATCAGCTATGATCTGTATTCTGTAGGCATCAAGTTAATGCGTATGACATTTTTCATTGTACAGTATATTTAAAGGACAACTTTGTTTTTTTACAACAAGGGTTCATATTTTAGATTGTAATTAGAGAAAAGAAAAAGTGAGTGTTAAAATGTTTTCATTTGCTTCGTTCTATTATTTTATCGTGTTTACCGTGCTAAAATATGGGGCATGCATACAAGTGGCTAAATATGTCTTTATAGACACAATAAGCCAGCAGTTTCTTTATTGCTATTTACAGTAATACTTCTAGCCCTCATAAGTCACATCCTACCATGAAAGGTTGTGTTGTATCTTGGGAATGGGCTTATTCTGTGTAAAATGACATATTTAGCCCCCAACCACTGAAATAAGAATCTCTAAAATAATAGAAAGAAGTAAATGAAATCATTTTAACACTCATCTTTTATATTCTTTAATTACAATCTAAAATTATGAACCCTTGTTGTAAAAAACTAAAGTTGTCCTTTATCTGCCTTGTGCATGCAATTTCAGTTATACAGCCTAAAAGACGGACTTTTTTGATTCACGTTCCAATGTTAAATGCCAAAAACACAATTAAATTATTCATCGCAATTATTTGTATGACAATTAATCGTCCAGTAAAATGTCATGATCGTGACAGGCCTACATTACACTCACTGCCCTCAGTTCCTAGTCCTGTTGTTCAACGTTTGCACACTTGTAATGTAAATGTAAATGTAAATTGACATCATGTCTTGCGATTGCGAGAATCATAAGCATCGTTTGAACTGCAGCATCCAAACGCCAGCAAAGATGCCTTTCAACGTTCCTTCTTTTTTTCCTTTCCAGTGGCGTCAGTTCAGCAAAAGCTAGGGTATGGCAAAGATGGGAGTCCTCATGGAAAAGAGGCATTACAAACGGTTCTATTGTGAAAATAGCAGATCTACATGCATGTAGATCGGCTATTTTCATAATGTAAAAAAAAAAATCATTTTTTTTCCAGTTTTTTTACACAGGTTTCTACGGTTTCTTGGGCTGGATATGGCAGCCTGGAATGGTTGTTCAAGTGCAGCTAAACTTGGCATGTTAGTAAACGTGCCATAATTAACAATAATGCATTGCACCTGTGCAGCTGACCTGCGGAACCTGGGAATATACCATTTTGTCAAGATGGGGAGAATACAAGTGTGGAGAATATCTTACAATAAATGCGAGAAATCTCTGTGAGTATGTATGTATGTATCTCGAGAACCGTTCGTCCCACCGGCTTCAGATTCGGCACGTGCGTTCCCCGCCGCGGCACGGAGTGCAGTGCCGGGCCTCGGCCCGACCCGATGCACGGTTTTTCCGAACCAGCGGAGAATATCGTTGACATCAGGCTGTTTCTGAGGAAACCGGCGCAAGCGCTGACTCATTGTGACATCACTTCATAAAAGGCTCTGACATCACGTACGCCACATGAGTCAACAAAAAATGCCATGGTTACGTATTGAATGTCATCAGTATGACGTGTTCTGATGTTCATATATGGGCTTAAATGGACACAGGCAAACATATGGTCAAAACGGCCCTTATGACAACAGGTATAATGGGGTTTGCATTAAAGGGTAGGGCATTCACAGAGATCTCCATATATGGCATAAAATGGATGCCCGTACGCAGAGCTGATGTCTGACATCAGAGTTTTCCGGAACCGGTACTGTGTCTGCAGAGATCTCCTTATATGTGCATAAATGGACACAGGCAAACAGATGGTCAAAGATCTCCATATATGGGCATAAAATGGACGCAGACAGGCAGATACAGATATCTCCATATATGGGCATAAATGGACACAGGCAAACAGATGGTCAAAACGGGTCCTATGACAACAGGTGTAATGGGGTTTGCATTAAAGGGGGAACCGGCACTGTGTCTGCAACACAGTCGGAGGCGCAGACAGATACAGAGATCTCCATAGACAGACGAACAGATACAGAGATCTCCATATATGGGCATAAAATGGATGCAGACAGACAGATACAGATATCTCCATATATGAGCATAAATGGACACAGGCAAACAGATGGTCAATACGGGTCCTACAGAGATCTCCATATATGGGCATAAAATGGACGCAGACAGATAAACAGGCAAACAGATGGTCAAAACGGATCCTATGACAACAGGTATAATGGGGTTTGCATTAAAGGGCGGGGCATTCATTCCCTATTTACATTGTTCCCGAGTTGGCCAGGTCGCCGCGGCCGAGCTTCTAGTAATTATAATACCGTGTTAAAGTGACCATTTTGTTACATTTTGCATTTGTAGTTATTTTACTGTAATTTAACAACATAATAACCAGCGCAGAAAGAGACATTCATTGATTTATATTTAAAAGTAAGTTTTATTTTCCCCCCTGGACCCAGGGTATGGCAGCTGCATACCCCTGCCATACCCAATTGACGCCCCTGTTCCTTTCTTTCTTTTATCTTGCTTTTTTCTTTGAGTAAACAGTATCATGCAAGTTGCCTTTCTGCCTCCACTCCCATTCTTTGGCCTCAAAGAGGTTTTCGTTTGATACCGCGGCAATCCTGGAAAGGTCACAGGCATCAAGGAAATAGAAGGAATGAGCCAGGAGGATTTCAAGTTGTATTAATGAGGACCCCCTTGGCCAGCAACCATCTTAGAGGTCAGGCCATCACCTAAAATGATAAAGATTTATCATGGGGAGGCAAGGCATGGTCAAATAAGCTCTCTTATCTCTGGCTCTGCCTTTTACAGCGGCAGCCAGTCTGTCAGGAGTCTCGCTTGGATGAAAGACTTTACTCTCCACCACTGTTGCAAACCTCTAGTAATATTCCTGACATCAGTAAATAATTCAGCCTGTAGAGTTTGTACTCTTTGAGAATCTTTGAAAAGACGCAGGTACATTAATGCGATGCTGCGTATGCCGGGAAGCCCAAAACTAAAAGGTGGCGGCACATATTAAATTAGACGATGCAGCATGAGATTACACCAAGGCCATATTCAGCTTTGTTTTAATTCCTTGCAGAGTTGAGCATGGTTTGAATACTTATTAGACAGAAATGTAAACAGCACACAGGGCGCCTGGTGGCCTAGTGGACCAGGCGCATACCATATAGGCATTGCCATTTCAACATCAATGCCTGTCGGCGCCGCCTGTTCGATTCCCGATCCAGGTGACCTTTGCCGCATGTCACTCCCTGTCTCTCCCCCATTTCCTGTCAGTCTACTGTCTTATCCAATAAAGGCAAAAAGCCCAAAAACAAATGTAAAAAAAAAAAAAATGTTAACAGCACTATTGTAGTACAGTCAGACATTTGAGTTAAAAGATGTTGTCCATCTAGTTGAACTTGGCAGGAATATCAACCAAATGTATTAACTGAAGATTCACTTTTAGTTCCCGAATGACAAGCTAAGAGTTCAAATGAAGATGTTATGGATCATTACAAAACCATCAAATGAAGTTCACGATATAAGGACATTATTGCTGAACTTCATTTATAAGGACATTATTGCAAGGGGCACGGTGGCACAATGGTTAGCACTTCGCCTCACAGCTAGAAGGTCCTGGGTTCGATTCCAGCCAGGGGACGCTGTGGGCGTGTTCCCCCCTCCATGTCATCAATGCCCACACCCTAGGTGGGGTTGGCGAAAGGGCCTTTCTGTGTGGAGTTTGCATGTTCTCCCCATGTCTCCTAGGGCTGATACCCTCACAAAAACTTGCAGTAATCCTCGTCCTAAAATGCCTCCCCCTGGCCAGCCTGATGGAAGGCAACGGAACTGGTCGGAATAGCATGTTCCTTCCACTCGCTGCATCCAAACCGGGGAAATCCCCACTGTCTGGTGAAAAGAAGCAACTTGGACTCCTCATGCATAGAAGGAAGCATGAGATCTGTCTGTTGTCTCCCCAGGCGCGGCAGAGGAAGAGCAGAGCCCAGGATTACATACATGTAGGCAATTGGCACTGGGTGAAAATGGGTTACAAAATCGTGGGATAAAAAATATAAATAAAAAAAGGGACATTTTTGCTGTATGTGCACTATTCTTACATCTCTCTCAGTCTGTATGTCTGTATGTCTGTTCGTGCATGCGTGTGTGTGTACATGCATGTGTTGTGTGGCTGTCTCGGGCATAACTCAGGCACCATCTGACCGATCGACCTCATAATTGTATGTCGTCGATGGCCCAGAGATGTGTTGTGCTGAAAGTGGCAATTCAGTAGGAAAATGACCTGAACATTCACAAATTCTCTGTATCTGCCTGTCTGTCTGTCTGAGTCCACAGGCATTGGCTTCAGCCAAGCTTTGTGTCACTGGGTTCTACATGACGTTTAATATATGGAGATCCCTATGCAGGCATCATAGCTTCTGACAACCAGTGGTGGAAAAAGTAACCAAATGTTTATCTAACCCTTCTTGTGCCTATCCCAAACAAGTTCGGCTTTTTTTCAATACAATATTTTTTTTGCTATTTTACTTACCCTGAGCTGCTTGTAGAGATGTGGGTGGTCCTGGCTCGTCCTACACTTTCCAACGACCGATTCTAGATGGTCCGACGATTTATTCCATTGAAAATGGTTTAGAATAAAGTTTAGAGCCCCCCCAAAAAAACTCAATCTATACTGTCGGCGGCGCGACGTATTCCGGGGTGCCGATCCCGAACTAGTCCGTTTTTTTTAATAAAATGAATTAATTAATCGGAGGCCTCAATGAAGCCCCGGTCTAATTTTGGATCCAGGCCGCCTACCGCGCTCTCTTTCCACCGGCCCGTCATCGGGTAACGCCATCCAATACATTCTCACATCTTTAGAGACCTTTTTCTCTGAACTGTGTTCCTAGGGCAGCGACAAAGTTTTTTTGCGGCTAAATAGCTTCAGATCGGGCTTCTAAAATAAAAAAAGAGCCGATAGCTAACTCTTAGCTCTCTTCCTCCGGTCCACGTTCATAACACTGCTTGCAGTGAAAACGCATCCGGCATCCGGGCCTGGGTGCCCGGATGTTAGAGCCAAGCCTTATGGAGAAATGTCTGGCACTTTGGCGCCCTCTTGTGGCCTTGGCACGCAACTTGTTAAGGGGTACTGTCACCTAAAGGGGTACTGTCACTTTAAAAAGTCATCTTAAAATATGAGTTAATATTTGTATGATGTCATTGTGGGAATGCGCAATTATAAGCCTATACAATTCATTGACTGTACTTAGACTACTTTACTGTACTGGTCAGCTGTTGTTGGGGGGCGAGGGGCAGATTACACTGTGACATGAGTTTCAGACTATTTCTGACCATTTTCAGAGAGACCGTGTGACCTACTGTATCATACTATTATAATTTCGGGGAGTGTCAGCAGGCCTTTAAAGGTGTATTCAGTGATAATGAAAGTGGCCGGGGGTCATCTTGTCCCTTACTGGCCTTACAGTGTGGACATGTTTAGTTTTTTATAGATTTTTTAGACCATTATAATGTTCTCGTTTTGATCATTAGACCCAATCACTGAATATCGGTAGGCCTACGTCTCCAGCATGTATGATACTGATTCACAACGAGACTGCAGCATTTTATGAGTTCAGTAGTTTACAATCCAGGCATTTAGCCGACGTTCTTAATTCAGAGCGACTGTGGTTCTCAAAACTTTTATTTTGACCATCATAACTTAACATCATAACCTACGGCCATACTCTACCCTGATTGGTCGAGGACTGGCTGGCCACCTCTGAAAACCGAATCTAGCTATGCTCGTAACACGGGCCATGGTGAAAGTCCTTATATGGTCAGCACACATAGTGAGGAGAATGAATGGAAAATGTACCAATTATATTTTTATTTGAATGAAATACAATCACTGAATATTCCTTTCAAATAAAAGTATCAATACTGCAATGTAGCAATACTCTGTTACAAGTAAAAGTCTGGAATTCAAAATGTACTTGAGTAAAAGTAAGAAAGTGTTGGCATCAAAATATACTTAAGTAATAGAAGATCTACAAGCTCGCAATGCGTCGCGTTGAGTTTGTAGATTGGCTATTTTCAAAAAGCCTAGGTATAAAATAGGGCTAATCATTTACATCTGCAAAGTAACAAGTAACTAAAGTTTTCAAATAATTGTAGTGGAGTAAAAGTACAATATTTGCCTCCGAGTTGTAGTGGAGTAGAAGCAAAAGTATTGGAAATTGGAAATACTCAATAAAAGTAGAAAAACCTCAAAATAAGTACAGTACTTAAGTAAAGGTACTTTGTTACTTTACACCACTGCTGACTACTATGATATAGCACTGGACTGCACTGGAAACCCTCACAACGGGTTCAACGAGTTCACTCACAACAAATAGAACAGGTATTGGAGGTAGCACATACTGTATGGCATGCATTCTGACCTTGAGTCCTCCCCGACTAACTTCAGTCCGAGTGTATTTGGAGGATAGGATCAGAAAACCACAGGGAATCTAATGCATTATGAGGTAATGTAATGTATTAATTTATCATTGTGTTCTCACCATGATAATCAACATGTTTTTCGCACAAACAGTACTTTGCCTAAGCTTCAGACAAAGGTCTAAGGTGCTGCCAATTAACCCATGCTGTAATTTACATAAATTAAAATGTTTAAATGTTATGAATGTAAATACATATGATTTATGTTGCACAATTAAGATACAGGCTACAGCAGGTATGGCTGGATGCTGGTGAGATCAAAAGCTAAACAGCTTATCAAGCAGGACCTCATTGTATAAATATTATGCATTCTCTCGATATACCAACATTTAAATAATGTGCATATATGTGTTTGTGTCTACAAAGAAATCTCTGATGTAACAGTGTCAGTGGCCTAGGCAAGAACAAACATTACTCACATGCCAACGGTGAATGTGTATGTGCTTGTGTGTGTGTGTGTGTGTGCGCGTGTGCGTGTGTGTGTGCATGTGTGTGTGTGTGTGTGCTTTTTTATTTTTTTGTTTTTTTGTTATTTTTTTTTTTGTGTGAGGGCGTGAGCACTTTGTGAAAGCTGCATCGGGGAGCAATGCTAATGGCAATCATTAAGTCCACTATAATTTCAATCACAAGGGGATAGAAGCAACGCGAGCGACAGCCAGACTAATGCATTCAGTAAGCTTAGACGTAAACCCAACAAACTCGTCCTACGAGTGCATATATGCCGGGTCATGCCTCACTGAGTGGTACATCATAAATGCCCTAATGAAAGGTGTTATCTAAGAACTGTCCTGCTTTTCAACAAGATAAGAAGAACTTTCACTCCGCGCTCACCTCAACATCTTATGATGGGCAATTATAGACTCCTGTGCATTTCTCATGTTGCCTTTAACCTAAAACCCCCAGCGTCTATTCTGGACGTGTCATTATAGGCAACATTTTGCAAGGATAGGCAGACGATTGGGTGAAATAAGTTAACATTTGCTGAAGATATCAGATCTCCAAGCTATTTTTGGGAAAGACTCGAGATTTGGGGCCCCAACTTATCCCTTTTTCGAAGTCCTCAGCGTTTTGCCATAGCAAAACGTGTGTGTGTAGCATAGCCTGTACATCCTAGACTCAAATCCTAGTCTGAAGACCACCGCTCACTTCACATTGGGTGTGATTTTTTTTTTTTTTAATAGTGAAATATAGCTAATAAGTTTAGAAATAAGGGGTACGGCTCGTGGCGCTCAAGATATGGCCCGAGTGTACAAGGGAAAAGGAGGAAGTCAAGAATAGACCCTTGGGGGACCCCAGTCAATAAGTACAGGGTTTAAAGGAGTAGTTCACCCCCAAAATGACTTTTCTATTTAGTTACTTTTCTATTGATTACTCACGCTATGGAGACTTGAGTTCAATAATATTATTTTGTATTAGTCGAATTCCTAGGACAAAAATGTGATAGTGATAGTAAATTTACCCCATTGATTCCGGATGGGGACCCAAATGCAATCGGTAATCAATGGAGGTCAATTTATTATAATAAAAGCCTTAGGAATGCGACAAAAAAACAAAAGTATTATTGATCTCAAGTCTCCATGGGGTGAGAAAACAATAGAAATGTTTTCATTTTGGGTCTGAACTACTCCTTTAAGTGCTCAAACATTAAGCAATTTAAGCCTTGAAGGGACCTTGAAATGTGTGAAATGGTATACGATCAGAGCCGTTTCTGGGCCCATGGGGGCCCTAAGCATGATTCTATAGGGCCTTCCGAAAAAATAATAGGCCTAATATTTTTTTATCGTTTTTTAATCCATTTTATAATGGAAATATATATATATATATATATATATATATATATATAAATATATAAATGAATAAATACAAAACGACAACAACAGGCAACGTATTTTTGCTATGTTTGATTTGTTCTTTTCTTATTTAAATAAAAAATGAAAACTTCCCTATAGGGGTGCTGGAACACCTGCAGCACCCCTAGTACCCACGCTGTGGCAGAGTCCTGCACAGTGGCTCCATCCATCACATTCACTTTCACTTTCAGCGGTGTGGCGATGTGCGGAAGCAAAGAAAGTCACCACAGTTTGATTTGATCATTGCGTCAATTATGAAGGGATTTCTAAAATTGGGAAGTCTACTTCGCAGAGAAACCGTGGCCTTTGCGATTCGCTAATCGCGAGATTTCACATCGCGATTTCGGTTTGAAAACGATTAACCATGAAGCACTAGTTCTTTTCTGCTGAGGAGGGGGCGGCGGGGGCATTTTTGGTCGGCGGGGCCTTACGCAGTCTGCGTAGTCTGCGTATACGGCCCGCCGGCGCTGTATACGATATACATACTACCATGGGGCTATGGTAATCCAAACAAAAGTCTTAGGGATAGTTTGGTTAAGGTGTAGGTTCAGGACAGTAATAGCTCTTGAAAATGACTAGGCATCATTTGTGTGCACATGTTTGAGTCCAAAGGCAAAATTAAGACAGGAGCTTGCATCTCCTGTCTTCATTTTGAAAAATCTACCCCAACGGTGTAGCTATAAGACAATATGTCATCTAACCTGCCACTGCTAGGCAGCCAATAGCCTGATCCAAATCAAATTATTCAACTGCCAGATGTACATTTGCACAGACTGGACACAAGCATTAGCAAAATACAGCTATCAAATTGTGGCCTGCAAAGTCATTTATCATAGAGGGACAACAACTGGAGAATCACAATCATAATATCCATGTGGTTATGATAGCCACATTATATAAAATAAATGTTACATTGAACAACTCAATATTAGTGCAATATAACAGGCAACAACAACTGATGCCAGGTTGCTGACAATGCTCCTATAACTCAGCCCTATGCCAGAGTTAATTTTGGCAGCACATTTTTTGATTTAGTTTTAGTTCCAGTCTTTTGAATAGAATTTAGTTTTAGTCATATTTTAGTAATCTGAAATGTTTTAGTTTTAGTCGACTAAATATCTTAAGATTTTAGTCGACTAAATGTACAGTTGATTTTGTCGACAAAACATTTTTGGCGGGCCTTGATGGTGACGTAATGGCTGATTTTACACAATTGGTTGCACTCTGAAAATAGCCAATCTACAAGCTCACAACGCATCACGATGCGACGCGTTGTGAGCTTGTAGATCTGCTATTTTCAGAGTGCAATACCCGAGTGCAACCAAACATAAAATTACTTGTCTTTTAGTTCTACTGGATCTTTTTATTTGTTGACAAAATTGTCAATATATTTAGTCATAGTTTTAGTCATCATAGCTTAGTTTTTATTTAGTTTCTATTTAGTTTTCGTTCAAAAAGGTAGTCGGCCAACATTTTTTGTCATAGTTTTAGTCGACGAAATCAACACTGCCTTATGCTCATGTTTACTCTTATTCTTCCTGCCAACCACTGCAATCAAGGTTTGATTTGTAGAGGTTTTGCGAGAGAAAATCACAGCCTCTGTTTTTGATACCATACCGGTCTGCAGAAGATAATCACAACCTGTCTGTCACAGACTGGTTGTGGTTAATCACACTCACAGCACATCACATTGTGACACATAGCTTGTAAATCTGCTATTTTAGCTACCACATTTTTAAGAAACGTTTTCAAAATTTGCAAACGTTTCTCCAATCGCCAGGGTTAATATGGCTAGGAAGCCCTCTATAATGATTTCCTTCAAGCTCTTGTGCAGGTGCACAATACATTGGCTGGTATGTGCTTCACAAAACCCTTCATTGCCAGATTAATCTACATAATTTCAATCAATTGCAACATAATCTAGAATCTCGGGACACCACTGACCAGATTGCTACTGTATACGTCCAACGGTATGTATTTCTCATTATATTACCATACACTATGACCTTAGGTCATGGGACCCAGTTTATTAGGACCATGACCGTTGAAGGTATGTGTCCCACTGCTGGCCAGGGTTCAGTTCCTCTCAGAAGTGGTTCGATGTAGCTTCAGGTTTTTAGAGGTAGACAGCTGATTACAGTACCAGTAAAGCCCCTATCAGAGTCGGTAACGCGGTGAAGAGCTATCCACCGCGGTGTAGTCTTTTTGAGTCATAAAACTACAACGTTACGTCATTCCTCGCGGTGAAGAGCTTTCCACCGCGAGTCCCGACACATCGCAAATTTTTAGGCGCAGTGTCCAAAAATGTGTTTTGCAAGAATCGGCCTCACGGTGGCGCTAGAAGAGGGTCATGTGAGAAATGAAGGGTGGAGGTAGTGGTTTGGCAGCCAAGGAGTGTGTGTGCAAAGTTTGGCATGGATCGGGGCAACGGTGGCAGAGATATGAGAAGAGCACGGTGGCAGAGATATGAGAAGAGCAAAAGTGTGACGTGTGACATGTGATGTGTGACTGACTGACTGACTGACTGACTGACTGACTGACTGACAGCCGGTTGAGGTTTTGATAGTAACTGCGACCTGACGGTTGCAATGAGCACTTGGTACTGGATTTGATTTCCTATTGTATCTCAACTAGAGGGTCGCGGCCCTTCGGGCCGCTCACATCTAGTTAAAAAAAAGAAAAAAGAAAAAAAAAAGTAAAAAAAAAAAAAAAAAAAGTAAAAAAAAGTTAAAAAAAAAGTAAAAAAAAAAATTAAAAAAAAAAAAAAAAATTGGGGGGGGAACTATTGTGGCGGAACTATTGTGCCGCAGCACGTTTCCGGTCGGACATATTTGACGGCCGGACGCACTGGAGAGAAGTAGGTGTTGATGCCTTTCTGTTGTTGTTGGAAATGAGTGGAGTTGTTGGCACATCCCCCTCCCTGTGCCTGGGAGAGTGTTGGAATGTTGCTGCAGGCCCCATAGCCTGGGGGGATGGGTGTGGGAGCCAATGAAGGGCGGTCACCATGGCGACGGGGGGCGAATTGGGCTGGCTTGGCTTCAAGCATGTCCGTTTTGTGGAGGCTTCATGTCCGTGCTTGAAGAGGCTTCATGTCCGTGCTTGAAGTGGGCGTGGCCTCTAAGCCACTTGTAAATATAAGATGTCCATATAGAAATGTATGAACTTATGGTACTGGTACGGCATTTTGAAAAAGTCTCACATTCAAGTCTACAATTCATAGGGAATGGACTATGTCCGGTCTATGAATAAAAACTATAATTTCTCAGTGGATATGTTGTTGCGATGCTTTTCCAATGATGACAGCTTTGCCCATGAGACTCTATTCTGTTATGATTACCACAGAGCACATTCACAGCATTCAAGACGTTATTGCTGTTCAACAAAGGCACTCATAGTAACTACTTTCCCCGAGCAATTGTGACGAATAAACAGGACTAGAACAGGCCATATTATTTTATAATATTCAGGTCTGAATTGTGAATGATTGTCATTGCATACGGAGCAGAGAATTGTTCTTTTCAGCAGAGAGACGTCATGAAAGGGGCATCAATTGGGTATGGCAGCTGCATACCCTGGGTCCAGGGGGAAAATAAAAGTTAATTTTAAATATAAATCCATGAATGTCTCTTTGTCTATCTGTGCTGGTTATTATGTTGTTAAATTACAGTAAAATAACTACAAATGCAAAATTTAACAAAATGGTCACTTTAACAAGGTATTATAATTATATTCTCCACACCTTTATTCTCCCCATCTTGACAAAATGGTATATTCCCAGGTTCCGCAGGTAAGCTTCACAGGTGCAATGCATTATTGTTAATTGTGGCACGTTTACTAACATGCCAAGTTTAGCTGCACTTGAAAAACCGTTCCAGGCTGCCATATCCAGCCCAAGAAACCGTAGAAACGAGGAGAACAATTTTAATGTACTTCTTAAAATAAATGTATCATGCCTGTTGCTAAGGTATGGCAACATGACTGGTGTCTTGCACGCGCGCGAGACACCATTCATGTTGCCATACCTTAGCTTTTTCTGAACTGACGCCACTGTCTGAATTGTGAATGATTGTTATTGCAACCTGAGCAGAGAATTGTTCTTTTCAGCAGAGAGAAGTCATGAAAGACTCGGCTACATGGCTTCAAAAGATTTGGCTGCGATACGCTGTGCTGTGCCTGTCCATTCCCCAACCACGTTTTTTCTTGGAAATGGAGTTGGGCACCTCAGCAGCTAAGGAGCAGCCAGCACAGGCCTGACCGTCCGCTCAATGTTTAACTTTCCTAAAGGAGTCATTCAAAAAAGGGAACGGGAACTTGTCTATTGGGAAATACCTCAGGATTAGGGGGGCTGAAAGATTGAAAAAGTAATTTGAAAAATAATGGGTTTTTTAATGACTACACCTATGGGACACCCAGATGTGCTCTTTGTTAATTTTCACTAGTGTAATGTAAAAATCCAACTGCTTAATTACTCTAGGACACACAAAGCAACCGGTTTTAACGAAGCAATTACGGGAACGGCCTCCACATTGCACCACAGCTTACATAAATACGCTCCCCACCTATCCCTCCTACTGATGAACCACAAGTTTTTTGCGCAAAGTTATCAAGCCTTTCATGTCTTAAGTAGTGACAAAATGCCAGTTACTTTATCAAAGGCTCTTTGGTCTCATGAGAGTTTCTGCCATTTGAATATGTCCTGATTCTAAATTTCCCGCATGCAGCAGCCAGGGAACTTAACTGTAAAACAGTTAGCTAAATGTTACATTTACCACAACGTCTGAAATATCTTTAGCTGCGTGGCAGATGAGAACCTTCTTACCATAACTTCACTGAGCCTAATTTGCTGATGCTTACAGTGTACAAATCAGCAGAGGGGTAAAGTAACTAAGTACATTTACTCGAGTATTGTACTTAAATGAGGACTTCACCACTTTTCAACCTGTCTTCATATAATAGGTCCTCACTAATGTTCATGATAAAATAGCACAATTTTTTCCTACACAGTCTGGGTCTCATAGGAGAGCTGTGGGCGGGTCAAATCCATCCACCAGTGACATCATCAATGGGGAATCCAAGCTAATAGAAATTGCAGGCTTTCTATTCCTGAAAAGTTGCAATCTTATAATGGAAGCCATTTCTCGCGATAATAAAAATCGATATATTTTTTTTCAAAAGTATTGTTTAAAAAATAAAATCTGTCAAACGATGATGTCACTGGTGGATGGATTTGACCCGCCCACAGCTCTCCTATGAGACCCAGACTGTGTAGGAAAAAATTGTGCTATTTTATCATGAACATTAGTGGGGGACTGCCCATAAGTCCGAAGGTTCATTAGTCCGAAGGTTCATTAGTCCGAAGTGAGGACCTATTATATGAAGACAGGTTGAAAAGTGGTGAAGTCCTCCTTTAAGTACAGGTTTGAGGTATTTGTACTTTACTTGAGTATTTCCAATTTCCAGTACTTTTCTACTCCGCTACATCTCAGAGGCAAATATTGTACTTTAACTACAATTATTTGACATTTTTAGTTACTTTTAGTTACTTCGTAGATTTTGATTATCGATTAATGTGTTGCCTTCCAGGCAATATTGTATTTTATTTTGGTAATTTGTGTGCCTGCTTCATTACAATCACCTGTGTGAACCGTGTGACATGTCACTCTGACATTTTTACTTTGAAGTTAATTGAGTTCCAATCAGTCTGCACCTGTGAGAGGTAGAGTGGCTGTGACAGAGAGAGGTTGGTTTGCTGTTTGTTCCTGCAGAGAAGGCATTGATTGTAAGTTTTGTGTTTATTTCAACTTTATGCAAGACTGTATGACATTATTTCGATTTAAACAGCAATACTCTGACTTTTAGTTTGATTATTTAATTACAAATGTTTGACTGCTTTTTGATAACTGTATACAGTACATTGTGCCACATTGTAACAGTTTCGTTTTTTTGTACACCTTTACTGTGTTACAGTTTCACTCCTGACAATTCAGAAAATAACTAAAAATGGAGGAAGACGCCTAATTCCTGACTCCTGTGTCTTTTTTGTACGGAGTTTGGCTGGCTGCCTAATTGTTGTTACAACACTTCAGTGAGGGCAGTACAGTGAAAAATCAGCAATCTACGTGAGTACAGCAGCAACACACAACCTTCCTCTCATCCGAACATGGCTTCAAGGCAAAGTAAAGATAATAATTCAGCACGGAGCAGCAGGACTACAGCTTCATCTACCAGTTCTGAAGTAAAAGCCCGTGCCAAGGCTGAAGCGGCAAAAGCACGCATTTCATTCGCTGAAAAGGAAGCACAATTAAAAATTCTAAAAGCCCAAAAGGAAGCAGAATTGTTGATGGAAAATGCTAAGCTGGAGGCTGAACTGGGAACACTAAGTGTTCAACAAGAGGCAGCTGCAGCTGAAGCTGAAGCTGAGGTCTTAGAGGCAGCTGAAGAGGACTTTGTGAGTGCAGACAGAGATTCGGTGCCTGAACAGGTCATTGCTGAGCGCACAAGTGAATACGTGGAAGAGCAGAATAAACTCCACCCTGCACACGCCAGCTTAGCTAGTCCTCCTGGCCCTGACGAGAGCCTCATCACATGGGGAACCCCAGTACGTGACTCACACCCAATACCCAGTACACCCGGTACACAGCATGTTGATGACAGTGGGCCACCTGTTGCACTAAGGACACCGGTTGATTCTACACCACTGTCCAGGGGGGAGAATACTGAGTCCCTTCCGAGGGTGAAGCGTGAGATGGATCCCACGACGGCTCGTGCTGTGGGCCCTGTAGCCCAGTCACACGTCCAGCAGTCTCACGTCCAGCAGTCTCACATCCAGCAGTCTCACGTCCCCCAGCGGTCTCACGTCCCCCTGCAGTATGCAGCCCAGTCACACGTTCCCCAGCAGTCTCATGTCCAGCAGTCACACATCCAGTCATGTATTCCTGGGCGGTCTGCGGCTCAGTCGTGTGTTCCCCAGCAGTATGCAGTGCGGTCATCTGGTCCCCAGCACGTCAGTGACCCTGCACCTTTAACTAATGACCTTGCACAGTACTTAGCCCGACGTGACCTGGTGAGTGCAAGCCTCTTTCAGTTTGATGACCAGCCCGAAAGCTACAGAGCGTGGGAGTCATCGTTCAACAACGCAGTGAGAGGCATTGGACTCACAGCTAGTGAGGAAATGGACCTGCTGACGAAGTGGCTTGGCCGAGAGTCTTCCGAGCATGTCAAGAGGATGCGCTCGGTTCACGTTAGTGACCCTGAGGAAGCACTACGGAAGGCTTGGAGGCGGCTCCGAGATTGTTATGCTTCGCCAGAGGTGATTGAGAATGCCATCTTTAAGAGGTTGGACAATTTCCCGGCTATCTCGGCCAAGGATTACATTAGGTTAAGGGAGCTGGGAGATCTTCTTTTGGATATACAGAGCGCCAAACAGGAGGGCTATTTGCAGGGTTTAAGGTACCTCGACACAGCCCGTGGCATCGCCCCCATAATTCAAAAACTTCCCTATGGCCTTCAAGATAGGTGGGTCACCCATGGCTCACGATATAAGGAGGAGAATGATGGCCATTTCCCTCCCTTTGATGTTTTTGCATGGTTTATTCACGATGAAGCACGCATTCGAAACGACCCTTCCTTCCTTCTGCCAAGTAACAGTAGCACCTGTGTACCTGGGAGACGAGACAGACCCTCAAGCACAAGGAACCCAATAGCTGTGCACAAGACTGATGTCTCAGTCTCAGAGGACTCTGATGAGGACGCTCCTAAAAGGAAGAATGATGGTCCAGGAAAAAGCTGTCCCATTCACAACAACAAGCCACACCCATTAAGGAAATGCAGGAGCTTCAGAGTAAAGACTCTCGATGAAAGAAAAGCTTTCCTTAAAGAAAATGGGATATGCTTTAAGTGCGTATCTTCAACTACCCACATGGCCAAGGATTGTGACGCCACAGTGAAGTGTGATGAGTGCGATAGCACCCGCCACAACACAGCTATGCACGCAGGTCCAGCACAAGCTAAGGCATCCCCACCAGACAATGGGGTGGAGGAGGGGGAACAAAGCCCTAACACATCAGCAGTCAATTCCCACTGCACTGAGGTCTGTGGAGTTGGTCAGGCAGCTAGGTCCTGCTCGAAGATTTGTCTGGTCAGAGTGTATCCTCAAGGTCAGCGTGACAAAGCCATTAACACGTACGTCATCCTTGACGACCAGAGTAATCGCTCACTGGCTAGGACTAACTTCTTTGAGCTGTTTGACGTTCAGAGCCAACCATCCTCATACTCTTTGAGAACCTGTGCTGGAACCATTGACACATCCGGAAGAAGAGCAGAAGGCTTCCAGATAGAGTCGCTCGATGGAAAGGTCAGCCTTGTTCTCCCGACACTTATTGAGTGTAATGAGATACTCAATAATCGGTCAGAAATACCAACTCCCGATGCAGCTCTCCACCATCCACATTTGAGAAGCGTGGCAGCTAACATTCCAGTGCTCGACTCCAGTGCAGAGATTCTCCTGTTAATAGGAAGAGACCTAGTCAGGGTGCATAAAGTCAGGCAGCAGATTAATGGGCCACACAACGCACCTTTTGCACAAAGGTTGGATCTAGGCTGGGTGCTCGTCGGAGATGTGTGTTTGGGGAATGCACATAAGCCAGACGTTAGTACATTCAAGACTAATGTATTGGAGAACGGACGCCCTACTAAGCTTACTCCCTGTGAAAGCTTCCTGCAGCTCAAAGAGAAAGTCTGTGGTGACGGCGGGGAGCGTCAAGGCAATCTCTCCAAGCCAAGGACAGTCACGGAACAAACTCTTGGACTGACTGTGTTCAACAGGACGGATGCTGATAATAAACCAGCCCCATCCATCCAAGACATGATCTTCCTAAACATCATGGACAGGGAAGTCTACAGAGACGAGACCAACAGTTGGGTTGCTCTCCCATTTAGAGTGCCACGGGAGCGATTACCCAACAATCGACAGCAAGCGCTCAACCGTCTCGCCTCACTTCAACGCACTCTAGACAGGAAGCCTGAAATGAGAGCGCAGTACGTCACTTTCATGGGAAAGATCTTTGAAAATGGCCACGCTGAGCAAGCCCCACCGCTGAGAGAAAATGAGGAATGTTGGTACCTGCCAACTTTCGGAGTTTACCATCCAAGAAAGCCAGGTCAAATTAGAGTGGTGTTTGACTCTAGCGCACAGCACTCCGGCATCTCTCTCAACGATGCCCTACTTACGGGCCCAGACCTCAACAACTCCCTTCTAGGAGTTTTGATCCGCTTCCGGAAGGAACAGGTCGCCATCCTTGCAGACATACAGCAAATGTTCCATTGTTTCCTTGTCCGCGAAGACCATAGGAACTACCTGAGGTTCCTGTGGTACAGGGACAACGACATGTCCAAGGATATTGTTGATTACAGGATGAGGGTCCACGTTTTCGGCAATAGCCCTTCTCCAGCAGTTGCCATCTACGGGCTGAGAAGAGCTGCCCAGGAGGGTGCACGAAAATATGGATCGGATACTTTGCAGTTTGTGGAGCACCATTTCTATGTGGACGATGGGCTTCTCTCCCTACCTACTGAAGCTGAAGCCATCGACCTCCTGCAGAGGACTCAAGCATCGCTCAGTGAGTCAAACCTACGTCTGCACAAGTTTGTTTCCAACCGACAAGTTGTCATGAATGCATTCCCACTTGAAGACGGTGCGGCAGGTATTAAAGACCTGGATCTCAGTGGAGAAACTGCGACCATGCAGCGCAGTTTAGGACTCTGTTGGAACACAACAACTGACACCTTCACCTTCTCAGTTTCGACACGTGACAAACCATTCACTCGACGTGGAGTTTTGTCCATAGTGAACAGTCTGTTTGACCCCCTTGGGCTTGTGGCTCAAGTCACTATTCAGGGAAGAGCTCTTCTGAGGGAACTCACATCAAGCACAGGTGACTGGGATACGTCACTCCCAGAGGACAAGCTAACTCAGTGGGAACTGTGGAGAAACTCACTGCAGGAGTTGGAGCTGCTTAATGTCCCACGCGCGTACACATCAGTCTCTCCAAGTAAAGCAACTTACACAGAGCTATGTGTGTTCTCGGATGCCTCAACGAAGGCCATCGGAGCGGTGGCTTATCTGAGAGCTGAGCGTGAAGACGGACAGATCGACGTGGGCTTTGTTATGGGGAAGGCAAAGCTTGCTCCTCTTTCTGAGCCTACAATTCCCAGGCTCGAGTTATGCGCTGCTGTGCTTGCCGTAGAAATGGCAGAACTCGGAGTTGGATTTCAAACCGGATGCAACCAAATTCTACTGCGACAGTAAAGTAGTACTTGGGTACATCTACAACGAGACCCGACGCTTTTATGTCTACGTACATAGAGTTCAGCGCATCCTCCAAACCACTAAGCCAGAACAGTGGTATTATGTTCGCACCGAGGATAACCCTGCTGACCATGCATCCAGGTCGGTCCCTGCATCACGCCTGGCGCATACGACATGGATAACCGGACCTGCTTTCCTGCACGCACCAATCAAAGATAATTCAGCAGCAGAGAAGACCTTCGAGTTGGTCATCCCGGATGAAGACGCAGAGATCCGTCCACAAGTGAGCAGTTTTATTGTTAAGGTACAAGACCGAGACCTTACTCCGGATCGTTTTGAGCGTTTCTCCACCTGGAGGTCGCTTATCCGAGCAGTGGCATTACTCATCCACATCGCCAAGTCTCATCAACGCTCCAACCAGCCTAACGGATGTAAAGGATGGCACCGTTGCAACTTACCTCGTACACCAGATGAGTTGGCACAAGCCAAGGAAGTCATCCTTAGAGCTACTCAGAAGAAAGCCTTCCCAGAGGATTTCAAGTTACTTTCTCTTGGGAAACCTGTTGCCAAAAACAGTACTCTTCTAGAGCTCAGTCCTATCCTCGAGAACAATCTCATCTGTGTTGGAGGCCGGCTGAAACATGCAAGCTTGGATACTGGAGAAAAGAATCCTCTTATCTTCCCCAAACACAGCCATGTGTCTGAACTGCTGATACGGCACTACCATGACCAGGTGAAACATCAAGGTCGTCACCTAACTGAAGGAGCTGTCAGAGCAGCGGGCTTGTGGATAGTTGGGGGCAAGAGGCTCGTCAGCTCTATCTTACACAAATGTGTAACATGTCGAAGACTCCGTGGCAGATTTGAGGAACAGCTTATGGCAGATCTTCCCCCTGAGCGTCTTCGCACATGCCCACCCTTCACCTATGTAGGCTTGGACGTGTTTGGACCCTGGTCAGTCATCGCCAGACGAACTAGAGGAGGCCAAGCACAGAGCAAGCGATGGGCATTGATGTTCAGCTGCATGAGTTCAAGAGCAGTCCACATTGAGGTACTGGAAAGTATGGACACCTCAAGCTGCATTAACGCACTCAGGCGTTTCTTCGCTATCCGTGGGCCTGCGAAACAACTCAGATCTGATTGTGGCACAAATTTTGTGGGAGCCCAGAAGGAACTCTGCCTGCTAAACGAGCCACAGAACAGCAGTGTGAAGAGCTACCTGAGTCAACAAGGCTGCACCTGGGAGTTCAACCCCCCTCATGCCTCGCATATGGGCGGATCATGGGAGCGCATGATAGGGGTGGCGCGAAGAATCCTTGACTCCATGTTGCTTCAAGAGAACGTGCACCTTACTCATGAAGTCTTATGTACCCTTATGGCTGAGGTTGCAGCTATAATGAACGCGAGACCTCTCATCCCAGTCTCTTCAGATCCTGACTCACCGTTCATTCTGACACCATCTATGCTACTTACCCAGAAAGTTGGGGTCCCACCTCCTCCTGGAGACTTCACAGATGACGATCTTCTCTGCAAACAGTGGCGTCAAGTACAGGCTCTCGCCAACAAGTTTTGGAGGCGATGAGACTTGAGTACCTTCCGACTCTACAATGTCGACGAAAGTGGACCGAAGCTCGTCGAGACCTACGTCCGGGCGACATTGTGCTGTTAAGAGACAAGGAAGCTGCCCGGAACGAGTGGCCCTTAGCGGTGGTCACTTCTGCTTTCCCTGGAAGAGATGGGAAAGTCCGCAAAGTGGAGGTCAAGACCACAAACCAGGGTTCTGCAAAGACCTATCTGAGGCCAGTCTCAGAAGTCATTCTACTCCTCCCTAAAAAAGACTCTTGTTAATGTGATGTGATTTAATATGGGTGACCTTACAAAGGTCAGGCGGGGAGTGTGTTGCCTTCCAGGCAATATTGTATTTTATTTTGGTAATTTGTGTGCCTGCTTCATTACAATCACCTGTGTGAACCGTGTGACATGTCACTCTGACATTTTTACTTTGAAGTTAATTGAGTTCCAATCAGTCTGCACCTGTGAGAGGTAGAGTGGCAGACTGGCAGTGTAATGTTGGCTGTGACAGAGATAGGTTGGTTTGCTGTTTGTTCCTGCAGAGAAGGCATTGATTGTAAGTTTTGTGTTTATTTCAACTTTATGCAAGACTGTATGACATTATTTCGATTTAAACAGCAATACTCTGACTTTTAGTTTGATTATTTAATTACAAATGTTTGACTGCTTTTTGATAACTGTATACAGTACATTGTGCCACATTGTAACAGTTTCGTTTTTTGTACACCTTTACTGTGTTACAGTTTCACTCCTGACAATTCAGAAAATAACTAAAAATGGAGGAAGACGCCTAATTCCTGACTCCTGTGTCTTTTTTGTACGGAGTTTGGCTGGCTGCCTAATTGTTGTTACAACACTTCAGTGAGGGCAGTACAATTAACAACTTCATCCCTATACATTTAGACAATATCACAATAGACAATCTACTCACAATGTGTCGCGACTCGCGATGCATTGTGAGCTTGTAAATCTGCTATTTTCAAAAGAAATTATACTTTTATTTTTGGTAATTTTAAATACATTTTGATGCCAATACTTTTGTACGTTAACTCAAGTAACGTTTTGAACACAGGGCTTTTACTTGTAACGCTGAAGCCACACACAGTATGAGAGTGGATTCCCCATTCCGCCAATGCATTTCAATTAGAATGAGTACTTTTTCCACCATAGTCAGGTCCCTTATGCTTTGATTTATACTTTTGTTGGCTTTTTGTGAGGATTTGCAAACCTATACATTTTTGGAAAGGATATTGTCTAAGGAATCAGAAAATAAATGTTCCCATTTGCCCAGATGTCTGTGGTGGCCATATTGGAATTGACAAAATGGCTGCCGTAAAATGTTTTGTAATATCTTGACTTCTACATAATTGGAATTGATTTCAATGGCTAAACCATTAAGGGTCAAGGAATCCAATGGTTCACGTTATCATTTCATTTTTTGTATCATCCCATTGAAATGCATAATCCACCAAATGGGTAAATATGGCACAGCTCTAGGCAGTCAGTCAGATACTAACTTTTTTTTATTGAGATGTGTTTTAGCTGTGAACTTTGGATGTAACCATTTTAAGCATCATACAAGTCTAATCATATCACAGTCTCTATGCATCATCATAATCATCATCATCATCACTTTCATGCATCACAGCTTGGGAATCGTCATCGTTCTGGGACTGGCTGCTGCACTGACACGTCAGTACAGGCTAAGTCCTTAGCTTTGTAGGAACATCTGCCAGAAGAACAGTCATATTTACACTAGTATTGGACCATCTCAAGGATGGCCTTTGGGGCTGGGAGGACCTCTCTGGTTGTTGGGTTTCAGCATGCCATCCAAGTGTTTGAAGTACCCATTGCAGGGGATCCAGCTGTGGATCGTTCAGAGCAATGGCTGCTTGTGCCCATGCCCTTGTTTGGACATCGATTCTCAAGATGTTCTGCTTCAGAGCTCCAGGTGTTGGAGGGAGCTGTCAATTTCTGCCCTAAGTTTGTAGAACAGATGTCATGGCATTTCAGGGATTGTCTTGATGTTGATGCACATACAAAGGACTCCAGTGTTGACAGCATTTCTTCCATCATTTCAGCTTCATCCAATCTGCAGAGCATTGTCAACATCTTCATCTGTTTTGAGGTAGACCCTGTAGCTAGGTTGCCTTGCCTAAACAGGTGAACCCTGTGTGATAAGAGAAGATATGCCCCATGGAGACCAGCCACCTCAAGCTGGAAATTCTACCCACCAAGATGCTTGAGTACCTTCCGACTCTACAATGTCGACGAAAGTGGACCGAAGCTCGTCGAGACCTACGTCCGGGCGACATTGTGCTGTTAAGAGACAAGGAAGCTGCCCGGAACGAGTGGCCCTTAGCGGTGGTCACTTCTGCTTTCCCTGGAAGAGATGGGAAAGTCCGCAAAGTGGAGGTCAAGACCACAAACCAGGGTTCTGCAAAGACCTATCTGAGGCCAGTCTCAGAAGTCATTCTACTCCTCCCTAAAAAAGACTCTTGTTAATGTGATGTGATTTAATATGGGTGACCTTACAAAGGTCAGGCGGGGAGTGTGTTGCCTTCCAGGCAATATTGTATTTTATTTTGGTAATTTGTGTGCCTGCTTCATTACAATCACCTGTGTGAACCGTGTGACATGTCACTCTGACATTTTTACTTTGAAGTTAATTGAGTTCCAATCAGTCTGCACCTGTGAGAGGTAGAGTGGCAGACTGGCAGTGTAATGTTGGCTGTGACAGAGATAGGTTGGTTTGCTGTTTGTTCCTGCAGAGAAGGCATTGATTGTAAGTTTTGTGTTTATTTCAACTTTATGCAAGACTGTATGACATTATTTCGATTTAAACAGCAATACTCTGACTTTTAGTTTGATTATTTAATTACAAATGTTTGACTGCTTTTTGATAACTGTATACAGTACATTGTGCCACATTGTAACAGTTTCGTTTTTTGTACACCTTTACTGTGTTACAGTTTCACTCCTGACAATTCAGAAAATAACTAAAAATGGAGGAAGACGCCTAATTCCTGACTCCTGTGTCTTTTTTGTACGGAGTTTGGCTGGCTGCCTAATTGTTGTTACAACACTTCAGTGAGGGCAGTACAATTAACAACTTCATCCCTATACATTTAGACAATATCACAATAGACAATCTACTCACAATGTGTCGCGACTCGCGATGCATTGTGAGCTTGTAAATCTGCTATTTTCAAAAGAAATTATACTTTTATTTTTGGTAATTTTAAATACATTTTGATGCCAATACTTTTGTACGTTAACTCAAGTAACGTTTTGAACACAGGGCTTTTACTTGTAACGCTGAAGCCACACACAGTATGAGAGTGGATTCCCCATTCCGCCAATGCATTTCAATTAGAATGAGTACTTTTTCCACCATAGTCAGGTCCCTTATGCTTTGATTTATACTTTTGTTGGCTTTTTGTGAGGATTTGCAAACCTATACATTTTTGGAAAGGATATTGTCTAAGGAATCAGAAAATAAATGTTCCCATTTGCCCAGATGTCTGTGGTGGCCATATTGGAATTGACAAAATGGCTGCCGTAAAATGTTTTGTAATATCTTGACTTCTACATAATTGGAATTGATTTCAATGGCTAAACCATTAAGGGTCAAGGAATCCAATGGTTCACGTTATCATTTCATTTTTTGTATCATCCCATTGAAATGCATAATCCACCATATGGGTAAATATGGCACAGCTCTAGGCAGTCAGTCAGATACTAACTTTTTTTTATTGAGATGTGTTTTAGCTGTGAACTTTGGATGTAACCATTTTAAGCATCATACAAGTCTAATCATATCACAGTCTCTATGCATCATCATAATCATCATCATCATCACTTTCATGCATCACAGCTTGGGAATCGTCATCGTTCTGGGACTGGCTGCTGCACTGACACGTCAGTACAGGCTAAGTCCTTAGCTTTGTAGGAACATCTGCCAGAAGAACAGTCATATTTACACTAGTATTGGACCATCTCAAGGATGGCCTTTGGGGCTGGGAGGACCTCTCTGGTTGTTGGGTTTCAGCATGCCATCCAAGTGTTTGAAGTACCCATTGCAGGGGATCCAGCTGTGGATCGTTCAGAGCAATGGCTGCTTGTGCCCATGCCCTTGTTTGGACATCGATTCTCAAGATGTTCTGCTTCAGAGCTCCAGGTGTTGGAGGGAGCTGTCAATTTCTGCCCTAAGTTTGTAGAACAGATGTCATGGCATTTCAGGGATTGTCTTGATGTTGATGCACATACAAAGGACTCCAGTGTTGACAGCATTTCTTCCATCATTTCAGCTTCATCCAATCTGCAGAGCATTGTCAACATCTTCATCTGTTTTGAGGTAGACCCTGTAGCTAGGTTGCCTTGCCTAAACAGGTGAACCCTGTGTGATAAGAGAAGATATGCCCCATGGAGACCAGCCACCTCAAGCTGGAAATTCTACCCACCAAGATGCAACAGATACAGGATTTACAGTCACAAAACAGTGAGTAGTAGTGACTGTAGTGACAGTCAAGGATCTGAGTGGCTTCTTCAATGACAGACTGCTGCAACTAACACAAGATTATGATGAAGGATTCTCTGAAGAGTGCAACCAGAGATAAACTAAGACAAGTTGAAGCTTCTATTAAGTATCAAGTCACCATGACACATGTCTGATGTTGGTGTATGTTGGTGGAGTACAACAGGGGATCTTCCAAGCTGATCATCACATCTGCTTCTAGATACATTTAGAGCAACAAAGACCTGGTCTTTGCAGAAAATAACCACGAAGAAGCAGACACACTGCTAATCCACCAGGCTGTGCTGGCTTCACAGCAAAACCCACCTAATGCACAGTTTGTATTTCCCTACCCAGATAAGGACATTTTAGTGCAGGTCAAAGCAAACTGTGGCCTCTTGCTGAAGAACACATATATTTCTATGGCCTCTGGTGTTGTGCAGATGGAACCACTGTGGCAAGCTCTAGGTAAAGAAAGAGCAAAGGCTTTGCCTGCCTTCCATGCATTCACTGGGGTCGACAACACAGAGAGGTTCTCCTGTATAGGCAAGGCAACCTGGCTGCAGATCTACCTCAAAACAGATGAAGACCTTATCAATGCTCTGTAGATGTTTTTGGATGAAGCAGAAGTGACAGAAGGAATGCTGTCAACACTGGAGTCCTTTGTATGTGCAGCTTTCTCACCATAGAGTAACAACATCAAGACCATTCCTGACCTGCGATGGCATCTGTTCTGCAAACATAGGCCAGAAAGTGACAAGCTCCCTCCAACACCTGGAGTTTTGAATCAGCACATCTTGAGAGTCCATGTCCAAACAAGGGCATGGACACCAGCAGCCATTGCTCTGAAGGATCCACAGCTGGATCCCCTGCAAAATGGGTACTTCAAACACTTTATTGGCATGCTGAAACCAACAACCACAAAGGTCCTCCCAGCCCCAAAGGCTATCATTGTGGTGGTCCAATGCAAGGGTAAATCGGACTGTTCTTGTGATGTTCCTGCAAAGCTAAGCCTGTACTGACATCTGTCAGTGCAGCAGCCAGTTCCAAGACGATGATGATTCCCAAGATGTGATGTACGAAAGTGAGGATAATGATTATGATGTTGCATAAAGACTGTCTTTGATTACACATTTCATGATGTTTAAGATGGTTACACAAACAATTAAAGTACACAGTTAAATATAAAATAACTCTCAGTTGGTATCTGACTGATTGCCTGGGCTGTTTTTTTTAACCATATGGTGGATTGTGTATTTCAATGGGATGATACAAAAATAGTTAATGATAACTTGGACCATTGGATTCCTTGACCCTGAAAATATAGGTTTAGCCATTAAAATCAATGTTCCATCTTATTTAGAAGCCAAGATATGACAAAACATACATTTTACAGTGGCCATTTTGTAAATTCCAATATGGCTGCCATAATCACATCTGGGCAAATGGAAACATTGATTTTCTGATTCCTTAGATAATAACCTTTCCAAAAATGTATAGTTTTGCAAATCTTCAAACAAATCCAACAAAATTACCTAGTGAAACTAATATTGCAAGAAAACAACCACACCAGGCCGTTTTGGACCCAGTTGTGCATCTAAGGGTTAATGTTGTAATTATTTGAGATGTATAACTACCACCATTGAATTCCTTGACCCTGAAAATGTAGGTTTAGCAGTTAAAATCAATGTTCCAGCTTATTTAGAGGCCAAGATATTACAAAACGTAATTTTATGGTGGCCATTTTGTAAATTCCAATATGGCCGCCATAAATACATCTGGGCAAATGGGAACATTGATTTTCTGATTCCTTAGACAATAACCTTTCCAAAAATGTATAGGTTTGCAAATCCTCAAAAAAATCTGACAAAATTACATAACCGACCTGGCTACCACTGCAAATCCGTAAACCATATCATTGTCATTGCGTTATGTTTTGTTTGATTCATAGTTTATTAGTTGCACGAGCAGAAAGCATCTCCGCAGGTGATGTCTAAGACAGGTGATGTCTAAGCTAAGACAGGTGATGTCTAAGACAGGTGATGTCTAAGACAGGTGATGTCTAAGGTGATGTCTAAGGTGATGTCTAAGACAGGTGATGTCTAAGGTGATGTCTAAGGTGATGTCTAAGGTGATGTCTAAGACAGGTGATGTCTAAGGTGATGTCTAAGGTGATGTCTAAGACAGGTGATGTCTAAGGTGATGTCTAAGGTGATGTCTAAGACAGGTGATGTCTAAGGTGATGTCTAAGGTGATGTCTAAGACAGGTGATGTCTAAGGTGATGTCTAAGGTGATGTCTAAGGTGATGTCTAAGACAGGTGATGTCTAAGGTGATGTCTAAGGTGATGTCTAAGACAGGTGATGTCTAAGGTGATGTCTAAGGTGATGTCTAAGACAGGTGATGTCTAAGACAGGTGATGTCTAAGGTGATGTCTAAGGTGATGTCTAAGGTGATGTCTAAGGTGATGTCTAAGACAGGTGATGTCTAAGACAGGTGATGTCTAAGGTGATGTCTAAGGTGATGTCTAAGGTGATGTCTAAGGTGATGTCTAAGGTGATGTCTAAGACAGGTGATGTCTAAGGTGATGTCTAAGGTGATGTCTAAGGTGATGTCTAAGACAGGTGATGTCTAAGGCGGACATTTGGGAACAACGGCCGATCAGTTCACGTTTCGCAACGCGTAAGCTTTTAGATCTGCAATTTTCTGGCAAAGAAATTTGGTATAGAGGCAAAAAAAGAGGGGGTCTAGTATAGACCCTTGGGGAATTCCAGTCAATTCATTTTATTGTCTAATCAGGCTTTTATGAACACCCTGAACAGTTTTTAATTTGCTTGATTCAATATTTAGATATTTGATGTAATTGTTACCAGGCCCTCCTCCTGCAGGATGCCTCCCCATACACACCCATTGTAACTTAAAATCCATTTAAACCATGATAAATTCATCAAAAAACCCCATTATACTTTCTGGTGACTCATACTACCCTCCTAATACGTGAGCAGGCCGTGTTTTTTCGATAACCTTTTTAATTTATTTTTAATATTTTCCCAAAGAATTATTAAAAAAGGAAAATTAAAAAAAGTTATCGAAAAAGCACAGCCTGCTCACGTATAGGAGGTTATTATGAGTCACCAGAAAAAATAATGGATGTTTTAAAATGGAGTTGCAATGGGTCAATCTAAATATTGAATCAATCAAATGAAAATCTGTTCAGGGTTTTCATTTTTTTAAAGTGAAATATCCCTTTAAGTGGTTAAAATGCTGTGCACTGAAGGTGGCAACATTCTGCTTTGCAATACCCTTTAAAGTTACAGAAATATTGTTAACGGAAATGTCTTCTGACATTTTAGAAGATTTTCTTTTCCTTTTTCACAGATCAATAAAGATGACTTCCCAGGCAATGTTAAGCCCCCCCCTTCCAAGCCCCCCGGGAGCAGCCGAGGAACAGCTGTTGGTAAATATCATTACAATATCACATGCTTTATCGCTGCTTTAATGGTGAAATATCAGATGTCCCAGCTCTAAAGACATTAACATTTAGAACAATCAATATAACATGCACATTTTATGAGGGACATTTTCCATCTGATAAAAGAACTTGTAAGGGATGTCTGCGGTGTCACACGTCAGTGACGCCCTAAAGATCATTCTGATTAGTGGGGTTTTGGGGGAAATGCCACTCAGACATGCACAGTACAGTATTTGGTCATGCTTTTTAATCAGGGTTTTCAATACGTTCCTGGATTTACATATAGATTATATGAAGTGCAGCATATTCAGGCACATTGAGATGGAAAAAGTCAGATACAGGTTTTGTTTGCTCTGATGCTGCAATGGTTTAGTTATTCATATCCTCCACAAACAGGACTGTGTACATTCATATTCAAATGGCAGCAGGAGTGAGATGAAAATTGCATTACCATGTCTTTGTTTTACATCAATGGGAATGGCAGTGTACCCTTTTTAATAAATTATACCAAAGGGCGCATCGACTCTCAGAAAGTGATAGTTGTATTTCCAATGTTTTATTTTAATTATTATCATCGTTCTAATATTTAGTTGCAGAAATATGTTCACATAGTTTCCCTGAACATAAAAGTACGAGAGTGAAGGGAAAAACATACACAGCCCCACCTCGGCTTCAGTCCGATTTCAAAAATTAAAATTGTGCCTTTGAGATGCAAATGCCCGAATAATATTCTTGGTGTTGGATCTAAATTGCTAATGTACAGTGTGTGAGCCCCACTGTGTCCCTTTCAAGGGTGGAAGTCTTGGAGACATAGACCTGATGGCATTGGTGTTGATCAAAGCCTCATATGTCAGGCCTCGATCCCCCCTAGAGACTGCAGGAGTCATTGAGATGCATTGGAACATGCATATTCCTTGTTGCATTTTTATGTTGTTCAATAGCTCTGGAACCATAATCGTTAATATGGCAGTACAAGAAGGGCTGCAACAAACAGGATTTGGACAATACTGCTGTACAGACACACTGAATCAGGGGCGTCAATTGGGTATGGCAGGGGTATGCAGCTACCATACCCTGGGTCCAGGGGGGAAAATAAAAGTTTACTTATAAATATAAATCCATGAATGTCTCTTTGTCTATCTGTGCTGGTTATTATGTTGTTAAATTACAGTAAAATAACTACACTTTAACAAGGTATTATAATTATATTCTCCACACTTGTATTCTCCCCATATTGACAAAATGGTATATTCCCAGGTTCCGCAGGTCAGCTGCACAGGTGCAATGAATTATTGTTAATTGTGGCACAGTTACTAACATGCTGAGTTTAGCTGCACTTGAACAACCATTCCAGGCTGCCATATCCAGCCCAAGAAACCGTAGAAACCTGTGTAAAAAACGGACAAAAGTCGTTTTTTTCAGACATTGTGAAAATAGCCGATCTACCTGCTCACAATGCCTCTCAGCGCGAGGCGTTGTGAGCTTGTAGATCCGCTATTTTCACAATAGATAAATATTAAATAAATATTATATTTAGGCTATAACATAGCCTATCGTCGTTGCCGAGTGGAAACCTTGTACGGATGTCTCTGGTTGACATTGGCACATTTCACTCAGGTTTTTTCATCTCACTTATGTCACTTTGTCCGCTGACCTCACTCAGCAACAAAATAAAAATAAAATAAACAAAAAATTAAATAAAACAATTCACAGGAGGCAAGCAGTGATCACCCCATGATGTGCACTGCAATGTAGTCTACAGTGCAAATGCTTTTTTGAGAGTAAAAAACTAAAAAAGAAGAGATGACATGCATGATCTGGGGAGATTGCCCCAGGAAATGTGTCAATGTGAACCAGAGACATCTTGTATGTCCAAAACCGTTTGTTTTGTATTTATCATCTATAAAATGTACTAAACTAGTGAAAACAGCTGATCTACAAGCACACTGTGTGCTTGTAGATCTGCTGTTTTCACTAATTTCATTTTTTTTTTCACGTACACATTTGAAACTTGGAGATACAAGGTTTCTGCCCGACAGTGACGATATTCTAGTGATTATGTTGCGAGGAAAACGTTGAGATAATAGCCATTTTGGTTATAAATGACTGAAAATAACGTTGTACTTCAAGTTTAAAATGATAGGCTACTAAACATTTTTGTGTCCAAATAAAATCCAAATTTTATCAAATTATCTCACGGCACCCCTGGACTGCCGTGGCGGCATCCCACTTTGAAAACCCCTGTCCTAAAAAACAAAGACTGAAGCTGTTGCAACTGAATCTCGTCAGAAGTGTGTCTGCAATGCCCATTCATTACCAGAAACAATAATATTACAATTCGGGCACTATTGCTGTGATAGCAGCCCACTCTTCTTGATCCCATCCAGGGCAGCACCTTGATAGAACAACTATATGGATTAATAGCACTAGTTACAGCGCAGCCTAAGGCCCCCTCCATCTAAGTTAATAGAGCCTATCCATTCCTGTCAGCTACTGGGGTCTGATGGAATTGCAGAGGTGGCTGTGTATCCACACAGCAAATCACAAGCCCTCAGATATCGCTTGAGCTGAATGACTGCAATTTTCATTTAAAACCAAATATATTACGGTGAGATCTATCAAAAATAGTGGAACCATCTTTTTTCTCTGAAGGGGCCTCTCTCAAGCTCCGGGTGGCCTGGGGGGGGGGGGGGGGGGGGGGGAATCTCCAGGTTGCTCGTCTTCATTTTCCAGGTAGCCTACTGTTGGTGGCCAACACAACGAGCGCAGCAGCCCCCGTTCGGCTGATGTGAGCGTTTGTCTTTCTGAACCGATGTCACACGGGAGAGTGTCGGAACGAGAACCTGTGTTGCTGCCATAATCCATCATGTCATCATCCCTGACGCATCCGTCTTGGGATCACAGGTCTGCCTGAAAGACACTGACAGTTGTATTAAGATGTGATCCGCGAGTGCAGTCATTATTGTGGTATTACCAGGGATTATCTCAGTGATATGCTAGAGACATCACTTTTAACCACGAAACTGCCTGCATATCTATCATATTTTTCAATTACGACAGACTCACTTACAAAGTAGGGCAATCAACGACTTGTGATTGTTGCAAGTCGACTCGACTCAGTAAAAAGTTGAGTTGAAGTAGACTGCATCGGTTGATGACGTCATCACATCACACACGACCCCCCAATTATATTGGGGGGTCCCCAGATGATTAACTTAATGTGAACCATTGTTTTCTCACTCAACTGAGAAACCAGCATACAGTTTAAGTGTATAGTGGGTATCTGCACATTTCTAAAGTGCAAATTTAAGGACTTTTTAATAACTCTAAAATGACAAATTAAACATTGTCCAAATTGTCAAATATATAGAGGCAGAAATTGTGAAAATAGCCGATCTACATGCTCACAACGCCTCGTTTTTTTTTTTTTTTTTTTACTTCGACTTTCGACTTTCTCTGGTGGGAGTCGACTTGTGTAATGAAGTCGACTGAGTCAACTTGTCGACTTTTTCATTAATGCCCTATTGCAAAGCATGTTAGGAGTGTAATATTTTATGAAAACCTTTCATAAAATATCCTTACTTTGTTGGCACTTGTATTCATAACATAAGCTTTCAACCTGCCTTCCCTATTTTCGGGCATAACATTACAGGTGAAACAAGTTGAACAATTTTCTAAAGTTTGAATCATATAATATCATACAAATTAGGTTGGATATTTCTGTTACTATAACTACAGATTTGCCATGAGAGTCAGCTCTTTGGTGAGGCATATTGACTGATATTGAATAAAGCACAGTTTGCAATCAGCAAACATGATGATCCAAAGAGCCGCTCTTGGCTGCCCTCACAGCCGTTCTATGATGAAAATACGATTTATAAAAAATCATGTCTCATAATATCCTAAGACACTGGAGCAGTCATTTCTTTTAACAGTGCCCTATGGTATATTTTGGAGGTGCTAACATAATGGATCATGTACAATTCTGTGACCAAATCAACCACATTAATCATCCATTTAGGCTACTGTAAAAATGTCAGATATTAATTGCTGCTGTTACTGTAACTACTACTGCAAATCTGGGCACAATGACATAACATAAGCAGCCACAATATTTCACAATGTGTTAATGACATGCCCATTCTAATCACCGCCTAGCAATCATTTAGACATTCAACAAGAACATCTTGAGAGAAAACAGGGGGACAAATAGGGAGAAGAGACTAGAAATATTTTATGGAATTCAATATTATTGAGTTACATCAAGTTGCATATTTCTCTGACGGCAACTATGTTAATAATAACAAGGCTGTAAAATGTCAGGTACTGTACCTGAATTCTTACTGGAAATACCTTACTTTGAGGCTACCCAACCATTCTTAGCTGCCTCTGGAACTCAGAGCAAAATATGTAAAAACTAAAAGTTGGAAATACGCTTTGGTTTTCTTAATTTCCCTAAGGGGATCAATAAAGTTGTATCTTCTTTATCTTGTCTTAAAAGCTGGCTGCCTATGTATGTTCACCTTTCGGTATGAAAGTGACTCAAGCCTACAGAGGTGTGAGTTGAATCCAAAATGAGAATTTGCAGTGCATGTGATTGGGAAGGTCATTAAGTTGGAGTAGCCATACACATAGTCAAGTTCAATATGTCCAAACATGAAGGTTCGGTGCCGCGACAGCAGTCCAGGGGTGCCGCGAGATCATTTGGTAATATTTGGAATTTATTTAAAACTTGAAGTACAGAGTTATTTTCAGTAAGTTTTGACCAAAATGGTAATTATCTCAATGTTTTCCTCGCAACATAATCCCTAAAATATGCCACAAATATATGGTAGGCCTACTGGGAGTGAAAATTCTGAATATCATGTAGGTAATATTATAATGTAGGGGTGCCTCGGATGAAAAAGATATTTATAGGGGTGCCCTGAGCCCAAAAAGTGTGGGAACCCCTGCACTATACTATAAAGGGAAAAAAAATACCCCCAAAAAATCTGCTTTAAGTAGCAATGTGAGGGGTCTAAATAGGGTTTTTTCATGATTCTGAATCCATTGCAAGCGTTTGTTTTGCACAAAAAAACATTAATTCGGCTAAAAGCGGCCCCAACAAAACAATGGTTTAGTGATGAGTCATCACTTATCACAGTCTTGTGGGGCCCTTTTTTAACCCAAGGAATGTGGTCCCATAGAACCACAGACAAACCCATAGAACCACAGACAAACCCATAGAACCATAGTGTCAGGCGTGACAGACAGATATACACACAGACAAGCTGTGACCGTTTTCAGAGTAAACTTGCGACCTACGCTCGCAATTATTATTTCAAAACGATCTGAGAAATTCCATGTTTAAGTTGGCGTGAAAATAGCCGATTTACACTTATAGATCTTGTAGATAGTTTGGGTCCAGAGCTAAAAGGTTTAGGAACCACTGCTCTAAAGCAGGGGGCTTCAACGAAATTGTTGAAAAAAAAAATATATATATATATAGAAAAAATATTCTGTCTCTTTTGAATACTGTAGCTTCTATACAGTACATGCTACATACAGTACTGCAAGTTAGTTTGGACCTCCAGAAGGCATTTGACACCGTAAATCATTCTATTCTGATTGAGAAACTAAAAGCCATCGGTCTTGACAGCGCAGCAGTGAGTTGGATGCAATCTTACCTGGTGGGGAGGGAACAGGTGGTGGAGATTAACGGTACCCTGTCCCCCCCCCCTCCCAGTAAGCTGTGGTGTTCCTCAAGGTAGCATACTGGGGCCTCTGTTGTTCCTAATATACGTGAACGACATGGCATCTGCTTGCGACTGCAACCTGTTCCTGTTCGCGGATGACTCGGCTCTCCTAGTCTCGGGCAAGGACCACTTGCAGGTTGAAAAGACACTTAACTCTGAACTAAGTAAGATCTGCACATGGCTTAACGACAACAAATTATCAATTCACTTGGGAAAAACTGAGTCCATCCTCTTTGGATCAAATCATAACCTCAAAAAAGTCGATAACTTCACAATCTAAGTGGGTGACAAGGTCATAACACGAAAAAACGAAATCTCTTACTTAGGATGTATCCTTGAAGCTAATCTTTCCAGCGAAAAGATGACTTCTAAAGTAATAAATAAAATCAACCAACGAACTCGCTTCCTACAGAGGATCGCCCCAATGGTCAATTTCAACACACTGAAGACCATAGCTGGTGCAATAATCCAGCCCCTATTTGACTACGGAGTTCACGTATGGTATCGTGACGCCCCACAAGCCCTTAAAACTAAACTCCAAACAGCCCAAAATAAACTAATTAGGGTCCTGCTTAACCTTCCCTATCAGACTCACCTCACCGCTACTCACCAGTTAAGAGTGGGGTGGCTCAGAGTAGATGACAGAGTACAGCAACTTGCAATGGGCCTGGTGTACAAGATACACTACACCACTATGATACCCAAGTGCCTGTCAAAATACTTTATAAACATTAAGGATGTCCATAATTACAACACCAGAGGCAGTGCCACAGATCACTTCCAACCCAGAGTCAAAACCAACAAAGGGTCAAACTAGTTTTTCTGCTATACCACCAAAATGTGGAAAGCCTTACCGAAGGCCATAAAGGAGTGTGGATCACTAGCATCCTTTAAAATTGCCCTGAAAAACCACTTACAGGCAGCAGCCGTTCGCAACTGGTAAAAAAAAAACGAACCTAGCCCAACCCTACCCTCCCCTGCCCCTTCTTTGTATATACTGTTTGTTTAGACTTACTGTTTTCTTTTTTGATTTCTTTACATATCTACTGCATAGTACTGTGTTCTATTTGTCTGTCATTCAATGTTATATGATATACTTTAATGGTTTCCTGTGGAAATAAGCTTAGTCTTTTCATGGATCTCCTTTTAGTAGACCTTGTACCAGTGAACTGTACCGTCATGAAACTGTACCTTTTCCTATGCAAACTTCTAATAAAGTCTTCAATCAGTTTGGAGGTCCCTGGCCTGAAAATGTTGAAGGCCCCTGCTCTAAAGCACGTTCATGGGAATTATGTACATTGCCAAAGGGTCTCTGGAATGTCCCAAGGGGAAGTGCTCTTGGTGCCTGCAGGCTGCACGATTTGGGCCATAAGTTCATTACATGTCACATTGTGTAACGGGGAAAAAAGGTAACATCTTAATTAGCCACCTTGTCAGATGTGACCTGAGTTGAACTGAGTGGTGTTGACACATTGTGTGATAGGGCATTAACGACTTGGGATTTTTGCAAGTCGACTCGACTCAGTAAAAAGTAGAGTTGAAGTCGACATAAGCCCATGATACACGTAGCAATTATTTCATCAATATCAACCAGCAATGACCAGAGACGTCAATTGGGTATGGCAGTTGCTTTACCTTTGCCAAAGGAAAAAAAAAAAAAAAAAAAAAAAAAAAATCATGCCTGTTGATAAGGTATGGCAACATGACTGGTATCTTGCACGCGTGAAGGCACAAAAAGATTAATCCAATGACGCTGTCAATGGCCATACCCAATTGACGCCTCTGGTCGTTGCTGGTTGATATCGATGAAAAAATTGCTACGTGTATCAGGGGCTATTATCGTTTGATGACGTCATCACATCACACACATCCCCCCAATTATTTTGGGGGGTCCCCAGATGATTAACTTAATGTGAAACATTGTTTTCTCACTCAACTGTAAACAAACCAGCATAAAGTTTAAGTGTATAGAGCAGGGCTACTCAACTTGAGATGGCTCAGGGGCCACTCAGCAAAATACCAAAAGTCCAAAGGGCCGCAAGCTAAAAATGACGGTCCTATTTTGGACGTTTACATTGATTTTGTACAGTACACAGTCCACAATTAAGGAAACGCACAGAAAACAGCCACATTTCCATAAGCCAGGCCAAACCTCATTGAACCAAAAGATTGTCATGGATGGAATGATGAAATTGATGACATTTGAATTTTTTATCAAATTAGGCTTTATTCACAAAATGTGAAGTGAAAATGAACAGTTCTGGTTCAACCTTTTTGTAACCTCCCCTGTGTCTGGGTATGCAAAGCTAGTAAACTTTGGCAATGTAAAGGTATGTTTTCTCATGCCACTAACACTCCTTTTCATTAATAGGACAGATTTAAAATAAATAAACGTTTATACTTATTATTCAATCACTCAAACCCCAGCATCCCTATTCTTGGGGGACATAGCCGATCTACAAGCTCACCACAAGATGCATTGTGAGCTTGTAGATCGGCTATTTTTGGTGAAGAGAGTTATTGTATGGAAAAATAACTCAAGTACAGTTCAACTCCCCCTCAGATGCACTGTACTTGTAAAACAGTTTGATGCTTTGAGCTTTGTAAAACACAACAGCTCGTTGGAGGAGATTTGTGTTAATAAGCATAGTTCCTTGGCTGCAGCGCGATCTGTTGGAATGCTTGGACTGTCGGTGCCATAGAGTTATAGTCGGAGCTGACTGGCGGAGTCGCGGAGGGAGAGACAAGCAGCGGAGACAAGGGCTAGGTCTTCATTAGACTGAAACATGACGATCGCGGGATTCGCGGCCGTTCATATCGCACGACCGTCATGCGTCTCCGCTCCAGTGAGCCCGACTGTGGTTGTCTGCTGCAAAATCTCCGCATATTTGTCTGTCTGACTGTCTCGTTGTACTGTAGCTCTAGTGTAGCCGCCTGCATCTCTGCACTGCTACTGCATTCGCTTCCTGACTCTTATCCCTAACTACGGAGTGCACCGAGGGTCAAACATCACCGCGTTTTGCGTTTTGCGTTAACTTTGACAGGCTTAGAAAAATCATATTTTTTTTGGCATGATCATGACGGGCCGCACAGACATGCGGAAAGGGCCGCATGCGGCCCGCGGGCCGCGGGTTGAGTAGCACTGGTATAGAGGGTATCTTCACATTTCTAAAGTGCCAATTTAAGGACATAAACATTGTCCAAATTGCGATGCGAGGCGTTGGGAGCATGTAGATCTGCTATTTTCACAATAGAAAGTTTTTTTTTTCTTTTTTTTAACTTCGACTTTCGACTTTCTCTGGTGGGAGTCGACTTGTGTAATGAAGTCGACTGAGTTGACTTGTCGACTTTTTTGTTAATGCCCTTGTGTGATGGGACTATCTCAGCTCATGTACAGTGCCACGGTAATGTTTTGCATTGAGGAAACAAGAACAAGCTATAGGAGGACCGGTCTTGGCTTGGCCGAAGAGGGCAACACGGGTTGGCGATTATTCCAACAATGTTGGCAATGGACATACATGTATATGGAGCTGATTGATTTGTTAGCGCCTGATGCCATGACACAACATTGAGGTCAGACAACACATTCCATATTTGGGCACAATAGGTGCATGCCCATACCGTTGTTTCCTGTTGAGATTGGCACATTTCCTGGAGTAAGCTGCCCAGATCACACATGTCACACTTGTTTTCTCAAAAAGCACCTGAGATGTAGTGCATTTGAAACTACATTGCAGTGCACATCATCATGGTGTGAACACTGCTTGCCTCTTGTGAATTGTTTTATTTTTTATTTTTGTTTATTTTCTGTTTATTTTGTTGCTGAGTGAAAACTGGATGAAATGTGCCAATCTCAATAGGAAACATCTGTAGGTGAAAGGACTGACATTATACCGAGATCTCCATACAGTATGGGCCTATCAGTTGGATCAGGAGTGTGACTTGGGTGAACCTCTAGTTATTCCATATTGCTGCATCCAACAATATTCAGTTTAGTAGAAACAGTCACACCACAAAAGCACAGTCAGTGGTGATGGCACAAGGGCCAATTTACAATGACAATTCAGGCATTTAGCATCTTATCCACAGCGACTTATAGTCCGGGAAAAATGGGGGTGAACGTGGATTCGCCTGTAAAAGTTTTTTTCTCAACTGATTCTTGTAGCTTGGGGTCACCTCTTAAGGATTCAAGAGGATGACCAGTGATATCCATTGAGCATTTTTTATTATTAACCCCTTAACTTCTAAGCCTGGCCGCACTCCCTCGGACTTCCTACTGGGTCCCATCAGCCAATCGTCTATTCCCGTACTTCCTCGTAATTTATGAAATTAATCATAATTTTTTGAAAAATACAGTCGCAGGTCGTGCTCTGTCTCTTTAAGAGACGTTGTGCAATCGGATCACGTCAGAAACGTGATGACGTCATCGGCTGGCTCTGCCACTGGCTCCACGAGCGGCCATTACGTTCCCCTTCACTGTGTGTGCTGCAGCCTGGTTTAGCCCATCCCCTCGTCTTTTTCGACCAGACGACAGGCGAAATCAAGGCTTCGGAATGAGTGGAATACATGGAATTAGATCGATGTGCGTGCGACGAGGACGTAATGTACTTTCGAACGCTGTTTTTTCTCGCGGATTACCCCATCTCGCTCCATGCAAATGAACGGCAGAAATACAGCCAGCAGCAGCTTCTAAGTAAGTGGCCGCCCAAACACGTAGTGTGTGCACGTCCTGCTGGCTTGCACTGAACGACCCGCGCGCGTTGTTTATCATTTGGTGTGTTTGTTTTTTAAAATATGTTTATAAATAAAACGCTGATTGCACGGCAGTACCGGGGTTCAGGGGGTTCTGCCGGGGCTTGGAAGGTGTTAATGCCTGAAATATGGGCTCCCATTGACTTTCTATACAGGAGGAAAATACCGAGAAAAAGACTATTTTTCGGGGTATTTAAGTAGGATCTGAGGGGTCTAACTAGGGGGTTGTCATGATGCTGAATCCATTGCAGGCATTTGTTTTGCACAAAAAAACATTCCGTGGGCTAGACATAGCCTCTGAAAACAATACACGTATGGGTGAGTATTCATGTTAGTCGGAGGCCTTAGGGTTTTTTTTCTCGTGCTAATCAGTCTAAAAGTGCAAAATTTTGCACAGATGTAGCTCAGGGCATGCTCTAATGATTTAGCTAGGTCGGCGACCTTCGGGGTCACCACAACACCCACAAAACTCTGAAAAGTGATGACTCATCACTTTTCATCACTAAAGTTGATGGGAGCCCAACTTGATTTGGCCGCTGTGGCGACCCCGAATGTCGCAGACTCGGGCGCCCTAGCTAAATCATTAGAGCATGCCCTGAGCTACATCCGTGCAAGATTTTGCACTTTTAGACTGATTAGCACGAGAAAAAAAACCCTAAGGCCTCCGACTAACATGAATACTCACCCATACGTGTATTGTTTTCTGAGGCTATTTCTAGCCCACGGAATGTTTTTTGTGCAAAACAAATGCCTGCAATGGATTCAGCATCATGACAAACCCCTAGTTAGACCCCTCAGATCCTCCTTAAATACCCCGAAAAATAATCTTTTTCTGGGTATTTTCCTCCTGTATAGAAAGTCAATGGGAGCCCATGTTTCAGGCATTAAGGGGTTAATAATAAAAAATGCTCAATGGATATCACTGGTCATCCTCTTGAATCCTTAAGAGGTGACCCCGCCAAGCTACAAGAATCAGTTGAGAAAAAAACTTTTACCGACGAAACCACGTTCAGCCAAAAATCACCCTTTTTTTCCCGGACTATTATGTGCAAGATCAGAATTAGCAGATGAGCTTTATCAACAAACAGGTTAAATGCAAAGCACTGCACAGAGAACAAATTAGTGCCTCAAAGAAACTAGGATATGGTAAACAATGAACCTTGCATCTGTTTAAACAAACTGCTAACATAATTAACATTTGGTCAAGAAAAAACTACAAGATATTGTATACTGTATCTGCATTCTAGCATGATTGTCAAAAATGGATATAAATGAAATGTGTCTGTCAAAAGGATGAAACACAGAAAAGCTTGGGAGCTTATTTCCATTGTTGTGATGAAAGGACATCGTAGCCAGGGTGCAATTACGAGATGGGTTGGATTTGACTGAAAACATTATCATAATTATTATGGGTTGGATCAGGCTGGAGAAATTATAATTATTGGTTCGATTAGGCCAGGGGTGCCCAAAAGGTAGATTGTGATCTACCAGTAGATCACAAAGGCTGTGCAGGTAGATCACATGACATGCCCTATATTTGTAAACAATTCTGTCACATCTTCATTCATGTCAATTGAATTAAGGTGACTGATTGATTGACATAACAAGGGCCCTGTCAGCTCCCTTCATGGCTTCTAAAGTAAGCAAACCACCCAATGCAATGCTTTGTTTCCAAGAGTCAGTAGCATTACAAATAACCCCAAAAACATACCACTTCCATACAGAATAGGATGAAGACCTTTTTCCCCACTATTTCCCATTTCAAGTGTGTTTGTCTTATATGTGACGCCCAGTGCCGCTATTCCAAAGCTAACTCAGGTTAGTCAGGTACATCTTTATTGGGGTGGGTAGATCATGCCGAGCTGGTCATTTTAAAAGTAGCCCTCAAGTAAAAAAAGTGTGGGCACCCCTGGATTAGACTAACTAAATGTATATTATCAGTGTGTATGGTAGAAGCTTGTGTTGAAATAATCAATCAACAATATTATCTTCAAGGTTCAAGGTTCAAGTTTATTAGTCTCCCTCAGGAGAAATTTGTCTTGGAGACAGAGCCACATCTGCATTGTACATAAAAAAAAAAAAAAAAAAAGACAAATTACAAATAACCAAAAACAGAAAAATACATACTGCACACACACCTAACGTACATTGCCACTACTCAATCTATCGTTTAACATTTTAATTGACATAGGAACAAATGAGTGCTTATATCTATTGTAATGGCTTTCTGGAGTTCTGTATCTTCTGCCAGATGGCAGTAGTACGTACTCTCTGTTCAATACATGCAGGGGGTCAGACACTATGTTTCGAGCTTGTCTTAAAACTCCTTGTTCATAGATGGCCTGGGGTGTGATCGGGAGGTGGCCATACCCATGATCTTCCCTGCCGTATTCGCTAGCCTAGCTAGTTGAGACTCATAACAGCTAGACATACCATAATTCAGAATGGATTCTATACTAGCTCTGTAGAAGGTCAACATAATATTCACACTGACTCCGAAAAGCCTAAGCCTTCGAAGACAGTGTAGGCGCTGATGTATCTTAGCACATATGGTTGTAACATGCGTGTCCCTTCCTTTTAACAGACATGTGCTCTGCGCCACATGGCGCTCTGCCAATTTTGTGACGGAATCTTTGGGGCTGGTGGAGGGCAGGTTAACTTTATGGAGGATTAGTTCCATCTCTCCACATGGGCTACAGTATGCCTACTTGTCTAATAATCAGCAATTAGTTCAGCACAATACATATTCAACCACCTGTTGTAGGTAACAAGAGGGATACTTTTATTTAGAAACACAAAAGCAGAGTGATTTTATAAGATGCAACCAAGCTTTGTTCTATACATATAGGAATATAGGCTGTCATCAGACAGACAGAGACACATTTTTCCGTTCCTTTGGTTATTTCGTTTTCAAAACAATTCCCAGTCCCACAATAAGGTCAATGTTTCAGGCAACAAACTTTGCCGGCACACAATGCAGTTTTGTGCAACAAAGAAACAATCTCTATTAAGGCTCCGATGGCCGATTGAAAGTGAAGTTTGGATTTTAGATGAAAATCTATGCATGCAAAAAATTACACCAGTTACAGCAAGTAATTATGAGGATCGCTATACTTCCCTTTGACCAAAGGAGACTTAGACCATCAGAAGGCCACTGCAGGCATCATGTGTAGTGTGCAGTGCATTTTGATTTGTGTAGCTTCGTTCACAAACTGCCCACATACAGTAGAAAGTTATCATCCATAGTTAAAGATTTGACAGGGAGGCAAATGTCTTGTGTAGAGGTAGCAGTACTACCCTTGTAATAGTAATCACTGTGTAATATATAGAAAGAGCACACACACAACAAACTACAGTAACAGGACAAATGGTTTCATGGAACCTCAATAACACTATAACCTGATCACCACACCTTTATGACAGTCGTACATTAGAGGCGGTGGAGGTTGGTCCTGTCAAAGTGTGGTACTACAGTACTTCTACAAATGGTGGAATGCTTCATATTCAGAAGTCCCCAACAGTAAACACTTTCCATTGTGAAAACTACATTCAGAACATGAGCACTCATTGCACATTAAAGGAGAATTTCTGCCAATTTTTAATCTTACCTTTAAAAGTATTTATTTGCTCCCCTAAAGAATAGTCTTGTTTTTTCAAAAGATGCAATATTTTGGATCCATCTGCCCTACCCGACCAGGGCTTCAGACAGGAGCGATTGGTTGAATTATAAATCTGCTTATTTCTCTCGCTCAAGTAAGTCAATTCTTACCGTTACATGTCTGCTGTGGACAATCCCACTAGTCAGTAAACAATGTCTACTCCCACCGGGCGCCGCCATTATTGTCGTGAACGTTGAACTCACGTTGAAATCTCGTCTCTCGCGGGACTTCCGGATGTGCGTTCAACCAATGATTTCAACGTGAGTTCAAAGTTCACAGCTTCTCAACACATGGGATGCTAAGGTTTCTAACATTTCTAGCTGTTGCTGCTGCCGCCGTTCACTCACGCTTTATTTTGAAGAGCCTCGGAAGCTTTGTGCGTGTGCACTTGAGTGTCGACTGACGATTGAGGAAGAAAATCCATTTGTTTACAAACGCTCGCGAAACTAAAATCCAAACCGCGGCCGACCATCGCGGTAAAGTGTCGCCGTGAAAACAATCAGATCTCTGCTTCCCTGGCGTTCTTTTCACCTCATTCATAGATAAAGCCCTTTTTATGTTTCAGAGTAGAATGGAAATCAATGCAACCAGCTCGTGCCATTTTCTCTCTCTCTCTGAGCTACGGGGTGACGTATGGACTAGGGTCATTCACAGGGCACGCAGCATGCACGCAGAGCTGTACCAGTTAACCCCTTGTTGTCTCGTTCAGGAACGAGACAACTCCTTTTGGCAGGGTGACCCCCAGTGGCCTTAACTCGTTACTGAACGAGTTTGGCACCCAAGTTGTTAATGACGGCGGGAATTGTAAGATAACGAAATTCTCCTTTAGTACATTTAGGAGCACTGCATGGGTATTTTGTATTTATTTATTTATTTATTTCAGCATGGCTTTCAAGATGACATGTGGTCCCAAAAATAGTGGTGAGAGCTTGTAGATCAGCAATTTTCTGTGAAGAAATGGTGTTGAGAGAAAGACGGATTAGACCTATTATAGAGAGAACTAATTATAATAGGCTAGCCTAGTTAAAAATCCCAAGATGACCAACGTGTTCCCGCTCAACTAAAACGCTCATCAGGGTCCAATCAGTGCCTGAGTTTCTGGTTGTGCAGGCCTGCACCGAGACATTCTGCTTCACTTGGACGGACTGTAAAGACCCATACCCATCAGATGCACCTCATGACAGCCAACTTCTCTGCCTCTGCCTGATATACAAATCGTTGTCGGGTGGAAATCTTGTATGTCCAACAGGGGCGTCAATTGGGTATGGCAGGGGAATGCACTGTGCAGCTGCCATACCCTGGGTCCAGGGGGAAAATAAAAGTTCCTTTTAAATATAAATCCATGAATGTCTCTTTGTCTATCTGTGCTGGTTATTATGTTGTTAAATTACAGTAAAATAACTACAAATGCAAAATGTAACAAAATGGTCACTTTAACAAGGTATTATAATTATATTCTCCACACTTGTATTCTCCCCATCTTGACAGAATGGTATATTCCCAGGTTCCGCAGGTCAGCTGCACAGGTGCAATTATTGTTAATTTTAGCACATTTACTAACATGCCAAGTTTAGCTGCACTTGAACAACCGTTCCAGGCTGCCATATCCAGCCCAAGAAACCGTAGAAACCTGTGTAAAAAACTGTAAAAACTCGTTTTTTTCAAACATTGTGAAAATAGCCGATCTACAGGGCTTTTGATCTTGTGAGCATGTAGATCGGCTATTTTCACAATAGAACCGTGTTATACAAAATGTAATGCCTCTTTTCAATTCCATGAGGACTCCCATCTTTGCCATACCCTAGCTTTTGCTGAACTGACGCCACTGATGTCCAAAACCGTTCTTTTGTATTTATTGTTTTAAAAATGATTGAAACTAGTGAAAATACAAGCACACAACGCCTTGCACCATGAGGCGTTGTGTGCTTGTCGATCCGCTATTTTCACTACTTTTGTGCGACAATCTTGTATGATGGAGTAGGGCTTTGATTTACGAAAGAACATAATATTTTGAAACTTGGAGATACGAGGTTTCTGCCCCGACAGTGACGAAATGCTATCCATAATTACGATTTGAGCAGGGATCAATCAACCCCATCTGCTCTCTCTAATGGGCAACGACACTTTTGATATAATGCTGTAATTGGTTTCCAATGGGGCATGGTCTCAGAGGGTGACTCCTGGTCCCTTTCATGTGCAGTGTCAGGATACGGTTGCCCGTCACAAGTGCTAGGCTTGACTGGGCAGGGTAGCTATCGAGAACAGGGTCGTCACAAGGTTGGGGGGAAAGTGGGACCAAGTTACTAGGGCCCAAGGCGGAGGGGCCTTAATTTATATTTTAGCTGTTGAAAAATAGCAGATATACAAGCTCGCAGCGCGGCACCGAGTGCCGCGCTGCGAGCTTGTAGATCTGCTATTTTTGAAAAGTCGTGAAAAATGTGTGCAAATCTTTGAATATGTATTTTTTAAGCGAACATTTGTAACTCAAATGTTGCTTCTGGGGGGTCCCTGGAACAAAATATTTTGAGATGGTGGTCCATGCCATGGTCAAATACATATCATTTTGTAGCCTAGTAAACTTGACTCCTCCCAATGAAGGCAGGAAGAGTCTGGTTTACGAGGCTAATCATTTTGGGGGTCCTTCACATGTAAAAGTTTGAGCACCACTGACAGATACAAGCTCAAGCGTGTATATCTGCTATTTTTCAATAGTTAAAGCAGAAAATAGTGCATAATGCATTCCCAGTATAAAATGGGAATGCTCTCCCTATGCAGAACATTCATGGGGGGCCCGCAGTGAATGCTTGTACCCAGGGCCCAGGATTTGGTGCGACACCCCTGGGCTGGAGACACGGCGGCGTGTCTCTCCCTGCTGGTATGGCTCTCTCTGGCATGGCTCGCTGTCTGTAATGGCCTCCGTTGACAGGCTCTTTATGAAGGGTTTTACATGAACTCCAAGGGCTAATTGGTCCGTGGAGATCAGAGGTATTGTTAGTTCTGCATGGCTTCCAGACAGCCATGGCTACCATACTGAGCGCCTAATCACCACGGGGCTCCACACCTGACTAAACATAGAACACTTTTTCTTAACCCGTTTAGAACGGGGTACGCATTTTGTGTATCATTATTTTATGCTTTAACTTTTGAAAAATAGCAGATATACAAGCTCACAGCGCGGCACCTAGTGCCACGCTGCAAGCTTACAGATCTGCTATTTTTGAAAAATCCTAGAAAATTTGAATTTTGACCCGATTCTATAAGTGTCTTTTGAATCCTTCTAAGGTTTTTTTTGGAAAAACCTATGTTTCTATGTCAGCAATCTGGCCAGCCATCGTCAAAGAAAAGGTCCTTTTCACTTAACTGGAGCTCAGTTAGTCTGTTCTTGAGAGACCACTATGTCAGTGGTTCTCAAACCTTTTCATGTGAAGGACCCCCAAAATGATATGTATTTGGCCACGGACCCCCATCTCAAAATATCTAGTTCCAGGGACCACCCAGAAGCAAAATTTAAGTTACAAACGTTCGCTTTGAAAATACATAATATTCAAAGATTTGCACACATTTTCATTGCTTTTTCAAAAATAGCAGATCTACAAGCTCGCAGCGCGGCACAGAGAGTGCCGCGCTGTGAGCTTGTAGATCTGCTATTTTTCACCGGTTAAAGCATTCAATAATTCTGGACCTAAATGGGTTAATTCCAAAAAAGAGTCTCATCTTTCTCTTTGTTCCTGTTCCTTCCTCTAGCATGTCTCCCCAGTGCACACGGTCAAATGTCAGATGACATTGCCATGAGGCTAAGAAGTTGACTGTGTGCACGCTCTGGGATAATAGTTTTAATAGCATGGTTGCTCTTTTTTAGAGCAGGGGTCTTCGACGTTTTTTTTTTTTTTTTTTTTTTTTTTCAGGCCAAGGACCCCTTTGGCTGAGAGAAGCATAACGCAGGGACCCCAACTACATATTGAATAGAACTGTGTTGCAGATTAAGCTTTTTCATAATAGATAGCTTCATAAGTGGTGTTTCCATAAAGCCTCTTAAAGAACAACTTAAGTTTTTTACAACAAGGGTTCATATTTTAGATTGTAATTAAAGAATATAAAAGATGAGTGTTAACATTATTTCATTTACTTCTTTCTATTGTTTTAGAGATTCTTATTTCAGTGGGTGGGGGCATGCGTACAAGTGGCTAAATATGTCATTTTACACAGAATAAGCCCATTCCCAAGATACAACGCAACCTTGCATGGTTGGATGTGACTTATGGGGGCTAGAAGTGTTACTGTAAATAGCAATAAAGAAACTGCTGGCTTATTGTGTCTAAAAAGACATACCGGTATTTAGCCAGCACTTGTACGCATGCCCCCATGCGTACGCATGCCCCACATTTTAGCACGGTAAACACGATAGAACAATAGAACGAAGCAAATGAAAACATTTTAACACGCACTTTTTCTTTTCTCTAATTACAATCTAAAATATGAAACCTTGTTGTAAAAAAACAAAGTTGTCCTTTAATGCGCATTAAGCCTTTTTCTTTTCATGGAAACACTTCAAAATTCGAATAAACTTTCATTATCTGCAAAAACTTTTAACCGCTTGGAGGAGGTGGATTTTGAGGCTTTATCGAATAAACTAAATGCGCATTTGTGAATGGAAACGGGTCAGACAATAAATGCGAATACATTATGGCGTTCTGGTCCATATCGTCCTCCAACTTAACACTTTCCCTTGCCACTTAACGTCCATTGTATAGCGTCTATAGCCCACAAAACAAACCGTTTGTTTGTTACACACAGAGTGACACAGCAGCCCGCATCTGCATCTCTGCGCCGCGCTGTGAGCTTGCAGATCGGCCACCTTCCAGAGGACGCTGAAACTTGCAGGATGAATGTGCAGCGATCGAGTCACAGTAGACGTGCAGTTCTCACGTCTGAAAAAATCAGCCCAATCAACTTATGCGACCGTCGCTAATTCGTATGACACCCGCAAATGGAAACAGGCTAAATTCGCTTCGTCTTAATGCAAATTTATGATAATTTGCTTCCTATTTTCGAATAAGCTTATGGAAACATGGCTATAGACTACCGTAGTTTTACAGCACTATCATCAGTGTGAGTTGGATTAATGTTAACGTGTATTTTTAGACATTTAACTACTTAAATGTCAATACTTTGTAAACTTGACCTTTCACTCTGTACTTCTCTGGTGAAAATAGCTGATCTACAAGCTTGTAGATGTGCTATTTTAGCTAAAGTTCTCCTCAGAATAGGGATGCTAGGGTTCAAGTGGTTAATCTAAAAAAAGAAAACATCCCATCACACAAAGATGTTCTGTAGTTCTGTAGTACCAGTACTGTAGGGGTCCCTGACCCACTGTTGAAGACTCCTGTTTAGGGTGTGTGGTGTAGGTGCCTTGATTGTGTGCCGACTAGGGCTGTCACAATCATTACATAATCGTCTAATCGCGATTCTTTTTCATAATCGTCATAATCGTTTCCATGTTGAAAAATATTCATATCTATTTTCTAAGTAAAAAATAGTGGAAATAGCAGATTTACAAGATCACAACGCGTCGTTGTAGATCGGCTATTTCCACTATCAATGTTTTTTTAAGTAAAGTCAAATATGTCAGTAATTTCTTTGTATATTTAGGTTATGTGTCATATCTACCATGTGCAACTTCAAAGCCAAAAAGCCAAACAGAAATGTAATTGTCAACGACAAAAACACAATTGAATCGTTAATCGCAATTATTTGAGTGACAATTAATCGTCATGTAAAACTTCATAATCGTGACAGCCCTAGTGCTGACCAAGCTGCAGTTTGCGGTAGCTAAAGAGGCTGAGGTTGCAAGAGTTCATAACTAACGACAAGTCGACAACAGACCGGGCCTCCGTATTTGAATTAGAGCCGCGGCTTCGTTAGCGTTAATTAACTACAACGCCGGTAGTAGTCCTGAGAAAGCAAAGTGATGTCACAAAGAAAGTGTTTGCCCACAGTGGAACAGCGTCCATTGGCTACCTGCCATGACTGTGAAACACAAACGATTCCCCGTGGGAGTGGTGTTGAAATCCATGCATGCTTAAGAGATGCTGCAATATCGCAGATCTGGAAAATGTCATTGAGCTTCAGGGATCCTGTCTGTCATCTTGATTAGAATACACATTGATTGCTCCATGATGATAAAGCATTCATGCAGCACAGTATTCTCACCACGCGGACACTTCAGCACGCATTAGCTATGCTCCTGCTGCGGATGGAACGTGATTTATTTATTTATTGAACTGATCGACCATCCAAACCTTTGCACTTCTGTCCACCTACCTGTGTGTGATGCAAGATGAATCACAGGCTCCTTTCTGCAGGCTTTCACAATCAAAATGAGTTGTTTGCTATACCTCTGTGTGTGGCCTGGTTTGGACGTTTGAATTGTGTTACACAGCTAAGGTTTTTGGCAGTAGGTCACAAACAATGTTGTTGCCATGAAAGAAGAGTTTAAATTACAACTTAAATCACAATATTGTATTATTTTGAATGAAACTGATTTGATAATCAGCACTACATATTTAATGTTGCAGATCACAGGTATTTTAATGTGACTAATATGATATAATAACTAGAGATACTGTTCCTACGAAACAGTGTGGGCTCGCTCGTGACTATATTCTACAGCATGCTAACTGTCATGTGAAGCTCAACCAATACTCCAGCTAACACCACTCCCAGATTTTCCGCACCTCAATTGCACCTCATTGGCTAAGGACCCTGCCTTTGTACTGTCGTGGCGGAATTTGATAAATAAATAATGAAGATAACATAGTGTTCTCGCCTTTCAAGCGAGCCCACAACAACTAAGCTATTTCATTATTACTAATACATTCTTAACAGCCAATAGTATTAAAATCTGGTGTACATTTAACTCTCACTCTATTATTAACTCTCAGGATTGTGCTGTGTAGCTGTCATAGTAACGTTTGGAGGGGAAAGTATGTGACGGGGGAGGGGGAGGTGGGGGATAAACATCTATCAAGGCCTTGGACACAGCACTTGTTAAACATGCACATGATTGCCAGCTTTCAAAACCACCAAGATAAATAATCACCCGTATCCGCATGCCATGAGAACTATCATTATCTGCACCACATAATCATTCTGCGCGCAAAGTATTAGCAAATGCTCACATCTAATGACATGTAGGTTAGTGTCATTGCCAATTAACGCTACGCGTGCTGTTATGTTCCGTCTTCGGTTTGTGCTACTGCAGGATGACTGCAATGCGTGTGTAACAGCCACTGCGAGTTGTTAAGTAGTTCATTATGTGATGAGGCACCATTTAGATGGATACAGACATTCAGTGGAGGAAGAGGTATGTTTAGTCCTTCTTTAATTATTGATAGCCCACTCAGTAACCCCATTGATCCATGTATAATTTAATCAGTAATGCTCTGATATTTAGCCATTAATATTTATTACAAATATTCCTTGTGAAAGCACGGGGAGCATTTTTATTTTTCACATCTGTGGTACAAGTGGTAGTTTCTGACAGAAGAATTGCTACGAATTGATCACAGTAAGGATATTGAGGGATGTATTTCCCTTTTCAATCTTGCTGCTCTGCACTAAATGCATAATGTAGGCCTATATTCTTTGTTATGCGACGGTGTTGTGTGCAAAAAAATCACACTCGTGTGAACTGAGCGGTGGAGGCTGCGCTGTGTGTGTGTGTGTGTGTGTGTGTGTGTGTGTGTGTGTGTGTGTGTGTGCGTGTGCGTGTGCGTGTGTGTGTGTGTGTGTGTGTGTGTGAGTGAGAGTGAGAGTGTAAGTGTGCCTGGCCTGAACAACAGCGCCCCTCCCTTAACATGTGTGGTCAGAAAATGTATTGCAGGCTCAGGCTACATACAGACATACATACAGACACGCATACCCACACACACGGCCACCGCTCAAAAATAGCAGATATTCACAACAATGCAACACGTTGTAAGCTTGTAGATCAGTTATTTCCGCTGTGTGACACCATCGTGTGTCAAAATGAATCAGGGTTTACAGGATTGTGTTTTGTTATATTTGAAGTCCTCCTTTCCCATCACAAGATGGCTGGAATATAGGCCTCCATGCTGTTGCAGGAAATGTAAAAGAACAAAACACAGTTCACCTTGTCGTGTCTCAGCTTCATTCAATACTCCTTGGTGTGACTTTGCTGCAGATGTGTAGCTTTGCTTTGCACTACCTGAGGGCATGATTCGAACAAGTTGTAACACTGAACAGAATGGAGCCTGGTCAAATGATATCATACTGCCTTTGCCTCTGTTACATGCAATTGGATATCGTCGTTGTCGGGTGGAAACCTTGTATGTCTAAAACTGTTCGTTTTGCATTTATCATTTTAAAAATGATTTAAACTAGTGAAAACAGCCGATCTACAAGCACACAACGCCTCGCGGCGAGGCGTTGTGTGCTTGTAGATCTGCTGTTTTCACTACTTTTGTGCGACAGCCTTGTACGATGAAGCAGGGCTTTACTTTGCGAGAGAACATACAAATTTGAAACTTGGAGATACAAGGTTTCCACCCGACAACGACGATATCCAAATTCAAAAGTCCAAACTGTGTGTCATTTTTCAGTTCCATTCCCTGGAGACATTTTCCTCAATTAAATCTACGGGAGGCAATAACTTTGGTACAGCATTCACATCTGAAATGATCAGATAATGGGCAGAGCAAACTTTGCGGTAATAATAGTGTTATTTCACAGAATACGTTTTCATAAACAAAGGCATATATTCAAGATTGCTGCAATTGAATACTCATTAGCTGCCAGTAATTTGTGACATAATTGGTACTTACAGCACAATAGTCAGAAAATTACTTTTGAATTGAACAGGGACACTAAATGAACACTTTAAACCAACGTGGGGGATTAGTGGAGTTCAACAACAATAGTTTCAAAATTGTATTGATTTTTTTCCCCCCTTAATTGTACAGTCATCTTATTATAGCGTGTGATGGATGACCTACATTGAGAAGAATAGACTTTAGTTATTTAGTCATTTTAGATTATCTTTAGAATAGTTTTCCTGGCATTACAGTACATGCCTCTATTATCCAGGGTATTTTTTAAGTCCACAAAAAAAAGGTATATGTAAAGGTATTGTACAGTATGAGGAATATATTGGGATAAATTTAAGTGTGTAAGAATTGATTGAGAAAGTAATGGAATGTATAGTATTATTGTGGATGTCAAGATAACAGTGACCACAAAATGTGTGGTCATTTGTCATGTTTCATAGGTAAATACAACATTTGTGGTATGAAACATGACAATGACCACACTTTGTGTATAATGCACCATGCTGATTTGACATCGAGACATAATAAGAAGTAAAATAGAACAAAACAATAAAAGAAAGAAAGACATTAAATTAGCCACAAAAAGTAACATGCAGCTATTGGTTATTTAATGACTTTTCTCTAATTACATTTTTACTTTGTAATACTTTTTCAGTGAAACTGAATATCCACAACAACTTGACAATCTTTTAGACCGAAGGGAATATATATATATATATATATAATATATATATATATATATATATATATATATATATATATATATATATATATATATATATATATATATAAAACCTAATTTTCTCTGGCTTGGTGCCAAATCAGCATGGTGTATAATCAATTGTATTTACCCAGTGCTGTGTGTGCTCTATCTGATGGCAAAGCACATTCAATTATTAACTGATCTACCTCTGCTGCTGCCCATTTCCTCCAAGATAAAAAAGGCTTATGAGACTTATTTCCTCCTTGTAGATAGAATGAAATATCATGTCCTTTAATGGATAGGCCTATTTTAATCTCCCGCATTAATACTTTACTATGCAGGATATTATTGTTCTGTACCAATGACTATAATTAGTTTTGTTTAATAATCTCTGTCAATCCTGAAATTGCTCACTTGCTTGGTTCCGTATCTCGCTGGGAAGATCATTAATTTTGCCGCCCCTTACTGTATTTGGTCGGATGAAGGAAAAAGATTGCCCATGATTAGCTGACATGGGGAACCAAGAGTCATACGTTGTACACGAGATTAGCTGCAAACTCGCCACAGCAATAAATTGTGAATGTTTATTGTGAAGGCTTTACAGATAAAGTATTTTTACCTGTAGGGAATATTGTATAGAATTTGATCATCACTGATGACCCCTGATGATAAAAGAAACAAAAGAAAAGAATAACAACACCTGGCTCAGGAAAATACATTTCTCTGAAACTATTATATATAATGATGTGCCATGCCATTAGTCCAATGGCCCATTCTTCTTAAAGTACTGTTGGTCAGACGGCATACATTATACTGTTTGAGGAGTCAGAGTGTGCTGTTTTCTAGTACAGCACACTCACTCCTCAAATTGCCTATAGTGAAACAAACGTGACCAGACGTCAATGACCAGAAATGTGGATCCGCTAAGACAGCGGTTCTCAACCTTTTCAGGCCGCGACCCCCAAGATAATGATGAGCACTAAGGGTTGAGGAATTACATTTTGTATAACACAGTTCTATTGTGAAAATAGCCGATCTACATGCTCACAACGCCTCGCAACGCGAGTCGTTGTGAGCATGTAGATCGGCTATTTTCACAATGTCTGCCTCTACTATTTGACAATTTGGCCAATGTTTAATTTGTCATTTTAGAGGTATTAAAAAGTCCTTAAATTATCTTTTTAGACATGTGCATATGCCCTCTATACACTTAAACGTTATGTTGGTTTGTTTACTGGTGAGTGAGAAAACAATGTTGCACATTAAGTTAATCATCTGGGGACTGCACAAAATAACTCACTGCGCTAAGAAACGGTTAAAATGGCAGACATCCGCTTCACCGTTCGAGTTTTGTCCTGGTATGGACAGAATCGTAACTGATACGGTGATACATGCACCCCCTAGTACCGTCACAAGGTAGCCCCTTCCAGTCAAACGTTTGACGTTTGGTCAAATCCGTCCCAAGAAGTACCCGTTTTGTTGTCTTGGGAGTGAGAATAGTGAGATTATTTACATTGGAATAATAGACCGTCTGACATAAGGCATGTCTATACTTCGACCGAAATGTTCGGTGACTTGTGTTTTCCCTAACCCTAACCCTGACTTTTCAGAAGTCAAAGGAACATCATTTTATGGTCGAAAAGGACCTTTTGACCAAAATCTTCAGTTTCGGTCGAAGTATGGACAGCCCTTAATGTTAATTCTCCAAAATATCCGTGGCACGTTCAAATAACTATTAATCACGATCATATAAAATGCCATTCACACAATATTGAAAACAACATAAGAGATACAGTATTTGAATTAATGATTCCCACATAAATGGCCCTCTCTCCCTCTCTCCCTCTCCCTCTCCCTCTCTCTCTCTCTCTCTCTCCCCCTCTCCCCCTCTCTCTCTTCAATGGCAAAGTCAAAATGGCAGCCCTCCCATCACATTATACCCAGGAACATTTAAATGCTAATATTATAAGCTCACATGCCTAATATGATAAGCTGACAAGCTTATTATAAGCTCTGAAGTTTTAAGAGTTTCTTCTATTAGTTATCACGGGGCGCAGCGCGGTGCCAGAAGGTATGGAGTTAAATTGTCCCGGAGAAGAGATTATTTAGGCTGTCTTCAGACGCCACTAAACAGCGACAGGGACGCACATGATGGATTGTCAAGAGATGGGGAGGTGTGGATAGGTGTTTATGTGGAAGGGAGAGCAAGGTGTGTGTGTGTGTGTGTGTGTGTGTGTGTGTGTGTGTGTGTGTGTGTGTGTGTGTGTGTGTGTGTGTGTGTGTGTGTGTGTGTGTGTGTGTGTGTGTGTGTGTGCGTGCGTGCGTGTGCGTGCGTGCGTGTGTGCGCACACACACGCACCAAATTCTGGGCCCTGGGTACAAGGATTCACTGCGGGCCCCCTATGAATGTTAACTATTGAAAAATAGTAGATACACAAGCTCACAAATCGTGAAAATGTGTGCAAGAAACCTGTGTTTCCATGTCAGTGGTGCTCAAACCTTTTCATGTGAAGGACCCCCAAGATGATATGTATTTGGCCACGGACCCCCATCTCAAAATATTTAGTTCCAGGGACCCCCCCAGAAGCAAAATTTGAGTTACAAATGTCCGCTTAAAAAATACATACCGTATTCAAAGATTTTCACTCATTTTCACGACTTTTCAAAAATAGTAGATCTACAAGCTTGCAGTGCGGCACTCGGTGCTAGCCTGATACTTCAGTCTGCACATCACCACCCCCTGTTGGTGGGTGGTGTGTAGTGTGGACTGAACCCGGAGATATTTTATTTTATTTCAAGCTCGTCCGTGGAGCGGGCGGCTTGAATGGGCCAATCAGGGTTGTATGCTTGGGGCACGTGGTTTGGCTGCTCCGGTCCCAGCCCCCTCCAAACAGAGCTCTTCTGCCCACGTCAGAGCAGTGTAGGCCCACGTGACACTCACTTGTGGACTCTGATTGGTGTCCTCTGCCCACGTGAGATTCTAGTGGACTCTGATTGGTCCGTGAAAACTGTCATGGCAGAGTCAGACTCGACTCGAGAAATAACGTATTTTTGTAATGTCACGCCACGTCGCCATCGGCGACACACGGGGCTGTGTGTGTGTATGTGTGTGTGTGTGTGTGTGTGTGTGTGTCTGTGACGTCAATAGGCTTTACCCCACCCCCGCTGAAGTAGAATCTCCGTCCCCAGGCTCAGACTCAATCCCAAAACGAAGTGTGTGATTGAGTCTGACGCTTGCATGCAGTCAGGCTAACTCGGTGCCGCACTGTGAGCTTGTAGATCTGGGACGGACTGGGACGGACTAGTCTGGCCTCGATAGGACCCTCTCTTTTGAGCGGTGGTAAACTGCTCCATAGAGTGGCTGTGCGTGTGTCTGTAGCCACTTTTCCTCAGCGTTTTGCCATAGCAATGTGTTTTCCTCAGCGTTTTGCCATAGCAATGTGTGTGTGTGTGTGTGTGTGTGTAGCCTGTATTACATCACCAATTACCAATTGAAGACGTTATGCAAGCACGACCACCGCTCACTTCACATTGGGTGTGATTTTTTAATCCAGGATGTCCGTTTTCGTGGGCAGGATTTATGTTGGTTGAAATCAGGTGATATTCTAGGCCAGATCTGACTAGTCATGGTTTGATCGTGCTTGCTGGGTTGGGAATGGACATTCTATTGATATTCTTTGTCTTCGATTTACAGTATAGTCAAGAGGAAAATAGACAATTGCCAAAACATACAAGGAAACATTTCAGAAAATTAAGTCAATTCATACAATATTGCCCAAGCACTCACAATAGACACTTGTAATGCACACTCTACTACTACATATTTGATTTGCTCTGGCCCAATTCATTTTCTCAAAAGTTAATAGAATGTCTAAAGACATGATATTGCACAATACTGTGCACCCCACTGAATATAATTGAAATTGAAATCTCAATGTGTTTTGCCAGGACATTTGATAACTGTTGGCAACGGCAACTATACCGGCAACATAAGCCATTCAGTTATCCAACTGACATTTACCGTGTAACGGTGTCCGTCCGCATCAACCTGTTCCCAGCTGTCACACGTTCATTTTTTTTATTTTATTCTCGTGAAAGCCCCGAAACAATTTACAGTAACAACTAGAACTCGTGGGGAACATAATCATTTTGCCATGATACAACTGGGTCAAGGGGGTATTTACATTTTAATCAGGCTCCCCCCGTTCCACCGCGTTCCCATTGATTAACCCTCAAATACCGGGAACTGTTAGATTTTAACCACTTTAACACATTATTGTATGCTTTAACTATTGAAAAATAGCAGATATACAAGCTCACAGTGCGGCACCGAATGCCGCACTGCGAGCTTATAGATCTGCTATTTTTGAAGAATCGTGAAAAATGCGTGCAAGTCTTTGAATATCTTTGACCCGACTTCTAGATCCTTCCTCTAAATTAGCTGTTCTCAACCCCCAAAATTATTTTTTTTGGCCGCAGACCCCCATCTCAAAATATGTTCCAGGGACCCCCCAGAAGCAGAGATTTGAGTTACAAAAGTTTGCACTGAAAAATATTGAAAAATGTGCACACATTTTCAAAATGTTAAAAAATAGCAGATCTACAAGCTCGCAGCGCGACACTTGGTGCCGCGCTGTGAGCTTGTATTATCTGCTATTTTTCAACAGTTAAAAGCATTCAATAATTCTAGGCCTAAACGGCTTAACCTTATCATTGGACCATATACTTTGGCCACATTATGAAAGAGGGGGAGGCGTGCGACCCGGCGCGGGGCCCTAGCTCGCTCTGCGAAACGCTCGCCGATCTCAATTAGTGAGTGATACCGCATCTGAGTAACAGCTGGCAGCTTCTGTCTGTCTAATCTCTCAGTGCAGCTGTGCTGGAAACAGGCAACATGCTAGCCTAATTAGCCATGCTGTCTCCATGGGAAAATGAAGCCTCGGGGTCCTAGATCAATGTTGCTGTCCCGTTATTCACCCTCCCTCCCTCCTCCGCTATACACGAAAGATAATGCTCGGAACACCCCCACCAATACAGAGCCATTGTTGTCACGAAACGGGTTTTATTACCCTCAGCAAGGAATTGTCATTTCATTGTTTCTGTTAACAAAAAAGAGATGTTTAGATTACTGTGTGTGTGTGTGTGTGTGTGTGTGTGTGTGTGTGTGTGTGTGTGTGTGTGTGTGTGTGTGTGGGTGCGTGTGTGCGTGCGTGCGTGCGTGCGTGCGTGTTTTCAACTGTGGATGTGCTTTCAAATTGATTGTACCTGATTACTTCTTTATCAGGTTTTCCAGCTAATGACTTGTTTATTTTAAGCACACACCCACCCGCGCGCACCCCCACGCACGCACACAGGCACGAAAGCACGCGCACACATTCTTGAAACTCACAATTGTTTCAAGACACCAGCACAGAGGTGTTATTGAGCAGAAGTTGGTTTTAGCAAGCATTTTGCAATCTGCCTGCCCTGTAATGTACCAACCACTGGCGCCTATTAAATAGAGCCAAGTGGAGCAATGGCTCCCCCTATTTGCCAGTCGGGGGAGCCCGGCTCCCCCTCCCTGCTTTTATTTATTCACGATCATATAATCACAAAATGTGATTAAGAAGAAGAACGTCAGAAATTCGCCTTGTTTGACCCTTTGAAGCACCCATAGCATGGCTTCTAAGTTCTAAACCAATCACAGCGAATGGGGGGCGGGAGGTATAGGTCTACTGTGTTATATGCCAAGCCTGTGCCTTTAAGGGGGCGGGCTTAGGAGCAGTACGGGATGACGTTGACGCTGTGTTTTGAGACCGGCGCGGAAGTGAATGTGCGGTGTGATGCTGGGGAGAATATATTAGTGAGAAGTTAAGTTAATACAAGTGGATTAATAGTGAAAACATGACGTTTATGCTGTATGTTCCTGCCTGGCCCTGGAAGTAATAAATCATCGTTATCTACACAGAAGTTGTATGGACTATTTGAATAAGTTACCACATGACACGAGCCAAGTTATTGCTACAAACAGTGGAAAAGGTAACAACTGGTTTCTCAACCAATCAGTGACTGTCTGAACCTCGGCTGACAGAGCGCTGCACAACAACAAACATGGCATGCATGGCTTTATCTAAATAACAGAATGAAACAGTTGTTTCACAGTGGAATATGCTACCTGGGGTTAACTACAGACATCCATAGGACATGTGGATAGCTTTTACATTTACCATACGTGAAGCTGGATGACATGGCACGTTGTGTTGTGTGCCTCCAAGGAACTTTCTTCTGGGCACCTCAATATAAAATTGGATATTTTCTTGTCATTTTCTCAAGGTAAGACATGGCTTTATTTAACTAACTGTTCACTGTGGAGCCTCTTCTCTCCTCCTCCGTGTGTGTGTGTGTGTGTGTGTGTGTGTGTGTGTGTGTGTGTGTGTGTGTGTGTGTGTGTGTGTGTGTGTGTGTGTGTGTGTGTGTGTGTGTGTGTGTGTGTGAGTGAGTGAGTGAGTGAGTGAGTGCGTGCGTGCGTGCGATGAGATGCTTGCTTGCTTGTAAATATTGGTAGCTGCTGGTTGCAGATCTGTGGTCATGGTTGTGGACTTGTGGTCAGTGTGGTTGTGTTGTGTTGTGTGTTGGCTTGTTGGGTGCCCCGCGGACCGCAGGGCCGACTTTAGAACCGCAAATATCCGATTTTTCGCGGCGCCGCTTCGCGGCGCAAAAAAGAAAAAAAAAAAAATCCTGGATTTGTGCTCCCCCTAGTGGGGACAGAGTTAGGCGCCGGTGGTACCAACATTATAGGGCAGGAAGATTGCAAAATGCTAGCTAAAACCAACCAAAAGTAGACTTATGTTTTAACTCCTTTCTCTCTCTCTCTGTGTGTGCGTGTGTGTGTGTGTGTGTGTGTGTGTGTGTGTGTGTGTGTGTGTGTGTGTGTGTGTGTGTGTGTGTGTGTGTGTGTGTGTGTGTGTGTGTGTGCGTGCGTGCGTGCGTGCGTGCGTGCGTGCGTGCGTGCCTTTACTAGAATACAATTGAAAATTCAAAAAAACTGTTGCATGCACCATTTTTTTGTGACTTGACAGAGAGTCTAACTTGTTGGCATATAACAATGATAAGATTCATAATTACTTTCTTGTTCTGGTGAAGTTCACCATACATCCAGTAATTCCATAACCTGCTATACCTGAGCTAATATAAAAAGAAATCTATGTGAAATGCATAATCATATTTTCCGCAGATTCATGGCATTTTAATAAGCCAACTGTCAAGTTGTTAAAATCTCATTTCCTGCTTGTCACTGTTGAAAGGAAGAGGTAACTGTGAAAATGTTTTTGTCCCTGCTTTGGGAGAAAATTACCCAAACCCTTAAGTGACGGAGAACAATTCACTGTTCAAATAGAATCCCAAGGCTGTCCCCCAAGTGACTTTGTGTTTTGGCTTAACCCGTTTAGGCCTAGAATTATTGACTGCTTTAACCATTGAAAAATAGCAGATCTACAAGCTCGCAGCGCGGCACCGAGTGCCGCGCTGCGAGCTTGTAGATCTACTATTTTTTGAAAAAATCGTGAAAATGTGTGTAAACATTTCAATATCTATTTTTCAAAGCAAACTTTTTGTAACTCAAATCTCTGCTTACGGGTGGTCCCTGGAACAACATATTTTGAGATGGGGGTCCATGCACAAATACCTGTAATTTTGGGGGTCCTTGACATGGAAGGATTTAGAAGTCAGGTCAAAGATTGTGTCAAAGATATTCAAAGACTTGCATACATTTTCATGATTTAAAAAAAATAGCAGATCTACAGAGCTTATACAGTATATCTGCTATTTTTTCAATAGTTAAAGCAAAAATAATGGTTAAAGTGATTAAAATCTAACGCGACTCGGGCACGTTCCCGGTATTTGGGAGTTAACTTTTCTCAGTGACAGGTGCACAGTGTTTTATTGTGTGCCGTATTTTCTACAGAAACAAACTGAGTCGGGAAGATCTTGATCAGACAGATGAGCATAGCTGATAAAGATTCACATTATATCAGAGGTATATGCGCCGCAGCGCCTTTTGATTAGAAGCTCGATCTCTGCAATTCAAACCTCGCAGACTTGCAAGCAGTGGCGTCAGTTCAGTAAAAGCTAGGGTATGGCAAAGATGGGAGTCCTCCAGCAAAGAAAAATCGGGTTTTGTCAGTTTGTCCCCGGGTTTCTACGGTTTCTTGGCATTCTTGGGCTGGATATGGCAGGGTGGAACGGTTGTTCAAGTGCAGCTAAACTTGGCATGTAAACGTGCCACAATTAACAATAATGCATTGCACCTGTGCAGCTGACCTGCGGAACCTGGGAATATAACATTTTGTCAAGATGGGGAGAATACAAGTGCGGAGAATATAATTATAATACCTTGATCAAAGTGACCATTTTGTTACATTTTGCATTTGTAGTTATTTCACTGTAATTTAACAACATAATAACCAGCACAGATAGACAAAGAGACATTCATGGATTCATATTTAAAAGTAACTTTTATTTTCCCCCTTACCCAGGGTATGGCAGCTGCATACCCCTGCCATACCCAATTGAAGCCCCTGCTTGCAAACTAGCAGGACCGCTTTAGTATCCTCTCGTGCCTCCAGGCTTGTTTTATAGAGCGGTGTTGTTGGGTGGAAAGCTTGTATGTCCAAAACCGCTCGTTTTGTATTCATCGTTTTAAAATGATTTAAACTAGTGAAAATAGCAGGTCTACAAGGACACAACGCCTCGCACCCGCGAGGCGTTGTGTCCCTGCTATTTTCACTACTTTTGCGCAACACTGATGTAGGGCTGTTAGGTATGTTGTTGTGGTTAAAGGGGAAGACCACCCATTTTCAATATTGAACTATGTCATTAATATACCTTAGAGTTATGTGGAAATAAAACAAAAGTTCCCCCTCTTCTGTGTTGCCTAGAACTGGAGGATTGATTTTGGGGTTTGTATTGCAAATTACAACTTGATGACATCACACATTGTACTTTATAATATCATCCTTTTATTAGTTCATAATGATTGTTAGATATGAATTATGATACATAATTATATGATTCATCTATTAGGTTATATTCTGTGAACTACTGTCTGAACTTATAGTATAGGAGATCATGTTTTGGTTGTACTGTAAGTTCTGACTAGTGGAAAGTTACCAACACTCTATGTGTCTCTGTCTTCTTGTTATGATTATGGGAACGAATCAATGAGTCCCACGATCTAACTGTCATAATCTGTATTCCTTATATACTGTATGTTAACTTCCATCTTGGGAAGAGAGAATTAACAGGCTGCCGCTATGGCTTGCTCACTGTTTGTCTCTTTGTCTGAATCTCTTCAAATACAACATTTATTGATTGTCCTTTGGCTCGTCTCTGTCTTATTTTGGTTATGGATTTATCCATATCCATATTTATTTAAGTTATTATTTAAGTTATTATTTAATAGTTATCCAACAGTCATGGTAGGTGGTGACCCAGCTGAAGTTAGCCACACCCACAGTGTTGGGTGAATGGGAAAAGGGGAGGAGTTGATTCTATGATGTAATCGTATCTGTGTTTTTGGACCGGCACTTTTGACCCACAAGGTGGCAGCCTCCAGGGAAAAACCCCAAATACTAAGGGAATACAATTGCTCAACAACCACACCAGGGGGTCTAATGAAGTACTGTCAACCTCCTAGACACATGAAAACCAGAAAAAGTACAAATCTATGGCACCGCCTCTTTAAACTAGTGAAAATAGCTGGTTTACAATCACACAACGCCTGCAAACCTGCTATTTTCACTACTTTTGCGCAACACCCTTGTAGGGCTTTAATTTACAAAAGAACACGCTATTTCTGAAACTTGGGAGATACGAGGTTTCTGCCCACGACTTTGGCGAGACGTAGAGTTGCACGGTGTCATTGGTGTGACCCCTAGTTGGCTGTATACCCCTCCCCCGCTCCGCCAGCCCCTCTCGCCAGGCCCCAGCGTGGGTCACAGACCTGTAATAAACAGGAGGGGCCGCGCGGCTCGATTTGGGGGGAAAAATGGGCACTTTCCGCCCGCGTCTGAAAGCGCTCCCAAGTAATGTGCTAAATTATTGGGGTCAGTGACTCCGCCTGCTCTGTTGATTTGTCCGCGGACACGCAAGGTTTTCCCGCTGACTGTTGAAGGACGTTTTTCAACCGCAGAGGACGGTAAATTAAGCCGTTTAGGCCTGAACGCATTATTTATTACGCAATATTTTATGCTTTAAATATAAAAACAAATAGCAGATATACAAGCTCACAGCGTGGCACTCGGTGCCGCGCTGTGATTTTTGAAAAATCTTGAATCTTTGAATATTTTGACCCGATTCTATAAGTGTCTCTATAAGTTTTTTTTTTTACTATGTTTCTGTCAGTGATTCTCAAAATGTTTCATGCCAAGGACCCCCAAAACTACATGTATTTGGCCACGGACCCCCATCTCAAAATATGTTGTTCCAGGGACCCCCATCTCAAAATATTGTATCAGGGACCGCCCAGAAGCAAATATTTGAGTTACAAATGTTCACTTTTAAAAAGATATATACAAAGACTTGCAAAAATATATATATATATATATATATATATATATATATATATATATATATATATATATCACAGTTTTTCAAAAATAGCAGATCTACAAGCTCGCAGCGCGGCACTCGGTGCCACGCTGTGAGCTTGTATATCTGCTATTTTTCAATAATTAAAGCATAAAATAATGATACACAACAATGTGTACCCGTTCTGAACGGGTTAAGAAACATTCCTGTGCCAGAGAGGCTCATGGGAGACAACATGGATTAATGTTTCCCTATAAAACACGGCGATGCAAAGGGAGACGCGCGCGCACGTAGCCTTGTGAGGGTTTAAGGTTAACATACTTGTGTTATTAAAGAATGTGTGCCAAGACCATTTGTAATGTCATCGGACACGTCGTATGAATAATTGCGCAGTGGTGTATAGTGACTACTGTAAGTGCATTTACTTAAGTACTGTACTTAATTATCATTTTAGGTGTTTGTACTTTACTCGAGTATTTCCATTTTCCAGTACCTTTACTTTTACTCCACTACATCTCGGATCCAAATATTGTACTTTTACTCCACTACAATTATTTGAAAACCTTGTTACTTATTATAATAACAAAACATACATTAATCACTTCAGCCTTATATGCATTTCGGGCCATTTGAAAATAGCCAATCTACAAGCTCAATGTGATGCATTGTAAGCTTGCAGATCTGCTATTTTCAAAAGAGTTTTATACATTTGAAAACTTGAAAAAGGACCTATAATGAGTACTTTTAGTACTTTTACTCAAGAACATTTTGAATTCAGCACTTTTACTTGTAGTTCTACACTGCAGTATTGATACTTAAACTTTTTTTCCACCACTGTGTATAAATAATCGCGTTAGGATATTCAGCGAGACACACTATCATGCGCAGGCACCAGGAGTGTATTTTTAAACACCGGGCGTCCACAGAGTTGCACTGTGTTGCAGCTAATAAGCCTAATGAGGCAAAGATTGCGGCAGTAATCAGGCGTCATTAGGTTTATGAGTATTTATTGTCAGTGGCACGGAAATAATAAAGAGGCGCACCTCTCTGTTGATGACACACAGAGGAGAGAGGCCCCGCAATCTGTTTATTAACCCATGTAGGCCTAGAATTATTGAATGTTTTAACCAGTGAAAAAAATAGCAGATATACAAGCTCACAGCGTGGCACCGAGTGCCGCGCTGTGAGCTTGTAGATCTGCTATTTTTGGAAAAAGTCGTGAAAATGAGTGCAAATCTTTGAATATATGTATTTCCAAAGCGAACGTTTGTAACTCAAATTTGCTTCTGGGTGGTCCCTGGAACTAAATATTTTGAGATGGGGGTCCGTGGCCAAATAAATATCATTTTGGAGGTCCTTCACATGAAAAGGTTTGAGAACCACTGACATAGTAGTCTCTCAAGAACAGACTAACGGAGCTCCAGTTAAGTGAAAAGGACCTTTTCTTTGACGATGGCTGGCCAGATTGCTGACATAGAAACATAGGGTTTTTCAAAAAACCTTAGAAGGATTCAAAAGACACTTATAGAATCGGGTCAAAATTCAAATTTTCACGATTTTTCAAAAATAGCAGGTCTACAAGCTCGCAGACGCGGCACTCGGTGCCGCGCTGTGAGCTTGTATATCTGCTATTTTTCAATAGTTAAAGCATAAAATGATGATACACAAAATGTGTACCCGTTCTAAACGGCTTAATGGAGCCGTGTCACCTGGACACCGCAACTCACCGGGGCCGGGTCATCCATCATTGCTGGGTCCTGACACCTGGAAGATAGATGCACTTCCACTGTTGTGACCTGGAAATGTTAGACATATCAGAGCTGGCACACAAAGCCAGCCGAGGTTTCTGGGTGTCATGTACCGTGGGTGGCCTCAGGCACAACCACCCTCCTTGTTTTATCACTCGTTTATTGTCTCCACCAGCCGAAGGCTGAGGGAGAGTATGTTTTCCCCTCCGTCCGTCCGTCCGTCCGTCCGTCCGTGCGTGCGTGCGTGCGTGCGTGCGTCCTCGCAGTTTGTGAGCAGCTAATCTCAGTCACCGTTGGCCCAATCGCTGCCAAACTGAGCACACACACTCCCTGGATGCCAATCTAGAACCTCTGCCCCACATTTTTCAAATCAGCCTCATGGTGGCGCTATAACAGGCCGATTTGTGTGGCCTGGTTGTTACCAGCTAATCTCCGGCGCCGTTGGCCCGATCGCTGCCAAACTGAGCACACACACTCCCTGGATGCTAATTCAGAACCTCTGCCCCACATTTTTTAAATCAGCCTCATGGTGGCGCTATAACAGGCCGATTTGTGTGGCCTGGTGGAGACCTGTGCTCGGAAGAGCACTGCTTCTAGTTTATATATCTCTTCGTCTGTGCCTGTGTGTGTGTGTGTGTGTGTGTGTGTGTGTGTGTGTGTGTGTGTGTGTGTGTGTGTGTGTGTGTGTGTGTGTGTGTGTGTGTGTGTGTGTGTGTGAAAGAATGAGTCTCGTTTGTTTGCCTTCGATTCCAAACCGTCTCGTTTGCCTAGAGTGAGCAAAGCTTCACGCTGGTTCCCAGACGGTTCCCAGACGGTTTTGGGGGTGACTGCATTCTAAGCTTCCCGTTCAGTGCATCTTAGAAAACAAAAGAATCCCACCCAGTGTGGAGTGAGCGGTGCCTTAGTCGATATACCATACCTTAGTACAGTGGTTCTCAACATTTTTCAGGCCGCGACCCCCAAAATAATCATACTTTAACTGGGGACCCCCCACCCGAGGACTAAGAGTTGAGGCATTACATTTAGTATAACACGGTTCTATTGTGAAAATAGCAGATCTACATGCATCGGCTATTTTCACAATTTCAGCCTCTAATATATGACAATTTGGCCAATGTTTAATTTGCCATTTTAGATGTATTCAAAAATCCTTAAATTGTCACTTTAGAAATGTGCAGATACCCTCTGTACACTTAAACTTTATGTTGGTTTGTTTACTGTTGAGTGAGAAAACAATGTTTTACATTTTGTTAATCATCTGGGGACCCCACAAAATAATTTGGGGGGGTCCCGACCCACAGGTTGAGAACCACTGCCATAGTACACAGTATCACTGGCTCAGCAGTGCCATTTTTAGACATTGGATTAAATCACGTATACTCGCAAAGCCCTCCCAGTTCCTCTTGTTTCCTTTCTGTTGAAAGGTGAAAGGGTGAAAAATTGGATATACAGCTGTATATTTTGTCGTATCCTGAAAAAAAAAAAAATAGGTTTTTTTTTTCTCCCTCAAATATTAGAAATACCATTCAAGCTGAGTGTGTCTGAGGGGGACAGGAGAGAGAAGTAGAGAAATGGAAAGAGAGAGGGAGAAACAGAGAAAGAGGGGGATTGAGAACATGAATCGGAGTAACAATGTATCAATGTTCAGGAAACATAAAGCATGTTCATGGTTTACACCATCTGATTCCCCTTGGGGATGGCAGCACACTGAGATTAACCAATTCAGAACGGGTACACATTATTGTGTATCATTTTATGCTTTAACTATTGAAAAATAGCAGATATACAAGCTCACAGCGCGGCACCGAGTGCAGCGCTGCGAGCTTGTAGATCTGCTATTTTTGAAAAATTGTGAAAATTAGAATTTTGACCCGATTCTATGAGTGACTTTTGAATCCTTCTAAATTAGTGGGGTCAGTGACTTGCTGACATAGAAACCTATGTTTCTATGTCAGCAATCTGGCCAGCCATCGTCAAAGAAAAGGTCCTTTTCACTTAACTGGAGCTCAGTTAGTCTGTTCTTGAGAGACTACTATGTCAGCGGTTCTCAAACCTTTTCATGTGAAGGACCCCCAAAATGATATTTATTTGGCCACGGACCGCCATCTCAAAATATCTAGTTCCAGGGACCACCCAGAAGCAAAACTTGAGTTACAGACGTTCGCTTTAAAAATACATATATTCAAAGATTTGCACACATTTTCACAACTTTTTCAAAAATAGCAGATCTACGAGCTCGCAGCAGGCATTCTATAATTCTAGGCCCTAAATGGGTTTAAGAGGGACATTGTGAGACATCGTTCTCTCTGTTCCTGTTACAGTGTGATATTCCACCACCTGGATTATTGCTGTCTGCATCTCCTTCACCCGCAGGGAGGCTGACATATCTGAGCTCCATTCAAGCAAACAATGTGCCACATCTCCCTCTCATTCCTGTTCCCATCTCCCATCCCTCTTCAGTGGAGGACACTACTCGCACAACCTTTTACTTAAACCACGTATAGCTATTTTGTGAGTGGGTGAGGCCGTGCGTCATCTAGCGTGGAGTGGACATGGACATTGTATCCAAGACCGGAAATTCGACAAACGGGTGATTGCCAACTGTGAAATAAGGAAAATAATAAATAAATAAAAATACTATACATACAAAAAATACACACTATAAGACGCCTCAGGGCGACATGCAACCGGCCCCTAAAGAGCGAGGTCGCGCAAATTCTTGGCCATCTGGCCAGTGATGTATATCGGACTAGTTACCCATATATCGATGGCCAAAACACAAAACCTCCTATCTGCAAATGTCATGATTTTTGGATTTCACTTAATTAAGGACAACAGGCTATGCTGCGCATGGTCAGTCTGTCTGCAAGATCGTTCTGCCCCTCATTTTGCCAAAAGAAAGAACATTTGACAGGTTTGCAAAAGTGGTAAAATGATGAAGCCAGTAGCGTAGCGACCCCCCGCCGGGCCCCGATGCGAGGTTTTCACCACAGCTCAATTAAGTGCTGTAAAAAGTGATATTTAAAAAAAATAGCCTAACCTATTTCTAGGTAAAAACCTCCTTTCTGCATGTTGTCGAATGCATATAGGAGGTTTTTACCTAGAAATAGTAGAAATAGTAGATAGGAGGTTTTGGTGTTGTTCTTTTTATTTTCCCAACAAAGTGATTTTTTTTCAGATAGGAGGTTTTTGCGTTTTGGCCATCGATATGGAGAACCATGTACTGTACATCCCTTTTATGCCCATACATGGAGATCCCTATCTGAACCAGCCACACAGATAAGGGCCATGCCTTGGCCATCTGGCCAGTGATATATATTGATGACATCAGGGATCTTCATATATGGGCATGAAAGGGATTCTGGGGAATGTCACCTGTGATGTCACAATGATGTGTCAAGGGAACCACAGTGTCAGGCGTGACCTTCAGAGATACACGGATACGTGGACAAGATGTGCCGGATATCACAGTGACATCAGAGCATGATGTCAGAGCGACAAACCCATAGGCCGTAAAAATGTGTACACACACGGAGACAAGCTGTGACATTTCTCATGGTAAACTGCGACCTTCGGTCCAATGTTGTTTGTCAGCGATTAAAATGCAACTTTTATACCACATTTTTGTATGAAACAATCCTGCTCCTTTCGCCCAAGATCCAGCTAACTGTATCTGCAGACAAGCTTACATTACCTGGGAGTTATTTCACGCCGACAGCCAAGCAGAAAGGGGTTTGCTTATCAAGAATAGTGGCAGGAAAGTTCAACAAATGATTATTCCTGAGTCAATGTTCACACACAGTACCTGGGGGTCTGGAATGGGGACGGGTGACACGGAAAGATTCTTGATTCAATCGTTATTGGAGCAAGCTGGTGGAGGATGACAGCCTGAGAATATGGACAAGGTTGCAGCCATTCGGCCACTGGTGCTTCCACATGGGAGAATTCAAACTAAATCAGTCTAGTGTGCCCGTGGTTGGTGGGAATGATTCCCCTCCTCGGTTTTCAACATTACGGTTCATTTGGTTTATTCCCTTATGCACATGCAGAATTTACATGCGAGAAAGAAAAGTAACAATAAGGTGCGGAGTAAGGATATGGGACGATATGAAAATGTCGTATCACGATTATTGTGACAAAAGAAATCGCGATTTATGATATTATCGCGATAATCTAAATCCATTATCCTGGGGCATAACATTTGCCAAAAAATAGCAGATCTACAAGCTCACAACGCGTCACAGAGCAAAGACATTTGATAGAGTGGATAAAAGACTGTATCAAGCATGTATATTATGAATACCTTTTACCAATTATAGAGGGTTTAAGTAGTACCGGATATGCAGCTCGGCAAATAAAAGGTAGAGTTCTCAACGGGCCTGAAAATGAAGGCCCGGCCCTAACTGGGCAGGCTCGAGGCCCTACTAGTTAGCATACGTTTTAGTATGGTCGCATTTTACAGCATTTTACCGCAACGCGATGTGTGCGGTCCCGTCCGGCGGCGGCGAATTGCACATGAGTTCTGGGAAAACCCCACCCACGCTGATCACAAGACGCTGATTCACGACACTGATTCGCCGTACGGATTTCCAAACGAGGAAAACCTCTTCAGTGAGAGCAACACCAGACTCCCTGAATCGCCAAAAACAACATTTTAAAGGGGTGTGGCTAGCGATTAAGGGTCTGAACCAGGCTAGGTATGGTCGGGTTCGGGCAGAATTTGAGAACTCAAATAAAAGGTGAATTGATCCCAGTGCATGACGAAGGGCGATATCACGATAAATGTAATCTCCACCATACGATTATCGTGAGTGCTTTCACGTTAAACGATAATATTGCATATCGTCCCATCCCTAATGTGGAGTGGACTGTGGTGAGATGATCACAGTTATATTAGGAGCGGGCTGGAAAAACAGCAGACACTATACTTAACTATTATGTTTATTCCCCAGAGAGAGCACAATCGTGCATGTTTTTTGGAGTGGGACTTTTTTTCTATAACAATACAAAATAGAATAAAAAGGGTTCATGCCGGTGCCTGGCTAGCCCATTAGATTTACATTTTCTTTTTCTTCTCTTTTCATTACCTCATTTCCATCTTATTAATCTATTCATCACACAGAAAAATGCATGAAACCAGTCGGTGATAAGTTATTCTGCTAAAATGTCTTGAAACACTTTATATTTTATGACATTCAGGAGACATAGAGTGCAGTATGGTGCAAAAGAAATTACCTTGTAAGATGCTTTGATAAAGTAATGTTTTAAGTAAGGACATCGTCACGGTTTGAAGCACACTGATAATTGCCATATACTACAAAAAAAAAAGTCTTACATATAAATCATTTAAATGCAGAAGTAAAACCTTTGAAGGGAAACCCCCTGTTTTGCTGTGATGCTTAGAACCAATGCTAATTGCAGACTCGTGTATTCAAGGTCTACGGTATTATACCGTAAACGTAAAGATTCTTTTTAGCTCAACTTTCATTATACTTGCATATCTTCATAACTGACAGATTTAGTTTGTGTTTACTCCGCTGGATGAGCACACAATATAGTACATGGGAACGGAGTGCTGTCCCGTAAGTACAAATGACAGGAGGCTAGAGTGATGACAGATACAGCTATGAATTAATTTGTCCGACCACAAACATGTTCCCATCAGGTGAAGAAGAGAGGAGGGGCACCCAGGACCCAGGGCCTTGATGATGATAAATGTCACACTTTGAATCATATGTTTTTACTAAAGTTATCTGACACCGCAAAGGAAGATTTATGAGCCTGAGGAATATTTGTATTTCTATTTTTTTTTCTTCCCCCGTCCAGTGGCGTCAGTTCAGAAAAAGCTAAGGTATGGCAACATGACTGGTGTCTTGCACGCACGCCTTTGCGCGCGTGCAAGACACCGGTCATGTTGCCATACCTTAGCAACAGGCAAGATACATTTATTTTAAGAAGTACATTTTAATTTTTTCCCCCGTTTATATGGTTTCTTGGGCTGGATATGGCAGCCTGGAACTGTTGTTCAAGTGCATTGCACCAGTGCAGCTGAACTGCGGAACGTGGGAATATACCATTTTGTCAAGACGTGGAGAATAAAAGTGCAGAGAATATAAAATATGCCTCGTTGAAGTGACCATTTTGTTAATTTAGCATTTGTAGTTATTTGACTGTAATTTAACAACATAATAACCAGCACAGATATAGACAAAGAGACATTCATGGATTTATATTTAAAAGTAACTTTTATTTTCCCCCCCTGGACCCAGGGTATGGCAGCCGCATACCCCTGCCATACCAAATTGACGCCCCTGCCTCCGTCTCCTTCAGCTTTGCCACGGATGAGCCCTGGCACACGGAGCACCAATCCAAACACAGCTGGCCTGCTCGGGGAGATTCATCTAGCTTCATTAGGAATGCCAAAGTGACTCTGAAGATGCAATTCATTAATCCTCTGCAGCGAGCAGTGTTCTTCATATTGTTATGGAAAATCAATGCGATTGAGCTGGAGGGCTGCCAACGTGAGCTTCCATTGGGGGGGGGGCCACAGAGGATCGCTATAATTAACTCTCAAATACCGGGAACGCGCCCGAGTCACATTAGATTTTAACCACTTTAACCATTATTTTATGCTTTAAAGGAGCTATAGTCAACTTTTCAACTTTTCATATATGTGTTTCTATTCAAAAATGACCACAAAAAGCGTAAAATAATGATAAAATAATCATTTTGGCCGTTGTCTGACCGACACTTTGTTTACATTCTAGTCTGTAGACTAGGATGTAAACAAAGTGTCGGCCCTACAATGAAAAAGTTGACTATAGCTCCTTTAACTATTGAAGTCTTTGAATATCTTTGACCCGACTTCTAAATCCTTCCTCCAAATCAGTGGTTCTCAAACTTTTTCATGTCAAGGACCCCCAAATTACATTTACTTGGCCGCAGACCCCCCATCTCAAAATATGTTGTTCCAGGGGACCCCCCAGAAGCAGAGATTTGAGTTACAAAAGTTTGCTTTGAAAAATATATATTGAAAAATGTGCACAAAAATAGCAGATCTACAAGCTCGCAGCGCGCTGTGAGCTTGTATATCTGCTATTTTTCAATAGTTAAAGCATTCCATAATTCTAGGCCTAAATGGGTTAATGCAGTCGGCATAAACCAGATCAAGGAAACATCCCAAAACACATCACACTCTGTTAGCCTTACTTAACCATGAGGTCAGCACCGTCAGGAAGACCGTGTCCAAACTGTCCGTGGCACAGGTGTGTATCTCACAACGTGTGAATGATAAATCATATTGCATCACTTTTTTGCTTCATCTATTCACTTTCAATTACCCAGAACCCTGAGGCCTTCAAAACACAGATGTCAATCACCATGATGTGACCGCCGGTGAGAGACTGTTGTTTGTAAAATAATGACGCAAGCGGTGGTGGTTTTCCCCACTGCAGTGTGGATTTGTTTAATTTGTCTCTTACACAGTGTTAAGGGCCGTTCACACAAGCACTATAACGATAACTGTATTGCTCTCGCTCACCATTCCCAAGTACACACACATTGAAAGTGAAATTATGGATAGCGTTGGACTTCAGATATCTGAGGTATATCATTCTAATACAGGGGTCTTTAACGTTTTCAGGCCAAGGACCCCTTAGCTGAGAGAGAGATGAAGCAGGGACCCCCACAACCTTTTCATAGATTCCATATAGTTTCATTGTTTGGCTGCACGATCGATCATCAGTGTATTTTGGATTCATGTAAATCTGTGTTTTCAGATCCGCCAATAATTAATAAACTTGACCATTCACTCTGTACTTAGTCTGCTCTTTTCCCCCTCTACACCAAAGCTCTTCTCTATTTTGGCTAAAGTTCTCAGAATAAGGACACTAGGTTTCAAGTGGTTAATAGAAAGAAAGAAGAAAAAAGGTTTCTATCACACAAAGATTTGGAGGACCCCCTGTAGTAACTCTGAGAACCCCCTAGGGATCCAGGACCCCCTGTTGAAGACCCCTGTTCTAATAGAACAATAGTTGTATTATATGTAATAACTGTCATAAAGAATTAATGAATAGCGTGTTTACTTGATATCATGTGATTCAAAATAAAAAATAAAAGCAATAGGCTAGGGATAAAGTCTGATCACATTTATAAATCTTTGCGATAATGGACCATCTGTTACGGTAAGAATACTATTGGGTATTATTCCTTGAACAAATACAACAAAGTCTATGGGAACACTAATACATTGTCTACTGTTAACTAATGGCTTGGTGTCTGGCTATCATCTCACCTTCCCAAACAGGCTGTGAAATTCATAATCTGCATAGTTCTAACAAATTCCTTTTAGTCCCCTAAAAATATGCCCACAAACTTAACGCTGCATTGCTTTCACGCGATCACAAGAATCTTCACATGGAATAATGAACTTGGCGCGTGCGCGCGCGTGTGTGTGTGTGTGTGTGTGTGTGTGTGTGTGTGTGTGTGTGTGTGTGTGAATAATGTTTGAACAATCTGTAGAGACAGAAAACATAGGGAAACTGGGTGCTGTCTCTAACATGTTTGCCCCAGTGTGTATTAATATGACAGTAGGCACAGTACATATTGTTTTTATAGCTTTCCAAGGACTGTATTCTCAACACAATGGTAAACATACTGTATGGGAATTATTCATTGAATTTCTGGGAACTCCGATTATTCATTGAGTAACCCCTGCACGAAGAATTAATGGAGAAAAACAACATCATTGAAAACATATTGTCCTGTATGAATTGATTGTCCCAGAAAAAAATTATATTCTTTTCACTGAAAATAGCCTGTCAGAACATCTAACTATTTGATTGATGTCATGTATGCACATACAGTACTATATCCAGTCTACACTATTTTATAATGCAAATTCTCTATTTACACCACTCTGGGAAGCAGCCCTTTGGCCTTTCCCAGAGACAAAGTACTGTGATTCATTCTAATCTCATTTAAACTAAATCTGAATCAGCAAACATTAGTGAATAGTATGTGCATTTCATGTAATGGTTTTCAAGGTAGGTGCTTAAAACCATTTCCCATTAGTGCCGTAACAGTAAATGATATGCAAAGTGGATACAAAGTAATATTCATATCAAAAGTATTCAATGCATATCAATGCAAAGTATATACAAAATATATTACTGTCAGGGGGTTACGTTCTCAAGAAGTTAAAGGCTTTTTTATACATTTCAGAATTAAATATAATTGATTAATATTCTGTCCAAGGTGAGGACACAGTATGTGTGGTCATTAGCCTAACTGGGTGGAAACGATTCAGAGAAAACACTACTATAGCAGGGGTCTTCAACGTTTTCAGGCCAAGGACCCCTTGGTTGAGAGTGAGATGAAGCAGGGACCCCCACAACTTTTTCAGAGATTGTTTGACAGCACAATATAATCAGTGTATTTTGTTTTTTCAGATATTTAACCCCTTAAACCGCCAATACTTCATTAACTTTCACTCTGTACTTAGTCTGCTCTTTCCCCCTCTGCTCTTTCCCCCTCTACACCAAACCTCTTGCCGAAAATAGCCGATCTACAAGCTCACAACGCCTCGCGGCGCGAGGCGTTGTGTGCTTGTAGATCTGCTGTTTTTACTACTGTTGTGCAACAGCCTTATATGATGAAGCAGGGCTTTACTTTGCGAAGAAACTTACAAATTTGAAACATGGAGATACAAGGTTTCTTCCCGACAGTGACGATATTTACACCCCCGTATTATGTTGGTGTGCCCATGGATTCTTGGACATGAAAAGTGTGCCCATGCAGAAAAAAGGTTGAGAAACACTGCTTTAAGGTCAAGGTGTGAATTATTACTCATAGCAACTAATGATGATACAGATATGGTGATTAAGATTGATAGAATAGATGATAACAAGCATATTTATAGATGGATGCTAGATGACTTTTACCTGGAAATCTATTAAATGGTAATTTGAATGCGCCAATAAAAAGGCTGTCTTACTGACTGGGTTAGACCATCCAAGTCAATGTAATGTTTTTATTCCAGTCACGTACGTACTATTTCCCTGATGAATTTGTATTGGGATAGCTGGCTAGTTAGCTTTTTGCCTGGAAAGAGCTAAATACATTTAAGAACACACTAGGCCTAATACACATACTGTACGTGGCTAAATGAAGCCCGGTACTCGAGATAAAATAATTATAGCATCTTATAATTATTTCATTGGAACATGGGATTTCACCTTATTAACCATCAAAAGACACTTGTCTGTGCCCCTTTGGCATCATTTCAGTGCACTACTTGTGTATGTTTAATTAGTGTTGAAAACTGACAAGCCCACTGCACCAAGTTCCTTGATGTTTTTTTTTTTTTCTTCGACGGTTGCTTTTGGCATCGCTGGTCACATAATCATTGGCGGCCCGGGCAGGCACACATCAGGGACAGGGCTTGATTTTCAAAGCCTTTCGCTCCGCTGATTCGCTGCGCATCCATGAGATTGATCACAGAAGGTTTATCAGTGGCAACATGTGCCTCATCCCTTCAGATTTGGGGAGGAGGAGGTGGCTGCCCGAAGGCGTCGTGTCCTTACTCCAGCCCTGGCTGAGGCGCCACACACAAACGTGGGAAGGAAGGGGTGGCCGGGTGATGGTGGCAGGCGGGGACGGGGGCTGGTGTGTGGGGAGGGGAGATTATGACCGCAATACCAGCCACCATGGCCGATCGGGAGTTGCCAGTGGCCCCCCTTGTGATTAAAGTAGGCAGAGGAGATGGGGGGAGAGAGGGGAGAGAGAGAGAGCAGGGGCGTCACAAGGGGAGGGGGGGGGGGGGAGTGGGACTGAGTTACTTGGGCCCAAGGTGGAGGGTCCTTAATTATGTTATATTAAGGCTATTGAAAAAATAGCAGATATACAAGCTCACAGTGCGGCACCGAGTGCCGCGCCGCGAGCTTGTAGATCTGCTATTTTTGCAAAGTCGTGAAAATGCGTGCAAATCTTTGGATATATGTATTTTTTAAGCGAACATTTGTAACTCAGATTTTGATTCTGGGGGGGGAACTAAACATTTTGAGATGGGAAATATAGGTTTTTCAAAAAACCTTAGAGCTCACGTGCTGTGAGCTTGTATATCTGCTATTTTTCAATGGTTAAAGCACAAATAACGCGTTCCCCGTCTAAACAGGTTAAATCCCCTCCCACCTGTGAAGAACATTCATGGGGGGCCCGCAGTGAATCCTTGTACCCAGGGCCCAGGATTTGGTGTGACGCCCCTGAGAGAGAGAGAAAGAGAGAGAGAGAGAGAGAGATTCGTAGAGTGAGTTAGAGAGATAGAGCAATTGCAGGAGATACCATCAACTGTTGCTTCAGAAGAGGACAGATAAGGATGGCCTAACATTCATTAGGTCTTCAACTCAATTAAACAGAAATTATTTCTTATCTTCCCTCTCTTGGTAAACTGTCAGTGTATCAAAAAACTGTTGCCGCAAGCCAAACGGCTCAAAATAAATAACGGCCTGTAGAGAAAAACTAACTCTTGCCTCACAACACTGGGTATACTGTATGGGTATATACAGTATGACTCGGATTGCATTGTTTCCAAATTCAAAGAGAAAACAGCAGATTTATTTTTGCTACGGTGATTAGCAAGCGGGAGTGCTGTGAATGTGAAAAGAGGGAAATGAAATGAGGCTCTTGCAACAGTTTTGGGTATTCAGAAGATGGTGCTATTTGTTTGAGTATGCATTGTATTCATAAATCTGTTTATTTGCTCCCTGTGGCTTTTACAGCTGCCCTGAGCACAAAAAGATTGTCTTTAATCAATGGCAATCCTTGACAAAGTGAACACCAGGCTTGTGTGCACGTTCTATTTCATAATTCAGCTTTCCATAATAAAACACAATATAAAAAAACACGGTTTGCCCCTCCACTGGAGGCCCTGTTTTAAAAAACACACAGAGAATAACATCACAGGTAATTCTTAATGAATTATTTTACTATTGTTGCTGTGTTTTCTGTGTTTTGTTGTTGTAATCTCTGCACCATGAAATCAGGGATCTCGGATCTCCATATATGGACATTCATTTTTACTGAATAATACATTTTCCCCGTTGACTTGAATGGCTTAAATTCAAATCGTAAGTCAACGTTCATTTGAAAGTGTGACTCGCGCCACGGCAACCAAACTTGCAAATTCCAATTGCATCTCTCTAGTTGTTTATAGTACAGTACAATATACATTTGCCGTAATTTAATTTCAATTCAATTATATATACTTATATAGGATAAATATTTGTAAACTTGATTTCCCACAATATCCAAAGCTGCGAGTTTCCTGAATTGCCCGTTTCCTTCAGTTACACTGAATGTACCCAAAGTGTGCTTTGGTTTGATACACGAGGGGCACAGAATAATGTCATCTGAAGATCTAAAAATCCAGTCTTGGACTAACAAGCAACCACTATTCAAATGGTGTTAAGTCTCTTCGTCTTTACTCCGGTAGTTTTCACCAAGTTTTCCAACAGGAGAGACGGTTTTCTCTCTTTTCTTCCTTTTTTCTTTTTCTTTTTTTTACTCTGGCAGTAAAAACGAGGATAGCAGTAATTTGCACTAATTTGAGAAAACTCAAATCTCCGAGCCTATTCCACAGGAGACCTCAAGAACACCTTCAGACGGTTGAAAAACTGTGGTAGCATCGCCAGAAGAACAAGATCATTATTTCCATTGCGCTTGTTCTATATACTGTAAGCCGGAGACAAGCTGAGAGGGAAGGGAATTGGCATTGATTTTTCTTCAGAAATTGATTTTTCTCTTCACTGACAACACGATGAAGGACTCAAAAAGGGTGTGTGTGTGTGTGTGTGTGTGTGTGTGTGTGTGTGTGTGTGTGTGTGTGTGTGTGTGTGTGTGTGTGTGTGTGTGTGTGTGTGTGTGTGTGTGTGTGTGTGTGTGTGTATAGAGTAGGTAGGTAGGTAGCACTCTATCCAACATTCATGGCACCCATCTGATCGTGCTCGTTTGAGTTCAACAACGAGCTCCGTGACTTTCTGTATATGTCTCCCTTTTGAAGACCAGCTTAGTTATTTAGGCCAGGGACGCGCTGGCCATTGGGGAAAGCGGGACAACTCCCGAACGGCCGGTTCATTCCCGGCCGGGCACCATTTTGGGGGCTGGGTGGCCAATAAAGTAAATCGTCACTGTCGGGCAGAAACCTCGTATCTCCAAGTTATTGTGTACGTTTTTTCGCAAAGCAAAGCGCTGCTTCATCATATAAGGCCGTTGCACAAAATTAGTGAAAACAGCAGATCTACAAGCACACAACGCATCGCACTTGTAGATCGGCTGTTTTCACTAGTTTAAATCATTTTTAAAATGATAAATACAAAACAAAAGGTTTTGGACATACAAGGTTTCCACCCAACAACGACAAAATATAACTCATGTAATTGGCCCACTGGCTTGTCACTTGTCATGATCTGAAATGGCAAAGCTTTGAGTAGCAGCAGCGCTATATGAGAGATCTCTCTCTCTATAGTGCGCGATGAGGGCCTCTCCAACTCTTTTTCCTGGGCTGAATCAGGGGCCCAGCATGTCCCTGTGTGTGTGTGTGTGTGTGTGTGTGTGTGTGTGTGTGTGTGTGTGTGTGTGTGTGTGTGTGTGTGTGTGTGTGTGTGTGTGTGTGTGTGTGTGTGTGTGTGTGTGCGTGTGTGTATATAGAGTAGGTAGGTAGGTAGGTCGCACTCTATCCAACATTCATGGCACCCATCTGATCGTGCCTCGTTTGAGTTCAACAACGAGATCCGTGACTTTCTGTATGTCCTCCCTTTTGAAGACCAGCTTAGTTATTTAGGCAGTTTTGTTTTTGTTTGCTTTGATCCGATAGGATGCAGGAAGCTCAAGGCACGCAACACAGGTCCCTGGCTGCAATCGCACCCGAGGGGGATGCAACCACACGGTCTGGGGTGTCAAAAAAAGTGAAAATGTATTAAAATAATCCCTTTCTGCTGTCCATGAAAGAAAACTGTTTAAAACATTGTTGAAAGGAAATTATTGTGCTATAGGGCAATGGTTCTCAAACATTCTTTACTAGCACTACAATTCTTTTTCAGCTGACTATACCCCCTTAACAAGCACAATTTTTATTTCCTTAAATGTTTTTAACATTGCTTTTGTTTGGCCTTAATATTCCAATGTTGTTCATGCCAGGTCAGAAAATCATGCTTTGGCTTGTTTTTGAGTCTGTTGTCCCGCGTCTGACCGGACTGTGATTGGTCAATTGGTGTCTGTACATCCAGGGTCACATTGGCCAAGCTTTGCGGGACGCTTAATGAAATGAACTGATAAATAGCACCGCTCACTTCACACTGGGTGTGATTTTTTTATTGATGGGTGGCTGACACAATTTTATCAATTGGTTGAATTGAAACTGTATGGCTTACCATATGTGACTGAGCATGACACTGGGGCAGTCATTTCGGAAGCCAATACTTTAGACCACAGCTGAAATTATTATTATTATTTTTTCTAAAATGTGATAAAGCCACAAAAGCATGTCATAAATATCAGGCTACATTTCACTTAAACGCCAGTGCTTAACTCTGCATGTAAATAAGACTTTTTTTAATTAATATGACAGATCGGGACATAATTCTGTTGGTCCTCCCAAATTTAGAACTTGAATATCTCAAAAGTAGTATTTCAGCATGGCATCATTCTATAAGCCATATCTTCAAAACTGTTGGGTCAATCTCCACAACCAATATATCATTTTGTAGCTATGATTCCCAGCTTTCAAATGAAATGAAAAAATGAAAATGAAAAAAAATTCAATGACTAGCCGTCAGCCGTGCTGGGACACATATGTTAGTTTCCAGATTTAACTGACATCATGAAAGCTGAATAAAGTGTTCATATCCTACCGTATATAAAAAAGAGAGAGAATATTATTGCGACCCTCAGGTTGCAGTTACTATGAAAACCTCCACCGGTCATTCAGTCCTTCCGTCTGTCCGTCACGTCACGTCACGTCACACTTTTGGCCCGTTGCCCCTATCCATGCCAAACTTTGCACACACACTCCTTGGCTGGCAAACCACAACCTCTGCCCCTGATTTCTCACATGCCCCTCTTCTAGCGCCACCATGAGGTTGCTTTTCGCGGACAACATTAATGGACACTGCTCCTACAGAAAAAGAAAATCAGGCATAGCGGGACACAGTATCTTGCAACTCATGTCATCAACATGCATCTGTCCCATTTCCCATATTCCCTCCTAATAGGCTACGATTGCCTTCTAAAGTTTGATGGATTGCTCCCTTTTCAAAAAAAATCCCGCAAAATCATAAACACCACATGCCTTTTCTTTGCAATTAGCCAAGCACATAAAAGTATGAAACTTGGTACACTTGTACAGTTTGGGGCCCTGAACATTTTCAGACATGGAGCCATCGCAAAAACTCTCCCTGGTGGCCATAGCAGCCATTTTACTTTCCACCTCCATTACCAATTAATGTATTTTGCATCATAACTCCTGAACAAAACATGATAATACAGAATAGGTGATGTCTACACCTATGTTTTGATTGTCAAGGATACCATTGATATCATGTACATGTAAAATACATTGGTAATGGCGGAACGTAAAATAGCCGCCGTGGCCACCAGGGGGCGTTTTTGCGATGGCTCAATATCTGAAAATGTTCAGGGCCTTAAACTGTACAAAAGTGTACCAATTTTCACGCTTGTATGCGAAAGTGAACGATTCACCTAAAATCTGGTCTTTATAGCCTACTCCAGACTAGACTAGATAGATTTAATAGACAGGACATCTCAACTCACCTGATCCCTTTACAGTAAATTACCCACACCTCCTTTGTCTGTCTTCCCGGCATCCCCCGGTTACATTTTTAATGGGATATTGTCAATATTTGTTACATTGGTAGACACGCTTGGCAGAGGGCACCCAGAGTTCACGTCTCATGCATCCTCACTTATCGTCGCTGTCGGGTGGAAACCTTGTATGTCCCAAACCGTTCGTTTTGCATTTTTCATTTTAAAAGTGATTCAAACGAGTGATACAAGGTTTTCACCCGACAGCGACGTTGTAGTTTATAAGTCCGACGACCAAATTTGACACTGATTAGCGCAGCCTGTTTCCATGCTTTGGCACTGCCATATTCTCTACACAAGGTCACGTAAATATGCTCCGTATTAATGTAATTATGCAAAGTCATCTGGTGGAGAGCTGTCCAGTAGTGGCATATCCCATTCAATTAGGGGAACACTGATATGCCTGGGTCCTAGGAAGTGACACATTTTGCTACCCGTTTCATCGCTCCGCGGGCCAATTTGATACACTTGCAGGTTTGCAGGGAGATAACTTGTGTAGAATTAAATGCTATACCAAAAAAACACCATCTCAGTTCTGAGAATAGGGTTTCAGTTCTGTTCATGGGATCAGGATTTTATATTGTTTTGCCTGTGTTATTATTAATGTGTGTGGGTGTATGTGTGGGGGGATTACTTCTTTTGGAATTTGGAAGTTGCTTTTCCACTTGCTGACGATGGCTGAAGGAAGTGATATCGTAGACAATGAACAACTCTTAGAGGAAAATCATGGGGCACTAATCCTCACTGCTGTGTAGCATTTAGGCGGGTGTGCTTTTTTAATTGCTTGCACTCCGCACGAGAGAGCAGCATTTTCCTGTTGATACATTTCTTTTTGTGTGTTCTGTAAACTGCTGTGCTTTAGAAACAAGCAGGGTGAAGAAAATACTTTTTCACCCCGCGTATTTTTTTGCACAGATGTTACACTTGTTCTTTGTTACCGGGCTTTATAAGTGGAACAGTACAGATTAGATAAACGTCAGTTTAAAGTATAAAGGAGTTCAGAACTCTTATCCGCCCAAACAAATCATTTTCAGTTCTGCACGTTGCCTACCTCTACCTTGATACAGTAGCCTCAGTAGTTTAGATTGACAAGCGTTAAATAGCTTGGCGGTGGCTCCCGTGTGCTGTATAGGGGCCTAATATCTATTATCACAAGAGGACATATCAACTGTTCCTGTTTAATGCATCAAGTCTCCTCCTGTAGCACCCTGTCTCTGGCCTTCATCTATGATTCATTTTTATTACCCATCATTCCCAGGACGGAGGCCCCCTGAGGCGTCTACATGGCGCGAGGGGGCGGAGCGGAAGTTAGCTGACACCTAATCTGCTCAATGATGGACCGCTGTTATTTATTGGATCTCTTCTGTGAACCGCAATTCGCTGATGAATGGGGCTGGGGGGAGATCAGGCATTCCGTGTACATTGTCAAAACACATAATGTGGTGAAAGCAAGGTCACGGGACTGCCTCAAATGCACATCTCATCTAGTCGCTGTCGGCTGAAACACCTATTATGTCCAGAGCCGCTCAGGAAATGTGTTCCAATGGATTCCAGTTCAGTCACAAACTCTTTGTTTATTACATTTCATTAGTTAAATCTGTCTAATTTATATACACGTGTGTGTATAGAGAGAGAGAGTATAATGAAGGTCCCAGAGGAATGTGCACAAATACTTCTAAAACCCATATAGACAGAACCAGGTGTCCACCTTTTGGGCTTATGTCATTATTTTTCTTTTTTCAAATTAGCGATAATAGCCAATACTATAGGCTCACAACGCATCATGTCGCACATCCGCTGCAAGCCATTTTTGCTATTTGTGTGTGATACTCTCATGACAAAGTACAAAATATGGTATTAATTCATGAAAAAAGAAGAAAAGAAAACATTAAAAAGATGAAATATGGAGATACAAGGTTTCTGCCTGACGGCAACGATATTGAAAAAATGCAATGGAATGAAAAGTCGCCACTATCGCGCCTGTCGCCTCCTCCCCCATCACCCTACGTGCACAAGTCAAGGCCCAGCCACCAGGGCCTGCCTGTATTCCTCCGATTACTCTAAACAAAATCACTTTGACCAACCTACAGTAATTCTCTATGCTGACAAGTCCCCTGCAGATAATTTCCTTGCCTGGCTCGGTGTACATATTCCCTTTCTTCAGCTTCTATCAAATTTAATCAGCCTCAGCTTTCCTCACAGGCAGAATGGTCAATGAAAAAAAAGAGAAAAAAGAAACGCTGCACGACTGACAACAGGGGAACTGTATTAATTCCTCAACCAGCGCTATGGCTGCCAGTCCTGTGTAATATTTGTCTTCGCTTGGGGGAAAAGTGGGGGCTATATGTAAATCCTGTGCAATATATTCTTCAATATAAACGATTGGAGATGCTTTCCCCATGGCAGTAATGTCTTTATATATGGTACATACCCTTTCCTCCAACACATAAATTCACTCCATGAGCATGATAATCAAAAAATTCTGTGTTTTCAGTATTTACCAGCTTGTATAGTTAGTGTCTCAGAGCACCTTTTTAACAAAATGAACGCCAGGCATTGCTTTTCTGGGCATGGTACATGATCTACAAGATCACATGTTTGGCTATTTTTGGCAAAAGAGATTTGGTGTAAAGGGAAGAAAGGAGGGGACCAAGAATACTGTAGAAGTGATTAATGAACCATCGTAGAGGGAACAATGTGACTTTTGAATATTTTTTGTCATTGACCTGCTATTTATGAAGTCAAGCTCTGGGTGGGCATCGCATTTCAAGTTACGTTTTTGAGCGGTGGTCAGACCATCTCCTAAGAGTGACTTTGTCTGTGTGTTACTATGTTACTATGTATGTAGCCTGAGCTGCAATATCGCTGGGTGACCAGTGGCAGGCCTGGGTGACCAAGGGGCGCTGTTGAGCAGGCCAGGCGCACACACACTTAAGGTCTTTGCACACTGCTGCGTTTTTCGGGCCGAATATCGGAGGGAATTTCGGGGGCGTGCAAATAAAAAAATCGACCTCACGTTATGTTAGTCACGTTTGCACACTGCCGCCCATTTTGCGCACCACTCAGTCCCTTGCTCTCTCCATCTCTCTCTCCTTGCCCTGAAAACCGCATTTCGCAACGAAAAACGCAGCAGTGTGCAACCAGCTTAAGGCTGTCAAATTAATATTCGAATATCAAATATTCATTGAATATGGAAAAACGTATATTCGGATATAAAAATGTATATTCAAATTATTACAAAAAATTAATAATAATCCGTCCATTCACTGGTGTATTAATTAAACATAACTCCAGCCATACACCGTTGTACTAATGAAACATAACTCTTGGCCACACACCGTTGTACTGAAATTATAGCTCTATCATCACACACACTGTTATGGGTTGCTGCCATAGAGTTATAATAAGAATAGAGAGGACACAGATATCCCCGCCCGTCCACTTGCATTGAGTTGCTCACCCAGCGCATGAGGCGTTTTCACCCCTCCTTCCGGGGAGTAAAACCGTGACGTAGTGGGTCTACTGTGACGCATTTTTCGTCATAATTTGTGTTCACGGACGGGCTTCATGAACGAGCACTTCCGGTATGAACGCGCGTCAATACAAAGAAGCCTAGACGCGCGTTCATGTGAGTAGACCCAACTGCAGTACCTCAAAACGGCCAACATGTCCTTTTGGTTTCAGGGGGCCCCCAGGGTTCTGGGGGCTTGGTTGCTGCTAATGCTAGCTTGATAGCGTCACCCTCTGGCTTTGTGAGCGGTCACGCACGGTCTTTCACACGGAGAAACAAAAAATACAACCACGATGCATGAGTTAGATCTAGTCCATAGAACATGGCGCCGTCTTGACCAAACAAGCGATGTGGGAAAACAAATTGAGGAAAAAGCCATTTTACTGAACCCAGATAGAATGGATGTGAATGAGGAACCCAGATAGAATGGATGTGAATGAGGAACCCAGATAGAATGGATGTGAATGAGGAAAGGGAAGTCGGCAGCAGCAGCTTTCGAGATGCATCATGGGATATGACGTTTTTTCGCTCACCGGCGGCCGCCACAGCACCTGTTTACCTGGTTACCATGGTAACCAGTTAACACGCCCCTGAACGTGATAACGGGGCCGTGGCGCTGCACCGCAGTAATCCTTATCACGTTTTTGTCTGAATCAAAGTCAGCACCGCCTGATTTGGAATCGCACATGAGTTCTGGGCGGAGCCGTGTGTTTTCACGCCCGTTGGCAGGTTAGTTACTCACCAGCGTTAGTTTCAGTGAGGTTAGGTTTAGGGTTAGGGTTAGGGTTAGGCATAGTTTTACTGAGGTTAGTGTAAAGGGTTAGGGTTAGGTTTAGGCATAATTTTACTGAGGTTAAGGTTAGGGTTAGAGTTAGGGTTAGGGTTAGGTTTAGGTGGTCGCACCTCCGTGCGGTCCAAGCGAACAAAAAGGAGTGCTCCCTAGCTCCAGTTCAGCCAATCAAAAGCTTCCATGGGCGGGGTTTGCCCAGAACTCATGTGCGTTTCCAAATAACGTGTCAGCACCATAGTGATATAGTCCACTTACTGTGAACATGCATGCTTGAGAGTGGTTATTGAAATATTTAATTTTAAGCGCCCAGGGCATTGTCAATGACAATAGCCATTTAAAAGAACAAAGAGTGTAGCGGGAGTAGTTCAGAGCCTTTGCCTGATGATGACCAAAAGCTTAATACCTCCGCCAGACAGGGGGGTATTGTCCTTTAGGCTAATGGTTAAGATGTTTGCTTTCCACGCTGGAGACCCGGGTTTCATTCCTGGGCATTACACTGAGTTGCCTTTACCAGAATTCGATTGCACGAGTGAAGAGCTATTCCAAATAAGCCAACCAGACACAAGAACATTGACACTGAAGGTGATGGACCATTCCCCCCAAAAAATAATTAAAGGCACTTGGCTCATGAACTTTACTAAAATATTAAATACCACCTCCACTCACACCTTTATAGACTTAATCCCCGGGCCCCACCTTTAGCTTCTCAGAAAACAGGAGGAGGGCTGCAGTCCTCCAGTAGGCCCATCTTGATGGCATGGGAACCTGCAAACTGTCTGAAGCAGAGGCAACCGTTCAAGCACACCACAATCAGGGGATATCTTAAAAAGTCCTGGAATAAATTCCTTACCAAAACATTTCTTCACCAATGTGTTTGTAAAGGTGTCTAGTAACACATCTCACAAATATTGAAATTCAGTTCCCCTAGGAGAATCCGTTACAGCTGATTAAAGTTGGTGTCCCACAAAAATATGGTTTAGTGATGAGTCATCACTTTATAAAGTTTTGGGGGAGCCGCCTTTAGATAGATAGATAGATAGATAGATAGATAGATAGATAGATAGATAGATAGATAGATACCTTTATTATCCCAAGGGGATAATAAACCCCAAGGTTTATTGGGGCCTTTACCCCAAGGAATGTTTTTTGTGCAAAACAAATGGTTGCAATGGATTCAGAATCATGAAAAACCCCTAGTTTGACCCCTCACATGCTACTTAAAGCATATTTATTTTGGTGTGTTTTATTCTGTATAGTTAATTCAATGGGATCCCAACTTTCAGCAGCTGTCACGGATTCTCTTAGGGAAACTGAATGTTAGTCTTTGTGAGATGTGTTACTAGACACCTTCACAAACACATTGGTGAAGGATTTTCTTTGGTACGGAATTTATTCCAGGATATGACACTATTTCTGAAGATATGGAAATACAATTTTATCATTTACAAATCAGTTTTATACATATTTACTACATTACCTTTAAAGGTTAACTGGTAAATTGAACAACACATTTTAAGGTCATTATGACAATTATTCCATATTTATTGTGCTCTAAATGATGTACATTGATTGATTGATTGATTGAAGACTTTATTAGGAGTTTGCATAGGAAAAGGTACAGTTTCATGACTACTAAAAGGAGATCCTAGAAGAGACTAAGGTTATTTCCACAGGAAACCATTTAAGTATCTCATATAACATTGAATGACAGACGAATAGAACACAGTACTATGCAGTAGATATAGTCAGTAAAAAAAGAAAGAACAAAAAAACAGTACAGTATTTTCCGGACTATAAGGCGCACCGGACTATAAGGCGCACTGTCAATGAATGGTCTATTTTTGAACTGTTTTCATATATAAGGCGCACCGGACTATAAGGCGCACTGTAGTTTTTTTGAGAAAATTAAAAGCTTTTGAGTGCGCCTTATAGTCCGGAAAATACGGTAAGTCTATACAAACAGTAAGTATATACAAAGAAGGGGCAGGGGAGGGTAGGGCTGGGCTAGGTTTGTTTTACCAGTTGCGAACATCTCTTCTTGATATGTGTTCTAGGAGTCTCAATTTCGAACATGCATTTGGCCCTCAGCTCATACTTGGTTCCTTTGATTTGGAACAATTTCTGAATGCAGAATTTCTGAATGCTCTCATCTGTGCTGAGAGTCTGATCATTAGACGACCACCACCACTCATTGACTGTCAGTAGATGTCTCTTAGTATTGTTGAAGCGTTCTTTTGTATTATAGCCTTCAGTTTCATCAAGGACGATGAAACACGAAAGACGAAGAAGAAGAAGTAGAGTTAAATGGAACACATTGCTGACCTGGATTTTTAATTCATTGTCTGAGTCATGTGATGAGTCATGTGATGCCTAATGTTCTGTTTGAAGCCATCATTAGCAAGGCAGAGATACACGACCAGGCTGCCTAGAATATGCAGAATATTTGTTACCAAGTTGCTTATTATTCTAACCTATAATGTTAACAGATGGGTCAGTGACGTGACGCCCCAAAAAATGTGTTTTTAAAAAAACTTTAAATAGCAGGCATAAAAATTATTTACTTTTGTTCTACTCACCCTCAACTTTATGGAAACACATTTTGTTTTTAGATATTTTATTGGAATCAGACTTTATTCAGCCGTTTGTTGTACTTGTGCCTAAAATCGTCATATGGTGTGACATGAAAATAATTGTTCATAAAATGAAAATTGAGTACATCTTTCTTAAGTTACTCACTTTATCAAAGTCCTTTATCATAACTAACCTGTGATCCACTATAGTTTTGTGAAAATCAATTAAATCTGTATATTTTTTTCATAATCAACACTCTGTGTGAGGCCCATGTTGTCGATCTTTCAACATATTTTAAATTTATTCTGACAAAACTTTCTCTAAAATTACACAAATATTTGTGACTCTTCCTGATACTATTTTCTATGTAATCCATAAACATTTTTTTGGTTTCATCATTAATAAAGGTAGGATTTTTCACTATTTGGAATGTCACACCAAATGATTTAGTGTCACACCGTATGATCATATCTTCATGTGTCAAAGCAAACTGTGTTTTAACCTACCTATTAGTGAGTACAGAACTTTACTGATTGATTAAACAATTACCCAGGAAAAATAGCAACAGTGAAATTGCTTTAACATTAAATAACACGTTATTTCTGAACAGGATATTATTGTAGGGCTTTAACATGGGATAAGAAAGAATTGTAGTAGTAGATGGATGATGAGGATGTGCACAGGAATGCTACGCACACCTAAGTCTTCTGCCAGCCCACGGCAGAAGGATCCTAAAGAGACAATAAGGTGCATAGCCACACTGGGAGCCAAGGCAACATTTTATTAACACCAATTAGTGGAAACAGAACTCAGCATTCAGGTGAATTGCTTTTTTCCGAAGTCTCCTGACTTGAACACAGCATTTTGTGTTGAACAAATGTATTTAGGAATCATGACGTTACACCACATCTCCACTAGCTAAAGAGTGCTGGGTTGCGCAACTCCGAAAATAGCTGATCTACAAGCTCTCGCAGCACAACGCGTTGAGAGCTTGTAGATCAGCTATTTTTGCTAGTTTTGTCTCGGGTCCTACCTTAACACTGTCCAGTCCAGTGAGTGAAAGTACAAAAGTATTAGATCAGATTAGATTATACATTTAGACTGTATTGTACATGTATTGTATTGTACATGAGGGTAGCAAACCGGCTGCCTTGTTGCGGTTCTGCTATGCCACAGACAACCTCCTGCTCTTCGTAGAGAATGCAGTCTCGCCCCTTTGTCTCCTCTCTCCTTGCTAGGTCATTGTTTAGTTTCTCCCTGTACTTTCTCGTTCTCTCAGCACTTGTCATGTTCCAGCTGACCAAAGAAAATGGAATGTATAGTTTAAGACAAAGAGAAAATATTGTTTAGATTGAAACAATATGTTAAGGTTTCTGTGAAGGGGTTTCTGCTCTGTCTGATGAATTTGAAGTATCACTGAATGAAGCTAAATTACATTTTATGTAAAAAAGTTTAAAATAAATGTTTAAATGTACAATAGAAACATGGGACTTTGTTATTTATTGTTATATCTGTAGTTAAATACAGTATATATCATATGGTGTGACAATCAAGTCATATGGCATGACAAGCAGACATGTCACACCATTATGATTAAGTGTCACACCATATTATGTTTTCTGCATTTAGGTTTACCTTGAGGCTACTAGGTACACATTAACATGCTAACAACTTGCTAGCTATAACAGAGCAACCTAGATCTACATGGAATTATGAGCAAAACTTCAAATAACTTAAGCTTGTCAAAGTTTCAACAAGATGGCATTTCATGAAAATGTTAAAATCATAACTCACCTCAGACACCTGTCTTGCAGTTGTGCTGGGAGTGCTGAATAGCCTTACAGAAGAAGGACCTCTCTAGCCAATAGGTGTCCAAATAATTGCCTGTTTAATTTTTCCAAACTAGTGTCACACCAAATGATTTTGGTTTGGGGGACAAAATGTTTTTGATCAGAAATGACTGAAAACATTATGCTTTGACTTTGAAAAGATATAGGCTCACAAATAGACATTTTTTTTAGCCTAAATTCATTTTCAAATGATTTTTAGCAATTATTTTTCTTAGTTTTATTCAAGTTCCCACTTTGAGAAACAAGGTCAGGACAGTCACACCATATGAGTTTTGCCATGTTTGGTTGAAAATTCTGAAGAAATGAGGAATGAAATGTTTTAATCTTGAGTAAGTTCACATAAAGCTTAATGTCCTGCACAATATTCAGAAGGTTTTTGACAAATATATTTTTTATTTATACATGTTTGACACCGAGGACAGCGAAAACGTTACGTCACGTCACCCACCCAGATACATGATTCTATTGTGCTCATTAAGTTTACAACGAGTGATACATCGTTTGGACTTCATCTTGAATGACATTCAAAATGGAGTAATCAGCTGTGTTTGGATCGAGGAATGTGGAGCAATGGTAATCAAACAGGTGAATGTAATCCAAGGTTAATTTATATTCTAAAGGTCTGTCTATGTCATCATGCAGCACGTTTCTGTTCACAGGAAATAATTAAGAATGGGCTATTTAGGGATTACCACGGATAAGCTCACATACGCACTTCACCCATGTTCAACCTATCTTCATGGGGTGTCGCTCTCCATTCCGACATGTCACCACTCCGAAATTGACTTCTTATTGTCGGAGTGGCGACACTTCCAGGTTAGGGTAGGGGTTAGAGATAGGGTTAGTGACGAAATGGAGACATGTTGGAAAGGAGACATGTTGGAGTGGCGGGGTGTAACAATCTTCATGTAGTAACTGGTACTAACAATTTTACCTCCTCCCACCACCCATGAAAGTGTTCAAAGGTTATATAGTATACCTTGATTATTTGGCTTTCCGAATTGTGCATTTTGTGTGGTTATGTACTGTTGACAGAATGAACTAGTCTGCCAAGACAGAATCTTCTGGTCTGAAAGCCTCAACGAAATAAAAGAAAGCCTTGGACATGTTGCTTTCAGAAAATACAGAGCGAGAAAGAGACAGACAGACAGACAGACAGACAGACAGACAGACAGACAGACAGACAGACAGACAGACAGACAGACAGACAGACAGACAGACAGATTCACTTGTGCCTGTGTCTGCTCAGTCACTCACCCCCTCAAAAATAGAAAAAAATACAAAAAAACGTAACGTTAGAAGAAAGATGCTCACACCTAATTGAGGTATGGAGGCACTTCCCCTTAAACCCATCCAGAACGGGTACACATTATTGTGTATCATTATTTTATGCTTTAACTATTGAAAAATAGCAGATATACAAGCTCGCAGCGCGGCATCGAGTGCTGCGCTGCGAGCTTGTAGATCTGCTATTTTTGAAAATTAGTATTTTGACCCGATTCTATGAGTGTCTTTTGAATCCTTCTAAGGTTTTTTGAAAAAAACTATGTTTCTATGTCAGCAATCTGGCCAGCCATCGTCAAAGAAAAGGTCCTTTTCACTTAACTGGACTCAGTCTGTTCTTGAGAGACTACTATGTCAGTGGTTCTCAAACCTTTTCATGTCAAGGACCCCCAAGATGAAATGTATTTGTCCACGGACCCGCATCTCAAAACATGTTGTTCCAGGGACCACCCAGAAGCAAAATTTGAATTACAAATGTTCGCTTTGAAAATACATATATTCAAAGACTTGCACACATTTTCACGACTTTTTCAAAAATAGCAGAACTACAAGCAGATTTACAAGCACAGTGCGGCACTCGGTGCCGCGCTGCGAACTTGTATATCTGCTATTTTTCACTGGTTAAAGCAGTCAATAATTCTAACCCTAAATGGGTTAAAGTCACCCATCAAGGGCACACAGCAAGTTTCTTTCACATCCCTAATAGCTCTCCCTAGCTCTCAGTGAAGACCAGTAGGGGCACGTATCTGGAGAATACTGTTGTCTACAGAGTGTCTCAAGCCTGTCAGGCTTTTGACAGCGGCAACAATGAAAGCCAGACCAGAATGGGGATGGGGGTGAAAAGAGCCTTTTGCAGGTTTCATACCTTCCTATATCTTACTGCGATATCTTCCTTCTGGAAGAGTGGAGAATGGAAGATTTGGCGTCTCCTTCTATTTGGTGGCTTCTTGCACCTCTAACGCTGTCAGATGAATAAATAATCAGCGAAAATGTAACATTATCGTAATGGCTTTCAGAGCGGACTGCCATGCAGGGACACCGCCAGGTGTGCGTTGCAATCTCTTTAAATATTGAATGTGCCCGAAGAAAAGGTTTTCCATTACCCATCCTTTGCATTTCTACTTCACCTTGTTCTCTGGGAGAAGTCATGTACAGACCCACAAGCACTGCAGAGTGCATGAACGTGTGTGAGCGATTGCACGTGTGTGGAGGCCTACATTAGGGCATTCACGAATAGTGATTTTTAGTATTCGAATTATTCGACCTCAAAGTATTCGAATAGTCGAATATTCGACAGGACTGGCCAAACTGTCAAATATTAAGTACAAGAGGCGAACATAACGCGAGGCGTTGTGAGTATGTAGATCGGCTATTTTCACAATATTTATCTGCGGAATCGAGTCACATTAAATGTAATAACTACAGTTCCAAGTGCTCGTCAGGGTGGGGGTCCCCAGTTCAAATATGTTTATTTTGGGGGTCACTGCCTAAAACGTTTTGAGAACCCCTGGTCTAAAGCATTAAAAAATTCATCCACCAGGGGCATTGACAACTCAATCTTATGACTTCCGATCTAGCCAAGCTTTATAAACTATATATTTTTAAAGAGAAAACAATAAAAAAAATTAAATAAACGAATATTCGACTTCGGTGAACAACGTCGAATAGTGACTTTGATATTCGAATATTCGAATATTTGGTGAATGCCCTAGTGTACATAATGTACGTGTGTGTGTGTGTGTGTGCGTGTGCGTGTGCGTGTGCGTGTGCGCGCGCACGTGTGTGTGTGTGTGTGTGTGTGTGTGTGTGTGTGTGTGTGTGTGTGTGTGTCCTTCGAATAGTCCTAGGTCAACTTTATTTGACTGCTTATTCTTACTTATTCCAAATCCACATTTTTTCCAGTAATCAGAGTCTATTATTATTAGATATTGTACCTGCCTATTTTGTCAGTGTGTCTGGTATCGGTCAGGCAGTAGAATAGACTATACAACGCATGGCAATTAGCTTTTGCTTGAACAAAATGACTGACTGTTTGGACTGATACAAATATCAAGTCCACGCTTTTTGATGGGGGTGATGCGCATACACCAGTTTGAAGGGCCACTAACAATGGATTTCTGTCAAATATACAAGAACTGAAATGTCACACCTGTCAGAATGGATACCATGCAGCCAAAGTTCTGGCTCTGTCTTTCAGAGCTGGCTCGCCCCGTCTGCCTTTTGACAGAAACTCACTTTGAGGATTTGAAAGGAGGATCAGTATCCTCCATTATTCAAATATACCCTAAATTCCCCTTGTGCCACTGCGTGCCACTCTATGATATTCTATGTTAACCCATTTAGGCCTAGGATTATTGAACGCTTTAACTATTGAAAAACAGCAGATATACAAGCTCACAGGGCGGCACTGAGTGCCACGCTGCGAGCTTGTAGATCTGCTATTTTTGAAAAAAGTCGTGAAAATGTGTGTCAATCTTTGAATATAATGTATTTTTAAGCGAACGTTTGTAACTAAAATTTTGCTTCTGGGTGGTCCCTGGAACTAGATATTTTGAGATGGGGGTCCGTGGACAAATAAATATAATTTTGGGGGTCCTTCACATGAAAAGGTTTGAGAACCACTGACATAGTAGTCTCTCAAGAACAGACTAACTGAGCTCCACTCTTATGTGAAAAGGACTTTTTCTTTGACGATGGCTGGCCAGATTGCTGACATAGAAACATAGGTTTTTCCAAAAAACCATAGAAAGATTCAAAAGACACTTATAGAATTGGGTCAAAATTCAAATTGTCATGATTTTTCAAAAATAGTAGATCTACAAGCTTGCAGCGCGGCACTCGGTGCCGCGCTGTGAGCTTGTATATCTGCTATTTTTCAATAGTTAAAGCATAAAATAATGTGTACCCGTTCTACATGGGTTAAGTAAATTAACACTTTTACACTATTAATGTAGAAACAACATTATGGAAATTCGTCTGGTTGAATTATTAATCATATATGAAGACTACAAATAGAATTGCTCTGCCCCATTGCAAGAAACAAAACATAGATGTTATCCCGTTTGACGAGGATGATAATAATGTTGTTTGCATTTGATTAGCACTTGTAACGTTGAGTGCTGTTAGAAATTATGCAATTAGCCTGGTCAAATTCATAAAACCGCATTACTATTATTATTGCGGAAGTTAAGTGAATGCAGGCAGTGAGGGACTGTGACATTATTGTAACATTATTATGCCACTTTTCTTTCGTTTAGGAAAAGTGTGCTCCTCGGAGAACAGGTCTCCACCAGGCCGGGTTGCTTACCCAGGGCCTTCAAAATGGAATGACATGATGTCATGAACCTAGAGATAATTTGGACAACAGAGCTTTTGTAGTGCCACCATGAGAAGATTTGAAAATGTTGGGATGGAGGTTCCTTGGCTTAGTGTAGTAAGGGGAACATAGAAAATCTGCGAAGTAAATCGTTACCAAGAAATGTCTTCACCAATGTGTTTCTAAAGGTGTGTAATTATATGTACTAAAAGGTAAAATATATCAACTCCCGAGGGAAACCTCATAAAAAAATGATTTGTGTTTGTATCCCATTAACTTTACTATACAGGGAAAAAATACAACAAATAAATATGCATTAAGTAGCATGTGAGGGGTCAAACTAGGGGTTTTTCATGATGCTGAATCCATTGCAAGCGTTTTGCACGAAAAACATTCTGTGGGCTACAAATGGCCCCTACAAGACAGTGAAAAGTGATGATTCATCACTAAACCATTGTTTTGTGGGTCCGTGTTTAGCCCAAGGAATGTTCATGCAAAACCCCTAGTTTGACCCCTCACATGCTACTTAATGCATATTTATTTTGTGTATGTTTTTCCTGTATAGTAAAGTTAATGGGATACAAACACAAAAAATTGTTTTATGAGGTTTCCCCCGGGAGTTGAATTTCAACCTTTTAGTACATAGGCTATTATTACACACCTTTAGAACACATTGGTGAAGACATTTCTTGGTAACGATTTACTTCACAGATTGGTCAAATATCTTATAAAATCCCCTTACTAGTGGGAATAATGCGTGCAAGGTTTTCCAGCAATCGGCTGCTGCATTCATGATGTGTGGCATTTTGTGCAAAATGGGACTCCCCCGCAAAACAATTTTTGATTGTATGACCTATGATTCAAGAGTTATAGACCAAAACAATAATCGGCCTGTTATAGCGCCACCATGAGGTTAAAACATGTAGGGTGGCATTTATTCATGGGCCTAGTGAGAATGTGCGTGCAAAGTTTCACGTGCAATCAGACTCTCAATCTTAGCCAATCAGGACAGAATATGAAAGATATGCACAGATACGTCTTGATCACATGACTATAGAGATTGTGTGTGTGTGTGTGTGTGTGTGTGTGTGTCTGTGTGTGTGTGTGTGTGTGTGTGTGTGTGTGTGTGTGTGTGTGTGTGTGTGTGTGTGTGTGTGTGTGTGTGTGTGTGTGTGTGAGTGTATATACAGTATATGTCACCGCTAGATCGAGAAACAGTTAGATCGAGAACCGGAGTACACAATAAAATCTTCAGTGTTGATTTAAAAGTGCAATTGCCAAATAGACCATTTGGTTAATGTTTACACTATCAGTTAAATTAACACTGAGGATTTTAGTGTGCACTACTGCTAGATTATCAGTGTGAGTGGATGTCTCCTTCTTCTTTCGGTGGGCATCACATATCATCCTTGCTGTAAATTAATAGCGCAACAGTCACCAAATGGGAAAGGAATTTGTTACTAATGCTGTGCGTATTCATTTTCTGAATCATTTAATTTGTGATGGCGTTCAACATCACACTTGAACTGGTAAAATAAACTGGTGCATCTATCTCATTAACAGTACACTGAGTATATTGTAGATCACTTGCTGTCCTGATTGACAATGGTATGAAACAAGTTGTGTACACTACTGTGACAACAACAATGTGTAACCATTGAACAAGATGACCAGCTGAACGATTGTAAGTGGGACATGCAAAACATCATACTGCGGTCCACATCAGTATTATCACAAAAGTAAAAGTAGACACAGTGTGGGAATACTAATGTTAGAAGTAATAGCCCTGTATTCAGAGTGCAATAGACAAGAAAAAAAAGGTATTGACATCAAAGAATATGTAAAATACTAAAAGTAAATGTAGCTAGCTACTCGTTAATTTTTAAAGACATTTGAAGGGACCTAGGGGGCCTAGGGGTATAGCAGAAGTATATAATGAGTTTTGTTCATAATTTGTATTCTTAAAAAATAACTAGAGATTTAAAAGAACTTTAGTGGAGTAAAAAGGCACAATATTGCCTATGTTGTGGAGTAGAAGTATATATTATCAAAAAATGTGCCTCAAAATTGTATACTCAAATTCCACCGCTGGTTACAGGTGTATCAATTAGGGCTGTAACAATTATGACATTTTACATGACGATTAATTGCAACTCAAATAATTGCGATTAACAATTTAATTGTGTTTTTGTTTTTGTCGTTGACAATTACATTTCTGTTTGGCTTTTAGGCTTTGAAGTTGCACATGGTAGATATGACACATAACCTAAATACAAAGAAATTACTGACATATTTTATTGTTAAAAAAGAACATTGATAGTGGAAACAGCCAATCTACAAGCTCACAACGCGTCGCGATGCGACGCGTTGTGAGCTTGTAGATCTGCTATTTCCACTATTTTTTTAACTCTTTTAAAAATATATGAACATTTTCCAACATGGAAACGATTGTGACGATTATGAAAAACTATCGCGATTATGTCAAATAATTGCGATTAGACTATTGTGTAATAATTGTGACAGCCCTAGTATCAATAGTTAATTTTAGATATTGCTGAGGTTAAGTTGGCGGAATGCGTTTTGACAGACACACTCGCCGCCCCTCACGGCTTGAGCTTTACACAGGCACTTTCTTATCTGCTCACACTTTTTATCATGTGTACCCCCCCACCCCCCACCCCCCACCAACCCCCGAGGACCATGCTAGTGCTTTGAATGCTTCAGTAAGAGAGGATAAGCCACGCTTTCCTAGTCACACATGTCAAATGCTTGATACACCAAAAGCTACAAAGACTCTCAGGAACCGCTTTAGTCTCCAAATTGGGATTTACGTAAAGTGTGTATGTGCGTGTGTGTGCGTGCGTGCGTGTGCTTGCGGGCGTGTGCGTTCGGGGGGGTCGTGGAGGGGGGTGGAGAGCAGAGAGAGAGAGAGAGAGAGAGAGAGAGAGAGAGAGAGAGAGAGAACGAGCATGTGCAAGAGAGAGACAGAGCGACAGAATTCGTTTTCCTGATAAGCGTAGAATTCACTGGGGGTGATAGTTTGTATCTGAGGTAAATGATATGAAAAACAATGCTGTTCAATAGCTCCTCAATTTGGTCTACATAGAAGTAGACCTCTTGTACCATTACCCAATTCAAACATTTTAAGCTGGCTGCGAACTTTTAAATCCTGTCAAATGGGAACACTACCTTGTTGCGAGGGACCATTATTGATTAAATCATTTCCGCAGTGACTCAGAGCATTCTCGCCAAGGAATCTAATGGACCAAAGTGTCATTGCTTGATGATGATTACTATAACTTCAGACTTGAGCTAAAATCGGCATAAAAAATGAACAGACTTACACGTCTTACCCATTAGCCTGCAGCTTCGGAGCATTACCATGGTGATAAGCACAATGACACAGTGCGAACTGACAGTTCTTGACCCTTTGTACACTGGAGTGCTGCGCGCTGAGGCATCGGCGCATATCAGCCTGCTTGATCTCAAGTTCATTTCCAGGCAGATTAGCTGGAGTTTTAATAAAGCTTGTTGCCTGGTTGCCGCGGTTAATGTCAATTAAAGCCTAATTTATACTTTAAGAGTTCCTCGTAAGACAGTGTCGCGCGTGCCAAACACAGCTACAAGCTCACGCGCATTGTGGATGAAAGCTTTGCAAGGCGTTGTGAGTATGGAGATATTGTATGTTCGGTGGGTCTGCTATATTCATGGATGTGACACGTTTGTCAACTTGTAGCTCTACTATGTCCAGTGTGTGACACACCATCATATGATGCAACATACATTAGACCAGGGGTCTTCAATGTTTTCAGGCCAAGGACCCCTTAGCTGAGAGAGAGATATTTAACTACTGGAATCATCCATTAATAAACTTGACCTTTCACTCAGTACAGTCTGCTCTTTTTCCCCTCTACACCAAACCTCTTTGCCGAAAATAGCCGATCTAATAAGCTCACAACGCCTCGAGATCTGCTATTTTTGGCTAAAGTTCTCAGAATATATTTTATTTTAAGTGGTTAATATAAAAAAGGAGAAAAAAGTTTCTATCACTCAAAGATTTGGAGGACCCCCTGTAGTAACTTTGAGGACCCCCAGGGGTCCCAGACCCCCTGTTGAAGACCTGTGAACTAGATATTTATAATTAATTGGTGGTGCAAAAGTAAATGGTGCATTTATCCTTTATCCAACACGCATTGCATTCATAAAAACAACGAAGCAAACCACCCAAGGCACCAACCACGCAACCATGCAACCTGCTCATCTGGAGCAGTTCAGGGTTCAGTGTCTTGCTCAAGGACTCCAGGAATCAAACCAGGAACCTTCTACTGATTCCCAAGCGGCTGCTATCCTGTCACCAATGAATGATATACAAATGCACATTGATGTCCACTAAAACTCTAAATCAGGGGTTTTCAAAGTGGGTGACGGGGCACCCTGGGGTGCCGTGACAGCAGTCCAGGGGTGCCGCGAGATAATTTGATAATATTTGGAATTTATATGGACACTTGAAAAAAATATTTAGTATCATTTTAAACTTGAAGTAGCAAAGTTATTTTCAGTCAGTTCTAACCAAAATGGCTATTATCTCAACGTTTTCCTCGCAACATAATCACTAAAATATCGTCACTGTTGGGCAGATCCAAGTTTCAAATGTACGTCTTTTGCCCTGCTTCATCATACAAGACCGTCGCACAAAACTAGTGAAAACAGCCAATCTATACAAGCACACAACGCCTCGCGATGCGAGGCGTTGTGTGCTTGTAGATCTGCTGTTTTCTCTAGTTTAGTACATTTTAGATGATAAATACAAAACGAACGGTTTTGGACACACAAGGTTTCCACCCGACAACGACGATATGCTATAAATATAAGGCGCTGGGAGTGAAAGTTATAATGTTGGGGTGCCTCGGATTTAAAAAAAAATATTTATGGGTTGCCCTGAGACAAATACGTTTGGGAACCCCTGCACTAAAATACACCCTCTCGCATTCATGTAAATGAAATGTTTTGAAGAGAGGGGAAGAGGAGGTCTGCTATGGCTAGAAGTCAGAATTATGTTGCTATAGTCTTTTCCTTTTTTTCTTAACTGCAGGCATTACTCGCATGCCATATCAGTAAAAGAAATACAATCGTATTTTTTATATAAAAAGTGGTGCTGGTGAAATGGTTTGACCAAGGTTGACACTGTTGTAAGCCTTTGTAGCCACGATGGAATATAAATGAGACATTGGGCTTACAGTGCCCTCATCATACGCTGTAGGAAAACAAGCAAATCATTTGTGATAAACTGCGATCAATTATAGCGGACGGCACCGCTAATTGTGCTGAGCGTGTATCCTACTCATGTTAACTGTTAAAGATCGCGCTTGAATGCAAATGATTCGCAACCGTTAAAAAAGGCTGCCATCTCTTACCTTACATTCACATCAATAGTTAAATGTTAACGAGACGTGTGCCCTCTCAGCCAATCAGAACATTTGGATATCCATCAGCAGACACGCCAATCATCACTAATCACAGCCAATATAAGAAATATACAGAAATCTTATCTTTTATAATAATCAGGGGTGTCACAAGGGGGACGAAAGTGGGACTGAGTTACTAGGCCCCAAGGTGGCCTTCATTATTTTGTACTTTAACTATTGAAAAATAGCAGATCTACAAGCTCACAGCGCGGCACCGAGTGCCGCGCTGCGAGCTTGTATATCTGGTATTAAGTCATGAACATTTGAGCAAATCTTTGAATATGTGTATTTTTAAGCGAACATTTGAAACTCAAATTTTGCTTCTGGGGGGGTCCCTGGAACTAAATATTTTGGGATGGGGGTCCGTGGCCAAATACATATAATTTTGGTGGTCCTTAACATGAAAAAGTTTGAGCACCACATACGTTTTTCAAAAAAACATTTTTCACAATTTAAAAAAAATAGCAGATCTACAAGCTCGCAGCGCGGCACTGTGAGCATGGATTGACATCTAGACCCACTGCACATAACAGTATGAAACAGAGCTGATACCTTTAAATGCATTTTGAGGAAAATAATGCTGCTATTTGTACCCTGTATTAGTATATATCTATAAAATGTCACAATGCGACATAGCTCTGTTTAAACAATGCTGTACCCCCTCCAACTGTATATATGTTCCCCATTTTCAACTGTTTTTATCGTATTTGTGATACTTGCTTTGGCAATGTACCGGTAAATGTATGTTTTCTCATGCCAAAAAAGCTCCTTTGAATTGAATTGAATTGAATTGAGCTTGTATATCTGCTAGTTTTCAATAGTTAACGCACAAAATAATGCGTAATAATGCATTCCCAGTCTAAATGGGTTAAACCCCCTCCCCCTATGAAGAACATTCATGGGGGGCCCGCAATGAATCCTTGTACCCAGGGCCCAAAATTTGGTAAGACACTCCTGGTAATAATAATAATAATAACAATAGGAAAAACTGACATAGGAAATGCTGAAAAAGTGTTGAAGCCCCAACATTGAGGATGTGGCAGCGGGAACTCATGAATTCCATCAGGCTGGAGAGGTTGACATGTAAAGTGTGGGGTAGACAGAGTGATTTTGAACAACTGTGGGAGATGTATATGAATGCCATGGAAATAAATACCTAATATATATATATATATATATATATATATATATATATATATATATATATAAATATATATATATATATATATATATATATATATATATATATATATATATATATATATATATATATGGTTAAAGAATATGTGTGTGTGGTATAAGAATAGCGTGTGTAAACAATGTATGGGAACTATGTATTATTATCAATATTACTTTAAATAGGCGTGTGCAGGTATGTGTGTGAATGTGAATGTCTTTGTCTTTATGTACTATATGTAAACAAAAACCAATAAAAGAAAATATATATATATAAAAAAAAAAACAATAGGAAAAACAAAAACAGTAAAACACAAGTGGGTGGGAGGTTTAGTTCGGGAAAAGCAATTCCGAAGAGAGTCGGGTTCTGAGGGTGTTTTTGAAGGGTGGGAGGACGAGGAGGGCCCCTTTGATGTGTGCTGCATTCCAAAGGGAGGGGGAGCGACAACTGAAAAAGCCCCCATCACCCCCAGGTTCCACGCTGTGGTCCTGAGGATTTCCAGGAGGTTGACATCCCCGGGACCCTGAGGGAGCGCGAGGTGGGGGGCACGGTGATGGAGGAGGTCAGAGCTGCAGGGGGGGAGAGTCAGGTTGTTGAGTGCCTTGTAGATGATGAGGAGTATTATGAAATTGATTCTTTGTTTGACCGAGGTGAGCCAGTGAAGGACTTGGGAGGAGGACTGGCGTGATAGGGGTCTCCGTGCTGCGAACACGCCGGAGTTTATTGAGGACTTTAGAGGCGATGCCGTGAAGGATGCTGTGGCGTCAGTTCAGGAAAAAGCTAAGGTATGGCAACATGACTGGTGTCTTTGCGCGCGTGCAAGACACCAGTCATGTTGCCATACCTTAGCAACAGGCATGATACATTTATTTTAAGAAGTACATACTATTTTTCCCCGTTTCTACGGTTTCTTAGATAGATAGATACCTTTATTATCCCAAGGGGGAAATTCAGTTGTCCAATTGTAGCACAGCAGTATACAGTTATTTACAAAGTTACAGAGAAGTAAGAAAAAAGATAGATAAGAGGAAAAAACAAGAGCAGTACAGTACCAATACAGAGAAGGTGCATCAATAGAGGGGGCGAATAATATATAAGTATATATACATAAAGTGTCTTACAAAAAGAGACCATAGCAGTCAATGCTAGTTAGTGCAACAAGTATCTCACTGTCATTGTTAAACAAAGCAAAAAACACAGAAACTACCAACACAACCTAATAGTGCAATGTCAAAAATCAGTGCGAAAAAAACAAACAAAAAAACAGTTGTTTTGCTGTTCTTGGGCTGGATATGGCTGCCTGGAACGGTTGTTCAAGTGCAGCTAGTAAACGTAGTACAATTAACAATAATGAATTGCACCTGTGCAGCTGACCTGTAGAACCTGGTAATATACAATTATTTTTTTTCAAGATGGGGAGAATACAAGTGTGGAGAATATAATTATAATACCTTGTTAAAGTGACCATTTTGTTAAATTTTGCATTTATAGTTTTTTTACTGTAATTTAACATATAATAACCAGCACAGATAGACAAAGAGACATTCATGGATTTATATTTAAAAGTAACTTTTATTCTCCCCTCTGGACCCGGGGTATGGCAGCTGCATACCCCTGCCATACCCAATTGACACCCTTGGAAGGATGCTGTTGCGGTGGCCAAGCTGGTGTGTAATGAATGTGTGTTTCAGCACTGGAGTATGACAGAGGGGGGTCGGTCGGAGACAATATTCCTCATTAGGTGGGAAAAGGCAGTTACAGAATCAAATTCAAAATGTTTATTTTTTATTTTTTATTGTAGCATCACAGGTTTGCACGTATAGATCAGTGGGTGGGATTCATTATGGTCAAAATCAATGTATTGCTTTATTTGTTTTCTAGGAAAGATTATAGCCTACTACACATAGCGTAAAAAGCAGCAGGTACATGAGGTTAGACATTAAGATACAAAAGAATGGCATTGAATTGTTAGGTCCACTTAGCAGCAAGGTTAGGTAACAAACAATTCACACACAAGGTTAGGTAACAATTCTAATGCAGGAAATGTACTTCTCACAGGGGAATAATCACACAAAGGGAGGAAAGCCAACAATAGGCTAACATAACAAAACATAGCAAACATACAGTAGGGCAGGGGCCTTCAAATCTTTGTGTGATATAAACTTTTTTTCAAATTTTTACAGTATATTAACTCTCCTACTGCCAGATTATTTATTTATTTATTGGGTCTGGTGCCATCAAAAAGCGGCTTACCTTTGCGACGTTATAGCAGATAGACAGACATTTATTTATTATTATTATTATTTTTTTTTTTATTGTGCAATAGTGCACTTTGGTCTGCCAGGCAGCAGAGGGCGGCGTCATGCGAGAATGAATGTGAATTTGCCTGTTATGTGTTGAAGAAGAAGAAGACCAGTCACTGGCCACAGAGCCTTACAGCCAAATCAACAAGGAAGTGAATTGTTCTCCGTTGATCTAACGCATAATGAATTTTTTACACCATCACCGCGGAAAATGTGTTTATAGTACACGGCCGCGCGACCCCTCATCAGCTTACAGTCATCAGACGAACGAACCGAACGAGCGCCGTATTGGCATCGAGGTTCTGTAAAAAATGGGGCGAACGTTAACGTTCAAAGCGTGGGGAGAGTTAACGCTGCGAGGCATTGTGAGCAGGTGGCTGCGGCAGTGCATTTTTATTTTTATTTTTCTCGATCGAACCCAATTTGATTTGTGCGTCTTGCCGCATTCGGTAAAAACTCCTTCTATGACTCCTTTTCGGATCCACAGTGTGGATTCCGCGCAGCCTTGCACACCAAATCCAATGCGTTTTAATCATGCAGCAAACGAAAAAAACAAAAAACAAAAAAACGCAATGGTTGAAAAGTGTGCAAAGCCCTTAAGTATAGAGTATCTGAAAACATTAATTGACATGAATCCAAAATACACTGATGATTGTGCTGTCAAACGACAAAACTATATATATGGAATCTACGAAAAGGTAGTGGGGGTCCCTGCTTCATCTCTCTCTCAGCTAATATAAGGGGTCCTTGGCCTGAAAACGTTGAAGACCACCTGCAGTAGGGCAAACCGTACAGTGATCTGGTTTGCATGGGGGAGGAATGAAAGGACGGGGTCTAGGGATGGGACGATATGAAAATTTCATCTCACGATTATTGTGACCAAAGAAATCGCGATTTACGATATTATCGCGATAATCAAAAATATCCCACGCAAAAAATTAATGCTCCAATATCCTATGGACAATTTAATAACATGCTCTTAGACCTCCCTACCTCAGTATGCAATTGTTTTTAACGTACTAATTGTCTATGATGTCTATGATGTTTTTGTTGTTTTATATTTGTATGCTAATTGTTGATCTTTTTGTATGTAATCTCGTCAGCATTGCAAATGAGGGTGAATCTCAATGCTCTTTTCGAGAATAAATAAAGGTTTCAATCAATCAATCAATCAATCAAAGGTAGGGAGTGTAAAAAAGACTGTATCTGTATAAGACTGGAGGATGACATCACGATAAATTAAATATCCACAATACGATTATCACAAGTGTTTTTTATCACGATAATATATCACTTATCGTGAGAAAGTGGAGCAGGTGAGAGAGTCGGGGTCAGCCACGATCATTTCTGATTTATTGCAGTAGAGTTGAAGTTTCTTTTGCACCCATGTCTTCATGTCTGTGAGGCAGGTGGTGAGGGTGGCATGGGTGGCTGCGGTGATGGGAACGGCTAATGGATAACCAGTTGAGCATCATCAGCGTAGCGGTGAAACTGGAGGCCATGGTGTTGTTGTTGGATCTGTCCAAGTGACATTAATAGGGGATGAAGAGGAGGGGACCAAGCACCAAGCCTTGGGGCACACTTGGGCAACTTGCGGCCCGGGGGCCACATGCGGCAGATTGAACCAGAGCCATTGTCCCCCAGTTCAGATGGTGGTTCACTGGAAAAAACAAGGATTTTGTGGTTCCGGTTCCGAACCAACTTTTACGGTTCGTTGGCGGGAGAAAGAACCGGAACCGTTTTTTCGCCGGTGGAAAAGGCCCCAAAGTGTATTTGACTGTATTGTGTCTTCACAGGGATGAAGCGAGTGAGTGAGTGAGTGAGTGAGTGAGTGTGCATGTGTGAGTGCGTGCGTGCGTGCGTGCGTGCGTGCGTGCTGTGCTGTGCCCAAGCTTTAGACAGCTTGAGTCCTTCAAGACTACATTCAGTAAGGAGGGTTGAGTTGGTTGTTATGAAAAGGAACTATGCATGCTTTCCTTACCTGAAAGCAAAAAAATAAAAAATAACCTAAAGTACCCTTCCTTGAAATAAAGTAGGCCACCTGCATAGTGTTTGTAGTACAGGGTGAGAGAGAAAAGAAAAAAAAAGTGCCTCTAGGCTACTATGTAATCATTTTGTTGCTGGGCACAAACCTGGATTGTCAGCCTTGCATGTGAATAAAAGCCTATCTTTTAGGCCTGCATTCATTTATGATGGGCTTACAATAGCAAGAATGAGTTCACCTGTGGGAAGTATCTGACATGCAGGGAAAACATGGGGTACAGCATGTAGCTACTGTACCATGGTGTTTCCTGCTCAAAACGTGGTCTACTGCTGCATACCCTACTACTACACGCACTGTGGCAGGAAACCAATAGAAAAGTCATGCTCTGGATACGTAGCAATCTATGATCACCACTACATAAATGGGACATTCAGTGGTAAAATTCAGTGCTTTACTTGAGTATTTCCAATTTCCAACACTTTTACTTCTACTCCACTACATCTCGGAACCAAATATTGTACTTTTATTCCACTACATTTACTTTGCAGATATACATTATAATATTATAAAATGTACATTAACCACTTTAGCCCTGTTTTATTCATTGGCTATTTGAAAATAGCCGATCTACAGGCTCACAACGCATCGCGATGCGACGCGTTGTGAGCTTGTAGATCTGCTATTTTTAAACATGTTGTAGGCTACTTTTACTTTTGGTACTTTAAGTACATTTTGATGCCAATACTTTCACACTTTTACTTAGCTCCGGTCCATCGCGTCACCTCCAGTGACGCTCTGACAGACCCGTCGGCAAATGAATAGACAGCGTTTTCTCAGTGCCTACCAGCGCTCAACTTCAGTCAAAATAAACAAAACTACTTCACTACTCACCAAACAAAAGGTAGTTTTGCGTTGTTGAAAGTCTGTTCTCCGCGGTGGTGAGCCCCTCAGCACCCCACCTACTCTGTAAAATAAAATAAAACGCACCCACCTCGAGCCACCCAGCGGCCACCGCAGATACAATGGTTCACAACCCGGAAATAAGCGGCGGTCGAGTTGGATGCACTTTATTTCATGCCATAAATAGTGTATTTTGCAGATTGGGTGGGGTGCTGAGGGGTTCACCACCATGGAGAATAGACTTTCAACAACGCAAAACTACCTTTGGTTTGGTGAGTAGTGAAGTAGTTTTGCTTATTTTGACTCAAGTTGAGCGCTTGTAGGGGCTGAGAAAACGCTGTCTATAGGCCTGGGGCGGTATCGACATTTTGTTACCGCGATTACCGTCTTCCCATTTACCGCCGGTACTGCGGTAATTACCGCACCCCCGTATCTATTAATTAAGGTTCGGCGATAAGCCAAAATATTGCAATCATCTTCCCAAAAGTCGCCTCCCCACAGCCTGACTGCCCGAGTTATACTTCTCCGTACAGCACAGCGGGTCTGGCTTTAAAAGGAGCAGATCTACAAGCTCAGAACGCGTCGCGGATGCGACGTGTTTTAGATCTGTGCCCTGTCGGGTTACCATAGTAACATAGGCTCCGTACTTTTCACACAGCTGCGTGTGAACAGGGGCGTCAATTGGGTATGGCAGGGATATGCAGCTGCCTTACCCTGGGTCCAGGGGGGGGGGAAGATAAAAGTTAGTTCTAAATGTAAATCCATAAATGTCTCTTTGTCTATCTGTACTGGTTATTATGTTGGTAAATTACAGTAAAATAACTACAAATGCAAAATGTAACAAAATGGTCACTTTAACAAGGTATTATAATTATATTATAGGTATATATATAATTATATATTATATGTACTTCTTAAAATAAATATATCATGCCTGTTGCTAAGGTATGGCAACACCAGTCATGTTGCCATACCTTAGCTTTTTCTGAACTGACGCTACTGTGTGTGAACAAACCAGAAGAGAGAGACGGGTAGTCAGGATCGTGTAGGCTACAGTGATTCTGTAAACTCCATAACTCTATGGTAAACTCACGTCTCAAAACGCAGTGATTCGGTAAACTCACGTCTCAAAACGCAGTGATTGAGTGCTGATACAGGTTTTAGTTACAAGACTTGACAGAAAAGGTTATAAAATCGCCGACAGGGCTCATCGCGCGTCGCGGTTGAAAAAGTAAAATAGTTTCATTTTCGGTTAAGTCCACGCGGCCCGCGCTCCGCTCGTAATCCGTATGAATAAAAAAAGAAACAGCCACAACACAAGGTATGTATTAACATACTTGTGTCGTGGATTACAGAGAAAGTTTACTCTGTTCCGTACTCCCCTACGACGCTGCTGCTGCAGGGCAGCAGCCAGTGGCCACTCGGACAGTCACGAGTGACGTACACTGTATGTGGCTTCCAAACTGTGGTATACGGCCCAGAGCAGAGCGGCATGGAGCGCATGCGGTCCTCGCTTCTCCCCTGTTTTAAAACTCGCTTGTTTTCAATAAAAAAATATACTATTTTTGTCTTTTTTGACCGCGGTAAGGACCATGACACCGCGGTAGGCCTCGGTTTACCGCGGTACGGCGGTACGGCGGTACGGCGGTACGGCGGTTACCGCCCCCAACCCTAGCTGTCTATTCATTTGCAGACGGGTCTGTCAGATTCACTGGAGGTGACGCGATGGACCAGAGCTTACTTTTACTCAAATACATTTTTAATTCCAGACTTTTACTTGTAACAGTACTTCTACATTGCAGAATTGATACTTTTATTAAGTACAAAATGTGAGTACTTTTTCCACCACTGGTGACATTGACATGCATTTGCATATATGCATTAACCTTTTTTTCTCACTTTATTACATATTAACACGTATAATTGTTTTATGTATAGGAGCTACAATTTAGATAAACTATTGTTTTCCTGTTTGCAGGGTGCAACATATTTATGTCAGTTTATTTAACCTGGTTCTGAAGGAATACATTATAATGATACGAAAATGAAGTCATGTTTGAAAATGAAGTCAGTTTGAGGTGTGAATTATGCATGTTAAAAAAGAAGGAATGAAAAAACTGACTCAGTTTGAAGTCAGTTTGAGGTGTGAATTATGCATGTTAAAAAAAGAAAGAATGGAAAAAAAAAGAAACTATCTTTACAGCTGAGATGCACCTTACCCATTCAGAACGGGTACACATTATTGTGTATCATTATTGTATGCTTTAACTATTGAAAAATAGCAGATATACAAGCTCACAGCGCGGCACCGAGTGCCACGCTGCGAGCTTGTAGATCTGCTATTTTTGAAAAATCGTGAAAATTAGAATTTTGACCCGATTCTATAAGTGTCTTTTGAATCCTTCTATGTCATGTTTCTATGCAGCAATCTGGCCGGCCATCGTCAAAGAAAAGGTCCTTTTCACTGGAGCTCAGTTAGTCTGTTCTTGAGAGACTGCTATGTCAGTGGTTCTCAAACCTTTTCATGTGAAGGACCCCCAAAATGACATGTATTTGGCCACGGACGCCCATCTCAAAATATGTATTTCCAGGGACGACACAGAAGCAAAAACGTTCGCAACTTTAAAAAAAAAAGAGCAGATCTACAAGCTCGCAGCGCGGCACTCGGTTCAATAATTCTAGGCCTAAATGGGTTAAACGCACATGAACAATTATTATTATTCATTGTATTCATCTATTGTCATTAATCTGCTGTTTGGACGGGTCTGTCATTTCTCACAGTGCTAAATGACCGTGATGCACATTTTTAAATACAGCTTTGATACTAGTTCCTCTGTTGTGAGATGGTTGGCCTGTTAAAATGTTTCACGGAGTCAGTGTGGCTGCTTGTCACCCCAAAATTCCACAATTCTATCACATTAGTGAACCGTGCTATTATAAACTGAATCATTAAGCCGAATTAACGATGCATGATATTCAGTGTAATTCAGGGTCCAAGGTTCTGCCTCGAGGAGGCTAAACCATCTGAATCCTTTTTTGTGTGTGTGTGTGTGTGTGTGTGTGCGTGCTTGTGTGTGAGAGAGAGAGAGCGTGCACGTGTACGAGCACAAGCACATCGTCGTTGTCCGATGAAAACCTTGCATGTCCAAAACCGTCCGTTTTGCATTCATCATTTTAAAAATGATTTAAACTAGTGAAAACAGCCGATCTACAAGCACACAACGCCTCGCAGTCGCACCGCGAGGCGTTGTGTGCTTGTAGATCGGCTGTTTTCACTACTTCTGTGCGACGGCCTTGTATGATGAAGCGGGGCTTTACTTTGCGAAAGACCGTACAAATTTGAAACTTGGAGATACGAGGTTTCTAGCCGACAGCGACGACATGTAAGTCTACGTGTGTGCATGAGAAAAAGGGAAACATTACTGTGTGTTAAGGCAAAAAATACAGCGTGTTAGATATTAACCCTCGGAAAGGGCTGATACTAATTAGACCGATCAGACCAGTTCAAAGGATACTTTACCCCGGCTACTTTGCCTCAAAGGCGAGAGAAGATTCTGTCCAGTGACATAGCATGAATATGGTTATCAATTTAGTCTGATATATCACATTGCAACATAATACTCAAGTGACCTCATTAGCGGTACATATTCAATGCTGAGCGTCAGAGAAATTACCTTGCACGGGGTGATGATGTAGATGGAACCTTGCACTCTCCTCACACCATCAGCATGGTAGGCTTTATAAAATGCCCGTCGTGATTTGTGTCTCCTTTTGCGTCCTAGAGCAAGGTCATGTCAATGACAGACTAGAGTGTGTTTTTGTGTTTTTTTCCCCCCTGAATGTAGTCCCTTTATCTCTTTAAGCCGTTTAGGCCTAGAATTATTGAATGCTTTAACTGTTGAAAAATAGCAGATATACAAGCTCACAGCGCGGCACCGAGTGCCGCGCTGCGAGCTTGTAGATTTGCTATTTTTGAAAAATCATTACGTTTTGTTCAAATCTTTGAATATAGGCCTATATATATATATTTTTTTTTAAAGGGAACATTTGTAACTCAAATATTTTCTTCTGGGGGGTCCCTGATACAATATTTTGAGATGGGGTTCCGTGGCCAAATACATATCATTTTGGGGGTCCTTCACATGGAAAGGTTTGAGCACCGCCGACATAGAAACATATCGTCGTTGTCGAGCAGAAACCTCGTATCTCCAAGTTTCAAATTTGTACCTTCTTTCGCAAAGCAAAGACCTGCTTCATCATACAAGGCCGTCGCACAAAAGTAGTGAAAACAGCCGATCTACAAGCACACAACGCCTCGCACCGCGGCTGTTTTTGCAAAGTTTTGCAAAGTGCAAAACAAACGGTTTTGGACATACAAGGTTTTCACCCGACAACGACGATATCTTTTTCAAAAAACCTTTTCAAAAGACACTTATAGAATCGGGTCAAAATATTCAAAGAATTGCACACATTTTCGATATCTTTCAAAAATAGCAGATATACAAGCTCACTGTGAGCTTGTATATCTGCTATTTTTTAATAGCTAAAGTATAAAATAATACGCAATAATGCGTGCCCGGTCGAACTGGATTAAATCACAGCCTTAAGGCCCCAAATTGAGAAAACAGCCAGGGTCTCATTTCCAAAACCATCTGAGCATAATAAGTACGAGCCGTCCAATGGCATTCCTGCGTCGATCTGGCGGAGTGCAGAGACAGAGTGCCGGCATCGCCAAGGACCCATTATTTCAGACCCCCACAGATCTGGGGAATTGCAAAGTTGCATCTCTAGCACTTTTCCATTGGCAGTATTATCATAAAATGTGGGCTTTTAACCCTGCAAGGCCCACTGTCGCTTTTTTGGACACATTTTTGATCAAAAAAAGAGTTTAATAATTTGTTTTCCTGTTCTTTTTTCACATTAACATCACCATCGGATCCTATTGTTTAGTATTACAATGCTATACATCTTCAAGTACTCTGGAGTCCAGAGTCTGGACGAACATCATCTCACTTTTTCACTGAAGCTATTCCTCACAAAAACATAAGTAAAATGCCTGTAACATATATATTCTTTGGTGATCATTAGAATGTCTAGAACATGTACATATGTTATTGTGAAAAATATCCCCAAAATGTAAATTAGAGCATGATTTATGATGTATGAATTATGGCTATAAAACCTAAACATGGCATTGTCCTCTGATTAGGACTTCTACAACACCATCTGATTTTTTTATTTATTTTTTTGCCAGTAGAAATTAATTTGGGCCTTGCAGGGTTAACCCATGTGTACCCAAATGTTTCTCAAAATATTCCATTCATGTAAATACCATTATGGTATATCCCACAAAGACAGGGTGTGCAATTTCTTCCCCCACTTCTCACGTACTATTATCATGCTTAATTGCATTTGATGAATTATTCATTCTAATGCAAATGCATTGTGTGCTAAGTACAAGTGTTGTTAAGTGCACTGTTAAACGGTCCCAAACAAAAATTGTCTGAGCTGCATGTGGAACAGATTGCCCATGCGGGGTCCGTGGATGGGAATGCACATCAAGGGCACACTGAGGACCTCATGGGATCTACATACGAGGACATTTGGAGACCGAGTTTGTTGACTTAAAAGTTTGTTAGGGATTATGTACTTGAATAAGCTCAATTTCTTTTTTCTTTTCTCCCTTTTTTGGATGGTGTTCAGAAATAGTAAACAGAACGGGCCGATGTCCCTGTACATTCTCCCTACTGTTGATGTCCCTGTACATTCGCCCTACTGTTGCAGTCTTACTAAAAACTAGTCTGCAGTTCATGTGTTGCCAGTGGAGAGGCTCCAGTCTGTGTGTCTCTTGATGGCATCGCAGATGGGATCTCTCATCTCATGCCTTTTCTTTTCTTTAAGCCTTGGAAGGGACATCCGGGCTTACAAATGTATTGTTATTCAGATATTTTTGGAGATCCTCGCACAGATCTCCAATACCGGCGTGCTCAGAGGTTCCTTTCCTTTGTAATGAGTTAACACAATGTTCCAATAATCTGTGAGAGTGGGGCAGATCAACGTATCTATATTACTTTGAGCTTCAACATTCACCAACTGGTTTGGTGCGAGTAGTATCATAACCACTTTCAGCCTGCTGTCTCTATCTTAGTGGGTTGGCTTAACGAAATTATCGAAACGAAGCGGATAAAAGCGCCAAACTTTTTTTTAGTCTTCTTTAGGACCTAACAATGGATTGTACCCTTGGGTACCAAACTTTATTTTGCTGTTTACCCATAGAATTATCCATATCAAGTTGGGCTCCCATCGACTTTCTATACAGGAGGAAAATAGACCCCTCACATCCTACTTAAAGTATTTTCCTCCTGTATAGAAAGTCGATGGGAGCCCAACTTGATATGGATATTATATGGGTAAACATCAAAATAAAGTTTGGTACCCAAGGCTAAAATCCATCGTTAGGTCTTAAAGAAGCCTCAAAAAAGGTTCTGCGCTTTTATCCGCTTCGTTTCGGTCAAAAAACAGCGTTAAGCAACCACGCTATTTTAGACGTGTCAATATTCACCATATTCCTGGCCATTTTATGGAGGCTGCCATAAAATGAAGCAACTACAGTAGGCTATACTACTTTACATTCACATTTGAAAATAGCAGATCAGCAAGCTCACAATGTGTCACATTGCGACACATTGTGAGCTTGTATATTTGCTATTTAAAAAATATTGAGAGAAAACAAATATTTTGAATATTTGTTAAACATTTCAACAACATAAGTCCCTGGCACCACATATTTTCAGATGGGGGTCTGCGACAGTGGACAAATATGTTAATCTGGGGTCCTTGATATGAAAAGATTTGGGAACCACTGGTTTAAAAAACATTAGAAAGTAAGCCCAAAATTAGAAGGTAAGCCCAATAAGCAACTGATAGGTATTTTGTTATGGTTCATATCATCTTTTTATCAATACATATTGATGACCAACTGACCACTGGACCCTAAGGCACAGCCTGTGACTGTGCCATGTCATGTACAGTACCCACAAGGCCGGGCTTCTGTCTGGTAGAACTGAGGCCTTATCTGCTGCCATGGAGCCTGTACCAAAAACAATGAGAATTGTTTTGGTTTATAAGGTTCAGCCTGGTGTCATGCAGACACCAGCGAAGGACTCTTTGTCTTGTCATTTGTGGACAAGAAACATCCTATGAACTGTTGAAATGTCATCCATTGACTGACGAAATGACCATACTTATACTCATGTCAACATAATTTGTCAGAGAGCACAAACCATTATTTCTGTACTGTACCTGTCTTGAATTCTCTCTTTCCAGTAAACATTCCATTCTCACTCTGAATCACTCTCCTGTCTTATTTCTGTGTGATGGATTAATGTATCTCATAGGGGAATAAGAAGGTGTTGTTGTTTACAAATAATAATATATTTATCAGCAACTATACAATTTTTTTCAAGACACAAATTGCTTATTATAAGCAGACATGGCAACCCAGGTACATTCAGAGCCCAGAGCCCAGAACGCCATCTACTGACACTTTAATGCAAGGACAACAGGAAACCAAATGATGTTTTTCAGGCCAGCTTTTTCAGCCTCCGCCTCTTTCAGGATATGAACAGGAAGCCGGGGGCGGGGCCAGGGATATCGTGAATAGGCGAAAATGTTCATAATAGGTTTTCAAAAACTATGCTCACGTGTCGTGAATCACAATGCGATGCACTGTGGGTTTAGATTGCTTATTTTGACCGCATAAAATAGTGCTAAACCACTTTAACCAGAGCTCTACAAGCCTGTACATCAGCTATAGTGCTAAACCACTTTAACCAGAGCTCTACAAGCCTGTACATCAGCTATAGTGCTAAACCACTTTAACCAGAGCTCTACAAGCCTGTACATCAGCTATAGTGCTAAACCACTTTAACCAGAGCTCTACAAGCCTGTACTGTACATCAGCTATTGTCTGTGAAGAGATTTGTTGCAGATGAAGTACCGACCCGGGTCAAGTGTTAGAACTAAGTATAGTTGGTTTAAGTGTTGAGTGCATTCTGTGCCAGATGCCAAAATGCCTCCAAGGTAGCTGTGCCACGGTTTTGTATGTTTTTCTTTACTATGCAATGAAAAAAAATGATGTTTTTTTTATAATATATAATATAAATATATAATATAAAATATATATATATAATATATATATATATAATATAAAAGAAACAGACACAGTTGTTGTGATTCAGTGGCAAAAAGAATTTTGTCAATCGGACAAATGGTTCCAGAGATAGAGCTGTTTGAATGAAAAAAAGTGTCCATCCACTAGAATGGACACACATTTTCACACATTTTCTCAATCAGCTAAACGAGGGAGCGAACACACAAACAGAGAAAAGCATCTCTCTGATCTCAGGTCATTTTGACATCTTTAAAAAAAAAAAATGATTTTTTTTTTTTTTTCTATGTAAAAAACACAAAAACCGTCATAAGCCGTCATTGGCACACTGTGCTATTGGGGAAAAAAAACGTCAAAACCGTCATGTGGCACAGAATGAGTTAACTCATAGTGCGGGGGCCAGTGGACATTCTTATCCTATACACGACAGTAGGGCATTAACAACATGCGATTTTTGCAAGTCGACTCGACTCGGTAAAAAGTTGAGTTGAAGTCGACTTTATCGTTTGATGACGTCATCACATCACACCCCAGATAATTAACTTAATGTGCAACATTGTTTTCTCACTCAACTGTAAACAAACCAACATAAAGTTTAAAGTTGTACCATGTAACTTTTTTTATAAAACAAATCTTAAAATTGTCCTAACTGTTAAATCGCTAAAGTTTTAGAACACCCACTCCGTGAATTTCAGCCTGTAAAGCCTTCTCTATATATGTAAACTGCGATCCTTGCCGGGGACCGGATCTCGCGCCAAAATTGCGTCATCACACTACCGGCCAATCACAGCGAGGGTTATACAACTGCCGGCCAATCACAGCGCATCTTGAAGTGGGGTCGCTATGGCAGCCATATTTGTTGTCGCCCGTTTGTACCATCCCTTCTCTAGGTAATTTCGCCTACCAGGCAGGGTGAAGGAGTCCGTATCTCTGGAATTACTGAACGCACAGGAACAAGGGACCCCTCAAAAGATAGATCTCAGCGAGGTGGAGGCAGACGCGGGGGTCTGAAGGTACGAAAAACGGCCGAAAGACGCGGACGCGACCGCGGTTTGCTATAGGGCTAATGACCACTAGTTGGGCATCTTACACAGTATAGCTTTAAGTATATAGAGGGTATCTGCACATTTCTAAAGTGCCAATTTAAAGACTTATTAATACCTCTAAAATGACAAATTAAACATTTGTCAAATATATAGAGGCAGAAATTGTGAAAATAGACGATCTACATGCTCACAACGCCTCGCGATGAGCATGTAGATCACAATAGAACCATGTTATACCAAATGTAATGTAGCACTGTAATATTGGATCATTCCGTCCTTGACAATAAGCAATCCTACTGTTTGAATGCTGTACAGACAAAGCAAAAATACAAGAGTTTTTGTTTTGTTTTAACTTCGACTTTCTCTTGTGGGAGTCGACTTGTGTAACCTTAACCTCAGTAACCCTAACTAAATTCGGACTAATGAACCTTCGGACCAATGAACCTTCGGACTTATGGGCAGTCCCCTAATGGAGTCGACTCAGTCGACTTGTTGACTTTTCCGTTAATGCCCTACACTAACAGTACACACAATGTAATGGGAATGCGGCCTTGTCTGTTGCCTCAGTAATGGTCCACTCCTAGGAATGCAGCAGGTGAAATCTATTTCCATTAGCTATTGATTGAGTCAGGTGCTGTAACGTATTAATTACAACAACCCTGCTTGTGGTCCTGGCTGCGTTTCTTGTTATCCAACAAGACCACTCACAGCACAGGGCCTCCTTGAACATCAATTCAGCTTTAGTCTTCACTCGACTTTGATGAGGAACCAAAGTGCCATGTGTGTCACAATGACATATTGATATTCTGACACAAAACTGTCTCAAAACATCATGAAAAATGAGCAAAGTTTGAGCAAATATTATAGTGGAGCAGAGCGCAGCTCCCAACCAGGGGCGTCACACCACATTCTGGGCCCTGGGTACAAGGATTCACTGCGGGCCCCCCACGAATGTTAACTATTGAAAAATAGCAGATATACAAGCTCACAGCGCGGCACCGAGTGCCGCGCTGCGAGCTTGTAGATCTGCCATTTTTGAAGAATTGTGAAAACGTGTGCAAGAAACCTATGTTTCTGTGTTAGTGATGCTCAAACTTTTTCATGTGAAGGACGCCCAAGATGATATGTATTTGGCCACGGACCTCCATCTCAAAACATATAGTTCCAGGGACCCCCCAGAAGCAAAATGTGAGTTACAAATGTTCGCTTAAAAAATACATAGGTCTATTCAAAGATTTGCACACAATTTCATGACTTCAAAAAAAATAGCAGATCTACAAGCTCACAGCGCGGCACTCGGTGCCGCGCTGTGAGCTTGTATATCTGCAATTTTTCAATAGCTAAAGTTACTAGGGCCCCTCCACCTTGGGCCCTAGTAACTCAGTCCCACTCCCCCCCCCCCCCCCCCCCTTGTGACGCCCCTGCGCCCAGCAAATCCTGCAAATAGAGAGACGTTATGATCCATTCTGTCTCTGTCAGCCGGAGAGCCTTTGACCCGTTCTTTGTTTATCGTATCACAGTACACGATTCCAAGCTCTCACCTTGTCTCACTCGGGTGGGTTCTGCATGTTGCTAATGGTGGATCTGGCAGAAGAAAGGATGCTTAACCAACAACTGGCATTTGGCACTGTTTTATCATTAGGCACGCATGTCTCTAAAAGGCAAGCTCCAAGGAACAGAATAATTATACAAGCTAATCCACACTGTTGTTAATTAGTCTGTTGCAAGGCTGAAGTGTCACTGCTGCAGGTTGGAAGAAGCCGCTTCCTACGGAGGTCGATGGGAAATCTCAGCGTGTTATAAGGTGGCTGCGTAAGTGCTTCTAAGAGCCCATATGCTTCTTGCTAACATTTCCCGACTCGTCATTGTCAGAGGCACGTTGCAGGGGGATGTTATGTGTGGTCACATGTGGATCTGGATGTGGTTGTTCACAGAAACACACAGACATTCAAACCCCGCACAAGAGTAAAGGAATCGCAGCGGTGCGATGTGAGCGGTGCGATGTGAGCGGTGCTCACTTCGCATGGTGTCAAACAAACACAGTGTAGGGTTATTGTAACCCTTAATTGGGCTATATGAATAACCCAATAAACAGCCCAATGTTGGATTAAAGGGATATTCCACTTTCAACAGCTTACAGTGGAAGGGCCTCTCTCCACATACACACCCATTGTAACTTCAAACTTCATTTTAACCATGATAGATTAATTAAACACCCATTATTTTTCTGGTGACTCATTCTACCCTCCTAATACGTGAGCAGGCCGTGTTTTATCCATAACCCTTTTCATTTATTTTGTATTATTATTTGGGAAAATGGAAAAAATGAAATATATTAAAAAAAAAAAAATATATATATATATATATATATATATATATATATATATAAATGAAAAAAGTTAACGAAAAAACACGGCCTGCTTTTGTATTAGCAGGGTAGTATGAGTAATGAATCTATCGTGGTTAAAATGAAGTTTGAAGTTACAATGGGTGTGTGTGGGGAGAGGCCCTGGGCCTGGAGGGCTTAACATTTACATCAAATATCTAAATATTGAATCAAGCTAATTAAAAACTGTTCAGAGTGTTCATAAAAGCCTGATTAGATGATATAATTACCAAAAGTTTTTTTGAAAGTGAAATATCCCTTTATGTGAACCAACCCTAAAACGCTGGGTTAAATTAACTCAGTGCGTGTTCAGTCCAATATTTAACCAGCACTGGGTTGGGAAACTACCCCGAAAAAAATTGGGTTGTTTTTAACCCAGCATTTTTATGTGTGTAGTCTCGTACTACAGACAATCTCAACGTGTTGCAGAACATGACGACCACCACCGCCGGACCTGCGGGTCCCTCTCAGTCCCCGGAGAACATAAATAATGTATTAAAACAAGCAGTCATGTCACGTTTGCTCTCTCTGGCGGCCGCTTGCCGACTGCCGGGGGACCACCGCTTCTGCCGCGGCACTGCCGGACCGCCGGGGACCACCGGCACTGCCTATAATCGGCTGCTGCCGGAGAATGCACTCGCTGTCCCTCAAGCCAGACGTAGGAGCGGTTAGCACTGCTCAAACAGGTACTGTATGCTTGCTGGTTCGGTTTCAATATGGTGTTCTAGTAGCACTTGGACACCGCCATGGACGACTGAAGTCGTAAAAAAAAAAAAAATCTGTGGTTTACCCTAGACTGCGTTCTCCCGCACTTGTGAGTGATGCAAGGACTACAATTCCCATGATGCAACCGGAAATGACGTTGTCCAAAAATTCCCCCTTCCGTCAAGAACAATCTTATGAAATTCTGAAGTATCTATGTATCTCGGATTCCCTTCCCAGATTGCGTTCTTGGTGAAAATTTTTCCGGGTGATAGAAAAGACGTTTGTCTGCTTCTGTTTACATCTGGTCACACGGTGCATTCCTTTTGCTGCCGAAAATATGGTAAAATCACTGACAAACCGTGGCAGAGGCTAATTAATTAATTAATACCTGGCAGTCAATGTGTTAAGACACTTTGAGATATGCAGTCACATATAGTGATGCACTTCATTCAGCAGATGAATGCTCAATTTTGCTCAACTCAATAAGCTGTGACCTTCATTTGTCATTTTTCATCAACTCCAGTTAAGACATCTGAATTATTGTGACCTTGGAAAACTTTGTCTGGCCCACCTCTGTTTTATAATGAACACGCTGTAGCGGTGCGCAGTCACTGAGTGGTGTTATGATAATGCACAGCACCCCTCTGCGATGTACAAAATTGGTTTTGACAGCTGGGGAGCCTCTGGTTCCGTACCGCCTAAGACCACGGATTTAACATATATAATACAAACACTCCACTAAGAACACCAGAGGGTGGGCCGCGGTGGGCTGTGGGGGCCTAACTGCTGCCGAAAGACGTGAGTGGCCGAGGAATCTGCCAAGCACTGTCGTTTTCCCTGACACATATGTTCGCGTGCGTCTCTCCGCGGATCTCCCCTCTAGTTGAGGGAAATGTGCCCTTGACATTTTTAACGTCGGCTGTGATTTTGTCACTCAGTGGGTGAAATATAGTGTGGCGTTATAACCCTCTTGAATGCTAATGACTAGAGGGCCGATGCAGCACTCTCACAGCACAAGGGTCTATTTAATATTTCCCAGGTCTCTGCCCATGTAAACAAAAGCACCACCATGGCATTTCAGGTAAAACATACAACGGCAGGCTCCTATTCATCTGAGTCTCATTATAACCACCATTAGTCACCGTTGTAGAGTTATTTCTAAGATAGCTCATTTAACAGTGCATGTTTATATCTATTTATTAGCAATTGTAGTCTCGTAGATCGTCACTATTCCCCTTCTTGCCACAAAACTTGGCAGCATTAGAGGATTAGAGCCAGGGACGTGCTGGGCCCCTGATTCAGCCCGGGAAAAAGAGTTGGAGAGGCCCTCATTGCGCGCCATAGAGAGAGATCTCTCTATTGCGCTGTTGCGACTCAAAGATTTGCCATTTCAGATCATGACAAGTGACAAGCCAGTGAGCCAATTACTGTACATGAGTTATATTTCGTCGTTGTCAGGTGGAAACCTTGTATGTCCAAACCGTTTGTTTTGTATTTATCATTTTAAAATGTATTTAAACTAAGCAAAACAGCAAATCTACATCGCGAGGCGTTGTGTGCTTGTGGATCTGATGTTTTTACTACTTCTGTGCAACAGCCTTGTATGATGAAGCAGGGCTTTGCTTTGCGAAAGAGATATGAGGTTTCTGCCCGACAGTGACGATTTACTTGGTTGGCCGCCCAGCCCCCAAAATGGAACGAAGGCCGTCATTTTATTTTGAATTTATTCCTAATGGCCGGGAATGAACCGTCCATTTGGGAGTTGTCCCGCTTTTCCCAATGGCCAGCACGTCCCTGATTAGAGCAACAACTCTCAAGTACACAATGTACACAAAGGAGTCTGCTGACATAGGTGGTTTGGGATGTGTACTTCACCGTGCAACAAAGGTCAATCAACAGTTTTGGCTGCAAATCGAAGACTTTAAACACACACACACACACACTCGCGAGCATGCGCGCACGCGCGCACACACGCATGCGCGCGCGCAAACGCAGACCTGCAAGAGGACATCAGTAATGGGGCTCACATTTTCCTAATCTCCTTTGATGGATTCAGGGCATGATTTTCATTTAGTCCAGAAGAGATAACCAAACTGTCAGCTGTGTTGCCGCTCTGCTTTAATCTCCGCCTGCAGCCAATAATCACCCTGCAACCCACAACCCTTTGTCAATTGTTAATCTTGTATTGGAGACGTTCAGATGCCAGAATGGTATTTTGCATCTCGGGATAATCCAGGGGGCTGCGGAGGAGAAGCAAATTGGATTCATTATTAAATTTTGCATTATTATAAAGACAAATGAATTGAGTTCTCTAAAGAATCTGCAGAATCAATTTGGAATAATCCTTAAGGTGCCGATGGATATCAATTGTCTTGCAGTCTGACAGAGATTAGCATAGAGTTGGTTCACATTAACTACTATAAAGCTACTGTTTTCATTCTTTCTTACTGTATTCATTATCTGGTTTTCAATTTTCTTACCGCAATGGTCATCAACTGCACTCTGTCTGTGTGTGTGTGTTTGTGTGTGTGTGTGTGTGTGTGTGTGTGTGTGTGTGTGTGTGTGTGTGTGCGTGTGCGTGTGTGTGTGTGTGTGTGAGTGTGTGTGTTAAATTAAAGGGAAAATATATGAGTGGAATACAGATGCTTCCATACACTTCCATACATGATAATTAAACATCTGATCATGCGTTGTGGCATACACTGTATAAACAATTACTGAGTGGGTGCTGTTGACCTTGATTTTGGATCAAGATGGCATGAGAAAAACAACTTAAGCGACTATGAAAGAGGGTTTATTAATGGGGTAGGCTATACAGATGGCAGGGGCTTCTGTTTCAAAGACTGCTCAACTGGATAAAGTTTAAATGTGAACAGTTACCAACATGACGTCTGACTCTGCATAGTCATTGTACGACCACAATGCTCATGCATTGTTGCAATATGTAAGGACAAAAAGAATTGTCAATGCAGGATGTGATCAAATTGTCAGCAAGAATAGTCCGTCTGGTTCTCAATGTGGGGTCCGGGGAACCCCAGAGGTACTTGAGGAGGTTCCAGGTAGTCCGGGGACCCCCCAGAGTTACTACAGGGGGTCCTCCAAATCCTTTGTGTGATAGAAACTTTTTTCTCCTCTTTTATATTAACCACTTGAACCCTATTGTCCATATTTTAAGAACTTTAGCCAAAAATAGCAGATCTACAAGCTCACAACGCCTCGCGCTGCGAGCCGTTGTGAGCTTGTAGATCTGCTATTTTTGGCAAAGAGGTTTTGTGTATTGGGGAAAAAAAGAGCACACTAAGTACAGAGTGAAAGTTCAAGTTTATTAAGTATTGACAGTTCAAGTGGTTAAATATATGAAAACACATGGACATGACATGAATCCAAAATACACTGACGATTGTGCTGTCAAACAATGAAACTATATAGAATCTATGAAAAGGTTGTGGGGGTCCCTGCCTCATCTCTCTATCTCAGCTAAGAAGTCCTTGGCCTGAAAACGTTGAAGACCCCTGCCTTAATGTTTGAGAGATGTGGGAGAAAGTAATAATGTCAGATATGAGTCATCCTTCACTCATACTCCACAGGTGTTCCAAGATGACAATGCCCCCATCAGGGGCACAGAGGTGTCACTGAGTCGTTTGACGAGTATGACAACGGTGTTAATCATGTCTTCACTGTCATGTGGAAACCTCGTCCAAAACCGTTACATCTTCCACCGCTTATCAGGAGACGGCAAACATCATTTTGCACATTTGTTGAACCAACTAATCGCTTGTTTGACAAGTTCCTATGACTACTAGTCGACTAACAATTCATCTAGTCAAGGACAGCCCAATAGTAATTACATTATTTTGTTCATTTTCATCAGTGCTTGGGCAGAATGTGATGGTTCTAACTTTAATTAATTGCGACCGTAGGTTTGATTGATTGATTGAAGACTTTATTAGAAGTTTGCATAGAAAACAATACAGTTTCATGACAGTTCATGACAGTTCACTGGTACAAGGTCAACTAAAAGGAGATACTAGAAAAGCATTTGGCTTATTTACACAGGAAACCATTGACGTATCTCATATAACATTGAATGGCAGACAGATAGAACACAGTACTATGCAGTAGATATAGTCAGGAGAAAATACAATAAAAAGGGGTTAGGGTTAAAATAAAGAAAAAGAAAAATATACATACAGTAGGTAAATACAAAGAAGGGTCAGGGTCAGGTCACAAGTTTACTAAGAGAAACGTCACAGCTTGTCCGTGTCCGTATCCACAAGTTTCCCCGGGGGTTTACTGGAGACTATCAGGACCAAACTTCCGGGTTTAACAGCAGACATACAAGCTCACGTCGCGTCGCAGATGCAACCCGTTGTGAGCTTGTAAATCGGCGGCGGAAGATCGATGCAGACGTTTGCGCAATGCACTATGGGGCGTTGGAAACTCGTGGATAGATCATGCATGGGCAACAGGTGGCCCGGGGGCCACATGCGGCCCCCGCCTTCACTTAATGCGGCCTGCAGGTTAATACCGGAATACTGATATATTATTGATTTCAGCTGTTATAATTCTGCTTTAATTCCATCAGCTTAATGACTAGTATAGTAATATTAAAATGTATTTTTTCATGTCCAATGTGTTTGTATTTAAGTTCATAAATTTAACATGAGTAGCTTATATAACTAAATGCGTTTGAAATTAAATCAAAATGTTACATTTCAGGATTCAATTAAAAAATAACAAAAAATAATTCCGGATTCCAATTCAAAATAAGCCAAAATAGAAGATCTACAAGCTCAAAACGCATCGCAGCACAATGCGTTTTGAGCTTGTAGATCTCTATTTTCTCTATTCTCTTTTCTCTATAGATTTTCTATATATTGTATGTTGTGATGTCATGGGAACCACTCTAACAGAATCCCTTTTATGCCCATACAGTACATGGAGATCCCTCATGTCATTAATATTAAGCCCATATTTAACAGGACTTCATATGGGAATGCCCATATATGGAGGAAGACAGCCCATGTCTGTGTGGCTGGTTCAGATCCCCATGTATGGGCATAAAAGGGATAAAATAATACCAATTTGTATTGTTTTTTATATCATTTAATCGTTGATTTGTCACCTTTACAACTAGGTACAGTTTGTAAGCATCGGGCATTCATGGAATGAGCGCCACAGCCAAACGTGTGGGTAGCGCCGACCCAAAAATGTGCCAACATTCGGTCCATTATATCCCCCCTTTAACTACGCCAAATGGTATTGTTTTTTATATCATTGTTATCATTGATTTGTCACCTTTACAAAGAGGTACAGCTTGTAAGGATTTGGCATACGTGGAATGAGCAACACAGCCAAACGTGTGGGTAGCGCCCTTCCAAAAATGGTAAAAATAGCCTGGCAGGCCTGCAATACTGTTCTTTTGGTGTTCACCATTGTTGTTTGGAGCATTGAATGATTGCACTCTCCCACAGTAATAAGGAAAATAAAAAACAACAACAACACATATTGGCCATTTTTACACTTTTGTTAATGTTAAGCTCAGTGTCAGGGAAGCCCAAAATGAGAGTAAATGCCAGCAGAACAGTATTGCAAGCCATTTTGGCAAAAATGTGGTCGGCGCTGCCCACACGTGTAGCTCATGCCTCCAATGTCCAATGCTTACAAGCTGTACCTTGTTGTAAAGGTGACGAATCAGCGATAGAAATGATATAAAAAACAAAACAATTTGGTATTATTAAAGTGGAGATATAATGGACCGAAGTCAAGTTTCCTTTCTTTTTGTGCTGAGTTATACAGTACATGGATCTCATCATCTATGGCAGGGGTGGGCAACTGTGATGATGGCAAGGGCCACTATATTTCCACCTTCACTCCAAAGGGCCACATTGCATATTGCTACGTCCTACTTTGTCATTCTAGTATCTCATACAAAAGAAGCAAAAATAGCTGATCTACAAGCTCAAAACGCATCGCGCTGCGATGCGTTTTGAGCTTGTAGATCGGCTATTTTTGCTTCTTTTGAATTAGAATCCTGAATTATTTTTGTTGTTTTGAATTGGAATCCTGAAATGTAACATTTTTATCAAATTTCAATGCATTTAGTTATATAGTCATGTTAACTTTATGAACCTAAATACAAATACATTGGACATACATTTTTTTGAGCGGTGCTAACCGCTCCTATAGACCTCTTTTTTTACCAAAACTTTGATGTCACAAATGATGATGACATGAGTTCGCTAGACCAATGAAACACTTCGATTCTGTTGATCTGTCCATAATGTCATATAGTCACAGAGGCACCCGATTGGTTCACCCTGATTTAGAACGCGTTTAGGCCGCGTAAAATACATCATAACGCGTTTAGGCTGCGTAAAATACGTCATAAAAAATTATTGAGTGGTGCTAACCTTGAATTTCAAAATTATATTAGATGAATATCACTCGATAAAATAACCACACTTTTAGACAGACTGTGGAAAATCTTACAGGTTATAAATGATAGGCAGCTAATACAAGTTTAAAATACAAATGAACAGACTTTGAAAAACTAAAATATTCATCTTCTGGCCTCTTCTCGCCTCTCTGGAGGCCTCTCTGGAGGTAAATAAGGTCACTTATCATTACACTATGACACTCTTACAAGTTACAATCCGTAGTGTGGTCAACTAACTTATGAGAAATGACGATAAAGACTTATATAGTCTGAGCAGACCTCTAGACTGACATCATACACAACAAAAATAATATTGCCATGCATGCCTATCAACACTGATTTGCGCAGGAATTAGTTTGCACCGCTCACTTCGCACGGGTGCGATTTTTTTTATACTACTTTACTAGTCATTAAGCTAATAATATTGACTGACGGAATTAAAGCAGGTCATGTTTGGAATTGTAACAGCTGAAATCAATAATATATTCAGTATTCCGGTATCAACCTGCGGGCCGCATTAAGCGAAGGTGGGGGCCGCATGTGAAGTTCTTCGGAAGTTCTTTTATATATGGAAGGCAGAATGTGTTGTTGCCATCTCTCCGGACCCCCTCTTCATGTGTTAACAAGTTAATTCATTCAGACTCCCACAGAGCAGTCTGTCACCTCATGTTTATCCTCATTGGCTACACGCTTAATTCTCATACGCCCTCTTACCCACAATGCATCTCAAGCAGTCTATTTAAGCAGCTTCCTGTTCTATGTTCATTCTAGGTGTTTAGCTGTTACTACTGGTTGTGCAGCTGTAAGGGTTAAACATCCCTCCACCTCCCCGTCCTCCTCCCTGTAAATGTAGTTACTCATGTTATATGTATTGTTTACAGATTGTTCTGTTCTATGGATTATGATATGTGATCTTAAATCATGCCACTGAAGGTTCAATTTTATGTCATTTGTATATTATGCTTTGCTCTGGGGGGGTTGTGATCAGATTGTGTCTCATGTTCGATCAGATAATCTGCACGATCACTGCAGAGCTACACCGCCAAAACTAAATGCAATATCATTGCATATGATAACAACGTTGCAATAAATGGTATGGTAAATCTAAATTGGTGTGGTTATTCTGAGCTGAAATATATAAAAGAACCAGGGGTCTCCATATATGGGTAACTGGTCCGATATACAGCACTGGCCAGATGGCGGCCTTAGGTCGCATGTCGCCCTGAGGCGTCTTACTAGTGGTTTAAAATGTTAATGCAAAAATATTATTGTACAGCAGAACATATGACCTGTAGAGTGAAAAGGAATTTGGAAGTCCAGACAGCCTGCAAGTTGAGTATGTGCTTCAGTTAATGGCACAACACTCTGTGGTTATTAAAATGAACCAAACAGAGACTGATTGGCGGGTCACTGTTAACAATCTCAGGGGTGATTATATTAGCAGAGGCCTCCACATTTAAATGGAAAATCTTAACCCATTCAGATCTAGAATTATTGAATGCTTTAACTATTGAAAAATAGCAGATGCGAGCTTGTAGATCTGCTATTTTTGAAAAAAGTCGTGAAAATGTGTGCAAATCTTTGAATATGTATTTTCAAAGCAAACGTTTGTAACTCAAATTTTGCTTCTGGGTGGTCCCTGGAACTAAATATTTTGAGACGCAGGTCCGTGGCCAAATACATCATTTTGGGGGTCCTTCACATGAAAAGGTTTGAGAACCACTGACATACAGTAGTAGTCTCTCAAGAACAGACTAACTGAGCTCCATTTAAGTGAAAAGGACCTTTTCTTTGATGACGGCTGGCCAGATTGCTGAAATAGAAACATTGTTTTTTCAAAAAATCTTACAAGGATTCAAAAGATGCACTTATAGAATCGGGTCAAAGTTCTAATTTTCACGATTTTCAAAAAATAGCAGATCTACAAGCTCGCAGCGCGGCACTCGGTGCCGCGCTGCGAGCTTGTATATCTGCTATTTTTTAATAGTTAAAGCATAAAATAATAACACACAATAGTGTACCCGTTCTGAATAGATTAAATAACTTCCCACCTGCTATTTGCCTTCGCTGTGGCGCATACAGCACGGGATATGCCGGGCCATGCTCAAACAAAAGAAGCTGATTAAAGTTTATCTTTCAGGGCAGCAAGTCTACTGGCATTCATTACTGCTTGTCAGATTGCAAATGGTCTAAAGGAAACATATTATGCATGCTCACACACACACGCACATGCTAAAAGGAGTGATTTAGTTTAGCCATCAAGGCCGGGCTTTAACCTGTCTGTCCCTATCCCAGCCTTCACATTTAGGGGAGGCAACATCTAGCTGACAAGCAGCAGTGCAAACAAATAAATAAATAGACCAGGGGTTCGCAAACTTGTTTGTCTCAGGGCACAACATAAATATTTTCTTTTAATCCGAGGCACCCCTACATTATAATTTTCACTCCCAGCACCTTATATTTATAGCATCGTCGGGTGGAAACCTTGTATGTCCAAAACCGTTCGTTTTGTATTTATCATCTATAAAATGTACTAAACTAGTGAAAACAGCAGATCTACAAGCATCGCGAGGCGTTGTGTGCTTGTAGATCGGCTGTTTTCACCAGTTTTGTGCGACAGAGGTTTCTGCCTGACGGTATTGATACTTTAGTGATTATGTTGCGAGGAAAAACTTTGAGATAATTGCCATTTTGGTTAGAACTGACTGAAAATAACTGTGTACTTCAAGTTTAAAATGATACTAGATATTTCTTCAAGTGTCCAAATAAATTCCAAATATTATCAAATTATCTCGCGGCACCCCTGGACTGCCGTCGCGGCACCCCAGGGTGCACGTCACCCACTTTGAAAACCCCTGAAATAAACAATCAATGTACACGTGAAGCGTGTTTGGAAGTCCGGGCCACATGACACAAAATTGGGTGATTTATTCACGGCAAGAAATTACATAATCATTTTGTAAACTTGGAAAGCTTTGAGGAATTGAGCCCACATCCCAAATGACCGTCACGCAATTATTTTGGGAGGGATTAATGGCATGAATACAACTCTGTCAAAGGATTATCTTTGGCCTGGCTATTACTCTGTGCAATAGGAATTCTCTTCTACACTGTGTACCTCACAAATCAGATAATTATACAATTATCAATTAATACAAATGCCTTTATTTTATTTGTATTCATTTTGCAATTTTGCGATTATGTCAGTCTCTTAAAAGAAACATTTTGTTTCATGGAATACACATTATGCTTTGTGTCAGCCTAGGATAGCCCTAAACATGGCCTATGCATGTGTTGTGTTTTATAGTAGGTAGAGCATTCACGAATAGTGATTTTTAGTATTAGAATTATTGAAAAAAAAAAACTGAAAAAGAGCGAATGTTCTACTTCGGTGAACAACGTTGAATAGTGACTTTGATATCCGAATAGTCGAATATTCGAATATTTGGTGAATGCCCTAATAGTAGGTATCAATATTTAGGAACAAATAAGAATAAAGATGCATACCGGTAATAAGAATCAAGAAAAGCTTAGATACAATTTGTAAGCTTGTAGTGTGGCATGTTGGCATTAGCTGTTAACTACCAATTAGGCTTGTTTTCTTTTCCCAATTATGTTTTCTCACATGTAACAAGAGCATCGTGATTTCCTTTGGTGGTCACGACTAAAACGCTTTTTTCACCAGGAATTGATGCCAATTTATTTTTGACAGTTTTCGCCCAAGTGGATTCCTAACAGCCGAAACGGTGACACGATTTTGACAGAAAATGTTTGCCTGCCAGAAAAATGCCTAGAAGGACATCCACTAACATGAATTCTAGAAGAAAAAAACAGGCCTTATTTTCGATGAGCTGTACACCAGCAGTGCAAACACTAGCAGACAGCAGCCTCGCAATAAAATCTCATTGTCCCAAGGAACATAATCACAAGGTTACACTACGCTCGGGCAGTCACTTGCTCCCATAGATTTCATAATGTAATTCTTGTGGCAGAACACACATCATATTTGGCCCGGGGAGGCGACTTGCACGTCTCTCAAAGACTGTGTGTTTTTTTAAACTTGTTTATTATGTTGCCTTGTGTGCTTCTTCTTACCTTACAAGTCGGGGACCTGTCTACGATTACCCATTCAGAACGGGTACACATTATTGTGTATCATTATTTTATGCTTTAACTATTGAAATATAGCAGATATACAAGCTCACAGCGCGGCACCGAGACTGACCAAGTGCCGCCCTTCGAGCTTGTAGATCTGCTATTTTTGAAAAATCGTGAAAATTTGAATTTTGACCCGATTCTATAAGTGTCTTTTGAATCCTTCTATGTCATGTTTCTATGTCAGCAATCTGGCCGGCCATCGTCAAAGAAAAGGTCCTTTTCACTTAACTGGAGCTCAGTTAGTCTGTTCTTGAGAGACTACTATGTCAGTGGTTCTCAAAACTGTGAAGGACCCCCAAAATGACATGTATTTGGCCACTGACCCCCATCTCAAAATATTTAGTTCCAGGGACGACAGAGAAGCAAAATTTGAGTTACAAACGTTCGCTTTGAAAATACATAATTAAAGATTTGCACACATTTTCACGACTTTTTCAAAAATAGCAGATCTGCAAGCTCGAAGCCCGGCACTCGGTGCCGCGCCGTGATCTTGTATATCTGCTATTTTTCACTGGTTAAAGCATTCAATAATTCTAGGCCCTAAATGGGTTAAGCCAGAGTTATCTTAGTTGTCTAGTATGCAGGTGTCGCGCACCGAAAATAGCAGATCTACTGTAAGTATAAGTCTGGCATTAGACTGCGGAGAGAGTCCTATGAGGGCCCTGGGGTGAGTCCATAAAACACACAAATAACGGGTTTGTGCTCTGATTACCGTTGCCTTAGCCATGGGCAAGCACAGCATAACATGCTGCACAAAATGGTCTGCCAAGCCATTCACCGCCAGACTGTCAGAAACGTGGACAAAGAATTCCTGAGTAACTCAGTTCCGTTAGAATGGAGGGGAAAGAAAACAAAAAAGATAAAGAGATATGACCGCTATAATAGGGATGGGACAATATGCGATATTATCGTTTATCGTGATAAATACGATAATCGTATCGTGGAGATTTAATTTATCGTGATATCATCCTCCGTCATGCACTGGGATCAATTCACCTTTTATTTGCCGAGCTGCATATCTGGTAGCACTTAAACCCTATATAATTGGTAAAAGGTACTTATAATATATAATATACATACTTTTTTTCACTCTATCAAATGTCTTTGCCAAATAATAGCCGATCTACAAGCTCACAACGCGTCACAAGTGAGCTTATAGATCTGCTATTTTTTGGCAAATGTTCCGCCCCAGGATAATGGATTTGGATTATCGTGATAATATTGAAAATCGCGATTTCTTTTGTCACAATAATCGTGATATGACATTTTCATATAGTCCCATCCCTAATGACCGCCCATCAAGGGCACCGATACAAATGTGGCAAATGTTTTACATAACAGAAACAGACGTGATTATTTTTCAATGCCTTATTACCTGTGTGTGATAAAATCATTGACATGTTTTACATCAAGTCAAATGGTTGTCTTTAATGTTGTTTACAAAATGTCAAAATCCTGTTGTTTCAGACATACTGTATGACCAAAGAACTTAAAAACACTTCAAACCATGAATCATGCATGCATGATTTATCAAAGCACTGCACAGAAAGGACGCCAGACATTTTTGCCATAATTGGCAATCCTCAAAATCTAGTCTCTCAAGACTGGTGGATTGGCTCCCGCAATCTCCAAATGCTTCCTGTCTGTAATTTGGAGGAGCTGATTAGTAAATCGGTCAGGTATCTGGTCATTTCCCCATTTCTGTATCCCTTGGCCTTGTACAATTACTTAACCACTTACACCCTAAAGTATATACTTGCCAAACTTGGCACACTACCTTTTCTCCCTACACAATCTCCCTCTACAATAAATAGCTACAGTATGCCGAAAATAGTCGAACTACAAGTTAACATCTTGCGTTGTGTTTTGAGAACCTAGTGTCCCCAGAATAGGGATGCTAGGTTTCAAGCGGCTACCGGTATATAATTCTTACTGGAAAACAAAGTTGTGAAAGACTAGCTAGCAAGCTTTTGATCAGAAATGTTAACTCTTTTACTGCTTTATTTATTTATTTGTGCCACTGCCATCAAAAAGTAGCTTACCTTTGCGATGTTATAGAAACTTATCTATGCATTTCCCAAAGATTTTTTTTTTATTATTTAATTATAGCTGTAAACCAGCCAAACTGACTGCAGGGGGCAGCCAAATGCAATGAATGACGCTGCAATTGTCACTCGCGACCCCTCATTTACAGTGCTCAAACAAGAGAACGAGCGTTCGTATTGGCAATAGTACCCCGCCAGAATCGGGCGAACCTTAACGTACATAGCGGTAAAAGAGTTGATAAGAAAATGTATTTAAAAGAAAAGAAAAAATCTGTTAACTGTGTGCGTCTTCACTGTTCGAAATACCTTCCGGTTTGAACAGCTTTTCCGGGGGAAGATGACAGCTTCCTCTTCTCAAAATCTAATGGCCTGAATTACAGACCATCTCTGGAGCATTTGAAGATTGTGGAAGAGATCGACTGGCTTTAGACACTACTGTGCAACAGACAAGACGTCCACCTGTGACCTACCTCTGAATCTGGAATTCTATGCAAAAATTAATGGACAGTTTGATGTAAAAAAAACCCTAAACAAACACCCTTGCAGCTCAGTGTGCTCTGCCCTTGTTAACCCATTTAGGCCTAGAGTTATTTAATTCTTTAACTATTGAAAAATAGCAGATATACAAGCTCACAGCGTGCCGCGCTGCGAGCTTGTAGATCTGCTATTTTTGAAAAAGTTGTGAAAATGTGTGCAAATCTTTGAACATATGCATTTTTAAAGCGAACGTTTGTATCTCAAACTTTGCTTCTGGGGGGTCCCTGGAACTAAATATTTTGAGATGGGGGTCCGTGGCTGACATAGTAGTCTCTCAAGAACAGACTAACTGAGCTCCAGTTAAGTGAAAAGGACCTTTTCTTTGACGATGGCTGGCCAGATTGCTGACATATAGAAACATAGGTTTTTCCAAAAACCTTAAGAAGGATTCAAAAGACACACATAGAATCGGGTCAAAATTCGAATTTTCACGATTTTCCAAAAATAGCAGATCCAGAGTGTCGCGCTGCGAGCTTGTATATCTGCTATTTTTCAATAGTCAAAGCATAACATAATGATACACCAGGGGTCTTCAACGTTTTCAGGCCGGGGATCTCTAAATCCATAGTTAAAATAAGACAAAGAGACCAAAGGACTATATTCTTAGATTGCTGTATTGAGGAGAGACAGACAAAGAAGACAGACAGTGAGCATACCATCCTGGTGGCAGCATCCTAAATCTCTCCCCACCACTAGTGGCAGGTCGAGCATTCTCTCTCCCAAAATGGAAGTTTAACATGTATATAAAGAGTACAGTTATGACAGTAAGAATTCGTGGGACTCATTCATTTGTTCCCAAATCATAACAAGGAAGTAGTAGGAAGAAAGTGCCACGTAGTGTTTTCCACCACTAGTGACTTATATCAGACAGAGGAAGACAGTGAGTCTGGTGACATACAGTATAAACCAAAACATGATTCTATTCAGGGCATTCAAAGTTATTATGACCTTTAATCAGTTTGCCTGAACCTACAGTATGCGACCAAAATGTGGTCTCTTATATACTGTACGTTCAGTTCATATTATGCCTTTATATGGTCATATGAGACTCATACACCAATAACATAATTATGTATCATAATTTATCCTAACAGACCCCCAAACTGATGGGGAGATGGAGCAGGGACCCCCTACCACCTCGTAGGGTGGGGGGGTCGGGGCTACGACATATTTTTTATTTTAAACGTGTACAAGTTACAGCGAGCAGGGTGGGCCGTACCACTATCATTTCTAAACATACTACTTATTAACTGAGAACCAATGTCAATAATATCAACAATCTGTCAATTGCATAGTAATCATGTATTCAAGCTATTAAAAATGGATACAATCATGATTTATTTTTTAACATAAATGTGAAAAAAAAATTTTTTTTTTTTTTTTTTTAAGCAATAATTTCGCGGACCCCCTGCAGTACCTCCGCGGACCCCCTAGGGGTCGCGGACCCCCTGTTGAAGACCCCTGTGATACACTATAAATGTGTACCCGTTCTGCATTGGTTTTAATACAACTGGCAATGCTCTGCAAAGACGACTCCCCGAGATTCGAATAGGATACGCCGACTGTCCCCACCACCGCTATCTTGTAGGAACCCATGTTACAGTGCCGGAATTTAAATCAGCTCATGAATATGGAACAAGTCCGGTTTGGAATTTCCGTATGGTAAAGCAGCATGTCAGTCAGAGCGTCAGCATCAACTTTTGCCCCTCACAAGACTGAAATACCAGATTCAGACAGTATGCTAAATCTGGATGTCTCGGCTCCCTGACAGCTATGTGGGGCTACAGAAGAATGACCTCCTAACTGTGTACCGCATGTGTGTTGGGGGTTTCTGATCCACTGCCCCCCAGACAGCAGACAGACACACATGCGGACAAGGGAATTGGGGGGGGGGCCTACATGCCCATACAACTAACCAAGCATGCGTTCAGCTGCATCCCTTGAGCTCGGTGGGTTGTCAATGGGCTTGTTTTCCACTTCTCAGAATTGTTCTCTTTTTTTTCAGATTAAAAAGAATAAATTGGTGCACACAGAGACGATGGACGTTTTATTTCAAATCACTATAGGGGTGTAACGATACATTTTAACAACGATACGATACTTATCACAATACATGGTTAACGATACGGGATGGGTATCGTTCACCTTTGAATCGATACGATACCTTTTTCGATACCTGGGTATCGATATGATACCCTTTTCGATACCATTTTCGATACTTTTTATAGGTGATGATGATGATCACACAGTGTGGCGGAGCGTAGACGTTGGATAATCATCATAATAATAAACATTATAGGCTATTGTCGGCTATTTTCCACAGTAAAGAGTGTAGCCTACTAAAGCAGTCATTAAACCCTCAGTAGCCCAACTGTTACAGATGCGACCGGCCAGAGGTGCGTTCCAGAGTATCGAAACAAGGTATTGTTCGTTTTTACGTGAAACGATACCAGATAGTATCGACGTCATGCAATCGATGCCATTGAAAGTATCGCAGACGATACCCATCCCTAGATATGATACATTGACGATATTGGTTCATTCATGGCATGATACGTGAAAAGAAGTTTAGGGCAGTCGTCACACTAAACCGTTAGCCGGTTATTGTATTGTCACACTCCACGGGTGATCGGCAAAAATCAGTCCATGCGTTTTCCATTTAACAGGTTTTAATCTCCAAAAGGTGTGGTTCTTTAGATGCACGCACACAGAGAGAAAACTGCATACTGAGGGACCAAACAAAAACTAGACTGAATGTGCTCTGCTGTACTGGGCAGCAGGTGAAACTTATCATGTATATTGGTGATGATTAGGTGGGGCATATTAGACTCAGGAAGATCTAAGGATCAGGTCATTCTGACATGGGCTGTACCACTTGAGAGGGATGGGCTGTACCACTTGCTAAAGGGAAACTGTGGCCTTTTGAACAATTCGATTCAATGATTTAAAATAGATATAGTAACTGTTTAACAAAGAAATTAAATCTGTGTGAAACGTGTCAAAAATCTATTATTACTGATAAGTAAACGCTGTGATTCTCTAGCAAATACATGGACATTATATTTCAACATAGACCAAGAGTATCTATATGGAATGGAAAGGTAATTGGAGCCCTCTTTTTCATTTTACCTCTTAAAATTGCTAAATACAAGTCACAAATACTTAGTTTCCATACAATCCATTATTTGCATTGCAAGACGATTCGATACCGATTATCTGCATTTTATAATGATACGATACGATACAAAGCCAAAGCAGTACGATATTTTTCTTTTGCAAACGATATAGTAGATCAAATTAAAATCGATTTTTCGATTCAGTTACTATATCGTTACACCCCTACAAATCACGTATTTCAGCCGTTGCCGAATTTATCTTCTTGCTAATGAGCGTTGTCTGCCGAACTGGGTTCCAATGTGTCAGCTGCAGTTTCTTGAAATCCCTCTCCTTTTCAGTTTGAAATAATGTTCTTAATTACAAGCTTTGAACTTTTATTAAGGGCAGATGATTGCTATCAAAACTAAGACGCAGCGAGGCAGAGACACTTGAAGCAACAGTGTATTTCTCTTGTGCGTGATAGTGCTGTAACATGATAAGCCTTTTACATGATCTCATAGGGTACTTATTTCCCCACTTCCTCTTGCACAGGGCCGTCAATTGGGTATGGCAGGGGTATGCAGCTGCCATACCCTGGGTCCAGGGGGAAAATAAAATTTACTTTTAAATATAAATCCATGGATGTCTCTTTGTCTATCTGTTCTGGTTATTATGTTGTTAAATTACAGTACAATAACTACAAATGCAAAATGTAATAAAATGTTCACTTTAACAAGGCATTATAATTATATTCTCCACACTTGTATTCTCCCCATCTTGACAGAATGGTATATTCCCAGGTTCCGAGGGTCAGCTGCACAGGTGCAATGCATTATTGTTAATTGTGGCACGTTTACTAACATGACAAGTTTAGCTGCACTTATGAACAACCGTTCCAGGCTGCCATATCCAGCCCAAGAAACCGTAGAAACGGAGGAAAAAATAAAATGTAAAAATAAATGTATCATGCCTGTTGCTAAGGTATGGCAACATGACAGTCATGTTGCCATACCTTAGCTTTTTCTGAACTGACACCACTGCTCTTGCACATTATTGTGTCACTGTTTAAGACTGCCATGGCGCCTTATCATTTTCAATACGATTGCACTATTCAGCTGATCCAAGATGATCCAACATTGCTAATCATAAAGCCCTGGAAAGCCTGGTTTCCAAGACCCCAGCCCAGATGTTCTTAGGGGAAATCTAGCCCACACCTGGGGGATCAGAGGTGTCATTTCAGAAAGTTCTAAAATAGCAAAAATAGTTGATCTACAAGCTCTCAATGCATTGCTATGGGAACGTGTTGAGAGCTCGTAGATCAACTATTTTCACTCCATTTGTTTGGGGGTAAAAAGAGAAAATGTTTGACAATTTTCGCCAAACAGGGATGCCACATTGAAAGTGGTTAATAGCCAAAATGAATGGTTCCATAAAAAAATAAAAGGCTTCTCTAAATTTTAACACGTATATCATTTAGATGAGGGATGGGCAACTTTGATGATGGCGAGGGCCACTATATTTCCACCTTCACTCCAGAGGACCACAATGCATATTGCTACGTCCTACTAAGCTCAAAACGCATCGCATCGGCTATTTTTGCTTCTTTTGAATTGGAATCCTGAATTATTTTTTTGTTATTTTTTAATTGGAATCCTGAAATCTAACATTTTGATTTAATTTCAACCGCATTTAGTTATATACTCATGTTAACTTTATGAACCTAAATACAAATAAATTGGACATATAAAAATGTAATATTACTATAATAGTCATTAAGCTACTTAGATAGACTGACAGAATTAAAGCAGGTCATGTTTGGAATTGTAACAGCTGAAATCAATAATATATTAGTATTGCGGTATTAATGCGTGGGCCGCATTAAGTGAAGGTGGGGGCCGCATGTGGCCCCCGGGCCGCCAGTTGCCCATGTATGATTTATGTGCATCGATTGCGATGAAATCACATTAATCAGCTAAGACAATTCAGAGTTGGGTACATTATGCATAAATTAAATGAATTTAAGGTTGAACGAGAACACTACGGGTGGCAATCGCCAGCCCCTGATGCCCCAAACGACGCCCCCTGCTGGGGGATGTAGATGAACAGAGCTGTGCCTGGCCTGCCTGGTAGTTGGGGCGAATCCGATACTTCCGTGAACACGAAAGCGAAGGTCCGTTTCTCAATGGATTTGTCATCTAGGAGGGTTATTAAACAAATTTAGCCGGGGTGTTTTTTTTTTTAAATGGCAGGGAAAATGTTTGACAGCTAGGGTAATTTTCAGTCTCATTCACTTACTATACACTATACTATAAAGGAAAAAAAATATTCCCAAAAAAACTACTTTAAGTGGGATGTGAGGGGTCAAACTAGCGGTTTTTAATTATTCTGAATCCATTGCAAGCATTTGTTTTGCATGAAAAAACATTCCTTGGGCTAAAAAAGGACCTCAAAAGACTGTGAAAATTGATAACTCATCATCAATTTGGCCATTTTTAGACCCCTCACATCCCACTTAAAGCAGATTTTTTGGGAGTATTTTTTTCCTTTACAGTGTAGTGTATAGTATAGTGAATGAGACTGAAAATTACCCTAGCTGTCAAACATTTTCCCCGCCATTTTAAAAAAGACACCCCAGACAAATTAGTTTAATAACCCTCCTAGATGACAAATCCATTGAGAAACGGACCTTCGCTCTCGTGGTCACGGAAGTGCCATAAATGACCCAGCTATGGCCTATGAAAAGAGCAGCGCCTCAGCTGCTCTTGGTCTGGGGGTGAAGGCACCACCAGCAGACATTGAATATTCCGTGCTCATCGGGACCCCAATAATTAGAGTCATTCTGCATGCCGTGAACTCACAGTGACCTGTTTTTTTTCTGCCCGGCAAACGATGGCTGTAGGTTGTTCTTGGGATACATCCAATCCAATTGACCGGATGAGAAGTGACAGAGGCAGGGACGCGCTGGCCATTGGGAAAAGCAGGACAACTCCCGAACGGCCGGTTCATTCCCGGCCGGTCCAGGCCGGCCATTAGGAAAACAAATAAAAATAAAATGTCGGCCTTCGTTCCATTTTGGGGGCTGGGGCAGCCAACAAAGTAAATCGTCACTGTCGGGCAGAAACCTTTTCACTAGTTTAAATCATTTTTAAAATGGTTTTGGACATACAAGGTTTCCACCCGACAATGACGAAATATAACTCATGTAATTGGCCCACTGGCTTGTCACTTGTCATGATCTGAAATGGCAAATCTTTGAGTAGCAGCAGCGCTAAAGAGAGATCTCTCTCTGTAGCGCGCAATGAGGGCCTCTCCAACTCTTTTTCCTGGGCTGAATCAGGGGCCCAGCACGTCCCTGGAACAGAGGCATAAAACCCCCCCAAGAGCTGCGCTGCAAATTCTGAACACGTAATTAGCTCCATCTAGGGTTGTTCGATATGGCCAAAAAATAAAATCTCGATTATTTTCTCTGAAATCCCGATTTTCGATTTCGATTTCGATTTTTTGTTAAAAGAATAATACATTGTTTCAACTATTTTGTTTTCATTTAAAAAATGCAAGGAAATGTTTTTTTTTTCATTATTGTTTCATTTTTTGATTTTTTTTATATAGCCAAATAGCAAAATGCAATAAAACAATAAGGGTATTAATAATAATAACTTTAGTTGTGCAACAATCACATACAACTTAGCGTCCTTAGTGTTTCATTATCAATAGTGAGTGACAAAACAGCCAAAACAAGCCAGCTCTTGGAGGCTGGTGAGGCATTTTGGTAGGCATTTCGCCTACCAAAATGTAATTCCTGGCTACGCCCCTGCCCTGCACCACTCATGCACGGAGATGTTGACTGATTGTAAACGGAGGCGAAGCGCTTCGCTTCCCGACGCAAAATTAACACAGTGACAGGGACAGTAGGACTAGGAGTAGACTACAGTCAGTAGGTGGGTAACACAGAATTAATAAGCTTCTTTCAAACTACAACAAGTAAGTAAGTTTACCAGCTCAGCAGCGTTTTGTTCTGTTTGCTGCTTGAACCATCGCGAGTGAGCGCAGTGCGCTGGTGAACTCTGCTCAGTCTGACGTGCGCTAAACGCGCATCAAAGAAATTACACATCAGATAGAAAGTAGTATTAATTTGGTGTCGGACCTTGTCGTCCTGCTTTAGGAGGACGGGGCTGTGTACTTTTTGCGCGTGCAAGGCTCCAATGAGTAAGAATTTCCCTAATTAAAGTGAAAATCGATTTTACGATTTCCATTTTTTTAAATCTTCCAAAGGAAAAAAACCGGGTTACGATTAAAAATCGATTAATCGAACAACCCTAGCTCCATCCCAGGAGTGTGTGGCGAGGCTCCTCGTTCCAGACCATACATTAGCAGCGACATCCATCTAAAATTTGGCCCACGTGAAAGTGAACTTCCTTCAATTGTATACACAAAAGGATAACTATATTAGCGCGGTAATCGGCCCCGAAGACAATAAGCCGTTCCTTTATTGTTTCTCCATTATTGTCATTTGTAAATAGACGTATGCAGAATGGAAAATTGTGCTGCTGAGTACTCCAAAAAGTGCGAATAGCATGACGGAATGATTAATTGGCCAAAATGCAATAATTTCCACAGGTTTGACAAAACCTTACCTCAGAGATACGGCTCATTCTAAAAAGCAATTAAACATTAATTGTTCCACTCATTGAACACGCAACAAAAGAAGTTCTGATTAGCATGACAGCAATTATGATTATATATTTATAATTCAGTTTCATAAATGCGTCTGTTTAATTAAAATGGCTGCATTTCCTTCACAGTTGGCCCTCCATAAATACATTACCACTTTATTGGCCCATGTAGGTTTGTATACATAGAGATTAGTAATTGTTTTATTATCATCCAGACCTATTTGAAACTTACTATGGCCATATGACAGGATAATCAGGGTGATTTGGGGTTTGGAAAGCCCCTCCCTACCATCAGATCTTTGAGCCCCTCCCACTATAGCCCTAGCTTTTTAGGCTCAAAACACAATGGGCCATCTTAGCTGATCAAGTGGCAAATTTTACATGAAACTGCTAAATCTAAAAAAAAATGTGTGACAGTTGCTGTTTCTGTTGCGGTTCAAAAATTCACCACTCCTGAGTGAAATGTCTGGGGCTAAAGTCTGGTGCAACGCACATGTCCTGGACCTGGTGAGAGCAGGAGTGGACATGGTGAGACGTAGGAGGGGCCCGGACAGGAGTAAATCCACAGAGCCTGGTCCTTCCAAGCGCCAGACTTCTTTACCTAGTCTTGGGAGAGTAGTTCTGGAGTGGTGGAGTGAATGGTCCTGTCTTTCCCTAGTGGTACTGATCGTGGGTAGCTACTGGGACGTAAGTCGGGACTTGATCAACCCCGGCTGGGTCACCCAAGTGAGGGGTATGATGTTGCGAGAACTGAAACCCAGATGAGCTTGGGCTACATCACTGAGGATACGTCCCAGGTGCATCCATGCAATGTTTTTTTTTGTTACTAAAGCTTTATATTAGGCCAAACCTATTTTACTTTCTATATGTTGCCAGCTCACTCCCAATCAGGAAAGCATGGGGAACATTATTGATACACCTGACCACATTCTTGTTTGCACCTTATCGAAGCAATGAAGTGAATCGAGTGCTGAAGCGCAAGAGACCCCTTCAACTTTATATAGTGATAGTGTCTTCTAGTCCAGGGGTTTTCAAACTTTTTTGTCTCAGGGCACCCCATAATTTTCTTTTTTTTTTAATCTGAGGCACCCCTACATTATAATTTTCACTCCCAGCACCTTATATTTATAGCATATCGTCATTGTCGGGTGGAAACCTTGTATGTGCAAAACGTTTGTTTTCTATTTATCATCTAGAAAATGTACTAAACTAGTGAAAACCGCAGATCTACAAGCACGTGCTTGTAGATGGGCTGTTTTCACTAGTTTTGTGCGACAGTCTTGTATGATGAAGCAGGGCTTTGCTTTACCAAAAGACGTACACATTTGAAACTTGGAGATACAAGGTTTCTGCCCGACAGTGACGATATTTTAGTGATTATGTTGCGAGGAAAATGTTGAGATAATAGCCATTTTGGTTAGAACTGACTTGGTTCTTTGGTTAGAACTGACTGAAAATATCAGTTAAAATGATTTTTTTCAAGTGTCCAAATAAAACCCCTGTTCTAGTCATCTCTATTACCTGCTGTTTTGGCTAGACCGCAACAGAGCCGGATCAGTGCTATAAAAGTGAATGTCTCTGACTCACTTATTGACTGACTGATTGACTGAGTGATGAAGTTACACCATTGGTTGGCTTAATAATTGACAAGCCACTCCGAGAAATTGTCCCTTCAGGCTCTGCGATACAGCCTTTCCTAGTAACTGGTCTGTCATTTGCAGGGTTCTAAAGTGATTTGCTCCTAAAAATATGTGCTAACTGGAAGAAAAAAAAAATACTAGCTCAGTGTGCAGGTTAGGTTCATAACCTACTATAATATTTCAATTCGTTTGAAAGTAATTCTAACATTTTTGTAAGCTGAATCCTTTCTTATTGCCTCCCTTTCCAAGCCCCATTCCATTTCATAATCGCAAACCATCTCAAAACAATTAATATTGTCATCACTTTGGACAGTTGTAATTGTGTATTGCCTGTTGACAGCATGTGCCTGAGAGAGGAAGATAGACCGGCAGAGAGAGTGTCTGTGCGTGTGTGTGCGTGCGTGTGTGTGTGTGCATGCACGTGCGTGTGTGTGCGTTTTGACAGCAGAAGGGAATGGACCAGACAGGCTATTTTTGGGCCACCTTTTCTAGGCCTCTTACTCTTTGGGGTGAGCAGAGCAAGGCTGCTCATTCACATGGGAAGCTGCAGAAGACACATGCTGCTGCAAGAATCCCATGTCATGATGACCACCATTTCCATGCTGCCCGCATGTAGGGTTAGGCTAGAGGTCGTAGGAGCATACACTTTTTTTAGGGGTTTCCCCCCATATTCCCACCGCCTCCATGGGGTAGGCTTCGCTTTCCACTCAATTAGCTCCTAGTAACACCAATAGCCATCAATGAAAGGCTGATGACAGAGCACATTTTGCCTTACCATAGGTGAACAAAACAACTCTCATCAGTGCACACTGTATACACCAATAATAAGGGGATTTTATACAATATTTGACCAATCTGCAAAGTAAATCGTTACCAAGACATTTCTTCAACAATGTGTTTCTAAAGATGTGTAATAATATGGACTAAAAGGTTGAAATTCAACTCCCAGGGGAAACCTAAAAAAAAAAAGATTTGTGTTTGTGTCCCATTAACTTTAATACGGGGGAAAAAAATAGAAAAAATAGATCTGCTTTAAGTAGCATGTGAGGGGTCAAACTAGATTCATGATGCTGAATCCATTGCAAGCATTTGTGTTGCACGAAAAACATTCCTTGGGCTAAAAACGTCCCCACAAAACGATGGTTTAGTGATGAGTGATCACTTTTCACCGTTTTGTGGGGGCCATTTGTAGCCCACTTAATGTTTTTCGTGCAAAACGAATGCTTGCAATGGATTCAGCATCATGAAAAAAACCCTAGTTTGACCCCTCACATGCTACTTAAAGCATATTTATTTTTTGTATTTTCTTCCTGTATAGTAAGGTTAATGGGACATAAACTTTCATCAGTTTCTTATAAAGTTTCCCCCGGGAGTTGATTTCAACCTTTTAGTACATATTATTACACACCTTTAGAAACACATTGGTGAAGAAATTTCTTGGTAACGATTTAGTTGATGTCAGTGAGGACTCAAAGGACTGCTTCTACAGCATGTGTGACTCCATCATCTAGAAGACACCACCCAAAGACAAAATGTTGCTAATGAGAGATTTCAATCTATCTAGGTCGTCCTCAGACGAGCCCTCCATTGTTGTTTCCAGTCATCTCGGTTCTCCATACATCTGGCCAGCTCCTTGGTGTTCTGTGTCCCTACGTCTTCCTTGAGTACGTCCACGTATGTTTTTGTGGGACGTCCTCGCGACCGGTGCCCATGTGTTGGCTCCCACAGTACCAATTTGCTGGCTGGAAGCTCCTGGTGTCTTTGGCAGTGTCCTGCTAGTCTCATTCTTCTGGTGGCAATTTTCTCGCTTACCTTTGGTATTCCCTCATACAGGCTCCTGTTTGTAACATGTGCACTCCTGTTGATGTTGAGTACTGCACGCAACATTCTAGTGTAGCACCCGTCTAGAGACTTCTGCAGGGTTGGCTTCAGGGTCCAGCATTCACTGCCATAGAGGAGAACAGACTCCACCGTTGCAAAGAAGAAGCTAAGTTTGATTTGGCGGGGGAGGTTAGAGTTCCATACACTGTTCATGCCGTTCAGGGCCCTCCAAGCGAGTGCCTTCCTTACTTTAAGGTCTTTCTCAGTTGAGTCGACCCATGCGCCCAGGTACTTGAAGTCCTTGACTTCCTTCAACACAGCTCCTTCTGTTGTTGTCAGAGGTGAGTGATCAGGTAGGTTATAGGTGATAACCTCAGTTTTCTTAGCATTTAGCCTGAGACCAACTTTGGCACACTCTATCTCCACCCTGTTCAGGAGTTCTTGTGCTTGTTCCATGCTGTCGGAGAGCAGGCTGATGTCGTCCGCATAGTCCAGGTCTGTCAGAACTACTGCGGGATGCCGCCTTGACCTCCTTGGTGTTAGCGTGAAGCCAAGCTCTTGTTCTCGTCCCCCTATGGCTTTCCTGAGCGCATAATCTAGAACTATGATGAAGAGGTAGGGGGCTAGGGTGTCTCCTTGCATTACACCAGCTCGGATGTCAAACACCTCACTGCTGCCATCTGGGGTCACCACTTTGGCCCTTGTTTTTGCGTACATGGTCTCGATAGCCCGGAGAATGTTGGGAGGGACATTGTAGGCCTCAAGGATCTTCACCATCTTGCTTCTGTGGATAGAATCAAAAGCCTTTTTGAAGTCAATGAAGCACAGTACAGCTGCTAGGTTGTCCTTTTTCACCTCCTCTATTAATCTCCTTAATGCCAGGATCTGTGCTACGGTTGTTCTCTCCTCTCGAAAACCATTTTGGTTCTCTCTCAGGTGAGGGTCGATGGCATGCCGTATCCTGTTCAGTATCATTCGGTTGAAGACCTTAGCAGTGATACATGTCAGGCTGATGCCTCTGTAGTTGTCTGGCTTTGAGAGGTCTCCAGCTTTAGGCACCGGGATGATGTTAGACAGAGACCATATTTCAGGTTGCTTGTTGTGCTGTAGAGCATTGTTGCAAAAGTCTAGGATGAGGTTGTCTAGGTCGCAGTTCTTCAAGACCTCTGGGGGTATGCCATCCGGCCCAGCACTTTTTCCCTCTCTCAGGGTGGATTTTGCCCTGGCGAGCTCGCTGATTGTGAAGGGTCCATCGTCGATGTTCAGGCCCTGGAGGACTGTTGGTATATTTTCCTCCTCTCCCTCTTCCACTGATGTTCCCAGGAGCCTCTGGAAGTGGTCGAACCATGTTGCCACCCTCTCCTCTGGGCTGTGTCCCTCCACCTGGCCCTCCTTGGCCCTCTTCCGCCCTGTCATCTCATTTATTACCTTCCAGGCCTCCCCGTATTGCCTTTCACCTTGCGCTGCCTGCACTCTTCGCACACTTTCCATCACTTCTTCCCCTTTGATGGTGTCGTAGGTGCTGAAGAGAGACTGTTTGGCTTCGTTCAGTGTCTCGCGACCCTCCTCTGTTGGTTCACGCTCAAAGTTGAGTCGTGCTTCCTCCATCCTGCCTCGTGCTGCTACAACCTTCGGGTGTCTGGACCGTGGTGGTGCTCTTACTCTGTTCAGCACTGGCACGCACAGTCTGGTCGCCTCCTCATTCGCTGTGATGAATCTCCCATATTCACGGCTGGGCTCCTCTCCCCTATCCAGCTGCCGAAAGCGCTTCCTGACTTCCTCCGTGTACCTGGTTTGGAGGCCCGGATTGGTCGTGAATGCCTTTCAGTCATGCCGAATCTTGGGGCTTGGCTTGGGGACCCTGAGGCTCAGTCGCACCCTCATGGAGACCACACGGTGATCAGAGCCTACAGAGCTGAACATGCTGTATGGCTCAGCGTTCAGGATGGAATTCCTCCACTTTTGCCTCACTAGGATATAGTCCAACTGATATAGCCTAGGTAGCTCCCCAGGCCTTGGGGCTCGGTCTCGGAAGGTCCATCTCTTCCCTGTTCTCTTCCGGAACATGGTGTTCGCTGCCAGGAGCTGGTGTTCCATGAGAAGGGCTGTGAGGTATGCGCCGTTGCGGTTGGTAGACTCATGGTATGGGAATGGTGCATCCTCCTGTCCAATCCTGGCGTTGAAGTCGCCAAGGATTGCCAGGAAGTTGTGCGCTGGGACACCTCGGACTGCTGTTGTGAGGTCCTCATAGAACTTCTCAACATCCTCAGGTGATGCCGTGTTAGTGGGCGAGTACACCACTAAGACTGTTGTTACTGGGTTACCTGCGAACTCAGCCATGAGGATCCTTTCGGTATGCTTGTGAACCCGTCGGAGGGCCCTGCGCGCCAGAGAACCCAGCATTAGCCCTACACCCCCTGTTGCAGCCTGGGCCCGTTTCGCCACGCAGATGCAGTGATGAACGTGCGTTTCTCCACTTGGCAGTAAACTATCTGGTCGTCAGTGTCAGTGTGGACTCTTCTGTGTTCCTGGACTCCCAGGATCTCTACCCCCTGTTCTTCAGCACAATGTGCCAATTCCACCAGTCTAGCTTCTTCTCTCACTGTGCATGCGTTGAAGGTCCCCATTACAAATGGTCTCCGACAACGCATGAGTGCATTGGGTGGGATGCTGTGGTCAGACAGAACCCTCCCTCGTTCCCGTGGGTTTGAGGTCCTGTCGTCATGATGTCCTCCGGAAGGAGGACCAGCACCACCATCCGCCGCGATGCTCCTGCGGACTCCCGCCGCTGGAAGTATAGGATTTGGGATGACTTTGTTCTTCATGGTTGGCTTTTCAATGCTAGTTTAAGGACTGTGGGGTCGCAAATTCTCACAGTCCTGGTTTTTACCTCAGAGTGACCTTCTCCTAGGTGGGTTGCCTACCATGGCTAAGAGCCCCACCCGCCCCGACTGATAGCTCAGATTTCCGGATCTGAATGGTTCACATGCTGATGTTTTAACTCACTGAATGGTTCTAATTAAATACAAGTTCTAAAGTGTCGAAGTCTTACCCTAATATTTCTCTGTTGAGTTCCATCAGCTGTGTGCTCCCTGTTCCTGTCTGAGCCATGAGTGAGAGTGTCTTTCCACTGTCTCCCTTTATATGCCATTTAGTTAGCATATTATGGGGAGTGTGCAGTGGTGAGAACAGCCAATCAGCTGAGGCAGAGGTGAGAACAATGGAGTGGCAGCTAAAACCCCCATAGAAACCAAGCTAACAAAGTGTTATAATTAAATACAACACAGAGACCAAGCCAACTAAGTGTTATAATTAAATACAAGTTATAAATGTCAAAGTCTCACCCTAATATTTCTCTGTTGAGTTCCATCAGCTGTGTGCTCCCTGTTCCTGTCTGAGCCATGAGTGAGAGTGTCTTTCCACTGTCTCCCTTTATATGCCATTTAGTTAGCATATTATGGGGAGTGTGCAGTGGTGAGAACAGCCAATCAGCTGAGGCAGAGGTGAGAACAATGGAGTGGCAGCTAAAACCCCCATAGAAACCAAGCTAACAAAGTGTTATAATTAAATACAACACAGAGACCAAGCCAACTAAGTGTTATAATTAAATACAAGTTATAAATGTCAAAGTCTCACCCTAATATTTCTCTGTTGAGTTCCATCAGCTGTGTGCTCCCTGTTCCTGTCTGAGCCATCAATGCGAGATTTCAATGCTCATGTACAGTAGGTGCCGACTGCTGTCTCTCGGAAGGCATGCTAGGCATATATGCCGTTGGCAAACTATATGACAACTCCTCTACAGCCAGTCCGGCTAGACGTATGCAGGGGTTCAAACTGCTGAAGAATAGAAAAATCCCACCCTTGCCCATGGCCAAGAGAGCTTCTCCCAGTTGGTCATTATCCTTTACCATTGAGAGGTCCTTCACTGGGATGTGACATGAAGACAGGCATTGATCGAAACATATTCCTTTTAATCTCTTTTCACTTCTGTTTTTGCTGTGCCGTTTCTCTTTTCCTCTTTCATGTTCTCTGTTAACTTAATTTTTTCCCCTTCTTACTTCTCTGCTGATGTAATCTGCACATAGCTTATCAGCCCATTCACAAGCTGAACAGTGTAGGAGCACGCACAATCTTGTACAAGACATGCTCACTGAAATCCTACACACATATGACAGAATGGTAGGCCTATTCAGGGTAGATCGAAGACTTGAAAATCCATATCCAATATCTCATTTACATACTCATTTTCCATTCTATCACAAGGACATTGAGAAGACCAGGCTGCTCGCCAATTCTAAGCAGGCAGACATCTACCTTACAAAACAGCACAAAAAAACAAGGATATGTGAGCACAGAGATGCTTCAGCGTAGCCACATAAGCTCTTTTTAAACTCCTGGCAGGTTCACACCTGCCATGATGTTTCAGTGAAGATACAACACAAAACATATGCCTCATTTCTTCTTTTCTACCATGCTAGTTTTCATTGCTTGTGGCAGTTGTCTAGATTGTCTCCTATTTTGACGCTAATGCTAATCCAAGGAGTTGCGTGAATTCAACTTGCTGTCCACTTCACAGAAGAACTAAGAATATTATCTGTATAGGCAAAAAATGGAGGAACCACGGTGTCTGTCAATGTTAGCGTGCTTAAATATTCAGCTGAGCTTCTTGCACACAGGGAGCCGCAGTTGGTATTTATGGGCGAGGCTTCCTGTCAAGGGGTATCAAGAGGAAAAGCATAAATGCAGGTGCAGTAGCATTCTAAAAGAGACTAATGTAGCCATTTTCTGTTCCGGGAAAGAGGTAGACACTCAAAGATAGGAAAGGAGAGAAAAACAACCTAAATATTGAAACTGTGGTCCAGGGGCGTCAATTGGGTATGGCAGGGGTATGCAGCTGCCATACCCTGAGTCCAGGGGGAAAAATAAAAGTTACTTTTAAATATAAATCTGTGAATGTCTCTTTGTCTATCTGTGCTGGTTATTATGTTATTAAATTACAGTAAAATAACTACAAATGCAAAATGTTACACTTCAACACTTTAACAAGGTATTATAATTATATTCTCCACACTTGTATTCTCCCCATCTTGACAAAATGGTATATTCCCAGGTTCCGCAGGTCAGCTGCACAGGTGCAATTCATTATTGTTAATTGTGGCACGTTTACTAACATGCCAAGTTTAGCTGCACTTGAACAACCATAACTCCAGGCTGCCATATCCAGCCCAAGAAACTGTAGAAACAGGGAAAAAAGTTAATGTAATTATTAAAATAAATGTATCATGCCTGTTGCTAAGGTATGGCAACATGACTGGTGCTTCGCGCGTGTGCAAGACACCAGTCATCTTGCCATACCTTAGCTTTTTCTGAACTGACGCCACAAGGAAAGGAGAAAAAAATAACCTAAATATTGAAACTGTGGGCCTTCACAGCGGGAACCTGCAGGAACGGAGTAGATGGGGTAAAACAAAGAACATGCAACAGCCATGTGTGCACTCTCACAACACTCCCTATACGCCTCTGAAGCCATTTTTAATGCGCATCAATCTGTGCAATCTCCAAAGAGTCCATCTCACCGAGCAGAGGAGATGAATAAATGAGTGCGTCTGACAGAGCAGTCATAGTGGAGATCAAAGGAGAAGGAGATAATTAACAGGAGACTAATTGGTAACCACCCCAAGTTTTCATCAGATATGAAAAAGATGGCAGCTCTGCTTGATATTAATTGGAGGAATATGTGCATGAAATATGTTCGCTTTTTGAATGTTTTTTTTTCATAGCTTAAGCCACACTCCACGCAAAAAAATGTTCGACCAATTTTGCCAAAGTAACATAATGCTCATTAAATAATGCAAATCAGCAATCGCTGTGGTAGCAGTGCGGTATCGAGATATTTGTATAATGATTTAACCATTTAAATCATCCAAAGATATTGTGCAAAGTTGATTGATGGAGAGAGAGAGAGAGAGAGAGAGAGAGAGAGAGAGAGAGAGAGAGAGTTCTCTGAGTAGATGTAGAGAGTGGGACATGAAACGTCTACTGTATGTCATATTAGTCTAAACAATCTTTAATTAATTTCAAGCTTCCTTCATATTTCTCTCTCTCTCTCTCTCTCTCTCTCTCTCTCTCTCTCTCTCTCTCTCTCTCTCTCTCTCTCTCTCTCTCTCTCTCTCTCTCTGCAAGGACATTGCAATCACAGTACGGGCCTCATCATATCGTGTTCTGCATTGATTTCTTTCATGCCAAAATATTAGCAGTAGTGCCAATAGTTTCACCTGACAAATATGAATAGACAGTCACATTTACACTCAAGATGGCAATTGTAAAAGTCAATTCAGCCATTTTCCTGCCGTTGTCAAATTTTTTAAAAAATGTACTATGTTCTACGTAGCCAAATGTGCCAGCGCAGATAGACAAAGAGACATTCATGGATTTATATTTAAAAGTAACTTTTATTTTCCCCCCTGGACCCAGGGTATGGCAGCTGCATACCCCTGCCATACCCAATTGACGCCACTGCATGCCAACATTTGGAGATGTTGACCTACATACTGTACTGTAGTGTGTGCGTGTGCATGTGTGTGTGTGTGTGTGTGTGTGAGTGAGTGAGTGAGTGAGAGAGAGAGAGAGAGAGAGAGAGAGAGAGAGAGAGAGAGAGAGAGAGAGAGAGAGAGAGAGAGAGAGAGAGAGAGAGAGAGAGAGAGAGATTTGTACATTTTGTGTTTGCACTGACTGCGTACAAACATGTGTGTATTGTTTCTATAAGAGACACCTGGTAAAACAATGTTTCTTTCCAATGAGCATTTTCCAAAGGCTATGGTATTTCTGCCAGCAGTACAATAATATGGATATGGGGTGGAATGCGACCTCAGGGTGACATGCAACCTCGCCCTAAAGGGCGAGGTCGCGCCAATTCTTGACCATCTGGCCAACCACAGCGTTTCTCTGACAATTCTAGTTGTTGTCATTCTGGGGGGAGTTTGTTCATGTTTTTGTGAGGGTATCAACCCTAGGAGACACGGGGAGAACATGCAAACTCCACACAGAAAGGCCCTATTGCTCACACCCTAGGTTGGGTTGGCGATAGGGCCTTTCTGTGTGGAGTTTGCCTAAACATGGAGATGTGGTACAGAAGGACTCATATATGGGCATAAAAAGTATGTCATGTGACATCACTTCCTGTACAGACAGTCAGACAGACAGACAGACAGCCATTGACTCCGACCTAACAATGGCTACTGTCTATGACGGTAGTTCCATATGACATATTGGACCAGACTATCTCCATATATAGTGTTATCCCCATCTCCATGTTAGGACTCATATATGGGCATAAAAGGTATGTCATGTGACATCACTTCCTGTACAGACAGTCAGCCATTGACTCCGGATTAACAATGGCTACTGTCTATGACCGTAGTCCCATATGATATATTGGACTAGACTATCTCCATATATAGTGTTATCCACATCTCCATGTTTAGACAGCCATTGACTCCGGCCTAACAATGGCTACTTTCTATGACGGTAGTCCCATATGACATGATGGACTGGACTATCTCCATATATAGTGTTATCCACATTTCGTGTACCCGCCCTGTATAGGAAGTGATGTCACAACTCGCTGACATCACACTGACATCACAGAGGATACGGAAGGAAGGTCACGAGGATACGGAAGGAAGGTCACTCAAGCGACACGGTTCTTCAGAGTATATGCGACCTTCGGTCGCAATTAAAATATGCTTTTTTGCTAAATCACTGCCGTGTTTAGAAAGCTATGTCTCTCTCTCTCTCTCTCTGTCTCTAGTGATGGGACGAGACGCAATATTATCGTTTATCGTGATAAAAAACACTCACGATAATCGTATCGTGGAGATTTAATGTATCGTGATATCGTCCTCCGTCATGCAATGGGATCAATTCACCTTTTATTTGCTGAGCTGCATATCCGGTACCGCTTAAACCCTTTAGAATTGGTAAGAGATACTTATAATATACGTACTTTTTCCCACTCTCTATCAAATGTCTTTGCCAAAATATAGCCAATCCTACAAGCTCACAACACGTTGTGAGCTTGTAGATCGGCTATTTTTTGGCAAATGTTCCACCCCATGATAATGGATTTTGATTATCGTGATAATATCGTAAATCACGGTTGCTTTTCTCACAATAATCGTGATATGAAATGTTCTTATCGTCCCATCCCTATCTGTCTCACGCATGCACACGCACTCACAGGCGCGTGCACACACACACACACACACACACACACACACACACACACACACACACACACACACACACACACACACACACACACACACACACACACACACACAATACAAGAGCAGGCCACTGATATATAGGCCTGCAGTTATTAATGAGCTGAGTTCGGCCTAACAAACACCACGCATAAATCCATTATTTTATCAGGTAACAAATGAAGTAGCTGAGCAAGAGGGAGGTAAAGCAAGTCTCAGGTGAGACTTTAAAAGTAGTATTTACAAGGGTGAAAGTGCTACACTCAGTTATGAGACACATCCTACTTCTGTTGGTGAAATTATGCAAATGAAACGTTTAAATATAATTTAGTTTTTTTTTTTCCAGTCTTAATCTCAAAGGGGAAAAAAACGCAAAATAGACACCGGTAAACCAAAAGCCACCATTGCTCTGTTTGGTGCACTATATCATTTGCACATGGAAAAAATACTATTTAGAGGAAGTTGTCAAATGTGGCTTTGAAAGAGTTCTGAGGGAGTTGTCAAGTGGAGTATATGACAATATTAACTACCGATGTTTCCTATTGAGACTGGCACATTTCACCCAGATTTTTTCACCTCACTCACTTCACTTTGTCTGCTAACCTCACTCAGCAACGAAATAAAATAATAGTATATTTGACAGGACAGTCCAAACTGTCAAATATTAAGTCAGCAAGAGGCGAACATTGTGAAAATAGCTGATCTACATGCTCGTAGATCTGCTATTTTCACAATATTCATCTGCGGAACCGAGTCACATTAAATGTAATACCTACAATTCCAAGTGCTTGTCAGGGTGGGGGTCCCCAGTTCAAATATGTTTATTTTGGGGGTCACAGCCTAAAAGGGTTTGAGAAGCCTTGGTATAGACTATAGAGCATTAACAAATTCATCCACCAGGGGCATTGACAACTCAGAGAAAAAAAAACAAATATTCGGCATCGGTGAACAACGTTGAATAGTGACTTTGATATTCGAATATTCGAATATTTGGTGAATGCCCTACACTAGAGGCTGATACCCGTTGGGGACGCATGCCCCTCCAGTTATGCAATACCCTTTGTACCCGTTATCAGAGAACTTGAAGGGCCAATCTATGACGTCATTATAGGCTACAACATCATGTTGATATGGGCATAACAGAGACATAGACACTATACAGTATATATTTCTGGTTTACAATCCCCTTAGTACCATTTTCAGAGTACTTGGATGCCAGTCTATGACATCAGAATGACATTGTATTGATAATACCTTGCATCAGCAAGCATAGACAGACAGATACAAAGACTTGTGGATTTGTAGATATTTCTGGACAATTGCCAATCCGACCAACATCCGACTCGGCACAACACTCCCTCGCAGTGGTGCATTGGTGATTCAATGTTTGGGGGGTCGCTTCTCTAGAGACGTCACTCTAGGGGTGTAACGATATGGTAACTGAATCGAAAAATCGATTTTAATTTGCAATGATCTACTATATCGTTTTGTAAAAGCATATAGGCCTATCGTACCGTTTTGGCTTTGTATCATATCAGTATCGTTTAAAATGCAGATAATCGGCATCGAATCGTTTTGCAGTGCAAATAATTGATTGTATGGAAACTAAGTATTTGTGCCTTGCATTTAGCAATTTTTAAGAAGGAAAATTAAAAAGAAGGGTTCAATTACTTTTCCATTCCATATAGCTACTCTTGGTCTATCGATAAATGTGTGTAATCTCTGCAGTGTTCATGTCAAGGTGCGGGTTTGTCCATATGTGTTGTTGAAATATAATGTCCATGTATTTGCTAGAGAATCAGTGTTTACTTATAATATACTGTATATCCATAATAATAGATTCTCCCCTTAAAAACATGCACTATTTACACGTTTCACACAGATTTAATTTCCTTACTATATCGATTTTAAATCATTGAATCCAATCGCCATGAATGAACAAATATCGTCCATGTATCGTATCGTCAATCATGTATTGTGATGCGTATCGTTGTTAAAATGTATGGTTACACCCCTACGTCACGCGCACGTCGCTCAACGCCTACTATACAGGTCTATTGATATGCATACAGGCTTGTTTCTTTGTTAAAACACCCGTGAGAGGTGTGACCCCTGCTCAGAGAAGATATGGGGCGGCGGGGGCGACGTGACCCCGGACTAATTCAACACTGCTCCCTCGGGTCCTTGCCGATACACACGGCGAGTTTGATATCTCTGATTCTGTGCATTTATAAAAAAAATCGAACCTCTGTTCGAAGTGGAGCTGTGTGTGTGTGTGTGTGTGTGTGTGTGTGTGTGTGTGTGTGTGTGTGTGTGTGTGTGTGTGTGTGTGTGTGTGTGTGTGTGTGTGTGTGTGTGTGTGTGCAACAGCGCCCCTCCCTTAACATGTGTGGTCAGAAAAGGTTACTGCAGGCTACAGACACGGAGACAGACAGACCCACACACACGGCCACGTATAGGGAGCTCCACACAGCTCCAAAAACACAATACACTATAGAAATACTGTATATTAAAATGAGGATTTGTGTATAAAACTAAATGCTAAGTGTATACATACTGTACTGTACATCAGTCCTGGTTAGTGTTGAGACGATATGAAAATGTCATATCGCGGTTGTTGTGACAAAATACATCGTGATTTACGATATTATCGCGATAATCAAAATCCATTATCTTGGGGCGGAACATACAAGCATACACGCTCACAACGCGTTGCGACGCGTTGTGAGCTTGTATATCTGCTATTTTTTGGCAAAGACATTTCAGAGTGAAAAAAAAGACTGTATCAAGTACGTATATTATAAGTACCTTTTACCAGTTATAGATGGTTTAAGTGGTACCGTATATGCCGCTCTGCAAATAAAAGGTGAATTGATCCCAGTGCATGACAGAGGACGATATCAGGATAAATTAAATCTTCACAATGCGATTATTCGGAGTGTTTTTTTATCACGATAAACGATAATATCGCCGATCGTCCCAACCCTAGTCCTGGTACAACGGCAGATTTTTGCAGACAGCGAGTAAGCAGATAAGCGATGCATCTTTTGTAGGGGTGTAACAATATAGTATAGTATTGTAGGGGTGTAACAATATAGTATAGTATTGTAGGGGTGTAACAATATAGTATAGTATTGTAGGGGTGTAACAATATAGTATAGTATTGTAGGGGTGTAACAATATAGTATAGTATTGTAGGGGTGTAACAATATAGTATAGTATTGTAGGGGTGTAACAATATAGTATAGTATTGTAGGGGTGTAACAATATAGTATAGTATTGTAGGGGTGTAACAATATAGTATAGTATTGTAGGGGTGTAACAATATAGTATAGTATTGTAGGGGTGTAACAATATAGTATAGTATTGTAGGGGTGTAACAATATAGTATAGTATTGTAGGGGTGTAACAATATAGTATAGTATTGTAGGGGTGTAACAATATAGTATAGTATTGTAGGGGTGTAACAATATAGTATAGTATTGTAGGGGTGTAACAATATAGTATAGTATTGTAGGGGTGTAACAATATAGTATAGTATTGTAGGGGTGTAACAATATAGTATAGTATTGTAGGGGTGTAACAATATAGTATAGTATTGTAGGGGTGTAACAATATAGTATAGTATTGCAAAAGCAACATATTGTACTGTTTTGGCTTTGTATCGTATCGTTTTTAAATGCAGTAATCGGTATCAAATCGTTTTGCAATGCAAATAATTGATTTTATGGATCTAAGTATTTGTGAGGGAAAATTTGTCTAATTACCTTTCCATTCCATATAGCTACTCTTGGTCTTATCAATAAATGTGTGTAATCTTTGTGTTCATGTCAAGGTGCGTTTGTCCATATGTGTTGAAATATAATGTCCATTTATTTGATAGAGAATCACAGCGTTTACTTCCATAATAATAGATTTTGTACACAGATTTCATTTCGTTTCAATCATTGAATCGTATCGTATCGCCACGAATTAACCAATATTGTCCACGTATCGTATCGTTAACCATGCATCGTGATGCGTATCGTATCGCTGTTAAGATGTACCGTTACACCCCTAATCTTTAGGTTATTGAGTTGAGAAGCCTGAGGTTAAAAACTGCCCTTAACTCTGGTGATATATGTGCAGCCATGTTCCCGCATCGCCCTGCCAGACAGTAACAAGGAGAACTGTGTGGCTGTGGTCCTTGATGATGCTGTGGTGCCTTCTGTAGGCACCGCTGGGGAAAAGATATCCTGAAAGGCCGGGAGTCTGTGTTGCCAGTGATGTTGCTGTAGCTGCTTCCATCACTCTCTGAAGGGATTTGCTGCTGCGAGCGGTAACAGCTCCCTTCCCAGACCATGATGCAGCCTGTCAGCAGCATGCAGGCTCGCCCATTGTGCACCTGTATGTAGAAGTGTGTGAGGCGGTGTTGTTCATGCCAAACTTCCTCAGTCTTCCTCTGGAAATATAGAGCCGCTGGCGAGCGCTCTTGACCAGGGGCGTCACAAGGGGGGGGTGGGGGAGTGGGACTGAGTTACTAGGGCCCAAGGTGGAGGGGGCCTTATTTTTTGTTATACTTTAGCTAATGAAAAATAGCAGATCTACAAGCGTGAAGATCTGCTATTTTTTGAGAAGTCGTGAAAATGTGTGCAGATCTTTGAATATATGTATTTTTTAAGCGAACATTAGTAACTCAAATTTTGCTTCTGGGGGTCCCTGGGACTAAATATTTTGAGATGGGGGTCCGTGGCCAAATACATACCATTTTGGGGGTCCTTCACATGAAAAAGTTAAAGCACCACTGACATAGAAACATAGGTTTTTTTTTAAAAAAACCTTAGAAGGATTTGAAATATTCAAAGCACTCGGTGCCGCGCTGTGAGCTTGTATATCTGCTATTTTTCAAAAGTTAAAGCACAAAATAATGTCCTCAGTGGTATGCATGCACACTGCAGGACCTTGAAGCTGCTCACCCTTTAAACCTCAGCATCACAAAGCTCGGTCTCAGTCGAGTCCAAGAAAGACACACCATATACCAGGGGTGGGCAACTTTGATGATGGCGAGGGCCACTATGTCCACCTTCACTCCAGAGGGCCACAATGCATATTGCTTGCGTCCTACTTTGTCACTTTCTAATATCGCATACAAAAGAAGCAAAAAATAGCAGATCTACAAGCTCAAAGCGCATCGCGCTGCAATTGCGTTTTCAGCTTGTAGATGGGCTATTTTTGCTTCTTTTGGAATTGGATTCCTGAATTATTTGTTGTTGTTTTGGAATTGGAATCCTGAAATGTAACATTTTGATTTAATTTCAAACACATTTAGGTATATACTCATGTTAACTTTATGAACCTAAGTACAAATACCTACACTGGACATAAAAGAAACATTTTAATACTACTATAATAGTCATTAAGCTATTAATATAGACATAATCAAAGCAGGTCATGTTTGGAATTGTAACAGCTGAAATCAATAATATACTGTATCAGTATTCCAGTAGCGGGCCAAATTAAGTGAAGGTGGGGGCCACATGTGCCCCCCCCCCCCCCCCCCCCGGGCCGCTAGTTGCCCATGTATGCTATATACTGTACGTTGTACGCAGCTGTAGCTCACAATAGGAAAGCAATATGAAAGGATACATAATAGAATGATACATGGTTATTAGGTTTGCCTAAATAGCATGCTTGGACCACTGCTACTCGTAAACAAATCATGCCTCTCTATCCTTTGAAATGCCTTCATTTCCTGAACGGCTGCTTAGCAGCCAACAGCCTAATAAGTCCCCAGAGAAGCTGCTATCTGCCCAATTGGAGTCGTAGGAATGTAAAAAAAGAAATAGAAAAAAAAAGAAGAAGAAATGCAAAATTAGGTGTGCGGATTATTCAGACGGAAGTGAGCGCCAGAGTGCTACTCCTTGACAGTGAGTTATTTAGCGGCGGATACACACAAACACAGCATTACACGCTTACAACCCCCACTGGGAGCGCCTGGGTCTAAAAATAAAAGACCTAACAACACACATTCAAATCTCAGAGGGACGCAGATGTCTCCAGTCTTCCTTGAGCTGCACCACCAGGTCTCGTTACGTCTTCCTCTGAAGTCGTTGTAAAGTCTTTGTCTCGCGTATTTATTCGGTGTTGTTCGTAATGCTGTATTGCATGTCTGAGCCGTGATCCCCCATGGTCCCCGAGACGCGGTATAGAGACAAGGCCTCGGGGACTCGGTGAACCTGTGCAAGAACACGCACTTGTTTTTCTCACAATAGCACATGCAATTTTCTTTGCCTGATGTGTCCGGTGGAATTGTCACAGGAGTTCAGGAAGCCATGGGAGAGGAGGAGGCAGTAGAGTAATGCAGAATATATAGGGACACAACAATCCATTACTGATTCTAGGTTTGGACCATATTTACACACCGGTACGGCATTCGCCAAATATTCGAATATCCGACTAAATCAAAGTCACTATTCGACGTTGTTCACCGAAGTCGAATATTCACTTTTTTTTTCTTCATTTTGTTATTGTTTTCTCTTTAAAAAATGTCATCTTTTCGACAACCAAACCTAACCCTAACCTCCGTGGGGTGAGTAGCGATACCTGCCGACGCTCCGTTGTCGAAATGATGTGCGTTCGAAAAAGCAAGATTTCCCCGGAAAACTGAGTGTGTGTTGTAAGAGCAAAATGGTAGGGGCCGGTGTAACGATATAGTAACTGAATCGAAAAATCTATTTTAATTTGCAATGATCTATCGTTTGCAAAAGCAAGATATCGTACCGTTTTGGCTTTGTATCGTATCGTATCGTTTTAAAATGCAGATGATCGGTATCTAATCGTTTTGCAATGCAAATAATTGATTGTATGGAAACTAAGTATTTGTGCCTTTTATTTAGCAATTTTAAGAGGGAAAATGAAAAAGAAGGGTCTAATTACCTTTCCATTCCATATAGCTACTCTTGGTCTATGGATAAATGTGTGTAATCTCTGTGTTCAGGTGGGTTTGTCTATATGTGTTGAAATATAATGTCCATGTATTTGCTAGATAATCACAGTGTTTACTTCCATAATAATAGATTTTTTACACGTTTTACACTTATTTCATTTCTTTGCTAAATTGTTACAATATCGATTTTAAATCATTGAATCGTATCGTATCGCCACGAATGAACCAATATCGTCCATGTATCCTATCGTTAACAATGTATCGTGATGCGTATCGTATCGCTGTTAAAATGCATCGTCACACCCCTACAAAATGGCTACCGTATGCTGTGCGGCGATGACTAGTAACAAACCTTTATGTATACATACACCTAGCTCCAATGGCAGCTGTTGAAAACACCATCTGAACAGGCAGTCCCATTTCGCCATGCAGTACAGAACTTTGATGAAAATAAAACGGTGATTTTGGTCCTTTGCGTCCCCATGAAATAAAAAATAAAATGTCAATGCACATAGCCATTTTATTAGAGGCATTTTGAGTGTTGTGACCATGCAGAGTGTCCCGTCTCCACCATCCGCGGAGATGTTTTCTATTCTCCCCATGACTATGTTTAATCCACGGCACCAAGGATGCATTGTGCCATAATAACTAGGAGCTGCTGTCAACAGCTCAGTGGGTAGAGGCACCGAGAGATGTATGTTCATACAGTATACCGTAGATATGCTCACAAATATTATCTATGAAAACTCTCGTCTAACTCCCTGTCTTATGGTTCAATTTCATATTCTAGTAGTGCGGGCCCTAGACTATTTTCTTTCCCTACACACCATTTCCAGATGGAGGGGAAGTGCACTGAACAACATTGTGTAAATAAGTCAGGTCAAGATTTACCAGGTAGCTGTGTCGAAACCTCTCATGTTGTAGATGAAAATGAGATTATTTGTCAAGTCAGTCACATATTATAGAGCTGAAATAAAGAAGTGTGATCCAAATCAGATTGGGAGTCCATATTGCATTGCAAACCCCCTTTATTACAGTTTTGACAATCCTCATAGAATATACTTTACAATGTTTGATATTGCCTCTCATGAAACAGCCAGCCCATACCTCACAAAGTAAGTACAGAAAATCAGTTGTCAGAAGTTAATCTTCCAATCAAATGCCAATTTCCCCTCCAGAATTAGGCTGATAACTGGCATCTTCTTTTGGATATTATTAACTGGGACCCGAGTGAAGAGCTTGCTTTCATTTGCTGAGACAACACACACATGCACGCACGCACGCACGCGCACACACACACACACACACACACACACACACACACACACACACACACACACACACACACACACACACACACACACACTAATTGTATGTTTCTTATTTATTTTCTTGTTATTGTAATTCATAATCCACAGTTGAAAAAAATAATAATAATTCCGTCGGAATTATTATTCTGGGATAGGAATAATTCAGGAATACAGATGATCCCTGAGTGCGTGCCAATTAATATTGCATGTGATCACATCTGCCTGTCTGTCAAGAAATGCCAAAAAAGTTTCAGCAGATATATCCAGAGCTGCCAGAACGACAGAATATCTTTTCAGTGTCCCAGTATTTTAAATATTGGAATACAGTATGTTGCAGGACAGGTTGTTATTGACTCACGGAATATGAAGGTGAAAACCATTCCACTTCAATCATCTAAATATAGATCTGCAATGCTGTGGAACTCTACATGATTTAAATATTCATCAGTTGACCGAACCGCGCCAATATTCACAGACAAGAAGGCAGACAATCCGCCAAGGCATTGTTGTCAACAAAATGGAAGCAAAAGCTTTATCTTCTAATGCCAGTGCCACGGTGAGGACAGGGCAAAATATGGAATTATAGCACAATAATACAGATTGGCTGGTAACAAGGTTAGACACTGATAGGATTTGGAGAGAACCTTGTGCCGCGTTTCTCCGCGAGGGTGACGGCACTATCAACCCCTGGTAAGGAATAATGGCTTCCCTTTCAAAGAGGATGTGAAATTGGATTGCTCATACAAAGTGCTTGCTGAGGATAAACCTGTGTTATCCAATTACCCACCTAAACTACGTTAAACCCATCCAGAACGGGTACACTATTATTGTGTATCATTATTTTATGCTTTAACTATTGAAAAATAGCAGATATACGAGCTCACAGCGCGGCACAGAGTGCCGCGCTGCGAGCTTGTAGATCTGCTATTTTTTTTAAATCTTGAAAATTAGAATTTTGACCCGATTCTATGAGTGTCTTTTGAATCCTTCTAACCTATGTTTCTATGTCAGCAATCTGGCTAGCAATCGTCAAAGAAAAGGTCCTTTTCACTTAACTGGAGCTCAGTTAGTCTGTTCTTGAGAGACTACTGTGTCAGTGGTTCTCAAACCTTTTCATTTGAAGGACCCCCAAAATGATATTTATTTGGCCACGGACCCCCATCTCAAAATATTTAGTTCCGGGGACTCCCCCAGAAGCAAAATTTGAGTTACAAACGTTCACTTTGAAAATACATATTCAAAGATTTGCACACATGTTCACGACTTTTTCAAAAATAGCAGATCTACAAGCTCGCAGCGCGGCACCTATATCTGCTATTCTTCACTGGTTAAAGCATTCAATCATTCTAAGCCTAAATGGGTTAAAAGGGGGGGAAAAAAGAAAAGGAAAGAAAAACTGGAAGGTGAGGAGCCTAGGCAATGTTGTTACTGAGTGAAAACACAGGGAAGCACGGGAGGATGTTTGTTTTGGATTATACGTCAATGCACTCACCTCCTCATGGGAATATTGTGTGTACTCAGTTTCCATCGTCTAAAAAAAATCTGATGATGGTAAGGAGACTATACAGGCCCTGTGGTCTTTCTCCTCACGTGTCAGAACCAATGCAGATCGCACCGTCCTCCAACAGAGGGCAATAGATTGTTACATAATGTATCCACACCACGGTCCAAAACTGTAAATGAGCATCTTAATTGTACCTTCGCTTATCTTACTTTGTCATCTTGTTCTGCCTTTGATGGCCGTCTGTGGAGACATGGGCTTCACACTGCGGGGGGGAAAGTGGGACTGAGTTATAGGGCCCAAGGTGGAGGGGCCCTAGTAACTTTAGCTATTAGTAGATTAGCTTGTACATCTGCTATTTTTGAAAAATGTGTGCAAATCTTTGAATATATGTATTTTTTAATACGAACATTTGTAACTCAAATGTGATTCTGGGGGATCCCTGGAACTAAATATTTTGAGATGGGGGTCCGTGGCCAAATACATATCATCTTGGGGGTCCATGACATGAAAAAGTTTGAGCACCACTGACATGGAAACATAGGTTTCTTGCACACATTTTAACACATTTAAAAAAAATAGCAGATCTACAAGCTCACAGCGCGGCACTCGGTGCCGCGCTGTGAGCTTGTATATCTGCTATTTTTCAATAGTTAACATTCATGGGGGGGCCCGCAGTGAATCCTTGTACCCAGGGCCCAGATTTTGGTGTGACGCCCCTGTGTGGAGATACACGTTAACTTTAGATGTTTTGCCCCAAAAGGCATCAGAGAATTTAGCTCTTTTAACAGCAGACAGAACCAGCCACTTTTAGACAATGATAGCAGAGTGCATCAAAACTAACTTAATTGGATATGACAAGATTCGGGCCAAGGAGCAGGTCATTTAAATCCTCTTTCAAAGAAGCATCATGCAGCAGCAGCAGCAGCAGCAGTAGTAGCGATAAAAAAACGCATGCTCTGGTGCTTCGGCTGGCACTAGTTGAGCCCATATTAGCCCATTTAGACCTAGCATTATTGAATGCTTTAACTATTGAAAAATAGCAGATATAGAGCTTGTAGATCTGCTATTTTTGAAAAATCTAGATTTTCTTTTGCAAGTCTTTGAATATATCTATTTAAAAACGAACATTTGTAACTCAAATATTTGCTTTCTGGGGGTCCCTGGGACAACATATTTTGAGATGAGAATCTGCGGCCAAATACCTGTAATTTTGGGGGTCCTTGACATGAAAAAGTTTGAGAACCACTGATTTAGATTTTAGAGGAAGGATTTAGAAGTCGGGTCAAAGATCGGGTCAAAGATATTCAAAGACTTGCACACATTTTCTAGATTTTTCAAAAATAGCAGATCTACAAGCTCGCAGCGCGGCACCGTATCTGCTATTTTTCTAAAGTTAAATCATAAAATAATGGTTAAAGTGGTTAAAATCTAACGCGAATCGGGCGCGTTCCCGGTATTTGAGAGTTAGCTGACCCAGTCCAGCAGCTTGTTCTTTGATGCTGTCCCACTTTCAGTGTTCCGCAGATAATCACTGGTGCCACGTGGCCAGCAAGAGAACAGGTTACCAGAGAGGTACTAAGTGCCCTGCCTATCTACAGCAAGGGACTTATAGATTCGTTTTAGATAGGGGGTGTAGTAACGATATAGTAACTGCATCGAAATATCGTTATTAATTAAAGAAAATCGAAGTATATCTAAATGAAAACAGCTAAAATGCAATCATATCGTTTGATTTTGTATCGAAACGGTATTGCAAATATTCGATTGTATCGATACTACCTACTTGTGCATTGTATTTAGCATTTTTAACACATCGGGTGCCCCTGGATTGCCCCATTTATCCCCTCTTGCTGCCCAGGCCCACCACCATTGTATTGAATCCGGCCCTGCTGCGTCAATGCATGCGTCATGACGTCACTTGGTCATATGAGCGCAGACAGGATGTTATTGTGTAACTTACTGTATGGGCCAGTGTTGATCATAGCTGTTCATTGCCGATAAAAATTTGGACATTTTGCCGCACCACGCCACAGTTTTAGCCATAAAACAAACATCAGAGATAAAGGGCGTTAAAGATGGGGAAATGCATTGGAGTATACGGAGAAAAACGGCCGCGCGATGCTCTCAGCGTCGACTCGAAGCGACTAGCGGCTAATGGGCTACATCCAGGCGCAGCCCCAACCAAACGGTGAGATTTAAAGTTAATACTGTAAATACAGTAAACACGTCAACGCGTCGTGGGCCTCCAGAGACATCAAAGAGATTGGCGTGTAGACACCTCGTGGGCACCCAAAAGAGGGCTTTAAAGGAGTAGTTCACCCCCAAAATGACTTTTTTTCTGTTGATTACTCATGCCATGGAGAGTAGAGTTCAATAATATGTTTTGTTTTTTGTCACATTCCTAAGACAATAATTTGATTCGAGTAAATTTACCCCCATTGATTCCGGATGGGGACCCGTTTCGAAACGGGTCCCCACCGGAACGAATGGGGGTAAATTTATTGTTATCACATTTTTGTCTTAGAATGCGACAAAAAACTACAAATATTATTGAACTCTACTCTCCATGGCATGAGTAATCAATAGAAAAAAAGTCATTTTGGGGGTGAACTCCTCCTTTAATTACTTTTCCATTCCATATAGCTACGCTGGTCTATCGATAAATGTGTGTAATCTCTGTGTTCATGTCAAGGTCATTGTCCATATGTGTTCAAATACAATGTCCATGTATTTGCCAAATAATCACTGTTTTTACTTATTTGTAGCCATACTAATACTTATTTCCCTTAAAAACCTGCACTATCCACACTTTTCACATAGATTTAATTTCTTGGCTAAATAGTTACTATATCGATTTTAAATCATTGAATCGGATCGTATCGTATCGCCATGAATGAACCAATATCGTCCATGTATCGTATCGTCAACCATGTATCATGATATGTATCGAATAGCTATTAAAATGTATCGTGACAGCCCTAGTTTTAGATCTAAGACAGTTATAATTATTACTATATTAACACTGAGCTACAACCGTATCTATTAACGCATTCTAATTCAAATGTGCCTTTCCGCCTGATATAATCATATGGCTAGAAATTGTGTAGATACATCCCATATTCTATAGTGTATAGCTACAGTATATCGTCATTGTCGGGTGGAAACCTTGTATGTCCAAAACCGTTTGTTTTGTATTCATCATTTTAAAAATGATTTAAACTAGTGAAAACAGCCGATCTACAAGCACACAACGCCTCGCACCGCGAGGCGGTGTGTGCTTGTAGATCTGCTGTTTTCACTACTTTTGTGCGACGGCCTTGTGTGATGAAGCAGGGCTTTACTTTGCGAAAAAACATACAAATGTGAAACTTGGAGATACTGTATGAGGTTTCTGCCCGACAGCGACAATATGCAGCTGTCAATGGCTTTTGCAGCTCATTTACCACAGTAGCTCACTAGAATTTACTAGTTAGAGTCATTCTTGGGGGAAACACAAAAGCCCCAATTCTTTGTCCAAAATGAATTAGTATGCACATAATGCGCATGAAAAAAGCTTTAATTGTGATTGCCTGGTGTCTAAGAGTGCTGCTCCACGTAACAGTCATTGCCGTTATTACCATGAATTATGCCATGTTGCTGTTTGGAAATAATGACTGACCTTACTAATGCTAACATTTTTGAAGATTAAAGAGGTGGTGCCATGATTTCCCCCCCTCTAAAACATGATTATCAGGTATTATGATTATAGGAGGAAGATTTTTTTTCCAAAAAAGTATACAGAAAGAGTTAAAATTGGGTTTTTATGTGGCCACACCCCCAGTTCATTAAGTATGCATGGATGTCATGGTGGGTGGTGACCCAGCTGAAGTTAGCCGCACCCCACAGTGTTGGGTGAATGGTAATTAGGGGAGGAGTTGATTCTGTGATGTAATAAGTATGTGTGTTTTTTAACTTTTGACCACAAGGTGGCAGCCTCCAAGAGAAAACAAACAAATACCAAGAGAATAATTGCTCATGAAAAACACACCAGGGGGTCTAATGAAGTACTTTCAAACTCAGAGACACATGAAAAACAGAAAAAGTAAGAAACTATGGCACCACCTCTTTAAATAGTAAAATATGTACATTATGTCACTCGGGGATAATAAGTTAACAATGAGAGAGACTCTTTTTAACTGAAAGAAATGTAAAACAAAAAAAAAATACCCAGCATGGGTTTGCAATCCAGGCTGATTAAAAGTGAAACTTCTTGAGCGGGAAATGAGATGAAAACCACAGAGTTCTGAAAAAGAGAGAGAGGCAATGAATTAGTTATCAACAATTACTAACAAACCCGGCCAACTTTGGTGCCCCTGGAAAGCAGGGGCGTCAACTGGGTATGGCAGGGGTATGCAGCTGCCATACCCTGGGTCCAGGGGGGGAAATACAAGTTACTTTTAAATATAAATCCATGAATGTATCTTTGTCTACTGTGCTGGTCATTATGTTTTTAAATCACAGTAAAATAACTACAAATGTAAAATTTCACAACATGGTCACTTTAACAAGGTATTATAATTATATTCTCCACAATTGTATTCTCCCCATCTTGACAACATGTTATATTCGCAGGTTCCATAGATCAGCTGCACAGGTGCAATGCATTATTGTTAATTGTGGCACGTTTACTAACATGCCAAGTTTAGCTGCACATGAACAACCGTTCCAGGCTGCCATATCCAGGAACCGTAGAAACGGGGGGGAAATAAAATGTACTTCTTAAAATAAATGTATCATGCCTCTTGCTAAGGTGTGGCAACATGACTGGTGTCTTCGCGCGCGTGCAAGACACCAGTCATGTTGCCATACCTTAGCTTTTTCTGAATTGACGCCACTGCTGGAAAGCAAGGAAGACCAGAGACGGAGTAGAAGGCGTTGGAGGTGGGGGCAGTGTGGTGGGGATGGTTAAGGGGAAGAAAGGAATTCTATCGTTCACTTTGAAATGTATTATTAGGTACAAATGGAGAGTGCAGTCCAAGGACGTGTGCTTCTAAGGCAATGATGAACAACACTGTATGATCAGTGTTTGTTTTCCTTTTCCCTTTTTTTCCTTTTTACATGACAGCATTTTGGAGCACCCCGCCGCATAACGAATGGATCTCAAGTGCAGTAATTAGTGTGTCTGACGCTGCAAGTACACATTTATTAACCCATTTAGAACGGGTACACATTATTGTGTGTCGTTATTTTATGCTTTAACTATTGAAAAATAGCAGATATACAAGCTCACAGCGCGGCACCGAGTGCCGCGCTGCGAGCTTGTAGATCTGCTATTTTTAGAAAAATCGTGAAAATTGGAATTTTGACCCGATTCTGTAAGTGTCTTTTGAATCATTCTAAGATTTTTTTGAAAAACTTCCGTTTCTATGTCAGCAATCTGGCCAGCCATCGTCAAAGAAAAGGTCCTTTTCACTTAACTGGAGCTCCGTTAGTCTGGTCTTGAGAGACTACTATGACAGTGGTTCTCAAACTTTTTCATGTGAAGGACCCCCAAAATAATATGTATTTGGCCACGGACCCCCATCTAAAAATATTTAGTTCCAGGGACCCCCCTAGAAGCAAAATTTGAGTTACAAACGTTCGCTTTGAAAATATATTCAAAGATTTGCACACATTTTCACGACTTTTTCAAAAATAGCAGATCTACAAGCTCGCAGCTTGTAGATTGGTGCCGCACTGTGAGCTTGTATATCTGCTATTTTTCCACTGGTTAAAGCATTCGATAATTCTAGGCCCTAAACGGGTTAAAAGTATGAGTGCCGGGAGGTTCCGGGAGAACAGAAGTCTGTGCCGTTCCCCGGGCCTTTTGCTCCCCGGAGGAGTGTAAAGTGTCGTTAAAAATACACAGCAGGCGCGAGAAGCAGCAAGCGCCCCGTGCCAAGCGGTGATCGAGTGGAGCCGAGGCAGCGAGCACTGCGAGGTGCTCTCTCTTTGAAGGACGCGGCAGTAATGACCTGTCCTCACTGTGTGGCCTCCAGTGGCGCGGAGGGGGCCCCGCCGCGCCGATGCGACTCCCAGATTAGTGCCTCCAAGTGCCTGCCATTGGAGGGGCATCATCGCGGAGCTCGGGGTCACCCTTGTCAAGAGTGGAGCAAGCCGCGATCACACAGTGTCGCTGACAGGTCTGGTTGGTGGTTGGTAGAGGACGTTGGAGAGGAGTCCAATTGCCCCATCAGCCCCCACTTATTCACCGCCATGCAGGCCCTGTGGTTCTCTATACCAGGCAGAGGGATGGGTGTAATGCGAAGGTGCCTGCATGACAGAGTGTGCTGTGCATTTGCAGCCAGGGAAGGATGATCGTTTCTGGCAGCGAGCGTTTTTTAGTTCACGATTTCGTGCTCCCGTTAACCCATTTAGGGCCTAGCATTATTGAATGCTTTAACCGGTGAAAAATAGCAGATCGGCACCGAGTGCGGCGCTGCGAGCTTGTAGATCTGCTATTTTTGAAAAAGTCGTGAAAATGTGTGCAAATCTTTGAATATATGTATTTATTTTCAAAGCGAACGTTTGTAACTCAAATTTTGCTTGGGGGGTCCCTGGAACTAAATATTTTTGAGATGGGGGTCCGTGGCCAAATACATATCATTTTGGGGGTCCTTCACATGAAAAAGTGTGAGAACCACTGACATAGCAGTCTCAAGAACAGACTGAGCTCCAGTTGAGTGAAAAGGACTTTTTCTTTGACGATGGCTGGCCAGATTGCTGACACAGAAAAATAGGTTTTTTCAAAAAACCTTAGAAGGATTCAAAAGACACTTATAGAATCGGGTCAAAATTCAAATTTTCACGATTTTTCAAAAATAGCAGATATACAAGCTCGCTGTGAGCTTGTATATCTGCTATTTTTCAATAGTTAAAGCATAAAATAATGATACAGAATATAGTGTACCCGTTCTGAATGGATTAATTTGATGACAGGGGAGGCCTGCACAGCTGCGGAGTATAGAGGGTGTGTGCTCGTGCATTTCATAAATAATATCACTTAGTTGAACCAGTACACGGACCGGATGCGATGCAAAAAGTAAGGGATAACGGGGAAATCCACCACACTATGGAAAGGCGATTTAAATTTAATGCCTTGCTGTCGTGTTTCTTACCGTATTGCGTTCAGCCTGGTGGAAAAAAAAAAAAAACTGGAGATGATACAGAATGCACAGAGTTGTTTTTCGGCGGCTACAGTATATTGATTTGAGGTCCTGCAAACATTAGGCTACACTCTCTAGAAGCATTTTCAAGGGTACAAGCTGCCTCTGCAGCAGGGACGTGCTGGCCATTGGGAAAAGCGAACGGCCGGGTCGGACTTCCGGTCCGGTCCAGGCCGGCCATTAGGAAAAAAATTAAAAATAAAATGTCGGCCTTCGTTCCTTTTTGGGGGCTGGGCGGCCAACAACCCTTATTCGCAAAGCAAAGCCCTGCTTCATCATACACAAGGCTGTCGCACAAAAGTAGTGAAAACAGCAGATCTACAAGCACACAACGCATCGCGGTGTGAGGCGTTGTGTGCTTGTAGATCGGCTGTTTTCACTACTTTAAATAATTTTTAAAATGGTTTTGGACATACAAGGTTTCCACCCGACAACGACGAAATATAACTCATGTACAGTAATTGGCCCACTGGCTTGTCACTTGTCATGATCTGAAACGGCAAATCTTTGAGTAGCAGCAGCGCTATAGAGAGAGATCTCTCTCTATAGCACACAATGAGGGCCTCTACAACTCTTTTTCCCGGGCTGAATCAGGGGCCCAGCACGTCCCTGCTCTGCAGCATGAATTTGCAGCATATTGACTTGTTTTTTCTATGTGTATAATATGGTAGTGCATCAGTTAAATAGACGTGTCATACTGCAAGGAACACTCTGTGGTTCAAATGTTGGATTTTACAATAAATCATTCGTTCTTCAATAAAGTACAGACCGTGCACAAACGATGCACGGTCAGTGGTCACTGTTTACACTGGTCATATTCAACTGAGCTCTTCTTCTGCCCTGAAGAGAAAGAAGTTGTGAATGCGAATCACTGCAATTGGACCTAAGTGGAGAAAAGAAAAAGAACATGTTCTGTAGGGGTGTAACGATACATTTTAACAACGCCACGACACGCATCACGATACATGGTTGACGATACGATACATGGACGCTATTGGTTCATTCATGGTGATACGATACGATTCAATTCAATGATTTAAAATCGATATAGTAACTATTTAGCAAAGAAATTAAATCTGTGTGAAACGTGTCAATAGCTTGTGTTTTTATGGGGAATATCTATTATTATCTATCTATAAATGCGAGAAGTCTCTGCGTGTGTGTCTGTCTGTCTGTCTGTCTGTGTGTGTGTCTGTAATCCGTGTATCTCGAGAACCGTTCGTCCCACCGGCTTCAGATTCGGCACGCGCGTTCCCCGCCGCGGCACGGAGTGCAGTGCCGGGTCTCGACCCGACCCGACGCGCGGTTTTCCCAAACCGGCGCGAAACGTTCGGAATATCCTTATGCGGGGTTGATTGTTGACATCAGGCTGTTCCGGAGGAAATCGGCGAAAGCTCTGACTCATTGTGACATCACTTCATAAAAGGCTCTGACATCACGTACGCCACATGAGTCAACAAAAAATCTCTGTGAGTGTGTATGTATGTATGTAATCCGCGTATCTCGAGAACCGTTCGTCCCACGGGCACGCGCGTTCTCCATATATGGGCATAAAATGAATGCCCCCATATATGGGCATAAAATGGATTGCAGACAGACAGATACAGATATCTCCATATATGGACATAAATGGACAGAGGCAAACAGATGGTCAAAGATCTCCATATATGGGCATAAAATGGACACAGACAGATAGATACAGATATCTCCATATATGGGCATAAAGTGACACAGGCAAACAGATGTTCAAAACGGTATGGACATAAATGGACAGAGGCAAACAGATGGTCAAAGATCTCCATATATGGGCATAAAATGGACACAGACAGATAGATACAGATATCTCCATATATGGGCATAAATGGACACAGGCAAACAGATGTTCAAAACGGGTCCTATGACAGCAGGTATAATGAGGTTTGCATTAAAGGGGGAACCGGCACTGTGTCTGCAACACAGTTGGAGGCACAGACAGATACTCCATATATGGGCATAAAATGGACGCAGATAGACAGATATCTCCATATATGGGCATAAAATGGACCCAGAACTATAACTGCAGTGATCTCCATATATGGACATAAAATGGACGCCGACAGACAGACAGACAGATACAGATATCTCCATATATGGGCATAAATGGACACAGGCAGACAGATGGTCAAAACGGGTCCTATGAAAACAGGTATAATGGGGTTTGCATTAAAGGGCGGGGCATTCATTCCCTATTTACATTGTTCCGAGTTGGCCAGGTCGCTGACTAGACGCTGGGCCGCCCGAAGGGCGGCCCAGCTTCTAGTCTATCTATAAATGCGAGAAGTCTCTGCGTGTGTGTCTGTCTGTCTGTCTGTCTGTCTGTCTGTCTGTGTGTGTGTCTGTAATCCGCGTATCTCGAGAACCGTTCGTCCCACCGGCTTCAGATTCGGCACGCGCGTTCCCCGCCGCGGCACGGAGTGCAGTGCCGGGCCTCGACCCGACCCGACGCGCGGTTTTCCGAAACCGGCCCGAAACGTTCGGAATATCCTTATGCGGAGCTGATTGTTGACATCAGGCTGTTCCGGAGGAAATCGGCGCAAGCGCTGACTCATTGTGACATCACTCATAAAAGGCTCTGACATCACGTACGTCACATGAGTCAACAAAAAATCTCTGAATATCTCCATATATAGCATATATGGGCATAAAATGGACGCAGAATCACAAAGATCTCCATATACGGGCATAAAGGGACACAGACAGACGGATACAGAGATCTCCATAAATGGGCATAAAATGGACGCAAATGGCATATATGGGCATAAAATGTATGCAGAATCACAAAGATCTCCATATACGGGCATAAAGGGACACAGACAGACAGATTCAGAGATCTCCATATATGGGCGTGAAATGGACGCAAATAGACAGATATCTCCATATATGGGCATATATGGGCATAAAATGGACCCAGAACTATATCTGCAGTGATCTCCATATATGGACATAAAATGGACGCTGACAGACAGACAGATAACAGATATCTCCATATATGGGCATAAATGGACACAGGCAAACAGATGGTCAAAACGGGTCCTATGACAACAGGTATAATGGGGTTTGCATTAAAGGGCGGGGCATTCATTCCCTATTTACATCGTTCCCGAGTTGGCCAGGTCGCCGACTTCGGGCGGCCCAGCTTCTAGTTGATAGAAATAAGTAAACACTGTGATTCTCTAGCAAATACATGGACATTATATTTCGACACATATGGACAAATCCGCACCTTGACTTTAACACAGAGAGATTACACACATTTATCGATAGACCAAGAGTAGCTATATGGAATGGAAAAGTAATTAAATCCCTCTTTTTCATTTTCCTTCTTAAAACGAATGCTTAGTTTCCATACAATCAATATAGGGTATATGCATATACTCCGTTTTGTTCTACTTCCGGGTGTCTTTCGACCTTCACAGGTGTTACTGATGATACTAATGAAGGCTCTGTTTGATTTATTATACAGTGGTTCTTTAATTTCAAGGACCCCCATAACTCTGTACAAATGGAAGCAAATGGACCCTTGCGGGTCCATTTGTACACTCTCAGAGTTACACACCTGTATGGGGACATTTGGAACCCACTCAAGGACACTTTGAGACCCACTGGTGTAGCAGAGTGTTTCCAGTGAGCCAACATGCACAATATCAGCACCCTGACTCTGTTTGACCAGAATGGAACAGAGCCTTCATTAGCCTACTATCATCGGTAACACCTGTGAAGGAAGTCGAAAGACACCCGGAAGTAGAACAAAATGGCATATGTGCATTTACCCTATTATTTGCAATACAAAACGATTCAATAGCGATTCTGCATTGTAAAACGATACCGATACGATACAAAGACAAAACGGTACGATATAGCTTTTGCATATCAATAGAGTAGACCATTGCAAATTAAAATCGACTTTTCGATTCAGTTACTATATTGTTACACCCCTAATGTTCTGCATTGTTATTCCGTCAGCATATATGATAACAATGACATAATAGATTGTTAAAATCGAAAGGAAATTGGGTCATCGTGGTCGAGTCTCTCCGTGATTACAAAGAGCTGAATTCCTCTCATGACATGAAACGGTAGGTGTCATCCCACTGAGCCTGTGCGTGTGAGACAGGTCATCGCAGGAAAATTCGTTTTTCCTTCGTCCCAATTAGCGCCCGCAGGATCCCGAAAGCGCTCTCTGATGTGACTTGGCCTCGTGTGAGCTCGTAGGCACTGCACAGCATGCCGAGTGAGAACAAAGCAACAGCTTCTGATGATGTTTTGTGTTAATGCCCAGAGACAATGTGCAGCTCTTGCAGAGGAATATTTCTGGGCTATGCAGATGTCTCGGCCCTCTGCAAAGCCCTTCGGTGACAATGTGAAAGCGGACTAAGCTGCCACCAGGGATGTTTTCTCAACTTTTACTTTTCTAAATCTCTTCTGTTTTTCACCCACAACAGATGCGCTAGTGTTTACGAGTGGATTGTACACTCTGACTGACCTACTGATAGGGCTGTCACGATTATGACGTTTTACATGACGATTAATTGCCACTCAAATAATTGCGATTGACGATTTAATTGTGTTTTCTGTTTTGGCTTTTAGACTTTGAAGTTGCACATGGTAGATATGACACATAACCTAAATATACATAGAAAATACTGACATATTTGACAACTTTATACTTAAAAAAGAACATCGATAGTGGAAATAGCCAATCTACAAGCTCACAACGCGTCGCGATGTGACGCGTTGTGAGCTTGTAGATCTGCTATTTCCACTATTATTTCTCTCTCTCTCTCTACATATATATGAACATTTTTCAACATGGAAACGATTATGACGATTATGAAAAATAATCGCGATTATGTCAAATAATCGCGATGTGAGCTTGTAGATCTGCTATTTCCACTATTATTTACTTAAAAAAATACATATATGAACATTTTTCAACATGGAAACGATTATGACGATTATGAAAAATAATTGCGATTTTGTCAAATGATCGCGATTTTGTCAAATTATTGCGTTTAGACGATAATGTAATAATTGTGACAGCGCTACCTGCTGATAAAGAATACTGATTAGTAGAGCACCGAAGTCTTGGCCTGAGGCTACCGGAGTCTGACATCACTGCTGCTAGATGATTCAGCATCCTGACGGTGCAAAAGTACTAATTTATCCAAAGAGTTTTAGCCTATTAGTATTACAGAGAATAATGTTTTCTCCAAACACAGACGTTATCAAGTGCAACTCGATGTTTGTTTATAACAAAGCAGCATTTGTAAATGGTCCTATAGCTCCCAAGGATATTTTGGAACGCAAAATTATGTCAGATGCAGAAACATTTCCGATACATTATCCAGTGTAAACGTCATCGTCGGGGGCAGACACTGCAAATCAATTTTAAGAGTGGTTAGAGAAGTTGTCAAACACACATTTATGTGTAATGGTTATTGTGACAAACATACCAGTGAAAGATAATTAATATCAAATATTACTTTTGGAGGGGGGACTTTGGGGTTATAATGTGTCACAGGGTGATGATATATATATATATATATATATATATATATATATATATATATATATATATATTATTGAAAAAGACTTTAAATGTATGCCTAAACTTGAGCCAGTATAGTTCAGATATGGGCGTTGAGAGACCACACGTCATTAGACAAAACCAAACCACAATTCTCATACTGATGCCTTACTGCTACAGGGAGCCCCAAGAGTGTACACAGCTGCCATTGTATATTCAATCCAAATCTTTGTCTGATTTAGTCTGACAAAAAGGAAAAACTATGTGCAATATTTACCTATGCCAGAAATGAAAGGTACAAAACAGAAATCTCTTTAATGAGACACCAAGCTTACCTTACTCTGGCATTGAGAATTCTCTCTAGCTTCGAGAAAGTAAGCAAAGTTTACTAAATAAAAGAAAGAGGTACAACATAGGTATTTCATCCATAACTTTTACTCCAATGAAAATGATATAAAAGCGCCTTATATGTTACAGTCAGTTTGGGTAACTCAGTGAGATTGGGGTAAGAGCGCTCGTTTTGTAGTTCACCACACACCCCTATAACACCACCTGGATCAATTCACTTTGATAGTCTCTTATCAGCGCACCTGTGTAGTTCTGCGTATTCACCATGAGATGGCGACAACAGCCATTCACTAGTGTAGGCGCTGACGTCACTCGACATCTCTTTTGTTGTTTATCTACTAGCCTAGCTCGGCTGTGTTTAGCCATTAGCTTACTATGCCTAACCCTAACCCTAACCCTAACCTCCGTGGGGTGAGGCGCTATCATTCCTGCCAACGCTACGTTGTCGTTGTCTTTGTTGTGGATCAAAGCTACAGCTTGTTCCGCCACGCGCCGCACGACGAACGCTCCTGTTCTCGATTTCACTGAAAACAAACAAAAAAAAAGAAACGTGACCTACAGACTCCAAATCCCTTGGGGTCATTTCAGCTCATTGAATTGTGGACAAAGGCCAGTGGAACACCAGGCTATCAAAGGAGGGGTTTTATTTTGCTTCTTAATATTAAAGAAATATAATCATTTTATACTTCACATTGAGCAATATGAACAGGTTCTCACTGCATATCGTCGTTGTCAAGTGGAAACCTTGTATCTCCAAGTTTAAAATTTGTACGTTATTTTGCGAAGTAAAGCCCTGCTTCATCATACAAGGCCGTCGCACAAAATTAGTGAAAACAGCAGATCTACAAGCACACAACGCCTCGCAGTGCGAGGCGTTGTGTGCTTGTAGATCGGCTGTTTTCACTAGTTTAAATCATTATTAAAATGATAAATGCAAAACGAACGGTTTTGAACAAGGTTTTCACCCGACAACAACGATATGGCTACAGGTCTATCGTTGCTGCTCCAAGGTCACGGGCAACCGCTATTGATATTTTTAGGAATTGCCGGGGGTCTGCATGCTACTGAGCACATTCTTATTAATATCACAATCATCTTTAGGATCAACAGGAATTACAGCCAGCGACAGCTAGAAGAGGAAGACTAATGTGTTCTTTCCACCAACAGTCAAACAGAATTACTTTTGGGTGAGCTGAAGGAATACTCACCACAGGTGGGAATACCAACAAAACTGAATGATGAACAGTGTCTGCAACATGCTCACTGCTTGTACAGTTTTTCTGTTTCCTTCTCGCAAATGAGTCCATATTCCACATTCTTTTTTTTATAACCTAGTCCAGCCATTCGAAAATGGTGTGCTGAGGCACACCGGTGTGCCATGAGACAAGTCCAAAATGCGCTTCGGGAACTTGTGACAACCACACATTATTATAGCAATACTACTATACAAAAAGTTATGATTTATTTAAATATATTATACTTTGTGAGCTATCATTCCCCTAGCAGAGGAAATTTCATTCCTATTTTGGTAGCATTTTATTTTTTTCACACTTTTTGGGGGTATTTTTTATGCCTTTATTGCAACCGTCATGTGGCAGTTACTATCAACACCTCCACCGGCTGTCAGTCAGTCCCTCCGTCACGTCACACGTCACACTTTTCCCCTACTCATATCTCCGCCACCGTTGCCCCGATCCATGCAAACTTTGCACACACACTCCTTGGCTGCCAAACCACAACCCCCACCCCTCATTTCTCACATTGCCCGCTTCTAGCGCCACCATGAGGCCGATTCTTGCAAGACACATTTTTGGGCACTGCTCCAACAGATTTTGCCCTAAAATCACGCAAACCGGTACAGTATCTCTACAGTCATGTCATCAAAATGCATCTGTCCAATCTAGCGCCACCATCTGGCCGATTTTTGAAAAACACATTTTTGGACACTGCTCCTACGCAAAGACACTGCTCCTACGCAAAGCCGTACACAGTATGTCTAGAGTCATGTCATCAACATGGATCTGTCCAATTTCCCATATTCCCTTCTGATTGCCTACCATTGCCTTCCAAAGTTTGTGTATGCGATCTGACGGTCGCTTATCTCCCAATTTAGGGAGTCTTACTGGTTGATAGTACAGTAGGTAGACAGGAAACAGGGAGAGAGAGATGGGGAGTGACACACAGCAAAGGCTGTCGGGATCGGGACTCGAACCTATACCTCTATAGCCCAGACCTCTAGTCCAAAGGTCCGGGCCATAATGATCTATTTTCACTGCAAATACAGGTGTGCCTTGAGATGTTGAAGTGCCCGTTGGTGTGCCTTGGGTACAAAACATGTAAAACACTGACCTATTAATAGGCTATTGATAAAAGTGTCCAAACATTCCTCTTGTAAGACAATCAAGACATCTTACAAACATACAGTAGGTTTGTCACGATACTGGATTTCTAACTTCGATAAGATATTTTGAAAAATGTTGATACTCGATACCACTTTCGATACCACCCAACCACAGCGATTTTAGTGCAAAAATGTTTATTTTTATTTAAAGTAAAATACAGAACTTCTTGAGGTAGATGGTAGTGCACTTTTCTTTTTTTAAATAACTAGGAATAAGCCAAAGTAGTAAGGTTACACATAAAAGTAACATTGGTGTAAACCAACGAGAGAGGTAAAAAACGAGTATCGATATTATCGATTCTATGGAAAAGTCATATTGAAAATCGATACAATATTCAAAATCGATACTTTAAGATGAATCGATATTTTTGACAACACCAACATACAGCATGCGTACACAACTTTAACAAACCAGATCCAAGCACATTCCTGACATTGTTAAATCATAAATATATGATTAAACATTGCCTGGAAGTGACAGGGCTTGCTGGTCTATTGTTCTCATGGTGGTCATAAATAAACAACCAGTAGTGGAACACAGAAACCCGCCGAGGCTGGGGGGGCAAAGCGCTTTATTTGTGTCCTGTCGAATGACAACTGATCTCAGACGACATAAACATGATTAATTTGGTGGGGTGACAGGAACATTGCAAAGCGACTTGTCAATAGCCGTTTGAAGCAATTTCATCCTTTTCTGCATGCGATGCTTCCAAATGCCAAGGAGAACATAGGTTACCAATAGGTTTGTGCTGGAGCTCTGCAATTACCTCGACAGTGATTGAACATAATGGCGTCGTGCAATACATGCCGCATGACATTTTCAGCAATGCAAATGAACAAAGGGGGTCTTCTGAGTAAGACCACAGGGACTATAGCCTTTGGTGAGGAGACATCTAGTGCAGGGGTTTTCAAAGTGGGTGACGGGGCACCCTGGGGTGCCGCGACGGCAATCCAGAGGTGCCGCGAGTTAATTTGATAATATTTGGAATTTATTTGAACACTTGAAAAGATATTTAGTATCGTTTTAAACTTGAAGTGCAAAGTTATTTTCAGTCAGTTCTAACCAAAATGGCTATTATCTCAACGTTTCCCTCGCAACATAATCGCTAAAATATTGTCACTGTCTGGCAGAAACCTCGTATCTCCAAGTTTCAAATGTGTACGTCTTTTGGTAAAGCAAAGCCCTGCTTCATCATACAAGACTGTCGCACAAAACTAGTGGAAACAGCCGATCTACAAGCACACAACGCCTCGCGATGCGAGGCGTTGTGTGCTTGTAGATCTGCTGTTTTCACTAGTTTAGTACTTTATAGATGATAAATACAAAACGAACGGTTTTGGACATACAAGGTTTCCACCCGACAACGACGATATGGTATAAATATAAGGTGCTGGGAGTGAAAATTATAATGTAGTGGTGCCTCGAATTAAAACAATATTTATGGGGTGCCCTGAGACAAAAAAGTTTGGGAACCCCTGATCTAGTGTGTTCAACTTTTCATCGCATAGAACCATGAATGCTCAGATGTTTGTTTCTCTGTTAGCGAGTGTGTGCGTGTCTAGCATCTATGCATGCATTTGTGTGCTGGTTAATATTTAGTTCTGCAATATCCAGGGGAAGGTCTGATATTACAGAGCATTACCATTTGCTTGATGATATGTGGCTGTCATTAAATACAGTAGCCTATACTCTATGTGGCAAGTAGTGGTCAAATGGATCTTAAGGACATTCCCTATGCAGTACTGTGCATATTGCTCTGCTGTGTAAATCCAATAAGATTAAAATATAGATCAAAGTAGGTCCTATGAGAGTTTATTGAGAAAATGCAGATTATTTCCGCATGTTACACTGTCACCAAAAGTCAGGTGATTACATTTAATCATGAATAGAATTCATGATCATGAATGATTGTCACTAATATATAATCAAAGCATATTGTTGCAAACATAACTCACTATGCAGGTAAAATAAAATAAAATAAAATAAAATGTTTTTTTTCCCCTTTTTTTTTCTGAATGACATTTAAACACCTAGAGCAGGGGTCTTCAACGTTTTCCAGGGACCCCCAAACTGATGGGGAGATGGAGCAGGGACCCCCTACCTCGTACAGTGGTGGGGGCGGGTCAATTGCACAATAATCATGTACAAGCTATTCAAAATAGACAGAATCGTGACTTATTTTAAACATAAAACATGTGGAAAAGGTTTAAAAAATATTTAGAGACAAATTACTTTTTCATTTATTTAAATAACAATAGAAAATATAGAAAGACTTTTTCCCCCCCTAATCAAGCAACATTTTTTCAGTACCTCCGCAGACCCCCTACGGGTTGCGGCAGTGGTTCTCAACCTGTGGGTCAGGACCCACAGGGGCTCCCCAAATTAGGGGGGGATGATTAATGTGCAACATTGTTTTCTCACTCAACTGTAAACACACCAACATAAAGTGAGGGTATCTGCATTCTGCACATTTCTAAAGTGACAATTTAAGGACTTTTTAATACCTCTAAAATGACGAATTAATCATTGGCCAAATTCTAAAATATGAGAGGCAGAATTTGTGAAAATAGCCGATCTACATGTAGATCTGCTATTTTCACAATAGAACCGTGTTATACAAAATGTAATGCCTCAACTCTTAGTGCTCGTCAGGGTGGGGGGTCCCCAGTTAAGATATGATTATTGTGGGGGTCGCGGCCTGAAAAGGTTGAGAACCGCTGCCCTAGAGGAGTCAGAGTCAGACATAGACATATCAGAGTACAGAATTGCCAGTGTAAATCCCAGACAGTTATTGCTGTCGTGCCATCAGTAGGTTCAATGGGGATATAAATGCTGCCAATAAAGGTCAGGGGTTATTTTACTGGTGTATCCATGGGAACCAGTTGGTTTTTAGAATGTAATGTCGCTCATGTACTATAAAACGGTTATAGAGACCTACATAGATAAAAGTTTGCCTGTAATTAGTTGTATAACTAACTAAAGAGCACACATCAGAGAGCATATCACCGCCGGGCCGGGTTGACTAGCCAGGGCTGTGTCATGAGTCATGGGTTGAAGCCATCTGGAGAAGGGGATTCCAATGGGGACTGCCCATAACTCCGAAATTAGTTAGGGTTAGGTTTTAGGGTTAGGTTTAGGCATAGTTTTACTGAGGTAAGGGTTAGGGTTTGGGTTATGTTTAGGTTTAGGCATAGTTTTACTGAGGTAAGGGTTAGGGTTTGGGTTATGTTTAGGTTTAGGCATAGTTTTACTGAGGTTAGGGTTATGTTTGGGTTTAGGTATAGTATAATGGGATGTAGGAACAATGAGATTTGGGACCAATCCCAATTTGGAGTAGATTTGTAAAACAAATACGGTAAATAATAATAATAAGGGTAATAATAATATGGGTAATAATCAAAGTCGTGTACACTGTAGGGAGCTACAATGGAAAAAACTATGGCTCGTGGACCAACCGGTGACTTTGTACACGACTTCGTACATTTCCCATAGATTCTATGGGACTTGACCACTTGCTCCTGCCCTTCGTGTACACGGTCTGTGCCGTCTATAGTTTCTTAATGGGGGGCAGCAGAGAGCCATATGTACACAGGCCCTAGGTGGTGTCCACGACCAGTAGTTTTACATGAACCCTCAGAGGGACACTGTGGGCTTATCAAGTGGTCCGTGGTGGTTCTCAAAGTGAGGTCGGGGGACCCTCAGAGGGACACTGTGGGCTTATTGCGACCGTCAGGGAGCAGTTTACTATGAAAACCTCCACCGGCCGTCCGTCCGTCCGTCCGTCGGTCGGTCGGTCGGTCGGTCACACGTCACACGTCACACCTTTGCCCTGCTCATATCACACTGCTAGCTTCGCTGCTGGTGATGTCACTAGCTATGATGTCACTGTGACTGTGCACCATGCCCAAATTTGGAGATCATGTGTGGCAAAATATCAACAAACGAGTGAAAGGCCTTTATCAAGTAACCATAGCAACTAAAAATCAACAAATTGTGCAAAGTGAAATATCTTTATCTGGTAACCATAGAAACCAAAATAATCAACAAATATGAGTATTTGTCCCCTTGTAGTATGTCACTAATTTGAAATATGTGGGAATGGCTGACACAGAACTCCATATTTGGACATAGAAGTGACAGACAGATGATATCTCCATATATGGGCATAAAAGGGCATGGCTGATGATATCTCCATATATGGGCAATTGGGCATAAAAGTCGCAATCAGTATGACATCACACCGTACACAAATGACCCTTATATAAGACCGGCATTATCTACCGACAGATTAGTAACAATATGTCAAAATCGTCTAGGAAGGATGGTGTGAGTCATGCTGGCAGTGATGACCTGCCTCGGACCCTGCTTGCATCTAATCTGTCGGTAGATAATGCCGGTCTTATATAAGGGTCATTTGTGTACGGTGTGATGTCATACTGATGTCAGCAGTGTGATGTCATACTGATGTCAGCAGCTATGTCTCTATATATGGAGTTATATGTTGTTCGTGTCCAAATATGGGGCTTGTGAGGTCAGACTTAGTGAGATTCGTCGGTTATCTCCATATATGGAGGGATGTGTTGGTTATCTCCATATCTGGAGATTCAACCTTCAACGATTTTGACATCTTGTTACTAATCTGTCGGTAGATAATGCCGGTCTTATATAAGGGTCATTTGTGTACGGTGTGATGTCATACTGCCAGCATGACCCACACCATCCTTCCTAGACGATTTTGACATATTGTTTGTGGAGATAAGCGACCAACGGTCGCTTATCTCCCGATTAGGGAGTCTTACTGGTCCATACCTTGGCTACAGGGGGGAAATAATTAAATGTACTTTTCATCGTGCCTGTTGCTAAGGTATGGCAACATGATTGGTGTCTTGCAAGACACCAGTCATGTTGCCATACCTTAGCCTTTCCTGAACTGACGCCGCTGTGAACATGTGTACACAGCCAGCATATTACTCAATGCCAAACTTTGCACACACACTCCTTGCCTGCCAATCCTCAACCTCCACCCCTCCAGGGACCCCCAGGGCTTATCTCCCGATTAGGACACTTTCCAGCATAGTGACATGCAGAACAAACTGTCCATATAGTATGGTTTACATAAAAGTCAGTTGTCTTTCACACACACACACACACACACACACACACACACACACACACACACACACACACACACACACACACACACACACACACACACACATATATATATATATACATATATATATATATATATATATATTTCATTTATTTATTTCATAAATATTTTTCATCACAATTGGGTTTGTGGGGAGCCATCCCTGCTTCAAGCTGTCACAGCACGGCACCAACACTTCAAACTAGTTAAAAAACCCAATACAGCAGATCTACAAGCACCTCACAGATCTACAAGCACCTCGCACATGCCAGGGACAGAGTAGGTTGGCCTGCATAAGCCTTGCTGTCAACACACTATACTACACCACTCAGGCCACCAAGCCAGGTGTGGTCAATTAGTGCCTTCTTTTGATCAGTGGCTTCTGCTTGATGAGTGGCACCAGTCTGTCTTTGTTCCCTGGTCAGTCAAGTTCACTGGGAGAGAATGTTTCAGATCAGTGCAAGTGTATTTGTTTTCCATTTGGACTTACTGTGTTTTGTTGGTACAGTATGCGTGCGACTAACTAATATTTCTGATAATTCCAATTTGTTTGTTGTTTAATTAGCCGGATTGTGAATGCCCTGCATTTTTCTTTCATCTTTAGAACCACACGTGTGGAACAAAACAGAGTGGTGATCATTTGGTGTGGGTGAAGAGAAGAAAAACATTTCATTAAAGGAGTAGTTCACCCCCAAAGTGACTTTTTTTCTATTGAACTCAAGTCTCCATGGCGTGAGTAATACATTGAAAAAATAAGTCATTTTGGGGGTGAACTACTCCTTGAATGTCAGTTTTGTGGTGTTTTGACTGGACACCCTGAGGATATTGCCAGATAGATAGACAGACAGACAGACAGACAGACAGACAGACAGACAGACAGACAGAGAATTGTAGGCCTTGCATTTATTTGACTTGGTTCCAACAGATGGCGAAAATAGCTAATCTTCAAGCTCACAATGCCTCACTGTTTGGACAAAGAGTTGAGGCGTTACATTTTGTAAAACACGGCCTTGTGAAAATAGCAGATCTACATGCTCACAACACCTCACAACGCAGGGCGGCGTGAGCATGTAGATCTGATATTTTCACAATTTCTGCCCCTAATATTTAATTTATCATTTTAAAAGTATTAAAAAGTCCTTAAATTGTCTCTTTAGAAATGTGCAGATAGCCTCTGTATACTGTTGAGTGGAAAAACAATGTTTCACATTAAGCTAAACATTTGGGACCACCCAAGATCATTTGGAGACCCCTCTAGGGGTCCCATAGTTGAACCACTGACTTATAAGGGGAGTATGGAGACCCCTCTAGGGGTCCCATAGTTGAACCACTGACTTATAAGGGGAGTATATGAGGCTGGATCCGTCTGGAACACTGCACTAGGCTCTCGCCAGGTCTGTAGCTCTCCACACTTGAACAGTTGTGTCCTTAAATTCAATTATAATAATTAACCCCTGTATATACGGGCAATAGTTTTACATGACTTTGTGTACACAGCCAATAGTTTTACATGAACATGTTCAGGCTTTAGTACTGTACTGTCTCGTGTAGCCCAACAGAGCCCATCACAGCACAACACGGCCCACCAGAGCCCAATACAGCCTACCAGAGCCCAATAGACTCCAGCAAACCTAAGTCCAGCCCAGTCCTGCCCAATAGGAGTATAGACCAGGGAAGGGGGGTAGTTAGATGACTGCACCAGACTCCACCAGGCTGCTCCATGCTCCAGCCAGCTCTGTAGATCCTGTGTACACGGCACTCCTAACTCGAAAGGTCAAGGAAAAGGGTAGTTTTAGGCGTCAAAACAGGCCCTTTGTCCTTAAAATGAATAAAAAAATCAAAAAAATATGTTTTGTTTCAGGCAGGACACACGTTTCATATTTGAAGCATGCCCGATCTGATGGAATGGGTTTCGTGTCTCTCCGACACTTTGAACCCTTTACGATTGCGAAAAAGACACCGAAACCCGGATTTTTGTCCTTAAAATCAATAAAAAAATCTAAAAAAATCTGTTTGTTTTACGCAGGAAACACTTTTCATATTTGAAGGATGCCTGATCCGATGGAATGGGTTTCGTGTCTCTCCGACACTTTGAACCCTTTATGATTGCGAAAAAGACACGAAATTTGCACGCCACCAACACGATTACACATTCTTTCGGATAAAAGACACTTATTCTGACTTACTTTTTGACGCTGAATCCAACAAACCCGGTCTCGTGTCTCTACGACACTCCTAACTCGAAGGGTCAAGGAAAAAGCCACTGTGTACACAGGCAATAGTTTTACATGACTTTGTGTACACGGCCAATAGTTTTACATGAACATGTCTAGGCTTTAGTACTGTACTGCCTCGTATAGCCCAACAGAGCCCAGCACAGAACAGCACAGCCCACCAGAGCCCAATACAGCCCCCCAGAGCCCAACAGAGTCCAGCAAACCTAAGTCCAGCCCAGTCCTGCCGAGTAGGAGTATAGACCGGGGAAAGGGGGTAGTTAGATGACTCCACCAGGCCATTACTGTCCAGATCTGGCTTGAATAGGCCAGACCAGGGTAGACAGGACTGCACCAGACTCCACCAGGCTGCTCCAGCCAGCTCTGTAGATCCTTGCACATGCGATTAACCACTGTGTACACGGGCAATAGTTTTAAGTTTTACATGAACCCTCAGAGGGACACTGTGGGCTTATCAAGTGGTCCATGGCCGGTTCTCAAAGTGAGGTCGGGGGGCCCACAGTGTCCCTCTGAGGGGACACGGCACAGACCGTGTACACGAAGGGCAGGAGCAAGTGTTCAAGTCCCATAGAATCTATGGGAAATGTACACAGGCGTGTACAAAGTCACCAGTAGTTTTACATGAACCCTCAGAGGGACACTGTGGGCTTATCAAGTGGTCCATGGTCGGTTCTCAAAGTGAGGTCGGGGACCCTCAGAGGGACACTGTGGGCTTATCAAGTGGTCCATGGTCGGTTCTCAAAGTGAGGTCGGGGGACCCTCAGAGGGACACTGTGGGCTTATCAAGTGGTCCATGGTCAGTTCTCAAAGTGAGGTCAGGGGACCCTCAGAGGGACACTGTGGGCTTATCAAGTGGTCCATGGTCGGTTCTCAAAGTGAGGTCGAGGGACCCTCAGAGGGACACTGGGCTTATCAAGTGGGAGCACAAAGTTGGTGAGGGGGGTACTAGCTATAGTAGGATGATCAGGCTTGTCGAGGCCAAAGGGTGTACTAGAGTCTTAATAGGCACCATTAGGTTGTTCTAGGCCGTTGTCTGCCCTTTAGCTGCTCACACAATTGAGACCAAACACTGTGTACAGGAGCCTTAGTTTGTGTGTACATGACCAATAGTTTTAAATGGATATTTCTAGTCCATCGCACACCGCTGCCTTGTGCACCCTTGGTTGGTTCGTCTTTGTTTGGGAAGGAGGGACTTTGAGGATGTACCTCACTTTGAGAACCGACCATGGACCACTTGATAAGCCCACAGTGTCCCTCTGAGGGTCCCCCGATCTCACTTTGAGAACCGACCATGGGCCACTTGATAAGCCCACGGTGTCCCTCTGAGGGTCCCTCGACCTCACTTTGAGAACCGACCATGGACCACTTGATAAGCCCACAGTGTCCCTCTGAGGGTCCCCCGACCTCACTTTGAGAACCGACCATGGACCACTTGATAAGCCCACAGTGTCCCTCTGAGGGTTCATGTAAAACTACTGGTGACTTTGTACACGCCTGTGTACATTTCCCATAGATTCTATGGGACTTGAACACTTGCTCCTGCCCTTCGTGTACACAATCTGTGCCGTGTCCCCTCAGAGGGACATTGTGGGCCCCCCGACCTCACTTTGAGAACCGGCCATGGACCACTTGATAAGCCCACAGTGTCCCTCTGAGGGTCCCCCGACCTCACTTTGAGAACCGACCATGGACCACTTGATAAGCCCACAGTGTCCCTCTGAGGGTTCATGTAAAACTACTGGTGACTTTGTACACGCCTGTGTACATTTCCCATAGATTCTATGGGACTTGAACACTTGCTCCTGCCCTTCGTGTACACGGTCTGTGCCGTGTCCCCTCAGAGGGACACTGTGGGCCCCCGACCTCACTTTGAGAACCGACCATGGACCACTTGATAAGCCCACAGTGTCCCTCTGAGGGTCCCCCGACCTCACTTTGAGGACCGACCATGGACCACTTGATAAGCCCACAGTGTCCCTCTGAGGGTCCCCGACCTCACTTTGAGAACCGACCATGGACCACTTGATAAGCCCACAGTGTCCCTCTGAGGGTTCATGTAAAACTACTGGTGACTTTGTACACGCCTGTGTAATTTCCCATAGATTCTATGGGACTTGAACACTTGCTCCTGCCCTTCGTGTACACGGTCTGTGCCGTGTCCCCTCAGAGGGACACTGTGGGCCCCCCGACCTCACTTTGAGAACCGGCCATGGACCACTTGATAAGCCCACAGTGTCCCTCTGAGGGTTCATGTAAAACTTAAAACTATTGCCCGTGTACACAGTGGTTAATCGCATGTGCAAGGATCTACAGAGCTGGCTGGAGCAGCCTGGTGGAGTCTGGTGCAGTCCTGTCTACCCTGGTCTGGCCTATTCAAGCCAGATCTGGACAGTAATGGCCTGGTGGAGTCATCTAACTACCCCCTTTCCCCGGTCTATACTCCTACTCGGCAGGACTGGGCTGGACTTAGGTTTGCTGGACTCTGTTGGGCTCTGGGGGGCTGTATTGGGCTCTGGTGGGCTGTGCTGTTCTGTGCTGGGCTCTGTTGGGCTATACGAGGCAGTACAGTACTAAAGCCTAGACATGTTCATGTAAAACTATTGGCTGTGTACACAAAGTCATGTAAAACTATTGCCCGTATATACAGGGGTTAATTATTATAATTGAATTTAAGGACACAACTGTTCAAGTGTGGAGAGCTACAGAGCTGGCGAGAGCCTAGTGCAGTGTTCCAGACGGATCCAGCCTCATATACTCCCCTTATAAGTCAGTGGTTCAACTATGGGACCCCTAGAGGGGTCTCCATACTCCCCTTATAAGTCAGTGGTTCAACTATGGGACCCCTAGAGGGGTCTCCAAATGATCTTGGGTGGTCCCAAATGTTTAGCTTAATGTGAAACATTGTTTTTCCACTCAACAGTATACAGAGGATATCTGCACATTTCTAAAGAGACAATTTAAGGACTTTTTAATACTTTTAAAATGATAAATTAAATATTAGGGGCAGAAATTGTGAAAATATCAGATCTACATGCTCACGCCGCCCTGCGTTGTGAGGTGTTGTGAGCATGTAGATCTGCTATTTTCACAAGGCCGTGTTTTACAAAATGTAACGCCTCAACTCTTTGTCCAAACAGTGAGGCATTGTGAGCTTGAAGATTAGCTATTTTCGCCATCTGTTGGAACCAAGTCAAATAAATGCAAGGCCTACAATTCTCTGTCTGTCTGTCTGTCTGTCTGTCTGTCTGTCTGTCTATCTATCTGGCAATATCCTCAGGGTGTCCAGTCAAAACACCACAAAACTGACATTCAAGGAGTAGTTCACCCCCAAAATGACTTATTTTTTCAATGTATTACTCACGCCATGGAGACTTGAGTTCAATAGAAAAAAAGTCACTTTGGGGGTGAACTACTCCTTTAATGAAATGTTTTTCTTCTCTTCACCCACACCAAATGATCACCACTCTGTTTTGTTACACACGTGTGGTTCTAAAGATGAAAGAAAAATGCAGGGCATTCACAATCCGGCTAATTAAACAACAAACAAATTGGAATTATCAGAAATATTAGTTAGTCGCACGCATACTGTACCAACAAAACACAGTAAGTCCAAATGGAAAACAAATACACTTGCACTGATCTGAAACATTCTCTCCCAGTGAACTTGACTGACCAGGGAACAAAGACAGACTGGTGCCACTCATCAAGCAGAAGCCACTGATCAAAAGAAGGCACTAATTGACCACACCTGGCTTGGTGTGTTGACAGCAAGGCTTATGCAGGCCAACCTACTCTGTCCCTGGCATGTGCGAGGTGCTTGTAGATCTGTGAGGTGCTTGTAGATCTGCTGTATTGGGTTTTTTAACTAGTTTGAAGTGTTGGTGCCGTGCTGTGACAGCTTGAAGCAGGGATGGCTCCCCACAAACCCAATTGTGATGAAAAATATTTATGAAATAAATAAATGAAATATATATATATATATATATATATATATATATATGTATATATATGTGTGTGTGTGTGTGTGTGTGTGTGTGTGTGTGTGTGTGTGTGTGTGTGTGTGTGTGTGTGTGTGTGTGAAAGACAACTGACTTTTATGTAAACCATACTATATGGACAGTTTGTTCTGCATGTCACTATGCTGGAAAGTGTCCTAATCGGGAGATAAGCCCTGGGGGTCCCTGGAGGGGTGGAGGTTGTGGATTGGCAGGCAAGGAGTGTGTGTGCAAAGTTTGGCATTGAGTAATATGCTGGCTGTGTACACATGTTCACAGCGGCGTCAGTTCAGGAAAGGCTAAGGTATGGCAACATGACTGGTGTCTTGCAAGACACCAATCATGTTGCCATACCTTAGCAACAGGCACGATGAAAAGTACATTTAATTATTTACCCCCTGTAGCCAAGGTATGGCAGCTGCCATAGCTTGCCATACCCAATTGACGCCCCTGCATGTTCACCTCCAGTAGGTTGGGAAAGTAGCCTGCCACCCTGTGGAAATAGGCTTGAACTGCAAGATAGGACCCTAAAACAAATAAAATGGAATAAAAAAGCATCCGTAAGACGGATGGGCGAACAAGTGGTGTCCATACGTAGATGGGGTCCCAGAGGACATGTAGAGCCCACCCCCTTATTTTTCACGCTCCCAGGGAACACACAGCGGGGTTTGGAAATTTGTCGTGTACACCAGCCCTAGGACCTCGGCTTCGTGGACCAATTTAACGATAGGAATAATAATAATAATAATCTAATAACAATAATATTAATGAAATATAACCGGTATATAAAGGGCGAGGTCAACAACAAAGACTGTCACAATTTGTCCATATATGGGCATTCACAGATATGGGCATAAAAGGACGGAATTCATTTGCAACTAATAATGATATAATAATAATTACCTACTTTCTCCCGAGGGGGAAATTCAGTATTTTCAGCCCAACCCAGCTGATTCGCTCCCCACAAGGAGCGCCTGAGCAATAGGGGTTAGAATCTTGCTCAGGGACACACATCGACATTGCTACCCTGGCCTGGAATTGAACCAGGACAACCAGGGGCTCTGGCTCCCCAGGCGGCCACATCGTGACAACCACACTGGTTATCATGAGACTGAAACAATATGTTCATATGGGAATTCCCAGATATGGGCTTAACATTGATGAATTTCTGGGATCTTGGCCATATATGGAGCTTGACATGAGGCGTGACTGATGTACATGATCTGCAGATTTTTATACTAAACGCAAACTACAGTCGCAATAATCTATCTATCTATCAATTCTCAAAGTCTGTGTGTCCATGTGTTGGTCCATAATATGCAGTGCTGAGTGGCAATTCGATAGGACCAACAGTTTCCAAGAAACGAAAACTGTATCTGTCTGACTGGGAGTCTGTGGAGGACACACTGATTCTGCAGATAAAATCTCTGTGCATTTGGGGAGAATGCTGCATGCATTCTCTTTTATGATGGCTTTGGTGAATGTCATTTTATTTGCTGTTACGCCGATCACAGCCAACAAGACAAGTATCTGTCGATACCGATGCCCAGCTAATGATCGGTCTCTCCCTATAATAAAAAAAAAGAAGATGCAAACAGTAGGCCAAGAAATACATTTCTTCATCACATCAAATTGCTGGTTATTTCAGTACGCAGCCTCCAACAAAGCCTTACAATAGGTATACTTTTCTATTATGTCAAGTGGCTAGAGGAGACTGCAAAGTGCCACACCAGGCAACCACTTCTGGAAAAAACACCCTTTCAGTCCAGGGCTGTTCAATCTGAAATGACCTACCTCTATTAATAAGAGATTGTTTGTCATTTCCATCCTTCAAGTTTAACCTAAAAAAAATGGTTACTTGGTGACAATCAAACGTGTGACCATGTATAGTCTTAATAGTCTTAGTATAGCACATGTATGTCTAGTATAGTTTTTAATCGTCCTTTTGCGAATGTAGGGTTCTTACTGTTGGAATAGTATAGTACTTGTATGTATGTGTTTTAGGTGTCTTTTCTTGATGTAAGATTGTTGTTGTTGGTATATGTTTTGTGTTGTGTTTCATGTGGGGACTACGGATTGAATTTAGCATTCTTGCTAAGTCCGGTATATTTACATTGCTTTATGTAGTGTACATTAATATACGGTACACTGTCCCGTCCAAATAAATAAATAAAGTGTTCACCTCTGCACGGAGGAGGTGTCATGCATTATGCTAATATGCAAGTAGTTCCAGGAGTAGTCGGTATGTCGTTGGCATGTCCTTATTTCTCTCTTCTGAAAGAGTTGATTTTCTTGCTTATTTTCTTGCAATCGTACATAATTTAGTTCCAACTTCAGTAGGCATGCAAACCTTAAAACAAAAGTTGTTTTTAATCCCAAGCCAGCTATGAGTTAACAAGTTAACCATTTTTTTAGTCTTGCTGTTTCAAATAAAGTTTGTAATTGAAGAAAGTATCGGCTTAAGAGAAAGAACAAAGAACACTACAGCTCATAATGATGAAATAAAATACCTCTGTACTTGTGTTGAATGAAGATGTAGCGATAAAGTGCCCTTCATAAGGATACTGTATTGCTTTGTCCCCTTTCTACTCATGATTCTGGCACTTGTACATTATAACAACATAAAAAAAAAAAAAAAAAAAAGACAGGCAGGACACATTATATTGTAACTTCTGTGTGAAATTAAAACAAGCAATTATAAACAGTTTGCTCCTAGAACTATTGAATGCTTTAACCAGTGAAAAATAGCGGATATACAAGCTCACAGCGTGGCACCGAGTGCCCCGCTGCGAGCTTGTAGATCTGCTATTTTTGAAAAAGTCGTGAAAATGTGTGCAAATCTTTGAATATATGTATTTTCAAAGCAAACGTTTGTAACTCAAATTTTGCTTCTGGGGGGTCCCTGGAACCAAATATTTTGAGATGGGGGTCTGCGGCCAAATACATATAATTTTGGGGGTCCTTCACATGAAAAGGTTTGAGCACCACTGACATTAGTCTCTCAAGAACAGACTTACTGAGCTCCATTTAAGTGAAAAGGACCTTTTCTTTGACGATGGCTAGCCAGGTTTCTGACATAGAAACACAGGTTTTTCAAAAAACCTTAGAAGGATTCAAAAGACACTTATAGAATCGAGTACAAATTCTAATTTTCACGATTTTTCAAAAATAGCAGATCTACAAGCTCGCAGCGCGGCATTTTCAATAGTTAAAGCATAAAATAATAATACACAATAATATGTAGCCGTTCTGAATGGGTTAAGACTTGATTGGTGGCACAATGAAACACATTCACTACTTTGTCAGACCTGAGATTTAAATGTGTACGTCTGCAACTGGACTTTGCATGACCGTTGAAAATATCATACCAGTCAAACTGTGTACAACTGCAGTAGAAGTGGATTTCATCAACATGTCCCACCGTAAATCCTCGGCTCAGCAGAGGCTACAGTTTATCACAAGCACAAATCTGTTCCCATTTCTTACTTGATCCATTCACTGATACGCAAAGGAATTCAATCAGGCCAAGCTTACCAACATAAAAAGGATTTCTCGTGGCTGCGGCGGGTCCGTGGCACTGAACCAACTTCAGTAGCTCAAGGAACCTTTAAGGATGGTCTTTTGTTGCACAACATTAAAGGTGACCCCATGCCTTTTATTCCTGTGATAGCTGCGAGGGCTAATACTCATCACTGGACTGAGTTGAAAGATTGCCACGAGACATCGCACTTCACCGAGAACAGAATGGGCAGTACCCTTTACTCTTCCCGGTTTCCTTTCTGAAGCTATATGGCAACAATGTTTCCATTGCGATTTCAATCTGCAGCGTCATGATGCAATCAAACTGTATTATTGTTGGCAATGGAGGAAGGTTTTATATACACCCACATATCCATGGATGCAGCTGTTTGTATCTCTTGTAGGGAAAAAGATAAAGGCCTCCAACTGTGCCAACTGCACAGTCCACGTCTCTTCGGTGAATTGCTGAGGATAATCTTTTGCCAAGCAAAATGTTCAGGGCCACTTTTCACCGAAGCATATACAGTACAGCTTTACTGACCACACACTATCCATACCGTCTAAGATAAGACAAAGGAAGGCTATAGTGTGGTTGGCTCCATTCCATCTCCATTACAGTGTAGTGCAAAGCAGTTGCTGCAGAGGAGCCCTCTTAATAACTGTCAATACATGTATGTCCAATTCAAAGTTGACGCTATACAGTTTGAGGTTGGCATATTTTCATAGTATAACATGATCTAAGTTCAAATCCATTGCTTAGCTGGATTACAATACATCATTTCAAGATTTGTCAGTAATTGTAAATGTAAATGTCAACAAAGATCCTGTGGTGTCTCTTTTTTTAATCACTTTATTCATCAAAGTCAATCAAAGGATGTGATGGTATTAATCCGTTTGCTATTAACCAGCAATTCAAATAGTGCTGCATGTGAGAAAAAAATGGCTTCTCTGCTATCTGTGCTGCGGTAACAAAATATGCACTGCTTTCCATCATGAACTCTATATCTCTCCTCTTCTGCTGACTGTCACTTCATAACTCCGCCAGAGAGGAATTCAAAGATTTTGCAGATAATCTGACCTGAAACCCCCTAAATCCTGTGAAATGAAACCGCAAGGCAGCTTACTGGGCATACTGATTGTAATGGTAATAGTCTCGTTTTATTGCTAGAATTGTGTGCGATCGGAATGTATTTGCCAGTAGATATCAATGGAAGTATGATACAGGATGTATCTTTAATAACGCTGGATGGAAAGGAATGAGGACAAAAATAAATTAACATCACTTAAACTATGGAGATTATATAACTAATGTGCCTTGACGTTGAATCTGTGAAAAAGAAACATTTCCCCATTTTTGTCCAATATATTTTTGTCCAATATATCGTCGTTGGTGGAAACCTCGTATCTCCAAGTTTAAAATGTGTACGTTCTTTCGAAAAGATAGCCCTGCTTCATCATACAAGGTCATCGCACAAAAGTAGTGAAAACAGCAGATCTACAAGCACACAACGCCTCGCGCCGCGAGGCGTTGTGTGCTTGTAGATCAGCTGTTTTCACTAGTATAAATAATTTTTTAAATGATAAATGCAAAACCAACGGTTTTGGACATACAAGGTTTTCACCCGACCACGACGATATGTATAATATTAGTAAGAATGAAAGCTACACGCACAACCATCTTTGTGACATTACCTTAAGTTGCACTTACGCTCATCACGCAGCATCAATACAGATCCATGTTTAACAGGCATTTGGAGCAGCGGATAAGGCTTTTTTAATGGCACTGTAAAGCAATTTCTGACTTCAACTCCTGGTGGAAAGGATGATGCAAAGCTCCAAATCGAATCAGTGCCATAACAATGGAAAACGGGTTTACATAAATATTGATTCTTCATGTGAAGTGAAATTATAAAAGTACAATTTAACCATGCGCGGACAACCACATGAACAGTGGTGCAGATGGTGTACGCACGCACGCACGCACGCACGCACGCACGCACGCACGCACGCACACACACACACACACACACACACACACACACACACACACACACACACACACACACACACACACACACACACACACACACACACACACACACACACAGTACATACTGTATTAAGGCTGCATAATATATCAATAAACTAGAAAGATGAAAATGGAAATGGCAAGTGTTGCCCAGATGCGAGTGGAGTGATAATGGTACAGTAAGACAGAATTAGACATAATTCTGTCTTAACTGTACCATTTGATTTTTTCCCATTCAAGTCAAAAGGGAAAATTAATTTACCAATACTGTACATTTATATACAGTATGGAGATCTGTGTCAGTCCCTATTATGCCCATATGGAGATCCCTGATGTCATCAATATTAAGCACATATCTTGGAATGTCCATATATGGACATAATGTGCCAGTCTCATGTGGTCTATGATGTCAGACATCTATGTTGTCAGTCATCTCCATATTTGGGAAAAGTTACATGTTTAATTGCGACCGTCAGGGAGCAGTTTACTATGAAAACCTCCACCGGCCGTCCGTCCGTCCGTCCGTCCGTCCGTCACACGTCACACGTGACCATCAACAAACGTCACACCTTTGTTGATGTTTAAATCGAAGAGTCTTGGTCAAATACTTCTGTTGGTTTCTGCACTGATCATTTATACAATTCAGCTGTGTTTGCTTGTGTCATCATGATGAGGTCATAAATCAGCCATGCCCAAATATAGATTTTACGGGTTTACATGCTTACTCAGTTATTCGTTATGTGAAAGTCCTATGACGTCTATGATATCTGACATCATCATACATACATTCCCTTTTATGCCCATAAATGGAGATCCCCTCTGTAGAACCAGCCACTGACATCACTGTAATGTCAGGGGAACCAAATCCCTTTTATGCCCATATATGGAGATCCCTGTGATGCCAGGGGAACCAAATCCCTTTTATGCTCATATATGGAGATATGGAGATCCCCGTGTTGCCAGGGTAACCAAATCCATTTTATGCCCATATATGGAGATCCCTGTGATGCCAGGGGAACCAAATCCCTTTTACGCCCATATATGGAGATCCCTTATGTCATCAATATTAAGCCCATATCTGTGAATATCTTTGGGTACCAGATGTCTCCATATATGGTTAAATGGTCCGATATACATCACTGGCCAGAAGACCAAGAAATGGTGCAACCTCGCCCTTTGCTTTTCTCCCTTAGGCATCTTACTGGTAGGTAGTTTAATGAGGAATGCAGTATGGTGGTAGGTAGGTAGTTATGGCCTTTGATGTAAGATTTTCACTTTCTAGGATAACTATATTTGCTATTCCCAGATGATGCCCTTTTAGGGTACCCCTCATGCCCATATATGGAGATCCCCAGGCTTTACTAATTAACATAAGTTTTATGCCCATATATGGAGATCATTGTCCCAATGTCATCAGATATATGGGCATAAATGGACACAGGCAAACTAGATGGGCTGTATGGATATCCAGATGTGTGATGTAAGTGTTTTATTCCAAATGTGGCACCCCACAGACATATTTCCAGAAACAAAATCCCTTTCATGCCCATATATGGAGATTTCTGATGTCATCAATCCCAGGCCCTGTAAAAAACATGGTTGCTATGGTAAACAGTTGGTTGCTAGGGTAAACAGTTGGTTGCTAGGGTAAGAAAACATGGTTGCTATGGTAAACAATTGGTTGCTAGGGTAAACAGTTGGTTGCTAGGGTAAAAAAAACATGGTTGCTGTGGTAAAAAGTTGGTTGCTAAGGTAAAAAACATGGTTGCTATGGTAAACAGTTGGTTAGTAGGGTAAACCTTCAATGATTTTGACATCTTGTTACTAATCCGTCGGTAGATAATGCCGGTCTTATATAAGGGTCATTTGTGTACGGTGTGATGTCATACTGATGTCAGCAGTGTGACAGGAGATAAGCGACCAACGGTCGCTTATCTCCCGATTAGGGAGTCTTACTGGTTTAAAGCTATACTGTGTGATTCTTTTCAATTAAACAAATCTTACATTTGATCTAACTATTAAATCGCTAAAGTTCTACAAGTCCCACTCTGTGAATTTCAGCCTCGAAAGCCTTCTCTTTATATGTTTTCTATGAGCCGTGAGGGGGGGTTGAATTTCGCGGCAAAATTAAGTCATCTACATCCTTCCGTATCCACAACTTTCCAACATCCCATCGTGCATTGCGCAGAAGGAGTGCGGCAGCTTCCGGCACCGCAGCCGAGTGTGATCTACAAGCTCACAGCGGTTGCATCTGCGACGCGACATGAGCTTGTATGTCTGCTGTTAACCGGAAGTGTCCCGCAGATAATGCTACCGTAAATTCTCGCGGAAACAGGTGGATATGTTGTCTCCCGGATCATACACTACCGGCCAATCACAGCACAAATCATACACTACCGGCCAATCACAGCACAAATCATACACTACCGGCCAATCACAACGCGTCTTGACGTCTTCTCAGGAAGTAGCTTGCCTCAACAGCAGTGTTTACTCTGGTGTAGGAGTCGTAGCCTGTAGCTCCCGAATGCCTGGTCGTAGAGGGACGCGGATACGTCTCTGCGAGGCGCAGGCGGACCCGGTGGTCCGCGGTGGCTCCGAGTGAAAAACGGACAGAAAAAGCAGATGCGACCGCGCTTTTCTGTAAAATACCTGCAATACCGCTACTGACCAGTTGTTGAGCAACTTACAGTATAACTTTAAGTCAATGGATAAAATGAATCAACAATACATTTATATAAAATTAAACTAGGCCTATATAACGTATCCCTTTGTGTTTTAATGAACATGAATGTGATCTGGAGTTAGATTACGAGATAAACCCACTTTTGTGAATCTCATAACATTGGCCTGTATGGAAAACCGGATTTCCTGATTGAGCTATCTCCCGTGGCATTGTGGGAATTTGGGTTTTTCCCTTCAGCCCGCGGCTACCCCAGACAGCAAGCTACGGTTTAATATAAAACCCTATCACAACGTGTCAAACATGCCGACGGCAAACGGGGACATCAAAGAGTCACTCGCCAAACACGCCATCCAGTGAGTAGCATAACAATCCAACAGACGTCCATTCAACAGTTTTTCAAGTGTGACTTCTTTACGAGAAAACGTCCAAGCAACAGAAATAAATAACAGAGACCATGGCACGGTATTTGAGCATGATGCTTCTGAATACAAGGATTAGGCTTTGTGAGTCTATTGAGTATGAAACAAATTGGACTGAAGAAGATATCAGATTACATCAAAGAATACTTTCTTGTTCTTTTTTGGCCACAGCACAGGCTGCATCTTGCCATGGGTAAGTGTTCAAATGACTGGGGGAACAAATTGATGCGTGTGTTGTAGATTTATTGTCAACTTGACAGGCCAAGTTATTAATTGATAACGTAATAGAAGACAATATGCCAATTTTTCCACATCATTTATTCATGAACTTGATTCAGTGAGAGGAGGACAGAGCAGGACAGAGGGAGAGCAGGTTCCTTTTTGCTGAGAGGTTGAATCCTCTGGGACTTGTTTTAAGCAGCACGCACACACACACACACACACACACACACACACACACACACACACACACACACACACACACACACACACACACACACACACACACACACACACACACACACATAGCCTTCCTTTGTCTTATCTTAAAGATGGGGTGCTGTGTGGCTAATACGACAAATATGCCTTAATACATTATAATTGTCGTCTATAACTACAATGTAAAATTAAAAACACCTTAGATATTTTATTTCTTCTAGAAATGCCATGTGTAATTTTTATGGCATGCATGTGCAAAAAAAAAACACAAACACATTTGAAAATATTGATTTGATGCTCATATTAACCATAGGAAGCATTACGTTTGTTTTTATTTGCACATGCATGCCATAAATTCCATAGGGATAGATCACAAATTACATTAATGACATCATCAACATTTCTACTATTGAGTGAAAGATTAGCTATTCTATAATACATAAAATAATTAAGGTGTTTGTGTGTGTGTGTGTGTGTGTGTGTGTGTGTGTGTGTATACTGAATCAATGAATGGATGAAAAGAACCCTTCAGAGCTTGATGTCTTGGAACTCAGATTTTCAGTTCACCTTTCGGTGCCATAAAACCTTTATCTTTCTCGTACCCATCTCGCCTAACTACTATTAATGTTAATGTAACAACTCGCATGGGCATTGGGTATGCGGTGAAGGTTTGCTTTTTTCTTTCTTGTCTTATAAAATACTACAATAGGCTACTTCAGTACTTCCAGGCAGAAGAGTGTAGCCCACAGTAAGGTAAAACATAAATAAAACAAAGCAGCACTATTTTATGTCTGGCTTGGGGGTGGCGACTGGACTTTTTGACTTTTGTCTTTTATTTAGGCCTAGAATCATTGAATGCTTTACCCAGTGACAAATAGCAGATATACAAGCTCACAAGCTGTAGATCTGCTATTTTTGGAAAAGGTTGTGAAAATGTGTGCAAATCTTTGACTATAATATAGTCAAAGATTTGCACACATAATATTATTATTATGTATTTTCAAAGTGAAAGTTTGTAACTCAAATGTTGCTTCTGGGGGGTACCCGTTCTGAATGGATTAAAGATGCACTATGTAACTTTCCTCTTCTACCCCGGATTTGAACCAGGTTTCCTGCACAAGTGCTCCCATTTTACCATTGAGCTAATAGAGCCTGCCTGCTTGCTCAGTGGGTTAAACTGAATCTTGTCAGATCCTGTGTCAAGGCACGATCTAAATATCTCAATGGAAAAGGAGGGAGACCAAATACAACCACCCCAATTGCATAAATTATATTGCATTAACATAGCCTATACTTTACCATACAGATTGGGGGAAAAAATACATTTCATTTAAATTAAATGTCCTGTCCTTTAAATTGTATTTAAAGGAGAATTATGGACTATAGGCATTTTCTTAACTTGTTCATTTTAGGAGACCCCAACACACTGTCTGACATTGCCCCCTGTCTGGCCGAATGGATTCAGACTGCTCTCATGTTAGGCAGGAGGCTCCTGGTCAAAGAATGGAAAAATCCAACAGTGCCTGCTCTATCTCAGTGGTGTGCATCCTTAGGTCAAGTTGCTGCCTATGAGAGGTTGTCCTACAGGTTGCTTAATAATACGGACAAATACGATTTGAAGTGGGGACACTACCTGTTGCAGGACTTGGGACTGGGAGGCGTTCCTGGCTCGTGAGCGAGTCTGTACTCACTGGTAAATGATTGTAATGTTACTCTTATAGGGGGTTTGACTGTGGCCGACCGATGTACCTGTGCACACTGGAAAACTGTTGTATTCTTGTTTTATTTTTATTTGTGTTTGATTGTTGTATTGTTATTGTGTTTGTTGTGTATTTCTCTGTCTTTGTTTGTTTGTTTAAAAAATGGGAAAATTAATAAAGTACCAATCATAAAAAACACATGTCAATATTTGTATTTTTAATCCCGAGTCCACTGCAACTCCGACCGCAAGTGCTAAATCACTTATTCTGATTGCTCGACTTCTGTCTTTCATAATGTCAGAGACATCTCCACAGAGTTTTGTCCCTAATGGGTTGTTGAAAAAAGGCCAACGGCCACTGAACCCCACCTCCCTTTTTTGTGTTTTTTAGTTTTTGCTTCTACCACGGTTAATCGATTGAAGAACATCAGATTACGGTAAGAAATGCACTAGTCTGGACTTCTCTTTTAATGACTCCTATTTGTGAAGTAGGCTACACTACACTACAGTAGCAGTGGTTCCCAAATGTTTCAGACACTTTTTAGACCGGGACCCAAACTATCAGATCTATATGCGCACAACGCATCGCTTTCCAATAATTGTATGGTTCCTGACACAAAATGTTTTCGGATGGGGGTCCGTGGTCAAATAATGTATGTATTTGCAGGCGCTACGAAAAAGTTTGAGAACCACTGCTTTAAATAACTGTTTGGTATCCCTGCCTTCCAACATCCTCACCATTTCTAATTGGCTGCCAATAAGAAAGACCAAGCAGTGATGAGGTGCTCTATAAGCAGCAAGGTTGAGCAACTCAACATCGTCTGGAACAAAATAATTAACACCAACATGTTGGCTCTCTGAGGCAGAATTCACCCTCCAGTGTTTCAGATGAAAGAAAAGACCAAGGATAAGGACATACCCATTATTTGTTCCTTTTTAGTCTTTACAAAACAAGTTTTCTTCAAGAAATCGAGTTCTTTTGAATTTCTTTTTTAGTTATTATTATTTCTTTATTTTTATTTTTTTGAATCAATGATCTATTCTCTGCTGTGAGGAGGCCATTAACTCTTATACTGCTTTGGACGTTCCTGTTCGCCCCAATTCTCAAGAGACCTCCGCGCCAATACGGCGCTCGTTCGCGTTCGTTCGTTTACCTTGTTGATGTCCTTAAGCTGATGAGGGGTCGCGCCGCCGTGTACTGTAAACACATTTTCCGCGGTGATGGTGTAAAAAATCCATTATGCGTTAACATCAACGGAGACCAATTCACTTCCTTGTTGATTTCTCTGGCTGTGAGGCTCTGTGGCCAGTGACTGGTCTGAATGCACGGCAACACATAACAGGCAAATTCACATTCATTCTCGCATGACGCCGCCCTCTGCTGCCTGGCAGACCAAAGTGCACTATTGCACAATCAAAAAAAATAATTGCGACCGTCAGGGAGCAGTTTACTATGAAAACCTCCACCGGCCGTCCGTCCGTCCGTCCGTCCGTCCGTCCGTCCGTCCGTCCGTCACACCTTTGTGACCATCAACAAACGTCACACCTTTGTTGATGTTTAAATCGAAGAGTCTTGGTCAAATACTTCTGTTGGTTTCTGCACTGATCATCTATCTATAAATGCGACAAATCTCTGTCTGTCTGTCTGTTTGTTTGTTTGTAATCCGCGTATCTCGAGAACCGTTCGTCCCACCGGCTTCAGATTCGGCACGCGCGTTCCCCGCCGCCGCGCGGAGTGCAGTGCCGGGCCTCGACCCGACCCGACTCGCGGTTTTCCGAAACCGGCGCGAAACGTTCGGAATCTCCTTATGCGGAGCTGATTGTTGACATCAGGCTGTTCCGGAGGAAGCGCTGACTCATTGTGACATCACTTCATAAAAGGCTCTGACATCACGTACGCCACATGAGTCAACAAAAAATCTCTGTGAATGTGTATGTATGTATGTAATCCGAGTATCTCTAAACCATTCTTCCCACGTTCTCCATATATGGGCATAAAATGAATCCCCGAATGCGGAGCTGATGTCTGACATCAGAGTTTTCCGCAACCGGTACTGTGTGTGCAGAGATCTCCATATATGGGCATAAGGGGACAATGGCAAACAGATGGTCAAAACGGGTCCTATGACAACAGGTATATTGGGGTTTGCATTAAAGGGTGGGGACAAAGGCTAACAGAAGGCAAACAGATGGTCCAAACGGGTCCTATGACAACAGGTATATTGGGGTTTGCATTAAAGGGTGGGGACAAAGGCTAACAGATGGTCAAAACGGGTCCTATGACAACAGGTATATTGGGGTTTGCATTAAAGGGTGGGGCAGGCATAAAATGGACGCAAATAGACAGATATCTCCATATATGGGCATATGGGCATAAAATGGACCCAGAACTGTATCTGCAGTGATCTCCATATATGGACATAAAATGGACGCCGACAGACAGACAGATACAGATATCTCCATATATGGGGAACTGATGTCTGACATCAGAGTTTTCCGCAACCAGTACTGTGTGTGCAGAGATCTCCATATATGGGCATAAGGGGTATGGGCATAAAATGAATCCCCGAATGCGGAGCTGATGTCTGACATCAGAGTTTTCCGCAACCGGTACTGTGTGTGCAGAGATCTCCATATATGGGCATAAGGGGACAATGGCAAACAGATGGTCAAAACGGGTCCTATGACAACAGGTATATTGGGGTTTGCATTAAAGGGTGGGGACAAAGGCTAACAGAAGGCAAACAGATGGTCCAAACGGGTCCTATGACAACAGGTATATTGGGGTTTGCATTAAAGGGTGGGGACAAAGGCTAACAGATGGTCAAAACGGGTCCTATGACAACAGGTATATTGGGGTTTGCATTAAAGGGTGGGGCAGGCATAAAATGGACGCAAATAGACAGATATCTCCATATATGGGCATATGGGCATAAAATGGACCCAGAACTATATATGCAGTGATCTCCATATATGGACATAAAATGGACGCCGGCAGACAGACAGATACAGATATCTCCATATATGGGCATAAATGGACACAGGAAAACAGATGGTCAAAACGGGTCCTATGACAACAGGTATAATGGGGTTTGCATTAAAGGGCGGGGCATTCATTCTCTATTTACATCGTTCCCGAGTTGGCCAGGTCGCCGACTAGACGCTAGTTTATACAATTCAGCTGTGTTTGCTCGTGTCATCATGATGAGGTCATAAATCAGCCATGCCCAAATATAGATTTTACGGGTTTACATGCTTACTCAGTTATTCGTTATGTGAAAGTCCTATGACGTCTATGATATCTGACATCATCATACATACATTCCCTTTTATGCCCATAAATGGAGATCCCCTCTGTAGAACCAGCCACTGACATCACTGTAATGTCAGGGGAACCAAATCCCTTTTATGCCCATATATGGAGATCCCTGTGATGCCAGGGGAACCAAATCCCTTTTATGCCCATATATGGAGATATGGAGATCCCCGTGTTGCCAGGGTAACAAATCCATTTTATGCCCATATATGGAGATCCCTGTGATGCCAGGGGAACCAAATCCCTTTTACGCCCATATATGGAGATCCCTTATGTCATCAATATTAAGCCCATATCTGTGAATATCTTTGGGTACCAGATGTCTCCATATATGGTTAAATGGTCCGATATACATCACTGGCCAGAAGACCAAGAAATGGTGCAACCTCGCCCTTTGCTTTTCTCCCTATAGGCATCTTACTGGTAGGTAGTTTAATGAGGAATGCAGTATGGTGGTAGGTAGGTAGTTATGGCCTTTGATGTAAGATTTTCACTTTCTAGGATAACTATATTTGCTATTCCCAGATGATGCCCTTTTAGGGTACCCCTCATGCCCATATATGGAGATCCCCAGGCTTTACTAATTAACATAAGTTTTATGCCCATATATGGAGATCAGTGTCCCAATGTCATCAGATATATGGGCATAAATGGACACAGGCAAACTAGATGGGCTGTATGGATATCCAGATGTGTGATGTAAGTGTTTTATTCCAAATGTGGCACCCCACAGACATATTTCCAGAAACAAAATCCCTTTCATGCCCATATATGGAGATTTCTGATGTCATCAATCCCAGGCCCTGTAAAAAACATGGTTGCTATGGTATGAGCAACTTATGTCTCCATATATGGAGATTCAACTTCAATGAGTAACCATGGCAAACTGTCAACTGCCCGTATGTCTTGATAATTGGTAAAACAAACTTTTGGCCTATTTGTGGAGATAAGCGACCAACGGTCGCTTATCTCCCGATTAGGGAGTCTTACTGGTAATAATAAAATAAATAAATGTCTATCTATCTACTATAACGTCGCAAAGGTAAGCCGCTTTTTGATGGCACCAGACCCAATAAATAAATAAATAATCTGGCAGTAGGAGTTAAGAAATTGGCCACACCCACCAGTTCATTGGTATGTGTGGTTGTCTTGGTGGGTGGTGACCCAGCTGAAGTTAGCCACACCCACATGTGTTGGGTGAATGGTAATTAGGGGAGGGGTTGATTCTATGATGTAATAAGTATGGGTGTTTTTGGAACGGCACGTCTGACCCAGCAGGTGGCATCCTCCAGCTAAAAACCCAAATAAAAAGAGAATTCATAATTGCTCATAACAACCACACCAGGGGGTCTAATGAAGTACTGTCAACCTCCTAGACACATGAAAACCAGAACAAGTACAAAACTATGGCACCACCTCTTTAAGAGAATGACCTGCACCATAGTCTACTCTACTGTGGCATGTTTGCCAGCTCAGTACTGGCTTGGTGGACTATTCTTTTGGCCAAAGGCTAATCAACTCCAATATTTATACATGGAAATGAAAATATGTAAATATGCCTGCTCAGAAGAAGCTGCATTCCCGTTCTTATTATATAATGCAATCCTATCACTGATTGTGCTACGTATCAGAAAAATGCATTCCTTTGCTTTACCAAAATAGCCCATTATTTTTTACTTATCTTGGATACCCTGCCAAAGAAGCATAATTTGATTGCATTAGTGTCCGGCCATTGGAAACCACTCTCCTTAACTTTTATTTCTCAGCATGCAACTGCATGCTGTGCATGTTTCTATAAAAGATGGCATGACTTAATAGAGCACCCCGCCCCCCTTATTCATCCCCAGTATATCGTCACTGTCGGGCAGAAACCTCGTTTTCCAAGTTTTGAATTTGTACATTTTTTCGCAAAGCAAAGCCCTGCTTCATCATACAAGGCCGTCGCACAAAAGTAGTGAAAACAGCTGATCTACAAGCACACAACGCCTCCCACTTGTGTGCTTGTAGATCGGCGGTTTTCACTAGTTTAAATCATTTTTAAAATTATAAATACAAAACAAACGGTTTTGGACGTACAAGGTTTCCACCCGACAACAACGATATGGACATGTGACTCAACAAACACACCATTTGCCCTGTTTAAATGAGTCTCTAAGGTTACAGTGCCGACAGAGAGCCATCAGTAGCTTGAGAGGGCATTGGGTGTACATGTGGGTGGTGTGATACACCCCGACCATGCTGGTGCTTGAGAATCAAAGAAAAGCCAAGAAGTGCAGCTGGGGCTGAGGGAGCCTTACACACACAGGCCCCTGCAGTGGCCACCAGCATGCCGGCTTTATTAGTTTAGTGTGACAAGCTCCTCTCAATAGAGTCTGTGTACGTGGCCCGGAGGAAGGGGACGCGATGGTGTGGATGTGTATGGGCTCAACATACAGTACAGTAGTATGCATGTTCTGTAGGTCTATACTGAACTGACGATGATGTCTTGATTTCGCGTGCGTGCGTGCGTGCGTGCGTGCGTGCGCGCATGGCCACGTGTCAAACTTCATGAGTCACAACCATCAGTGGTGTAGCCTGGGATCGCTTCCAATTTCGGGCTTTTGATCCGGTCGGGAGCGGATGACGTCCTACGTCATTTTGTATTCAAAACGGACTACAATTTGGCCGGAACTACCGACCGGAATCAGTTTTAACCTGGTTTTGCGCATGCGCTAACTGAGATAAAACTGATTCCGGTCGGTAGTTCCGGCCAAAGTGTAGTCCGTTTTGAATACAAAATGACGTAAGATATCATCCGGTCTAGACCGGATCACCCAACCTGTTTAGTAAACGAATACCAGGCTTTCTCTCAGGAAAGCCTGGTGAGGCGAGGTTATCAGTGGTGTAAAGTAACTACCGTATTATTCCGAATATAGTACGATTCTGATTATAAGACGTAATTACCATAGGAGCTCACGGGGGCTTTGAGGAGAGCAGGGAAAGGTCCTGAAAGATACATAACGTATCTCTCCCACGAAAATGTCTAGATATCGAATATAATACGACCCCATATGTTGAGGATGTGTTTTACAGCAAGAGCCGTTGGCCGCCGCGTCCACGTCCATGGACGCGGCCGTGGACGCGTCCATGGACGCGGACGCGAAAAAAACGTCCGTGGACGCGAGGCCGCGTCCACGGACGCAAACGGCCGGCCGTCCCGGCCGTGGACGCGGCCGTGGACGAGGCCGTGGACGCAGACGGCCGGGGACGCGGCCGTGGACGAGGCCGCGGACGTGGACGCAAACGGCCGGCCGTGGACGAGTCCATGGACGAGGCCGCGAAAAAAAGGCAGCGAAAAAAAAAAAAAAAAGTGTCTATTGTATGTATTTTTTGATGGAGAATTCAAATATGACCTTCTTTTTTGCATAGGACAACTCTAACCTGCATCAATTGGTATTTTATAATTGCCAATTGTACCCTATCCATCTGAAAAACAAATTGGATGTCTATTGTATGTATTTTTTGATGGAGAATTCAAATATTACCTTCTTTTTGGGATAGGACAACTCTAACCTGCATCAATTGGTATTTTATAATTGCCAATTGTACCCTATCCATCTCAAAAACAAATTGGATGTCTATTGTATGTATTTTTTGATGGGGAATTCAAATGTTACCTTCTTTTTTAGATAGGACAACTCTAACCTGCATCAATTGGTGCATCAACCTACTATCTATCTATCTATCTATCTATCTATCTATCTATCTATCTATCTATCCATCTATCCATCTATCTATCCATCTATTTATTTATACTTCACCTTTAGTCCAGAAGAGAGTTCAGCATCAGGAACTTGCACACATGTAACTGTGTCATGACTGTGTCATGGAGCTAAAACAGGGCTATGTTAAATACTCAAAATGACTCTGATGGACCAATCAGGGTGGTGGTGGGGGGAGGGATCAACAATAGACAGAAACTGGATAATGCTTTGTTAACTGTCCCACCTAAGTCCCTGCTAGTCTGAACAAACATCACCTTCCCTCTCATAACACTACTACTACTACATTTATATAAAGCTGCTCTTGCATTTGAATTCAAGTCTGACACAAGTTAAGGTTAACTTAGGTAGTATTTCATTTTGCTGGCTTTTAGGGTCTGTGTGTGAGTGTGTAGGCTCACAAATTATTATAATTGTCATTAAGTGACTCTATCTATCTATCTATCTAGCTATCTATCTATCTATCTATCTATCTATCTATCTATCTATCTATCTATCTATCTATCTATCTATCTATCTATCTATCTATCCATCCATCTATCTATCTATCCATCTATCCATCTATTTATTTATACTTACTGTTTACATTTTCTATAAATATTTATTTCTATATAAAACTCAGTTGTGTGGAGTTATTGTGTGCCTTTTCTTGTAGCTAAAGAGTCCATTTGTTCACTAGACATTAAGTCAAGGTTACTATTTTGAGTTGAAGCTAAGTGTTTTATTGCTTTGTGGTTTAACATGATTTAAAAGGCAAATTCATTGTTATGGTTACTTTAGAAGACTGCTTTTGCATTCATGAGTTAAAAAGAGAGCCAAGCTAATTCAAAGAGTTAAGTTAAAGGAACACAAAACATGACCTAACTCGCTGCCATTGGACAGACAGTTACAACATAGGCCTACTCTTATCTTTCACAGAACAGACAATTATCATTTGTTTTATCTATTTGAGACTATGTAGCTGCTCTATGGGAAATAGAGCATTATATCAGCCTATTCAATTGATAATGACCAATGGGTGCCAGTTTCTAAGTAGTTAACCATATTAACATAACAATATATGTGGCCTAGACATGGATATTGCCCAATCAACTCGTAATCTACAGAAATGTCCACCACATCACACAGTATAAAACTTAGTAGGCTCAGTGGATTCACCTATGTTAAATCATGTCAGGTTAGTTTGGTTCAAGGTTCAAGTATAATAATTTATGAGACAAAAATGTAAACAGCACAAATGTACAATCACATCTCGGCTAGAATGATAACATAAAGTCCTGACTACTCCTTGTTATTGTGGTCCTAAATACTACAATGATTAGTTTGGATGCATTGCTTCTATCATGTCCAATTAAAAATAAATACATTACATACATACAGAAATCTGCCTTCTCCTGTATTGTATTAGTGACATTCATTATAAATAGTAAAATAACAGGACAGAGCAAAAAAGGCCTCTGTTGTGTCTTTATCTGATCACATGCAATCAGACACTCACACTGCACAGCAATATATAAACTTTATTACAGGCTCAAGGCCCACAGGGTAAGAAGACAATACATTACAAAGATAATAATTAAAAAAAACAACAACAGAGAGTACATTCACAAAGCCCCACCGGAGCTAAAGAGGCACTCATGCCAGTGTCCTCTAACGGTAGACGTGTACCTGACAGAGCTTTCCCCACATTGGTTACAGATATAAGGTTTCTCTCCGGTGTGAATTTGTTGGTGTATTTTGATATGTTCCAGTCTAGGAAAGCTCTTTCCACACTGGTCACAGCAATAAGGTTTCTTTCCAGTGTGATTTTTCTGGTGTGCTTTGAGATGATGCATATCACTGAACCTTTTCTCACACTGGACACAGCAGTATATGGCTTCTCACCAGTGTGGATTTTCAGGTGTCTTTTCAGAGCCGTCTTCAGAGTGAACCTTTTCCCACATTGGTGACAGCAGTAAGGTCTCTCTCAAGTGTGAATCTTCTTGTGTTGTACGAGGCTAGATTTTACAGTGAAACGTTTGCCACAGTGTTCACAGCAGTAAGGCTTTTCTTCGGTGTGAAATCTCTGGTGTACTTTCAGAGCAGCCATTAAACTGAACTTTTCCCCACATTGGACACAGCTGTATGGTTTCTCTCTTGTGTGAATTCGTTCATGTATTTTGAGATAAGACAATCGAGTAAAGCTTTTCCCACACTGGTCACAGCAATAGGGCTTCTCTCTAGTGTGAATTCTCTGGTGTTCTTTTAAAATCCCCTTTTGAACAAATCTTTTCCCACACTGGTCACAACAATAAGGTTCCTCTCCAGTATGTGAACGCTTATGATCTTTTAATTGTCCAGACCGAGCAAAATACTTCCCACATTGTTCACAGCTGAATGGCTTCACTCCGGTATGAATTCTCTGGTCTACTTTGAGATAATAAATTGAGCTGAAGGCTTTTTCCACATTGGTCACAACAGCACTGTCTTGGTTTAACTGAGGACAGCACAGGACAGGGAGAGAAAACACACACCTGATAAGAGCCAGATTCACACATTGATCAGCATTTAAGTAACATCATCATTATTATTGTTGAGTCTGAAAAGAACAATACAATGTGATAGATCTTTACACATCTGACCCATAACATTATTAGCAATTCACATGGTTACTATAATAGGTGAGTCTTCTAGCTTTTTAAAAATGTAATATTTCATTAATTCTTTCTCTTACTAAGTGTAACATCCCACTTCTTAATTGTATATTATTTGGAAAGGGTTAGCAAAATGTTTGCCATAAATTCAATGCTGAGTTGCATTTGTTTTCCTACATTTTCCCCTTCAATGTATTATTACAATGTATTTACTATTTCTTACTTAGGTCTACTTAACTTTGTATTTTTACATTATTATATTGATCAACATTAACACATAGTGTGTGTTAGGTTAGGTTAGTTGCAGAGTGTCCACAACTGTCCAGAATACACTGTACATAATAGACTCCAGACTTCAAGTGAAGATGAAATCTCTAGACGGCACCAGCGGCAATTCTGATGAACGGGTGGAACCCAAAGACCATCAAGATCTCTGTAAGTCACAGACTGAGTAAGTCTCCAGATAAACGCACACACATCAAAGTGTTTAAACATTACTTTTATCATTCATGACATAATATCATGTTACTGTTACCTACATGCCTTTATATGGGGAGAACCAAGCAACTTTGACCCAGTTATGATTTTGCTTTTAATAGAAAGGAATCCCTTACATTGTTGTATGTTAAATTACTTTCTGATCTGTTTGTGTTCATTATAACAGCCACAGGAAAGATACATTGTTTCAGATTGTTCCAGAGACTGATGACAGACCCTGGATGTAGCTCTGTCAGGTACACGTCTACCATTAGTGGACACTGGCATGAGTGGCATGAGTGCCTCTTTAGCTCCGGTGGGGCTTTGTGAATGTACTCTCTGTTGTTGTTTTTTTAAATTATTATCTTTGTAATGTATTGTCTTCTTACCCTGTGGGCCTTGAGCCTGTAATAAAGTTTATATATTGCTGTGCAGTGTGAGTGTCTGATTGCATGTGATCAGATAAAGACACAACAGAGGCCTTTTTTGCTCTCTCCTGTTATTTTACTATTTATAATGAATGTCACTAATACAATACAGGAGAAGGCAGATTTCTGTATGTATGTAATGTATTTATTTTTAATTGGACATGATAGAAGCAATGCACCCAAACTAATCATTGTAGTATTTAGGACCACAATAACAAGGAGTAGTCAGGACTTTATGTTATCATTCTAGCCGAGATGTGATTGTACATTTGTGCTGTTTACATTTTTGTCTCATAAATTATTATACTTGAACCTTGAACCAAACTAACCTGACATGATTTAACATAGGTGAATCCACTGAGCCTACTAAGTTTTATACTGTGTGATGTGGTGGACATTTCTGTAGATTACGAGTTGATTGGGCAATATCCATGTCTAGGCCACATATATTGTTATGTTAATATGGTTAACTACTTAGAAACTGGCACCCATTGGTCATTATCAATTGAATAGGCTGATATAATGCTCTATTTCCCATAGAGCAGCTACATAGTCTCAAATAGATAAAACAAATGATAATTGTCTGTTCTGTGAAAGATAAGAGTAGGCCTATGTTGTAACTGTCTGTCCAATGGCAGCGAGTTAGGTCATGTTTTGTGTTCCTTTAACTTAACTCTTTAAATTAGCTTGGCTCTCTTTTTAACTCATGAATGCAAAAGCAGTCTTCTAAAGTAACCATAACAATGAATTTGCCTTTTAAATCATGTTAAACCACAAAGCAATAAAACACTTAGCTTCAACTCAAAATAGTAACCTTGACTTAATGTCTAGTGAACAAATGGACTCTTTAGCTACAAGAAAAGGCACACAATAACTCCACACAACTGAGTTTTATATAGAAATAAATATTTATAGAAAATGTAAACAGTAAGTATAAATAAATAGATGGATAGATGGATAGATGGATAGATAGATAGATAGATAGATAGATAGATAGAGTCACTTAATGACAATAATAATAATTTGTGAGCCTACGCACTCACACACAGACCCTAAAAGCCAGCAAAATGAAATACTACCTAAGTTAACCTTAACTTCTGTCAGACTTGAATTCAAATGCAAGAGCAGCTTTATATAAATGTAGTAGTAGTAGTGTTATGAGAGGGAAGGTGATGTTTGTTCAGACTAGCAGGGACTTAGGTGGGACAGTTAACAAAGCATTATCCAGTTTCTGTCTATTGTTGATCCCTCCCCCCACCACCACCCTGATTGGTCCATCAGAGTCATTTTGAGTATTTAACATAGCCCTGTTTTAGCTCCATGACACAGTCATGACACAGTTCCATGTGTGCAAGTTCCTGATGCTGAACTCTCTTCTGGACTAAAGGTGAAGTATAAATAAATAGATAGATAGATAGATAGATAGATAGATAGATAGATAGATAGATAGATAGATAGATAGATAGTAGGTTGATGCACCAATTGATGCAGGTTAGAGTTGTCCTATCTAGAAAAGAAGGTAACGTTTGAATTCCCCATCAAAAAATACATACAATAGACATCCAATTTGTTTTTGAGATGGATAGGGTACAATTGGCAATTATAAAATACCAATTGATGCAGGTTAGAGTTGTCCTATTCCAAAAAGAAGGTAATATTTGAATTCTCCATCAAAAAATACATACAATAGACATCCAATTTGTTTTTGAGATGGATAGGGTACAATTGGCAATTATAAAATACCAATTGATGCAGGTTAGAGTTGTCCTATTCCAAAAAGAAGGTAATATTTGAATTCTCCATCAAAAAATACATACAATAGACATCCAATTTGTTTTTCAGATGGATAGGGTACAATTGGCAATTATAAAATACCAATTGATGCAGGTTAGAGTTGTCCTATGCAAAAAAGAAGGTCATATTTGAATTCTCCATCAAAAAATACATACAATAGACACCTTTTTTTTCTTTTTTCGCTGCCTTTTTTTCGCGGCCTCGTCCATGGACTCGTCCACGGCCGGCCGTTTGCGTCCACGTCCGCGGCCTCGTCCACGGCCGCGTCCCCGGCCGTCTGCGTCCACGGCCGCGTCCACGGCCGCGTCCACGGCCGGGACGGCCGGCCGTTTGCGTCCGTGGACGCGGCCTCGCGTCCACGGACGTTTTTTTCGCGTCCGCGTCCATGGACGCGTCCACGGCCGCGTCCATGGACGTGGACGCGGCGGCCAGCGGCTGTCTCTCGTGTTTTATAGAATACAATTTTGTGTTATATTCGTTATAATACTGTAAGTGCATTTACTTAAGTACTGTAGTACATTTTGAATTCTGGACTTACTTTGTACTTAAGTACAAAATGTGAGTATTTTTCCACCTCTGATGACTACCCCAACTCTTTCCTTGATAGATACAATTCACCAGGAAAGTAAACAGACAGCAACGTGAGGCCCTTGCAAAGTAATAGCCTGTGAACTGATCAAATCTCATTTAAATGGCAAGTTCCAAAACATCACTTGAATAACGAGCTCTGACCTATACTAAATTCTAATATTGCCTTTAAGCACATAACCCTATAGCATCGCTATTCTGTGCATGACATAATAGGCTTAAAGGGCCTACATGCTTTTAAAACAGGTTTTAACCCTCAACAAACACTCTGACCATTCTTTTTGTTTGTTCTAGCTCTACTATAATGAGGCTCTCCAGCTGCAATACCAAAACGGCCTCTGTTTGCTCAGGGGCGCATCTAGTGGGGTTTTTCCACCCCTCCCCCCTCCCCTCCTCTTCACTCCTCCCCGGACCCCACGTTGACAACAAATAATGTTAATATTGGGCCAATACAAAAATAGGATAATGTTGCAGCTCTGATTATAGCCTACTGTAGGCCTATGTTGTATGTTATAGGCCTACTGTCAAATGACACAGGGCGACCGTTGCTAGACCAGACATTACAGAAAGTTAATCTACATTAGACAATCAACCCCACCTGCATTGTATTTATGTATAAAAAAAAAGTAAAAAAAAAAAAAAAAAAAAAAAAAATGAAAAAAAAAGTTTTTTGAAAAAAAAGTTTTTGAAAAAAAAAAGTTTTTGAAAAAAAAAGTTTTTGAAAAAAAAAGTTTTTTGAAAAAAGATTTTTTTTTGAAAAAAAAACATTTTTGAAAAAAGTAAAAAAAAAAAAAAAAAAAAAAAAAAAAAAAACGGGAATCCGTGTGAAGTCACACGGATCAACTCTCAGAACAGCACTGTTCTGAGAACCCGTGGAAAGCTTTTCATCTCTGTCTTCCCAAAACCAGAGAAAGACACAATGGTCAGAAATAGGACTTTGTGAGGATAGAAGGTGCCAGTGGGACCCCAAAAAAAGGTTTTAAAATAGAAAAAGTGAAAATTCATGGTGTAGGTCCTTTAAGATTTGTCAGAAACAGCAGATCTACCGGTACAAGCTCGCAAAGTGTTGCGATGTGAAGTGGTGTGAGCTTGTAGATTGTCTATTTTGTTGTAGGGGTTAGCAAAGGGGCCACCAGCCAACTAAGTATATAGTGGTTAGGCATTTGAGTTTACTGAAAACTACAGATTATATTTCTGTGGTGGCGGTCTGGGGTTGATTGAGGCTACCTCGTGTGATACAGTAAATTGTCACTGTCTGGCAGAAACCTTGTATCCAAGTTTCAAATGTGTATGTTTTGTTTTGTTAAAGTAAAGCCCTGCTTCATCATACAAGACTGTTGCACAAAACTAGTGAAAATAGCCGATCTGCAAGCACACAACGCCTCGCGACGCGAGGCGTTGTGTGCTTGCACATCGTCTATTTTCACTATTCTAGATCATTTTTAAAATGATAAATACAAAAGACATACAAGGTTTCCACCCGACAACAACGATATCCTATAGGGTTTTGAGACAACCTCTCCGGGCATGATCACCGGCCGCGGAAGAGAAAAGCGGGGCAGGTGTTGCAAAATTGAACAGCTGCGACAGTAAATAAGGTTTATGTGGCACGGGGAGACCAGTCACTCATCGGTCTCCACGGCAACTGTGGGCGTTGTTGATCCCTTGGGGAGGAAGAGGTGTCTCTTTCCTTCACGCCGCCGCGCTATAACTCTTCGCCGCACCAAATGGCCCCCACATCCAATTATAATCACAGTTGTTAAACAAAGACTTCCTTAATGAACAACACAGGCCATTGATGCTCAATTGAATCAAGACAAAATGATGCTACGGCGGTGCAAAGGGAGAAAGACTCGCGCGGGCGGGCTAATGAAACTTCAGGAGCTTAAGATTTGGTTGCTGTTCAGGCAGAAACGGAAACCGAGTGAACTGGGTTCAAGTGAGCTTAAAGCAGTCAAGCTGATACTTAAACAAAATGTTCTTCACTGCCAGGAGAGGAGCTTGCTGGGGAGCCAGCAAACTAGCTTCACTTGGGGCTGTTTGCCAAGGCACTGGATTTGGACCAGAATCACCTCCCTGCTATGAATCTGGAACAGCAATTATGTGTTGTGTTTGCTGTGTTATAGAGTATCACTCTCACAATATTCTTTTCGGGGGGGAAAATATAAACAATGTTGTCAATGACAGAGACGCTGCGATTGAGTTTTTTCTTCTGATCAGTGTGACACAACAGACTCCGACATTCTTCTACCTTCACAAGATATTGTGAAGTTGTTTAGTTTTAGTCAACTGAAGAGTATTAGTTTTAATCAAATTTTAGTCGACTAAATATCATAAGATTTCAGGCGACTAAATCTACAGTTGATTTAGTCAACTGAAAATGCATTTTGGCAGGCCTTGATGGCATCGTAATGACTGATTTTACACTTGGCTGCGACGCGTTGTGAGCTTGTAGATCGGCTATTTTCAGCACGCAACACCTGAGAGCAACCAAACATAAAATGACCCTAACGTTTTAGTCTAGTTTTTATTTTGTTGACGAAATTGTCAGTAGGTATATTTTGTCTTAGTTTAAGTCATCATAGTTTAGTTTCTATTTCGTTCTGTCAGTGAACAAAAAAAAGAAAATCGTTGTAGTTTTAGTCAACGGAATCAACACTGGCCCTATTATGATCCAGGTCTTATGCCTTATGCCTTAACTTCTTTGCCTTTTTTTTACTATTTTGTTTTAGTTTTTTAAATATTTCAAATAGCTGATCTGTAAGTTCACAACGTGCAGATGTAGATCAGCATTTGAAGTATTTAAAAATGTTTTCCAAAATAGTGAAAAAAAGGTAAAGAAGTTAAGGCATAAGGCATAAGACCTGGATCATAATAGGGCCCTGATTGTTATAAGAAATGCATTAATTCATAGCCTGGTACATGAGTAGTCAAAATGCGTTTAAAGGAGTAGTTCACCCCCAAAATGACTTTTTTTTCTATTGATTAGTCATGCCATGGAGACTAGAGTTCAATAATATTTTTAGTTTTTTGTCGCATTCCTAAGACAAAAATGTGATAACAATACATTTACCCCCATTCGTTCCGGATGGTGACCCGTTTCGAAACGGGTCACCATCCGGAATCAATGGGGGTAAATTTACTCGAATCAAATTTTTGTCTTAGGAATGTGACAAAAACCAAAAAATATTATTGAACTCTAGTCTCCATGGCATGACTAATCAATAGGAAAAAAAAGTCATTTTGGGGGTGAACTACTCCTTTAACAGTTTGGCTGCTCTTTGGTAGCCAAACACGTTCACAGACGAGATAAGGTTTCCATGGTAACACGCATCTCAGACGCTTGCTACGGGTGCTGGTGAAAGAAAAAACTGCATACGTCATGACGCAACGCAGCCAGAAGCAACCGAGAGCGGCCATTATCCATTGACTCCTATTCTATACTGAAACATAAAAACGGCTTTATCTCGAAATAAGGTGCAAATAACGCAGAGGAGGCCGAGATCAGCTTGTCTTCACGGCGACACTATGCCGTGATGGTCGGCCCCGGTTAGGATTTTAGTTTTCGCGACCGTTTGTAAACAAACAGATCTCCTTCCTGGATCGTCAGTGTATACCCACGTGCACACGCACGGAGCTTCCGGGGCTCTTCAAAATAAAGCGCAAGTGAATGGTGGCGTCCTGAGTGTTAAAGGGCCTACAACATGCTTTTAAAACTATATTTTTTGTATAAATATATGCTCAAAATTGAGTCTTAACCCTCAACAAACACTCTGACCATTCTTTTTGTTTGTTCTAGCTCTACTATAATGAGGCTCTCCAGCTGCAATACCAAAACGGCCTCTGTTTGCTCAGGGGCGCATCTAGTGGGGTTTTTCCAGAAAAAAAAGAAGTTTTTTGAAAAAAAAAGTTTTTTGAAAAAGTGTTTTGAAAAAAAAAAAAAAAGTTTTGTGAAAAAAAAAGTTTTTTGAAAAAAAAAAGTTTTTGAAAAAAAAAGTTTTTTGAAAAAAAAAGTTGAAAAAAAAATTGAATTTTTTTTTTTAATTTTTTTTGACTTTTTGACAGTTTTTGTTTAAATTTGAAAAAAATTCTTTTTGAAAAAAATTTTTTTGACTGAAAAAAAAAACGGGAAACGCGTGTGACGTCACATGCGTCAACTCTCAGAACAGCACTGTTCTGAGAACCCGTGGAAAGCTTTTCATCTCTGTCTTCCCAAAACCAGAGAAAGACACAATGTACATAAATAGGACTTTGTGAGGACTAGCTCTTACCCGTTCAAAGATATGAGCTCCGAAATGATGTGCAGTGTGTGGGTTATGGGATGTGCACTGTGCACACAGTATGAGGGATGGAAAGTAACTTTAACTGGTGCTTGCATGCTAATATGTAGGAGCATCAATGTAAGAAATACCCGTTCCATTTAACGGCTACAGAGATACTGTGTACCGATCTGCATGATTTTTGGACAACATCTGTAACAGGGCCAGAACTCATTCATTAAATCCAAAGTGCTTTTTTGGGGGAATCTGCATTGACTGTCAAATCAATGCCAGTGCAGAGCTGAGGAAACTCCCCGCGGGGCAGAGCAACCAGCGTTCCTCTTGTTTCCCTGTTGATCTCTCCCTGTTTGACATGTCCCGTTTCCTTCCCTGACTCCTTCAAAGGCCAGTCCCTGACAGGTTCATTTGAGCCATTTCTTTAAGGGAGACATGAATGTAGTTGTTTGCAGGGGTGTCGCACCAAATGCTGGGCCCTGGGTAGTGGGTACAAGGATTCACTGGATTATTTTGTGCTTTAACTATTGAAAAATAGCAGATATACAAGCTCACAGCGCGGCACCGAGTGCCGCGCTGCGAGCTTGTAGATCTGCTAATTTTGAAATATTTAAAATCCTTCTAAGGTTTTATGAAAAACCTACGTTTCTATGTCAGTGGTGCTCAAACCTTGTGAAGGACCACCAAAATGATATGTATTTGGCCATGGACCCCCGTCTCAAAATATTTAGTTCCAGGGACCCCCCCAGAAGCAAAATTGGAGTTTCAAATGTCCGCTTAAAAAAATACACAAAGATTTGCACACATTTTCACGACTTTCCAAAAATAGCAGATCTGCAAGCTCTCAGCGCGGCACTCGGTGCCACGCTGTGAGCTTGCATATCTGCTATTTTTCAGCAGCTAAAGTATACAATAATTAAGGCCCCTCCACCTTGGGCCCTAGTAACTCAGTCCCACTTTTCCCCCCCTTGTGACGCCCCTGTTTGTTTGAATGGAGTCCCTTTGGACCAGCGAGTGGTGGTGGCATGGCTTCCTGCACATCGGGGCCAGTTCACGGTTGCTATGCGTGGAAGCATTGTGGCGTCTCCCCCGTCATCTGACCTCCTCGTCCAAGATGAATTAGCCATTGGACGAGCGCGTGCTTTTTTTCCGACCGCATTCACTGTGAAAGGAATAGACGCCAGGGGAACGTGTCAAAGTGAAGCGAGCCTTGTAACCTTTTCTGATGTAAATGGCGTGATTTTACTGGAGGACCCAAGTGGGAGCGCTGTGTGTGCATGTGCATTATTAGGGCATTCACGAATAGTGATTTTTTTAGTATTCGAATTATTCAACCTCAAAGTATTCGAATAGTCGAATATTCGAGAGGCGAACATTGTGAAAATAGCCAATCTACATGCTCACAACGCCTCGCAACAAGGCGTTGTGAGCATGTAGATCAGCTATTTTCACAATATGTATCTGCGGAACAGAGTCACATGTAATGCCTACAATTCCAAGTGCTTGTCAGGGTGGGGGTCCCCAGTTCTAATATGTTTATTTTGGGTGTCACAGCCTAAAAAGGTTAGAGAACCCCTGGTATAGAGCATTAACAAATTCATCCACCAGGGGCATTGACAACTCATTCTTATGACTTCCTATCTAGCCAAGCTTTATAAACTATATGTATTTTTAAAGAGAAAACAATAAAAAATAATAATAATAATAAATAAGCGAATATTCTGCTTCGGTGAACAATGTCGAATAGTGACTTTGATATTCGAATAGTCGAACGCGAGGAGTTGTGAGCATGTAGATCAGCTATTTTCACAATATTTATCTGCGGAACAGAGTCACATTAAATGTAATACCTTCAATTCCAAGTTCTTTTCAGGGTGGGGGTCCCCAGTTCAAATACGTTTAGTTTGGGGGTCACGGCCTAAAAAGGTTTGAGAACCCCTGGTATAGAGCATTAACAAATTCATCCACCAGGGGCATTGACAACTCATTCTTATGAATACCTATCTAGCCAAGCCTTATAAACTATATATATTTTTAAAGAGAAAACAATAAAAAAAAAAAATCTAAATAAGCGAATATTCTACTTCGGTGAACAATGTTGAATCGTGACTTTGATATTCGAATAGTCGAATATTCGAATATTCGGTGAATGCCCTAAGTGTGCAACATACTCATTTAACGGCATATAGGTCCAGTGCGGTTTCCTCATATCATTGACATTTACCTGACATACTGTTCTGCAGTAAACATAGTCTTTAACTGTGAGTGTACAAATGCAATCAAATAGACCCATATGAGTTAATTTACCCATTTATAGCCTAATGGATAAATTCACACTGATGATTTTAATGTGTACAGAACATTGCATTATGCAACGTTTTACATTGGCCTGACAGGAACTATACCAGGCGATTAATTGTATTGGTAGAATGCATAATTACTGAAGCATTTAACACAAACTTCAAACAACATAATGACACTTAGGCCTACCTTGATTTGAAATGCATTTTTTATGACTGTATTATATTCTCTCCGGAGTCCACTTATTACATGCACTGCACCGCAGACACATAACAAGAGTCCTTCACTTAACAGAACTGGAGCACTAAACAGCTTTGCTAAGTCATTTCTCTGCATTTCATCATATTTGAGTGTCCAAAGTAACTGGCTCTCTAAAGCTGTGGACATGGATTCACACCTTTTTTGAGGGAGGACAAAGGAGGCACCAATAACATAAAAGTAACCACCAGGCAATTCAAACTAAGCTTATTCTACTCATACACTAAACAGTAGTTGTCATGAGGATATGAGGAAATCATTTTTAAACAGTAAACGTCGGTTTACTCTTTGTGTGAAAGACAGCTCATTCTATTAACCCATTTAGAATTATTGTATGCTTTAGCTATTGAAAAATAGCAGATATACAAGCTCACAGCGCGGCACCGAGTGCCGCGCTGCGGGCTTGTAGATCTGCTATTTTTGAAAAATCGTGAAAATTCGAATTTTGACCCGATTCTATAAGTGTGTCTTTTGAGTCCTTCTAAGATTTTTTTGAAAAACATATGTTTCTATGTTAGCAATCTGGCCAGCCATCGTCAAAGAAAAGGTCCTTTTCACTTATCTGGAGCTCAGTTAGTCTGTTCTTGAGAGACTACTATGTCAGTGGTTCTCAAACCTTTTCATGTGAAGGACCCCCAAAATGATATGTATTTGGTCACGGACCCGCATCTCAAAATATTTAGTTCCAGGGACCACCCAGAAGCAAAATTTTAGATACAAACGTTCGCACACATTTTCACAACTTTTTCAAAAATTGCAGATCTACAAGCTCGCGGCGTGGCACTCGGTGCCGTGCTGTGAGTTTGTATATCTGCTATTTTTCACTGGTTAAAGCATTCAATAATTCTAGGCCTAAATGGGTTAAAAAAAGGGGGGGGGGGGGAAATAACAGAAAGGAGTGGTTTGGTGAAAATTAGATATGCAGACAGACATTGTTGAACTTAGATTGCTACCAATCAACATTATATTCATTATTTGCATATCATTGATTCAGCTCTGTCTTACAAGGTCAAAGCTCTATTACACCTACAGTACATGCTTGTAGTAAATAATCCATCACTTAAATGATTCCTTAGGGATAACTAGCAAGTGTATCGATAAATTATTAATTATTAGTGATAAAGGGCGGGAATAATTCCTATTCTTATTATTATTTTTATGTTTTTTGTGCATTGGTTGAAGGACATAAAATAAGCAAGCTGTTTGGTGGCTTGTCCAACAAGCCTCTGGCCATGTTGTAATGAAATTCCTGGCATTCTAAATATATGGCGGCAAATAATTATACTGAAACAGGGCTCGCAGTTAAAAATAAGAGAGAATGTGGTGCACATACATAGTGGATGCTGGTTTCTATGACAATGTGCAATGTTACTGTTATTTAGTTTATATTTTTGTATGCTGTGGCCATTACTGTATGTGCTGCCCTGCTTATCATGTTTTAACAACAACAATGTGGTAACTTTAGCAACTTAGAAATTAAAAAAACAATAGAAAATACATTCTGAACAATATCTTTAACCCATTTAGAACGGGTACACATTTCGTGTATCATTATTTTATGCTTTAACTATTGAAACATAGCAGATATACAAGCTCACAGCGTGGCACCGAGTGCCGCGCTGCGAGCTTGTAGATCTGCTATTTTTGAAAAATCATGAAAATTAGAATTTTGACCCAATTCCATAAGTGTCTTTTGAATCCTTCTAAGGTTTTTTTTGAAAAAGCTATGTTTCTATGTCAGCAATCTGGCCAGCCATCGTCAAAGAAAAGGTCCTTTTCACTTAACTGGAGCTCAGTTAGTCTGTTCTTGAGAGACTACTATGTCAGTGGTTCTCAAACCTTTTCATGTGAAGGACCCCCAAATTGATATTTATTTGGCCACGGACCCCCATCTCAAAATATCTAGTTCCAGGGACCACCCCCAGAAGCAAAATTTGAGTTACAAACGTTCGCTTTGAAAATACATATATTCAAAGATTTGCACACATTTTCATGACTTTTTCAAAAATAGCAGATCTACAAGCTTGCAGCGCGGCACTCGGTGCCGCGCTGTGAGCTTGTATATCTGCTATTTTTCACTGGTTAAAGCATTCAATAATTCTAGGCCTAAATGGGTTTAAAGTACAAGCCAAAAGGCTTTGCACTGCAGCATCAGAGACCAAGGGAATTATACAATAATTTATGTCAGGAAGGGTTTAGTTAGCATGCCATGCTAGCTCCCACTGATCCATCTCTCTTGTTTTTACGCACAGCGATAGGACTATACAAAGACTCCGATTCGCCAAGCATATCCACTTATCTTATACACATTCAACAAACCCATTGGAGCATGCTCACGCATTCATTAACGGTCTCAAGTGGACTTGAGTCCTAAAGGCATAGAGAACATCATAACTTATGGATTGCTAGAGAGTCAGCAGTATTCTAAAGAAAGTTCAATTCAAATTCGAGCTTATGTTTTTCTATAATAGGCTTGATATCGTAGTGACACTATTTCTTTGAATCCCTTCTCGTCGCCTATTTTGATAGACGCTACTTATGCAGATATATGTTGGTTACTTGTCACAATTTTCTTGACTGCACGTTGTTTAGACCAGGGGTTCCCAAACTTTTTTGTCTCAGGGCACCCCATGAATATTGTTTTAATCCGAGGCACCCCTACATTATATTTGTCACTCCCAGCACCTTATATTTATGGCATATTGTCGTTGTCGGGTGGAAACCTTGTATGTCCAAAACCGTTCGTTTTGTATTTATCATCTATAAAATGTACCAAACTAGTGAAAACAGCAGATCTACAAGCACACAGTGCTTGTAGATCGGCTGTTTTCACTAGTTTTGTGCGACAGTCTTGTATGATGAAGCAGGGCTTTGCTTTACCAAAAGACGTACACATTTGAAACTTGGAAATACAAGGTTTCTGCCCGACAGTGACGGTATTTTAGTGACTATGATGCGAGGAAAACGTTGAGATAATAGCCATTTTGGTTAGAACTGACTGAAAATAACTTTGTACTTCAAGTTTAAAATGATACTAAATATTTTTTCAAGTGAATTCCAAATATTATCAAATGATCTCGCGGAGTCGCGGCACCCCTGGACTGCCGTCGCGGCACCCCAGGGTGCCCCATCACCCACTTCGAAAACCCCTGGTTTAAACAAATGCAGTTTTGACGTTTACTTTAGGCCTATATCCTATAGTTTCTTTGAAGCACTACAATGTTTTCTACTTACTCTCTACTTATATGACCGTCATTTGTTGAGTTAATGCCATGCGATCTGATCCCTCACTCGAGCCGCGAGTGGCCTCTATATGAGCATCTGCTAAATGCCTAAATTGTAAATTATGATTGTAAATTGTATTGTAGCATATAAAACCATACTCCATCCATCAAACCATTTGCACTTAAACTGACTTCCTCTCCACACACACTCAGCAATAAAGCCACCAAACACAGGGCCTAATTAGGCCAAAAGTCGTATAAATGCATGGCCTAAAACCTTCCCATTGTTGAAGCCGATGGCAAGTATGCTATGCATGCCATTTCATGAAACGAGTTTAATCAAAGTACAGATGCATATTCACAAAATTGATACAGCATTCCCCTTTGTTTTAACAATGGATTCTTTTCAGAATTGCGAGCATTTTATATCTTATAAAGCCATGGTTGCAGCCAGCGCGTGCCAGGGTGCCAACATCTTTGCCAACAAGCCCATGATTCTGTAAACCCTGACAAGAGCATCAAGGGAAAGGGGTCTTGATCTATTATTTCACACGATCATCTTCATTCCAAGCCGTAACTGTATGACTAATTGGTTGGTGTATGTTCTCATTTCAAACACAGGCAGTTGGTGTTGACTTTGCGCAGCAGGGGAGCGACACAGCAGTGATGTCAAGGAGGTGGCCTAAGAACTGTGTAGAAGCTACTATCACAATGAAGAACAGCCATCTTGTATATATAGCTCTGAGCACATCAAAGTAGCGTCAGAGTGGGTGATGAAACGGCAGAGAAGAATAACTGAATAACTCATAAAATGTATGTTCTGGCTCCAGTAACAGTACCACTGAAGCCCTTCTGGGCGCTTGTAGATTTTTTTTTTTCACTTTTTCATTTTAGAAACAGGGTTTAAGTGGTTAATTTATCCAACTTTGCAGTGATATATCTCAGCTTTTTGTGATATTGTATTAACCCATTTAGAACGGATACACATTATGGTGTATCATTATTTTATGCTTTAACTACTGAAAAAATAGCAGATATACAAGCTCAAAGCGCGGCACCGAGTGCCACGCTGCGAGCTTGTAGATCTGCTATTTTTGAAAAATCGTGAAAATTAGAATTTTGACCTTATTCTATAAGTGTCTTTTGAATCCTTCTAAGACTTTTTGAAAAAAAACCTATGTTTCTGTCAGCAATCTGGCTAGCCATCGTCAAAGAAAAGGTCCTTTTCACTTAACTGGAGCTCAGTTAGTCTGTTCTTGAGAGACTACCATGTCAGTGGTTCTCAAACCTTTTCCTGTGAAGGACCCCCAAAATGATATGTATTTGGCCACGGACCCCCATCTCAAAATATCTAGTTCCAGGGACCAACCAGAAGCAAAATTTTAGTTACAAACGTTCGCTTTGAAAATACATATAGTCAAAAGATTTTCACGACTTTTTCAAAAATAGCAGATCTACAAGCTCGCAGCGCGGCATTCGGTGCCGCGCTGCGAGCTTGTATATCTGATATGTTTCACTGGTTAAAGCATTCAATAATTCTAGGCCCTAAATTTAATACCCAAGAAGAGAGAAATCATCTTTGTGCCTCCACAGGGAGGACAGAGGTTAAGGTCAGTGAGAGGGTGGTGTCCCTGAAGCAAAACCTAATTCAATATCTTGCCCAAGGTCACAACAGAGAGGGTCACACGGATCACATGTGGGACTTTGTGATTACAGCACATCCCCTCTGACTGACTCACACACACAGTGTGATTCTTACAATGCTTAGTGGGACCCAGGGGCGTCAATTGGGTATGGCAGGGGTATGCAGCTGCCATACCCTGGGTACAGGGGGGAAAATAAAAGTTACTTTTATTTTTTAACAGTCACAAAAGAGAAACCTTCTTGCTCAAACACTGTCTTTACCTGACAGCAATAATAAACCGTCAAAAAGGCAATTTGTCAATCTCCAGATAACAACTTCATCAACAATATGATCTCACAAGGGTCTGACTAATATGATCCAGAAATGCTACCTCTTCACTGGGTTTAATCTTGGTGTAGGTGCTCTGGGACCCTTCTTGTTTCACTCTACACCATATTTGCCATAAAGTTAGCTGAACATAGCTGTACGGAATTTTACCGAAATAGGGCTATTTCTTCCTATCTTGGGAGTGTGAGTATCCCTCCGTAAGGGAGGCTTGGTGGTCAGTGGTTTAGGCATGAAACCACTCGACGGTTATGTCCTACAATAAATGATTCACAAACAAAGTGACGTGTCTTAAGTCTTTATGCCTTGCACGCACGCATTCACACACAAAACACACACACGAATAAACCCTGAGTTAAACTGGAGTAAGAAAGAAGTAAAATAAATTGCCAATCTGCGCATAAGTAGCATGAATGCTATCCTTTGTTCATGTTGACTGTAGGTCAGTTGTCAGGTTATTTTACAGTTCCCATCCACCGTCCTCCAAACCTTTCTTCACACTGAATTACAAAGTATTGACGCATGCGCATAAGCCCCTGTAGAACGTGTATGCATGACTTCTTTTAGACGCTAGATGGTAGCAACTCCCCATGCATTATCTCAACCCTGGGCGAAAGTTCCACACCTCCCACTTGGGCTGTGTAGTAAACAAACAGGCCACACATACTGTAGCAAATATGCATAATATGAGAATATGAGAAAGTAACAAAAGTAACTAGTTAGCTGTAACTTCAATAAGTCCTAACTATGAAAATATACAGAAAAATATGAACAAATTTGTCCACGCAGGCACTTGAAATGTTTTGCACACAAAAGATTAAGGTGGTTAAATATAGCTGAAATGAAGTAACCTTAACCCTACTTAAGGAGGTCGGCACCACCGCCTAACTCCTAACTGAGTGTTGGATTTGCCCTCTAACCACTCAGCGCCCTCAGGGATACCCACTAACTACAAAGTCAAAGCACACAAAAGTATTTTTTTTTCTTCTGGGTACCCTTCATGAGGACTTATCAACCTAAGGTTGATCTTCCACCGGAATGAGGACCACCAGCCTCCGAACGTCGCGATGAAGGATGGTTGACTGCCACGACACCTCGTCCTTCTTCACCTGGGACCAGCTGATGGGTGCACACGGACATGTCTGGACCTTGACGTCTCTGACGACACCCCGACCATCTGGCACTGCTTCCACAACGCGACCCAGCCGGAATTTACCCCGCAGGGCGTTCTGGTCCGCTACCCACACCACGTCACCGACAGCCACGTTCCGGGATAGAGCGTGCCACTTCTGCCTAACGAACAGGTGGGGGCCTGCCAGCTGACACCATCTCTTCCAGAACTTATCTACTTCCTGTTGAACTGCTCGGAGCCTACTGAAAGGATATGCAGGGAAGTCAAAACCCTGGGTATCTCCCACGGGGTCCACTCGACCTAACAGAAGAGAGTTGGGATTGATGATGTCTACGGACTCCTCCTGGAGCTGGGTGCGGGCACCAATCGGTCTCTCGTTAGAGAGGTTGGCAGCGAGGAAGAGAAGAGTTTGGAATTCCAATGTCGTCAAGTCTTCCGTTTTCCCCACGCTGCTCAGAGCTCTCTTTATGATGCGGACAGCTGCTTCCGCTGCCCCGTTGCGGTGCGGTGAGTCTGCTGGGCTGAATTTCCATGCCCAGTCGGTACCAGCCACCGCTGCCTTGTGTTGGACTGTATCTTTATCTATGGCCGCGAGAAATGCGTAGAGGTCCTCCAGTGCAGGTCTTGCTCCCACGAAATTGGTCCCCGAGTCAGACCATAGTTTGCGTGGATGGCCCCTCAGAGCAGTGAATCGCTGGAAGGTCTGGAGAAAGCCCTCTGTCGACAGGTCAACGACCAAGTCCGCGTGAATGGCCCGGGAGGCCATACAGCTGAAAATCACACCCCAGACCTTCTTCTTTACGCGATTCCTCACCGAGTCCCTAACGGTATATGGCCCGAACAAATCCAACGCAGTGTATTCGAATGGACGTGCTGGGTTTGTACGCTCCACAGGTAGATCACCCATCACTTGAGAGCTTAATAGGGCTCTCCTCTTCCGGCACTCCACACATTTGTCGATCACACCGCGTACAACTCGCGGTCCCTGCACAATCCAAGCCTTTCTCCTGACCCGCAGGAGTGTTCCAGCAACTCCCTCGTGGTTAATGGAGTGAGCTTCCACGGCAAGGAGGGTGCCAAGACGCTCACCATACGGAACCAGGGGAATGCCGCTGTTCTTGCCAGCGGACTGGATGCGACCGCGGCACATCCACAAGCCTGTAGCTTGATCTTTCCCCACCACCAAACGATTCAGGGTAGTGGTTGGAAAGGACACGCCTGTTTGGGCAGCAAGACACAATTCCAGGAACGCTGCCTCTCGCTCCTTGACCAACAGAATAGTCCCTCGTTGTACACGATGGTTGGGTTTGCTGCGCAACATATAGAGGAATCTGCGGACATAGCCTATAACCCCACAGAGGAACGACAGGGAGTGACTTTTCATCAAGTCCACTTGATCCACAAGCTCCACGCCCCACAGCTTCTGCACTTCGTCGTCATGTACTGTAGTCGCAGATCCCATGTCCGGTTCTGGTGTAGGCCCAGTACCGTCAACTGCCGACGACCCTCCATCGTTGACTTGTGAAGCAACTTTGTCGTTACCCTGGTGTTGTCGTAATGCTTGGGCTCTGGTGATGACTGCGGTGAACGCCTTTCGTTGTAACGTCCTCACTTCTTCCCTCGACGCAGCAGCTACCTCTGCAGCGGACTTTATGGGCCATTCCTCCAGTGGCTTGATTAGGAACGCTGGACCCTTCTGCCATGCAGAGTTTTCGTCTAGCTGTTCGGGAGAACACCCATCTCTGGTGACAAGGTCAGCTATGTTGTCCTTCTCGGAGACCCACCACCAATCTGTCACTGGCCCCGCTTTCTGGATCTCACCCACCCGGTTGGCAAAGAAAGTCTGGAAACCATAACTGTCTCGTTGTATGGCTCCCAACACTGTCTGGCTGTCAACTAGGTGAAACCACCTCTCAACCTCCAGACGGCCATGCTTTTCCATGAACTTTCTAAGCCGAGAGGCAAAGACAGCACCGCAAATTTCTGCCTTCACGGCGTCGCCTTTTTGGTCTAGTGGAGCCAATTTAGCCTTCGACTCCACTAAACGCACTTTGGGCCCACTTTCAGTCTCCCAGCGAAGGTACAGCACAGCACCATAGGACTCTGAGCTCCCATCGGAGAATGTGACTCCCCAGGGTTTACCCAGCCAGCCGGGTGGTGTAATACACCTGGGGAAGGTGACCGAACTCAAACGTGCATACTCCTGAAACAGGACAATTGCCCTTCGTCGGAGCTCGTCAGGTAGCGGTGTGTCCCAGGTATCCTTGACTAATTGCCCGGCCGCCTGAAACGCCTTCCTGACCAGAATGGTACCCTTCTGCTTCATAGGTGTAGCAAGACCGATGGGGTCATAGAGCCCTGCCACCTGACTGAGTAACATCCGGCGCGTGAGAGGGTCCGGCGTCTTCTCCTCCACCTCTCCTTCGGCGAGGTCCTCTTCGACCCGCATTTTCCTCTTCCTCGAGGAGAAATTGACACCCACCATGATGAAGAGCCTGTCTTCACCGACATGGTAACCCACCCCCAAGGCCTTGTTGTCTTCTTCCCGCAACTGGTTGGGCAACACCAATGTCTCAGGCCTGGCAGGTCCTTTTTCTTCCCTCCCACTGTGGCCAGACCGCACCCAGGGCTTCAGATGGAACGCCCCAGCTGCCAGCATGGTCGTGACCCCCTCCAGAATCTCATCCAGTCTTTTAAGATCGTTGTGAGATGCGAACAGGTCGTCAACATACGCACCGTAAATGATGACATTCTTCTCTTCCACCCGATCGCCGAACTGAGGCAAGCAAGCTGTCTCACGCATGGCCACCTGCGCGATGCAACCTGCCGGCCTGTCACCCATGTTGACCCTCACCACGGCATAATCCCCGATCTCATCTGTTGGCGAGTCCCTCCAGAGGAACCGGTGAAGGTGCACTTCCCGTTCCTCCAACCACACAGAGTTGTACATTTTGGAGATATCTCCAATGGCGGCATGCTCTCCTTCGCGGAACAGAAGCAGCACAGCACGAATGGGGTTCAAGACGTCCGGGCCCTTGAGCAAAATACTGTTCATACTCACGCCCTCGAATTCCTGGCTGCTATCCCATACAATTCGTACTGGTGTGGTGACTGAGTGTGGGTTGGGAGCGACAAGATGGTTGATCCACCATACAGCACCGTTCCATCTATCGATCTCAGCCTGCGACAGTAGTACAGCAGCCCCTCTGTCTAGCATGTCATGCATTTGCCCTTTGTAAGCTTCTTTCCACGCAGGGTCTTTTTCGAGGCGCTTTTCGGATCTCTTAAAGGTGGCCTCGACAGCTCTGCGGTTGTTAGGAAGCGTAGAGGGATCTTCCCTCCATGGATAGCTAGCATCCCAGTGTGGCATCTTGCTGTGTGTGTCCTTCAGTCGGTAGGTTAAGCCACCCTTAATGACCTCGAGCTCTCTCTCGTCAGCCAACGACATCTCCTTCCCTCCAGGCGCACATCTACCACATCGGCAGCCGCCACATTTCGGGTCGCACGCGGCTCCAATGCTATCCCATTCTAGCCACTTGAAGACTTCGGTGTTGCAAGTAGCCAAAGTCTTAGCAATCACACCGCTCTGCCTCGGACCGCGCTGGGGAACTTCGGCAGTGACCGCCTCCACTCTAACGGTTCGGGAGCAAAGGGTTTGAGTCAAGGTTGCTCTCTCGACGGCCTCCGACAGATCAGGGTGCACTCCGCTGACAGTCTTGCCGAGAGGCCCATCCCACAAAACCAAGTCACCGTGCCTTCTCATCCGCCGAGGAGCGAGTCGGCCCTCCCTAGCACTAATCAGAATTTCGACCTTGTCAGGGCGCTGCAGCTCGCCAGGTTTGACATCACCTGGGAAAAATGCCTCCAGACGCCCAGAGCCCACAGTGAAACCCACCCTGGCAATCTCGTCCAACCCATAACAACACATGTCATGGTTGCTCCATGTCCCTCTTCTCGTCGCCACTTTCAGGCCCAAAGAGTACTTTTTGGTCTCAATTTTCGTTGTCATCCCACCCACCCCATGCACCATAAGCGTGACGGGCTCTCCATCCAGCCCAAGTCTTTCGGCTGCCTGGTGGGTGACATAATTGGTATCAGATGCGAAATCAATCAACGCCCCTACCCAGTCCCCACGCTTAGTTGCTACGTTGAGTAGCATGAAGAGAACTGGGCCGTCATTCGAACTTTCCCCAGCTGCACAAACAGTCGTTGTTGTCTTGTTCGTAAAGGCTTTGCGTATGATGTCCAACTGCATTGGCGTCAGCTTAGCTGCAACCAACGCGGCCTCCTGCTGCTCTGTAGGCCCCGCGCGTTCCCCTCTTGCTCCTCCCTTCACGCTTGCGATGGTGTCACCAGGCGTTGGCACTTTAAGGCAGAGCATGTAGTGATGGTCAGGTGGCGCCTCGCCTTTTTTGCATTCCTCTTTTCTGCATAGGAAGTCCCTTTTGCAGGCTCCGTTATGCGTAGGGTCCAGGCACCTGAAACACGCCCTTGTCTTTTTGGCATGCTCCCACTTTTCAGCTACGCTGGCCTTTCGGAAAGATTTGCACCGATATAGTAGACCAGGGTGCCCTTCTTCCCCGCAGACCACACAGGAACCTGGTGAGGAGCAGCTTTCCTCCCCGCTCACTGAGGCCCTGGTGTACGCGCGCCGTTCCTGTGGTTTGTCACCAGTCGGTCTGCTGGGAGGAGGTGGACGCTTGGTCTCTAATTGTTCATGCCGCTCCAGGATTGTTTTCTGGCTAGTCAGGAACCTTAACAACAGGTCAAACTGAGTCAACGCCGTGACCCCATTTCCCGGGTCACAACTATAAACAAGCCATCGGTCCAGCAGGTAGTATGGTAATTTTCTCTCAAGCGTACGGACCACCAAAGGATTGTTAATAGCGCCTGCGCTCCTCAAAGCAGTTAAGTCCAGCACAGCTCGCTCCACTTCCTGAATCAAGTGTAACGTTTCCCTTGGTTGATTTGCGCGGGGTGCTGGTAGCTCCTGCAACTCCATGACAATGTCTTCAGCGATACGTGACACGTCACCATATCGGTCGTCTAACATGCGGAAAACATCCTGCGCGGTGTAACAATAATCCAGTCTGAGCTCGTTGGTCACCGTGTCAGTTAAACTGTCCCGCAGGTAATACAGCAGCAGATCTGGGGACCCTGTTGGGTCAGCCATTTGTTGTAGCCTGAGCCATTCCTCTCTCCAACGGAAATAGCTCCTTCTGTCACCGCTGAACTTGGGAAGAGCCATCGGTGCTATGGCGAACCTAGGCATTGCAGTGGCTACCGCAGCAGCGGCCTGTTGTGCAGCCCCACCATCACCCTGCTGGGGCTGCGCGCTGCCCGGTGAACCCCCGTTGCCTGATGGAGCCGCCACACTGCCTCCTCCTGGAGCTGGAACGCTGTTGTTGACCGGTGCAGTGGGAGCAGTCACAGGAGGAGGAGTCAACGGGGCGAGGTTGAACGCGGGTGCAGGTGGACCAAAGTGTCTATGGCGCCCAGCCAAGGGCGTTCCCCTCATGAGTCCTCTTTCGTGAACTTGGCCCTTCAATGCCCGCAAAACCTTTCTCGCTGCACGGTCAACGTCTTCAAGGGTCTCCTGCATCTCAGCACCATTCTCTTTAGGGACATATTTGGCCCACCTGTCTACCATCCCCCCGAGTTCAGCAATACTGGCATTCACATTATCCCGCACTGTTTCGTACTGTGTCTGGGTAACATCCGCTTGCTCAAGGCTCTGAGCGTCCCCAACCTCAGCATCTAATCTGAGTTTCACCTTAGTGTATCTGGCCAATACTGTACCAGTCCACAATGTGTCTTTGAGCTTCTGCATTACCTCATCATACTTCGTCTTGCTGCCTGCCGTTGCCACATTTACACGATCCACCTCTGCCCCATGGTCAGTGTTCTTGTCTTTATCAGGGATGTCTTCCAAGACGGCCAGATAATCCTCAGTGACACTCCATAATGCCTCATGATATGATGTAAGCTTTGTTTGTTCATCTGCTAGCGCGTCCACACTGAGCGCATCAAACCCTCTCAGAATCCTGCTTGCACACTTGGTGAATTCCCTCTGAATGTTAGTGCGCTTCAACCTTAAGTCATCTGTAGTTGCCATAGTGTCACTTTGTTCCTTAAGTCTAGGACACTTATTAATAGGCAAGAGTAGTTCAAAAGTCAATAAAAGTCAATGCGCACCAAACTTGATTACTCCACTTTGTGATCGAAGCCTTTGCTACAATGTACAACCGTGGAGCTTTCTCTCCACTTTCTGATTGAAGTCTTTGCTACATTTACAACCGTAGGGCTTCTCTCCACTTTATGATTGAAGTCTTTGCTACGTTTACAACCGTAGGGCTTTCTCTCCACTTTATGATTGAAGTCTTTGCCACAAATAGTATGAACAATTATAGGGTTTCCACTTGAGCCTTTACCACAAACAAAATGGCGACGACGACGTCACTCTCCAGCTCACCACGCCTTCCTCCTGGTCTCGAAATGGCCGCGATGACGTCACTTAGGGCCCGCCCATTAGCACAACAAGTTTTAGCCTTTAGCAAGTGAGCATAGCAACTTTAGCACAATGACGTCTTCTGCTTGCGTTAGCACAACAAGTCTTAGCTTTAGCAAGTGAGCATAGCATGTAGCAACTTTAGCATTGCCCACATAAGTACCGTCAAAAGCATCCCAGTCTGTCATGCACACTACACAGTTGCACTTTTCCACACTTTCAGCATCATTGTAGACAAGGCAGACTCGGTCGGTGGGTAGTTAACAGCATTCGTATAGCTGCCACTACACGTGGATAATGGCGTCCACGAGCTCCTCGCAGGCGTCCTCGTGGTTGTCTCTAATGGCGTCCAGTGCTGTTCCCAAGTGCTCTCCTCTCGGGTGTCCCCATGGTTATCTCCGCTCTTGCGCTGCGTAGATGTATCTCGCCGTTGTTGCTGAGCAGGCTTGCTTCTTTTCCACCGGTCGTCCGCCCGGTCCACCCCCACACGGCGAGGTTGGCACCAGCTCCCGTCCGACCCGTCGTGGTTATAACACCCTTCCCCTAACAAAAGGCGAGGCTAGCATATAGCTATCGCCGCGCAGATTGGCCTGTTTCACCGCACGTCTTTGTGTCTCACTCCCCACGGGACACAAGACTCACATAACGGCTGGTTATGCCAGGTCGTGTAAAATAACTGTACGGAATTTTACCGAAATAGGGCTATTTCTTCCTATCTTGGGAGTGTGAGTATCCCTCCGTAAGGGAGGCTTGGTGGTCAGTGGTTTAGGCATGAAACCACTCGACGGTTATGTCCTACAATAAATGATTCACAAACAAAGTGACGTGTCTTAAGTCTTTATGCCTTGCACGCACGCATTCACACACAAAACACACACACGAATAAACCCTGAGTTAAACTGGAGTAAGAAAGAAGTAAAATAAATTGCCAATCTGCGCATAAGTAGCATGAATGCTATCCTTTGTTCATGTTGACTGTAGGTCAGTTGTCAGGTTATTTTACAGTTCCCATCCACCGTCCTCCAAACCTTTCTTCACACTGAATTACAAAGTATTGACGCATGCGCATAAGCCCCTGTAGAACGTGTATGCATGACTTCTTTTAGACGCTAGATGGTAGCAACTCCCCATGCATTATCTCAACCCTGGGCGAAAGTTCCACAATAGCCGACCTACAAGCATTGGTAGCTCGCTGCTATTTCTGCTGAATGCTCAGCAAAAGAATAGGGACGCTATAGGGTTCGTGTGGTTAAGCTGGGCTTCTATGCCTAAAGCTTCCTAGATCAATAATACATGTCAGAGCAAGGACATTTCATGTGAGAGAGAGAGAGAGAGAGAGAGAGAGAGAGAGAGAGAGAGAGAGAGAGAGAGAGAGAGAGAGAGAGAGAAACAGACAGACAGACAGACAGACAGACAGACAGACAGACAGACAGGCAGGCAGAAAGTGAGAAAGCTACGTTTATTTTACAGGACAGCTTTCCATTGATTGTAATACTTTACGGTAATTAAAAAACATTAAAAAAGTATTTTTAAATATATTCATTGAAGCCTAATCTGTATTAAAGCACAGATTGCTTAAACATATAGCTTTCAATTAAATAATTACAATCAATGGAAAGCTGTCCTGTACAATATTTGAGAATGTCACTTACGCCCTTTTTGCTCCAAGCCCTCGAAATGCTCTATACCAGGGGTTCTCAAACCTTTTTAGGCTGTGACCCCCAAAATAAACATATTTGAACTGGGGACCCCCACCCTGACAAGCACTTGGAATTGTAGGTATTACATTTAATGTGACTTGGTACTGCAGATAAATATTGTGAGAATAGCAGATCTACATGCTCACAACGCGAGGCGTTGTGAGCATGTAGATCGGCTATTTTCACAATGTTCGCCGCTTGCTTACTTGATATTTGACAGTTTGGACAGTCCTGTCGAATATTCAACTATTCGAATACTTTGAGGTTGAATGATTCGAATTCTAAAAATCACCATTAGTTGTGAATGCCCTAGTTGACAGTGGTATCTGCAAGTGGCGCCATAACCTCCACACATTTGGATATACAGTACACCTACACACAAATAAGCACGGGAAAGATGTGCAATACATGGCTCCAGGTGGAATCAACCAGAGACATTGCAACCGATGGCATTCACCCACTAGTTTGCCCTCAATTTCATGAGGTTTCATTCTTAGATTGAGACAACATTGTATTTTTTATTTGTTTTAGTCGAAGGTCTAAAAACTTTAGCAAAGAAGTTTCTTGCAAGGACTTTCACTCTCTCGGCTCATAAAACATCTTTGGAGAGATACTGTAACTGATGATTTGAATTAGTACAGTATACTCACTAAATATCCTTATCCTACAAATGAATAACATTTAATTGGAATTATGCAATTATGAAACAATATGAAAACATAACACTTCAAATGATGAGAGCCCTGATTTGGGGGCCTATTTTCACTTTTTATTTGAGTTCAATACATGAACAATAATCCTTCCATGTCCATTAATTACATTAACAGTCGCTCTGCCTATTGTTTAAGAACAAGAATCGCAATCAATTCTAACAAAAGATGTTTTGCGCAAGCCCAGACCTCTGTTCCAGAAAGCATTGCGTGTGAATAGGTGAAGCAGTGAAGGTTAGGACAAAATGCCCTTTTGTGTGGGAATAGAGGCAGACATCTCGGTGTCTGGCCCATGTGACAATGGGGAGGCAGACTGTTGTTGTGTGGCTCCATTATGATTCTTCCTTTGCAACTTAGAGAATATAGACAAACAACAACAACATTGAATTTCACACACTCAAATATTATGTCTGCAATCCATCTACTTTCACTGCACTGGCACGCACAACATCTCCTATGCACAACTAAACCTTCAAGATTCAAAAATGTCTTGAAAGACTTTTGAATAAAATGTCATTTAATTTTTGTCATAATTTAGTCACGTGAAAAGTTTTATTTTTATTTTGGCAGGCCTTGATGGCATCGTAATGACTGATTTTACACTTGTAGATCGGCTATTTTTCAGCACGCAACACCTGAGAGCAACCAAATATAAAATGACTTTCTTCTCCACTAGTCCCTCCCTAACGTTTTAGTCTAGTTTTTATTTTGTTGACGAAATTGTCAATATATTTAGTCTTAATTTTAGTCATCACAGCGTATTTTTTATTTCGTTTTTATTTAGTTTTTGTCAGTGAAAAAAAAAAACGCAGTCGGCAAACATTTTTCGTCATAGTTTTAGTCGACGAAATCGACATAACACTGTTTGTCACGCTCATGAAGTGCAGAATGGGTGAAATGTGTGGTGTGCACAAACAAAAACAAATCACACTCAATGTGACAGCGGTGAGTGCTTGAGCAGTTCATTTCATTATGCTATATATGAATTCTTATGTCGTCCATTAATTTCAAGGCTGCTCAAAGGTGCCACTTATGGTCACCCAGCGGTATTGCAGCTGTTGAGGCCCTCCTCATACATACAGACATACACCGTACTCATACCCACACACACCGCTCAATAAAAGAGATACAAACTTAACAGAATCAATACAGTGATGGGTACGTCTATCAAGTGTGTAAAGTGTGCGTCAGTTTGATTAGAAAAGTGCAGAGAATTGAAAAAGAAAAAAAGGAAAAAGGTCTACAGATCATTTTGGATTGGACAAAGATGCACAGAATAGACATTGTTGTTACTCCAACCCTCCCTGTTTTATTTTGTCCACATGACACATAAGATACATAAAGTAGAAAGCTGGCCAAAGTACTAGTGCAAAAGTATAAAATAGTATATGTTGAACTGTAGCAATTCTGAGCAAGATATACAGTACCGTTTAAAAAAAATGCTATGTTTCAATACGTCCAGGGGATGTGCAAGAAAATGTGGTCATTGTTCAGGGCTCTGATAACCTGGAAAATAAAATAAAATAAAAATAATAAAAAACCCTCAGTGTCTCGCTTTAGTGACTTTGTGAACAACACAAGCATTTGCATAACGGCAGAGGCACAAACAGTCCATTGCTGGGATGGTGTGAGTCCTTTAAAGTATGTTTTAGCTCTGCTCAAACACCTTCCATTATGCTGTATGAGTCCAGCAGGGAAGGAAAGGAAATCCTCATGGTGCGTTTGAACGCACAGCTGGTTCCAGGAGGACTGTATGCCTGTACAAATGATAGGCCCAATCAGAGAGCTCTGGGTGGCAACCAAGTAGAATGATTTTAGACATCCAAAAATCTACAGTAGATTGTAATGCTTAAGGTCCCCCCCCCAACAGATCTGAAGAAGATTCATGATGTTGTCTATTAACCACTTACACCCCATATGGGAAGCCGGCTTCCCATAACCAGTCACACAACTGTTCATTGGTCAATAAATCAATAGAGACCAAATCAAATTACAATTTCAATGTTTATTCTGCTACATGCTCCTACAGCACATCAGCTGCCATCGTCTTTTTCATCCATGCATTACTCATATTACATTATTATTACACCTTATTTTACTCGTTATTATCATTACTCACCCTATACTTTTACATTACTTATATTACAGCACTACTCTCACTAAAACATCTGTAGAGTTTACATAGTTTGAAATATATTCATAAGATTTTGCCTATCAATTGATGACACCTTGATGGACAATTTCCCTATTCGCTATATATGGCTCCAATGAGGTCTTAAGTCTTTTTCACTATTCAGAATGCATAGGCAGAGGTCTTTTTCAATCCTCTTTTCAGTGGTAAGTGATCACAGCAGGACAATTTGGTAAGAGGAATGTGATGTTTTACACTGCATTTGTGAATTTTCAGGGGTTAGCTGACATTTGGTAAGTCAAGAGTAGCCACAATCATTGTAGTTTTGTGTCCACAACTGTTCCAATTTGGGCATGCATTTTAGGCAGATTTTTTCCCCTGGACCCCCCTGGGGTTCAACAAGTATTGTTTCATGGTTCATTTCATTTTATTTGGACTTAAAGGGATATTACACTTTCAAAGTCATTTTATCGTCTAATCAGGCTTTTATGAACACCCTGAACAGTTTTTAATTTGCTTGATTCAATATTTAGATATTTGATGTAAATGTTACCAGGCCCGACATGCCCAGGCCCTCTCCACATACACACCCATTGTAACTTCAAACTCCATTTTAACCATGATAGATTCATTAAAAACAACCATTATTTTTTCTGGTGACTCAAACTACCCTCCTAATACGCGAGCAGGCCGTGTTTTTTCGATAACTTTTTTCATTTATTTTTAATAATCCATTTTTGTATTAAATATTTTTCATTTTCCCAAATAATTATTAAAAATGAATGAAAAAAGTTATCGAAAAAACACGGCCTGCTCACGTATTAGGAGGGTAGTATGAGTCAACAGAAAAAACAACGGGTGTTTTTAATGAATCTATCATGGTTAAAATGGAGTTTGAAGTTACAATGGGTGTGTATGTGGAGAGGGCCTGGGCGTGTCGGGCCTGGTAACATTTACATCAAATATCTAAATATTGAATCAAGCAAATTAAAAACTGTTCAGGGTGTTCATAAAAGCCTGATTAGACGATAAAATGACTTTGAAAGTGTAATATCCCTTTAACATGACAGTTACTGTATGCTGATCATAAGCTGATGTGTCTCCCCTGTGAATTCTGACTTGAAATCTATGCATTATTTTCATAATTACACAACATTTTGGTTCTGACACAATCGTAATTTTCACGTCCTGTAAACTGAACATCTGTGGCATGACCATGTATTTCCCTTGCTGAGTCACAAGAAAAGCAGCCTGATAAACCATCACGGTCTGGGAATACACATTTACTATCGCCGTTATCGGGTGGAAACCTTGTATCTCCAAGTTTCAAATTATTTCGCAAAGTAAAGCCCTGCTTCATCGCACAAGGCCGTCGCACAAAGTAGTAAGCAGCAGATCTACAAGCACACAACGCCGTGTTGTCCCTAAAGACGATACTATATGCCACATTCAATGCCGGGTCAAGACGCATGACCTTACAGTATGTAAGCATCGCTGGGAGTTCAGAGAGAAACCCCCTTTGGCCTTTTAACACAGTAGCAAGTGATTACACTGGTATTTATAATGCTACGCTCAGATGTTTCTAGCCTGTGCAGCAAACTCTTATTGTTGCTATTCTCCACTGGGCAATGTATTCTACTTTCCATTCAGCAGATTCTTCATTGCAGGTACAGAATTATGTGTTGCATCTGTTGACAGATAATTTCTCAATGTAGGTTAATTATACTGTCCTTTTGCACCTGCATACTAAACACAACTGCGGTTAGAAAGGAGGCACGTGTGCTACTTGTATCTCCAAGAGCGGATTTTTTACAGGAAACAGAAGAATAGCATGCTGACGAAATGACTTTCACGACCAGAGAATACCTCATAAATACTTCAAATTAGCATTGTTTTGTTTTTCTCGCTAACACACACAAAATCCCCTAGTGTAACCTCTCTGACATTTCGAGCCTCTTCTCCAGATCGCATTCATTTCGCTTGCATTGAAGAAAGCAAGATGAATTAGATCTGCTTCTGCGTGGCAGCTGATTAAGGCCTCATCTTCGTCACCAACCTACGAAGACACTTCATCACCAGTGACACTTTATAGTGTGAAGACAAGCGACTTGCGCAAACACTTCTTTTGCTGGCTCTGAATTCCTCATGATGCAGTAAATACTTCATCGCTAATGATAGGTGCGCTGTAGCACTCTATAACTAAAACGTGTCCAGCAATCAATGCATATTGTTCAAATTTACAAACATGATCTGTCGAATAGACCAGTGTTTCTCAACCTTTTTTTCTACATGGGTACACTTTTCATGTCCCAAGAATCCATGGGCACACCACGGGGGTGGAAATATCGTCATTGTCGGGAAGAACCCTTGTATCCCCAAGTTTCAAATTTGTAAGTTTCTTTGCAAAGTAAAGCCCTGCTTCATCATACAAGGCTGTCGCACAACAGTAGTGAAAACAGCAGATCTACAAGCACACAACACCTCGCACCGCGAGGCGCTGTGTGCTTTAACATTTTAAAATGATAAATACAATACTGGCTTTCAGTGGTTGAGAAACACTGGAATAGACATTTCAGACAATGCAATGTGAAACCTACCTAAATACATTGTTTCATTGCACCACAAGACAGAACAGACCGTGCACGAGCACGAGCACACGCGCGCACACACACACACACACACACACACACACATACACACACACACACACACACACACGCACACACGCACACGCACGCACGTGCACACACACACACACACACACACACACACACACACACACACACACACACACACACACACACACACACACACGCACACCCCGCCGGAGAGCCACGAGACAAATGCAGGTAAATACCTGAGATGACAGAACCAATCCTGCACGTAGAACACAAATAGAGATGGATAGGCGAGGGCCTAAACAAAATATTAATAAGGAGTTGTGGTTCTTAGATGTGACGAGAGCTCGAGCATTAGACCCATTCATCTTCCACTTTGCCTTTCCTCCAGGCCATAATATTCCCCATCAATCAGCAAGTTGGGTGTCAAGTGAGAACAGTCCAACACAAAGTGAATATCAGGCACTCTTCTCTGGCCGTGTTCCAATTGCCATCAATAATGGCTCTCCGATGTTGATGAATATGTATTGATGGGCCATGTGAAAACGGTGTATAACGGAGAGAGGGTGGCTTTAGTAAAGACCTCACATCGGTGTGTCTGTCTGATGGCAGAAGTACTGTATTTTGCTATAATGGATTCTGTTCTGAAATGAAATACAATTAATTGAAGCCACAACCTATTCCCTGCATGAAGATCTTATTTGCACCTTTCCTCCCTTGTTTCTCTGCTCTTTAGTCCCTGTTTCACACACGATAGGGCCTTTTCCACCGGCAAAGAACCGGTTCTGGTTCTTTCTCCCGCCTATGGGATGAACCAGAGGTGAGCTTTTCCACCGAGAACCGGAGTTGGTTCCGAACCGTAAAAGTCCACAAAATCCTTGGTTCCTCTGGTTCAATCATGGTTCAATCCATGGTGGAAACGCAAGCCAGTTCGCAAGAATGAACCAATAAGGTTCCAAGAAAGTTGAACTTGAACTGGTTCTTTGCCGGTGGAAAAGGCCCCAATGTTGACCCAACATTAAGATAGATTTAGCTTTCATGTTCCGAAACCATATTTCACGTTTGTGTGTTTTTTTCATAGGATCCCAATGCCATATTGCCTGGCCCGTGTGAACAAAACAAAAGTGAAAAGAGCAGATCTACAAGCTCACAACACATCTTCTTCTTCCATTTCCTGAAAAAGAATGTAACATACAGGGTTTCTGTGGAACAGCAACATTATGCGATAAAGGTAGCACAAATGTTTGGTTCGGCGCTCATTAGCAACTCTGCCCTAAACATACAGTCACACATCATACACCCCAGGGGTTGCATTATTGTTTAACTTTTAAATTAGCAAAGCAGCGAGAGCTTGTTTATGTCTCTGCTAGGTCGTCAGTTTTTAATTATGTTTTAATGTTAACAATTAGTACTGGAAGTCTGTGAGTCAGCAACTCTTGATTTGAATCTTATAAACAAGATAGATTATAAACAGTCATTCGGTAGCAAAAAGTTTCTCAAGTTTCTGAACCAATAATTATCTATCTGGAAAACAAAGATGAATCTTCCAAATTAACCAATATTTGTCACTTTTTGATAACGCAATTAGGACATGATCCACTGTGTATTAGGGCATTCGCGAATAGTGATTTTTAGTATTCAAATTATTCGACCTCAAAGTATTCGAATAGTCGAATATTCGACAGGACTGGCCAAACTGTCAAATATTATGTAAGCAAGAGGCGAACATTGTGAAAATAGCCGATCTACATGCTCACAACGCCTCGCAAAATATATATCTGTGGAACAGAGTCACATTAAATGTAATACCTACAATTCCAAGTGCTTGTCAGGGTGGGGGTCCCCCGTTCAAATATGTTTATTTTGGGTGTCACAGCCTAAAAAGGTTTGAGAAGCCTTGGTATAGAGCATTAACAAATTCATCCACTAGGGGCATTGAGAACTCAGAGAAAAAGACAAAAAAAGCGAACATTCGGCTTCGGTGAACCAACGTCGAATAGTGACTTTGATATTCGAATATTTGGTGAATGCCCTACTATGTATTTTGTAAGAAAATATTCGTTTTTAACTTTTTATACAATAAATGTAACCGCTTTTAAAACAATAATAATGCTAAGTACGGTAGATTATAAACTACATGACAGTGACACACTCTACCGAGGCCTTAAGGACTACCATCAGCACTTTGTGGAGGATATGAATTATTATGTTGTTTACATGTCACATCCTGACATACGTCAATAGTTTATCACCTGGGAAATTATTTGCAACCTATTTTTACAGTGTTTATGTAGCCTGATTAAACTAAAAGCAGTCAGGGGAATACAATGGCTCTGCAGCATGCTGCGCGTGAAACGCCTCCCAGTCATGTGTCATGTGAGAAATATTTGACAGTATATTGTTTATGCAAAACAGAGCTCTTTGAGCCTCCTGTTCACACTCACAGATGACACCATTTTGTGCAAATAAACCAGCGGTGGAAGAAGTACTCTAATGTTTTACTTAAAATAGGACTGTCATCTAAAGGGGTACTGTCACTTTCTTAAAATATTAGTTAATATGTTTATGATGTCATTGTGAGAATGCACAATTATAAGCCAATCAAGTTAATTGACTGTACTTAGACTACTTACTGTACTGGTCAGCTGTTGTTGGGGGCGAGGGGCAGATTACACTGTGACATGAGTTTCAGACTATTTCAGACCGTTTTCAGAGTGACCACGTGACCTACTGTATCATTTATTATAATTTCGGGGTGTGTTAGCGGGCCTTTAAGTAAAATAATCCATACTGCAATGTAGAAATACTCTGTTGCAAGTAGAAGTACAGAATTCAAAATAGACTCGAGTAAAAGTATAACCTATTTAAGTAAAATTCGAAAAATGTTTTATGGTTTATGTAGCCTATGTTTTATAATATTAGAATTTATATCTGCAAAGTAACTATTAACTTAAGTTTTCATTTAAAAAAAAAGAAAGAAAAAAACGTAGTTTTGTGGGTCCGTTTTTAGCCCAAGGAATGTTTTTCGTGCAAAACAAAATCTTGCAATTGATTCAGAATCATGAAAAACCCCTAGTTTGACCCCTCACATGCTACTTAAAGAAGATTTTTTTTGGGGGGGGGGTCTTTTTTTCCTGTATAGTAAGTGAATGGGTAGGTGCAAGAAATCATTAAAAATGAACCACTTTGGACGATATTTCAGGATTAAGAAAAAACAGGTGGCGAAAAAAAAAATCCACCTTATGCGCGCGGACCCCCCTTTCCTACTAGATCATTAAGTAAATGAACTTAGTTACTTTATACCACTGAAATAAACTACACTTAAAAATTCTAAACCACCAAAGCCCTTACTTCCATAGGGAGAACAAGACACCGCATCACAGCACAGTGTGATGTGGTTAATGTAAATGTTTAGTTAAAATGTAACATTTTTAAAATATTAATAAGACTGTTTACATTTCCCAAAAGGAAATGCATAGATTTCATCAAGTCTGACCAGGAGCAGGTATTACAAAGTATAGATTTCCCCCCATACACGACAGCAAATCGAACCCCTGCGACATGATAACTCTAGAACATTTACCCGACACCCATATACATTTTCATCTCAACGTTAATAATTCCTGAGTTCTATGTGAGAGATGGTTTCTTGGCTGACAAGCCCGAAGTCATTCATCACACAAGACATGTACTGTATACTTCAGAAGAGGCAGGAGGGATTGTCATTTGATGCCGAAACATTTGTTCGCAACACACCCAAGAAAGTCAGTGTCACTATGACACTCAACAGAATGGCAAATAAGTGTCCTCAAGTATGTTCCTCCATCCTACCAGCCCACCAACTCTATCCATCCATCCATCCATCCATCAATATTATGTCATGTACAAAATGTCCAGCAAAGTCATTTCTGACAAACACATGTTGGCCCCTCATGTTATTCTGCTGAAGACAATTTATAGCTTATTAGAGTGGACTGCATTTAATGGCAAATGGACTGCATTTATATAGTGCTTTTTCTCGTCTTTCCGCTCATCACTCTAATGCACTTTACAGCGTACTCCACAGTCAGTCACACACACACTCATGCACCGGTGGAACACTGCAGCGCACATTAAATGCTACACACGCTTAGGGATGGGACGATATGAACATTTTATATCATGATTATTGTGACAAAATAAATCATGATTTACGATATTACCGCGATAATCGAAATCCATTATCCTGGGGCGGAACATTTGCCAAAAAATAGCCGATCTACAAGCTCACAACGCGTCGCGCTGCGACACGTTGTGAGCTTTTTTAATAAAATGAATTAATTAATCGGAGGCCTCAACGAAGCCCCGGTCTAATTTTGGAACCAGGCCGCCTACCGCGCTCTCTTTCCACCGGCCCGTAATCGGGTAACGCCGCCACACCGCGCCGCCTAATCCAATACATTCTCAGATCTTTAGAGACCTTTTTCTCTGAACTGTGTTCCCAGGGCAGCGACAAAGTTTTTTTTGCGGCTAAATAGCCTCAGATCGGGCTTATAAAAAAAAAAGAGCCGATAGCTAACTCTTGGCTCTCCTCCTCCGGTCCACGGTCATAACACTGCATGCAGTGAAATCCCAATCCACTTCTGCCAGGGTACCCGGATGATACTATGAAGCCTTAGGGAGAAATGCCTCTTGTGGCCTTGGCACGAAGTGAGTTAAGTATGTATATTATAAGTACCTTTTACCAATTATAGGGTTTAAATGGTACTGGATATGCAGCTCGGCAAATACAAGGTGAATTGATCCCAGTGCATGATGGAGGACGATATTGCGATAAATTAAATCTCCACGATACGATTATCGTGAGTGCTTTTTATCATCACGATAAACAATAATATCTCTTATCGTCCCATCCCTAAAGACGCTATGCATTCACACACTGACGGCGGAGGCAACCATGCAAGCGATCCATTTGGTAATGATGGCAGACAAGTTCACACCCAGACTCGACGGAAGAAAGTGTTCTAAAAACACTGTTTGGGATTGTCCCACAGGACAAAACGTCCTTGTCCTTGTTGTCACATGCCCCAACCAGGTCTACCATAATTTCATTTAAACAAAAAAACATTACGATAGTGTATAGGCCAGTGTTTCTCAAATGGGGGTACGCGAAGGTACTTAGACCCTAGGTGGTCCTCAGAGTTACTATAGGGGGTCCTCCAAATCTTTTTGTGATAGAAACTATTTTTTTCTCCTTTTTTATATTAACCGTGCACTTGAACCACTATTAACCACGTGTGCATATTCAGAATAGCTTAGCCAAAAATAGCCAATCTACAAGCTCACAACGCCTCACAGCACGAGGCGTTGTGAGCTTGTAGATCGGCTATTTTTGGCTAGATATCTGAAAACACAAGTTTACATGAATCCAAAATACACTGATAATCGTGCTGTCAAACAATGAAACAATATGGAATCTATGAAAAGCTTGTGGGGGTCCCTGCTTCATCTCTCTCTCAACTAAGGGGTCCTTGGCCTGAAAACATTGAAGACTCCTGTTTTACACAGTTAAATAATTAACTACAATTGAATTAGAAGGAGAAACAAACATTTACTGTTATGATGACATTGGAGAAACCTATTGTGAGCCTGACAGTTGCTAACCCAGAATACATGTTACCAGGCAATGGGATGGGTTTGAATGTTGTTTGAATCTAAGTTATTGACATGAAAACTGGACTGAAATCATGGCCACAGTGTTGAAAATAAATCTATACAGGAGGCACCGTTTGTGATGTTATATTCTTGAAAAGGGCGGTTATCACAGCATCATATACCACTAGCTATGGTTTTAAAGTGCAGGTGCCATGATTTTCCCCTCTATAAAACATGATTATCTACTATTATGATTATACTAGGAGGAAGATTTTTTTTCCAAAAAAGTGTACAGAAAGAGTTAAAATTATGTTTTTATGTGGCCACACCCACCAGTTCATTGGTATGCGTGGTTGCCATGGTGGGTGGTGACCAAGCTGAAGTTAGCCACACCCACGTGTGTTGGGTGAATGGTAATTAGGGGAGGGGTTGATTCTGTGATGTAATAAGTATGGGTGTTTTTGGAACGGCACGTCTGACCCAGCAGGTGGCATCCTCCAGCTAAAAACCCAAATAAAAAGAGAATGCATAATTGCTCATAACAACCACACCAGGGGGTCTAATGAAGTACGGTCAACCTCCTAGACACATGAAAACCAGAAAAAGTACAAAACTATGGCACCACCTCTTTAATTGCAGTTTTATATGGAAAATGTTGTTGTCGGGTAAAGGGGGTACTTGGATTCAAAAATCAGGGAAAGGGGGTACTCAAGCCAAAAAAGATTGAGAAACACTGGTATAGGCTAAACGGAGTCCAAGTGAACAGATTGATTATGATTTCCCCTTTCGTGTCAAGGTAAAGATCACTCCGTGCAGCACATTGCTCAGGGTGATGCATGTCCGTTCTCTGTACATTTTCAATTAATAGCCTGGGCTTTTAAAACCATGATATTACCTAACCTTATTAAAATGAGGCTATAGAATAAGATATAAAGTATTAACCATTAATTTCGTCTCACAAGAGAGTGCATTTCTCAGCACCAAGCGTGGCACAGAGAGAGAGAGAGAGAGAGAGAGAGAGAGAGAGAGAGAGAGACCTGTCTTTAAATGAAGGTTTACTGCATAAATGTCTTTTTACAACAAATTATGAGACATTTCTGTTAAATTCTGACAGCCTTATGGTAACTACTGTAAGAGATTCACAGAGAAAAAAAATCACTGACTTCTTACAATTTTCACTTCACCAGACAATTCAGGCTTTCATGGTCAGAAGTGCTTCTGTTTCGTGACATTATGCATGTAGGAGAATGAGCCGTCATTGGTTACACACAGTACCGACAATCCCTATAAGCCGATTGGCCTACGGAGACCGGCCACACTGAAATAATTTTCAGCTCCAATACACCAAAAGCCTTCTGATTAAGGTTGCGCATTTCACCTTTTATACCATTTAGAACGGGTACACATTATAGTGTAGCATTATTTCATGCTAAAAAACAGCAGATATACAGCAGATATACAAGCTCACAGCGCGGCACCGAGTGCCGCGCTGCGAGCTTGTAGATCTGCTATTTTTGAAAAATCTTGAAAATTCGAATTTTGACCCGATTCTATAACTGTCTTTTGAATCCTTCTAAGTTTTTTTTTTAAAAACCTATGTTTTTATGTCAGCAATCTGGCCAGCCATCGTCAACGAAAAGGTCCTTTTCACTTAACTGGAGCTCACTTAGTCTGTTCTTGAGAGACTACTATGTCAGTGGTTCTCAAACCTTTTCATGTGAAGGAACCCCAAAATGATATTTATTTGGCCACGGACCCCCATCTCAAAATATTTAATCCTGGGAACCCCCAGAAGCAAATATTTGCGTTACAAACGTTAAAAATACATATATTCAAAGATTTGCACACAATTTCACGACCTTTTCAAAAATAGCAGATATACAAGCTCCCAGCGGCACTCGGTGCCGCGCTGTGAGCTTGTATATCTGCTATTTTTCACTGGTTAAAGCATTCAATAATTCTAGGCCCTAAATGGGTTTTAAAATAGCCACACAATTATTTTGCGTCATTGCCACGAATCTGCTAATTCGATTTTCATCCGTTTGTTTTTTCATTCCTAATAAAAGTCACTGGGCCGAGCATAACTCAGTATAACTTCATTTGAGAAGTTATGTAATCCTGCAGCATCCTTCAGCTAGGCTCCTGTATGAGTGATACATTGTTTAATTTTTTATAATTTAACTGCGCTTTGTTTCACTGTGTTTCCCGCACTGTAAAGTCTGACTGTAAAAATGGACCCCGGAATTTTGACTCACAGAGTGAAATGAACACTAAGGATGTTACTGTGTGGGAGGAGGTAGAGCATTCACCAACTATTAGAATATTCGAATATTCGAATATCAAAGTCACTATTCGACGTTGTTCACCAAAGTCGAATATTCGCTTATTTTTATTTTTTTATTGTTTTCTTTAAAAAAAAAAGATACTTTATAAAGCTTGGCTAGATAGGAAGTCGTAAGAATGAGTTGTCAATGCCCCTGGTGGATGAATTTGTTAATGCTCTATACCAGGGCATCTCAAACCTTTTTAGGCCGTGACCCCCAAAATAAACATTTGAACTGGGGACCCCCACCCTCACAAGCACTTGGAATTGTAGGTTTTAACTCATTCCCTGCCAGGCCCGATAGTCCCGAGATTATTCCAATGTCTTTCCCCGCCAGGCCCGATAGTCCAGAGAATAAAAAAAAAAAAAAAAAAAAAAAAATCGAAATTTTTTTTTTTCAAAAAAAAATTTTGACCCCCAAAAATGGAGTAGGCATGATAGCAATCGCGAAATTGCATGTTTAACCCCCATAGCAACCCCATCTTTCAAGCATGGCAGCCATTTTGGCAGCCATCTTTGTTAAACATAGTGGCTGTTATCTCATGAATGCCTGAACGGATTTCCATTCGGATTTTTTTGTTTGAAAGCTGTGAGCAATGTGGACACGACACACGTGGTGCATTATCTAGGCATGGGTGTGCATGATCCGTGCACACCCAATTACATGGAAGTCTATGGAGACGAATGGCAGGTGGGAGTACGGAGGTATGTTAAAATGGCGGTCAATGTGTTAATGTGACTCGGTTCCACAGATAAACATTGTGAGCATGTAGATCAGCTATTTTCACAATGTTTGCCTCTTGCTTACTCAATTTGACAGTTTGGCCAGTCCTGTCGAATATTCGACTATTCGAATACTTTGAGGTCGAATAATTGGAATACTAAAAATCACTATTCGTGAATGCCTTAGTGGGAGGTTGAAAATGACTTAGTAAGACACTCTTTATGAAGGTCCAGTGGGACCGAAACGCTTGTCAGTCGAAATAAAAGCAGAGGCTGCTGAGAAAGAGCAGTGTGCAGGATTTTTGTCTCCACCAGCCGAAGGCTTGGGGGAGAGTATGTTTTCACCCCTGTCCGTCCGTCCGTCCGTCCGTCCGTCCGTCCGTCCGTCCGTGTGTCCTCCAGTTTGTTACCAGCTAATCTCTGGCGCCGTTGGCCCGGTCGCTGCCAAACTGAGCACACACACTCCCTGGATGCCAATTCACCGTTTGTCAGCCTTCTGATTGGTCCATGAGACTCCCTGACTGGCCAACCAGAAAAATACATTCACTTTTTGCAAGCGGGGGTGGAGTTCTGCAGTCGGAGAAAGTGGGAGCCGTCTTTCACCGGCTGTCCGCACTGCGGAGCACGGCCAGGCCGCTCGCGACCATAGCGTTTGCGATCATTGTAATGAATAAGCTTCAACAGACTAGTTCACATGGACCTTATCAATGGTCTAACTTGTTACGTTTGGGTACATATATTTTAAATGGGCAGAATTACGAAAAGCCAGCCTATTATGTGAGGAGATGTTGGAGGAGAACAGATTATAGTTCTCCTCTTCCTACCCAAGATGCAATGCGCGATTTCTATTCTCTCTGATCCAGAGGATTAAACTAATTAAAACATATATTTTCGGGGGAAAATTACTGTTTTGCTATGTAATTACTGTACATTTTTCTTCCCTTTTTATTAATATCACGTAGATGTGTTTTTTTTGGTACTTTATATAGCTGTAATGAGGCTATGAAGGAAAAAAAAATCCCATCCACTTCCACTATAAAAGAATCTGCAATAGTGATTCTGTCCCACTGGGATTAAACAAATTAAAACATATATTTTCGGGGAAACCCCCTGTTTTGCAATGTAACTACTGTACCTTTGTCTTCCCTTTTTATTAATATCACCTAGATGTTTTTCCTTTGGTACTTTATATAGCTGTAATGAGGCTATGAAAAAAAAAAATCCCATTCACTGCCACTATAAAAACAATCTGCCCAGGGTTAATGTACCAGCCTAGTAACAGGGCAGAATGGGGCGGGATTTGCAAACTAGTGAATTCAGAACCTCTGCCCCACATTTTTTCACATGGGCCTGTTCTAGCACAACCAGGAGGCCAATTTCTGCAAAACTACCTTTTGGCCAGTACTCCTACAGATTTTGTCCAAAAATCACGCAAATCCCTAGACAGTATCTCTATAGTCATGTAATCGACATGGATCTGTCTGATTGTCCGCATATTCCATCCTGATTGGCTGAGATTGGCTTTGTAAGATTGGTCAGTTTTAAACAAAATGCACCACGAACACAATGTGCAATTTTTCTGAAATTGTGCACGCACATTCCCAATAGGCAGACGAAGAAATGCCACTTCAAACTTTTCAAATCAGCCTCATGGTGGCGCTATAACAGGCCGCCTGGCCTGGTGGAGACCTGTGCTCGGAAGAGCACTGCTTCTAGTTTGTTCGTAATTTATTTTTTATTATTTGCTTCAGTGGTTCAAAAGACTTGCAATGCAATTACATTTTTTTGAAAGATGGCTTATGGTTTTGTTGATATTTATGTGATTATATCCATGTTTTGTTTTGGTGAGATACCTCTTTAACAGCAAATGGTGCAGTGACTGGAAAAAAAAAAAGATTAAGTTTCTGCCAGCAACACATTCTTTGTGGCATTACTGTCTTTGGCATGTAATCCTCTTTGAAGAAGAGGAGAGAAAGTTAGGTGAAAACATCTCATGAAACATAAGCCAATCTTAATGGGATTTTGCTTAAAACCTGGCAGAAGTCTAACAAATTTTGACTAATTACTGCACCTTGCATTTGAAGTTGCTATATTGACGTCCTTAAGGATAAAACTACATTCAGCAGACTTAAGCTTAACCCTTGAGTGTCAGTAAAGAGCTCACTGTCTACTAGAAAGTCCCTACTATGTTGTATTTTCATACACTCTAAACAGCTACAGTACAATCAACAACAGTATATGTTAAAAAATAAAAATACATTGCCTTACATGTGTCTAGAACAGGTGACAGGGCACCCTGGGGTGCCGTGACGGCAGTCCAGGGGTCCCGCGAGATAATTTGATAATATTTGAAATTTATTTGGACATTTAAAATATATATTTAGTATCATTTTAAACTTAAAGTACAAAGTTATTTTCAGTCAGTTCTACCAAAATGGCTATTATCTCGCTTTCCTCACAACATAATCGCTAAAATATGCTATCCAGTAAATATAAGGTGCTCGGATGGAAAATAAATATATATATTTATAGGGGTGCCCCGAGCCAAAAAAGTTTGGGAACCCCCCCCTGGTCTAGAAAATCTGTTTATCACAAAGGGGCTGTTTAAAACGAGGAATAAATAGTAAACATACGATGTGTTGTTTTTCAAACAATATTACTGTTTTGCTTCCAACTGGTGTTTATGCAGCATCATGCCCAGGGCATGCTGCTGGGTAAATACAGTATCCTTGGCTTCTGGTGGCATCTCCACTGAGCATGGTGTACTGCGGCGGGCAAGGCCAGAGGCCAAGCAAATACTGCTTATCTAGCCTATTGGATGAGAGGATAAACATGCTGGCCATGAGCAGAGTTTGAGCAGCCTGACATACATGTGATGCCCCGTTATGCAGGTGCTTGTATGGCGTTTAGGTGTGCATCATTCACGACGAATAAATCAATGTCCCAGGCGTGTGAATAATTAAAGCCGATATCAAGGTTCACCAACTTACTTTGTGCATGGATGGCTGGTTAACCACTCAAGCAGGGGCATCAATTGGGTATGGCAGGGGTATGCAGCTGCCATACCCTGGGTCCAGGGGGGGAAATACAAGTTACTTTTAAATATAAATCCATGGATGTCTCTTTGTCTATCTGTGCTGGTTATTATGTTGTTAAATTACAGTAAAATAACTACAAATGCAACATTTTACAAAATGGTCACTTTAACAAGGTAATATAATATTCTCCATTATTATATTTATATTCTCCACACTTTTAATATCCCCATTTTGACAAAATGGTATATTCCCAGGTTCCGCAGGTCAGCTGCACAGGTGCAATGCATTATTGTTAATTGTGGCACGTTTACTAACATGCCAAGTTTAGCTGTACTTGAACAACCATTCCAGGCTGCCATATCCAGCCCAAGAAACCGTAGAAACTGGGGAAAAAATAAAATGTACTTCTTAAAATAAATGTATCATGCCTGTTGCTAAGGTATGGCAACATGACTGGTGTCTTGCGCACATGCAAGACACCAGTCATGTTGCCATACCTTAGCTTTTTCTGAACTGACGCCACTGCACTCAAGCCCTACATACTTCATTGTACTATGAATAGCTAAAATAGCCGACCTACAAACTCACAGCACGTTGCATGACGCGTTGTAAGCTTATAGATTTGCTATTTCCGTTATTATTCAAAAGAGAAAGGGGAATTGAAAATGTTCACTTACAGTATAATGGCATATGCCAAAATGTATAACAATTATGTTAAGCCTAGAACCAAGCCATCCAGGATTGCAGTGAATCATGACCATAAACCTGTAGTTTCTATGAAAAGAACATTTTGAAAATCGCTAAACAAAGGGTAGTTATTAAATGTAGTGTATCAAATAATTTAATATTAAAATATGTTTTCACATAGGATCAAAGGTTTTATCGTCATGATTCACTGCAATCCTGGATGGCTTATTGGTTCTAGGCTTAACATAATTGTTATAAATACTTTTGTAAAAGTCTATGGGGAAAATAAATGGGAGATTTTTTTTAGTGGGACCAGTGAACCACTTCCGCTGCGATGCTCTACAAAGTGTCAAAAGCACACTTCCATAGGGAATCAGATTGCCATGTGTGGCGGAGAGAATCGCAGCCCCAGCCTGAAGCCTCAAAAGTCTAGTATCTGCCCTCGTCCCATAGGGATACCCCTTTGGACTGATGGTTAAGATATTGGACTGTCACGCGGGACACCCGCGTTCGAAGCCGGGTGGGGAGGTTCGGATCACCTCCGTTACATTGGTGCGGTGACCCGGATCCGGGCTTCTCCGTAGGAGGAGGTCAAAGGGGGGTGAGTGTGGCGGAGAGAGTCGCAGCCCCAGCCTGAAGCCTCTAAAGTCTAGTATCTGCCCTCCCTCCATAGGGATATCCCTTTGGAGTAATGGTTAAGATATTGGACTTTCACACGGGAGACCCGGGTTCGAAGCCGGGTGGGGAGGTTCGGATCACCTCCGTTACACATGCACTCACCAAGGCTCTTGGTGAAAGGTTAAAATGTAATCCCTTTCCCGTCTCTTTCTCTGCTTCACTGTTTCAAGATAACCACAACCTATGGTTGATCATTTTGAAATCGCCCAGATGTCCCTGCAATACTAAAGTCTTTGCTTGGTTGCATGACAGCATCCACGGACCGAAAATAACCGATCTAGAAGCTGACATCTGCAATGTGTTGTGAGCTTATGGATTGGCTATATTTTCCACACGTGACACCATCGTACGATGAAGTATAAATCGAGCGTAAGACTACGTGTACCGACACTAAAGTCCCTTGTTTGGAGGATTGACAGTTACAGTCTAAAAACTGTCAACCGTCAAATGTAAATCCACAGCAATTCACAACCTGCTAGTCTAGAGCTAGCAGGAGCATACCAGGCGACCGCCGGTTGTTTGCTGGCGATGTGCATCCCATTTGTTACAGGTGTGCAGATGTGGTTCTATCTATCGAGTTTTGATTTTAATTATTATTATTTCAAAACATTTTCAAAAAAAATATTCCCCAAAAAGATTTTCACGAATAGAAAAATGAATTCAATAATCTTTCTAATTAATTTAATTAATAAATGAAAGAGAAATTCCATAAATTTAAAAAACGAATGTCTAAGAAGTAGTGAAAACAGCCGATCTACAAGCTCACAACGCGGCGCGAAGCGTCGCGTTGTGAGCTTGTAGATCTGCTGTTTTCACTAGTCGGGGTCCCGGGCAAACGTTTAATTTCTCGTTTGGGTCTGGAGATGAAAGGTTTGGGAACCACTGATCTACAGTATGTCTGTTCAATCGAGGGCACTGTAAATGTTGGGGGCGTCCGGCTATAGCACAGGGGTAACGTTCCTGCTCACCTCTGTGGAGACTGGGATTCTATTCATCCATGGACGCTCCGGTGAACACAATTGGCTGTGTGTGTGGGCGGGTGGGGAAGCCGGCGGGGGTGGGTGTTCCCTGTCGCTGCACTAGCGACTCCACCGATATCCTTAAAAGAGAAAGCAATGCCATCGTCATTCTTGCTGAGTACAGCGCTCTGACATCAATGTAATTGTGCTTAATTGTGTAATACCATAACATAATCCCTTTTTTTGATTAATTAAGTGTTGCTCTACAATGTCAGATGGCCCGCGGGGTGTAAAGATACAAACAAAGGCATTTTTTTTTCTGTCAGGAAGGCACGGGCATAGGGGGGATGCACCTGAAGGGAATTAAAGACACTTTCATGTTATGCTCTTGTTCTACTGTTGCAATGCTTTTTTTTAAACACAAACACTCACAGAGAGAGACACAGTGTAACAGTGAACGACTTATTATGTGGAGGAATATGACCTGACAAATGTAGTTATTTTTTAAGCGATAAACACAGATCATCTACAAGCTCAGGATGCATCACATTAAAGCTTTTTTAGATCTGCTATTTTCAGGTGCATCTCTCCACTCCAACATGTCTCCTTTCCGACATGTCTCCATTCCGACACTAACCCTATCTCTAACCCTAACCCTAAACCTAACCCCTATGGGAGTGTCGCCACTCCGACAATTAGAAGTCAATTTCGGAGTGGCGACATGTCGTAATGGAGAGAGCCTCCCCTATTGACACCATTGTACGACGTAGTATAAATGAAACTGATACTGTAACACAAAACACATAAGTAAACTTTTGTGTTAATCTACTCCTGAGTTGAAATACCCCCACTTAATCATTTGAATTGGATCCTTTTCAGTTGGCAGAATGGATAGCAAGTAGTACTCAGCATTCATGACCACATGCTTTTGTTGATTGGAGAGTTCTTGTTCTATATTTTCCCATTTGCAAAGTAGCCATATGAAATATTTTTGTACAACTGTTTTCTGTGCTATTTTATTCTGTAAATTGGACCTCACATCTAGTGGGACAGAATGAGCGGTTACTTTACTTTATTTGTTTATTTAGACGGGACAATGCATATTAATGAACACTACATGAATGCAATGTAAATAAGCCGGAATTAGCAAGAATGCTAAATTTCATCCGTAGTCCCCACATGAAGACAAAACAATACATACCAACAAACAGTAACCCTACATTAGGAGAGGGCGCCTAAGAACATACATACAAATACTATTTTTCCTGAACCAAGAAAAAACAAACAAAAAAACAACACATATTACTAACAGTACCCTACATTAAAAAAGGATAGTTAAAAATATACGTACATGGCATGAGCTGTACTCTTAGAACTATACATGGTCACAGGTTTGATTGTCAACTAACCATTTTTTTTAGATTGAACTTGAAGGATGGAAATGACAAACAGTCTCTTATTGTTAGAGGTAGGTCATTCCAGATTGAACATCCCTGCACTGAAAGGGTGTTTTTTCCAAAAGCGGTTACCCGGTACGGTACTTCGCAATCCCCTCTAGTGATTGCTCTAGTATTGAGTCCTCTATCAGGCTTCCTTTTTATGAATTCCTTTAGGGGAGGTGGGCATAGACCATTTAGGGTCTTATATATGATACTGACCTGTTTAAAAACCTTAAAATTAGCGAAACTCAAAAAACGGTACCTCTGAAGAATATTACAGTGGTGATATGAGTGGGGTTTCCTATCGAATACCTTAAGCGCACTCTTATATAGCTGTTCAATGGGTTTGAGAGTCGTTATACCTGCGCAAGACCAGTTTGTGAAACAGTATTCAATGTGTGATAGGATCATGCATTGGAGATACGATTTAGGAGCACTAACTGCCAAAAAAGGTCTGATTTGTTTAAAGTTCTGAAGGTTGAACTTGATTGTGTTTGTAACCTTTTTTACATGTTTTTTAAAGGTTAGGGTTGAGTCTAACATGACCCCGAGGTACTTGAACTCTGACACAAGTTCAAGTTCCTCTCCACCCAGAAACACATTTGATGATTCCATCACAACTGGTCTTTTGGAAAAAGCCATGCAGACCGTCTTTTTTGCATTCAGGAGCAGGCATGAGTCTGTAAGCCAGTCCTGAACGCTGGTCAGAACAGAAGTTAAAACCGTTGACACCTCTGCATAGCTCTTTCCATGAGTCAGTATAACAGCATCATCTGCGTACATCTGAATATGTACATCTTTACATACATCAGGTAGATCGTTTATAAACAGAGAAAACAGAATTGGTCCTACTATTGATCCCTGGGGGACACCAACCGAGCAAGTGTGATAAGGAGACTTGATGCCATTTATACTAACACACTGTTCTCTATTTGATAGGTATGATGTAAACCATTTGATGGCCTCTGGGGACAAGTTGAAATGTGTTAGTTTGGACAAGAGGACCTGATGGCTGACAGAGTCAAATGCTTTCTTGAAATCCAAAAATACTGCCATTGCGCATGGGGCTTTGTTCAAAGCACACTTTAACTTTTCAATGAATAAGCAATTTGCTGACTCAGTGGAGTGGAAGGCTCGAAACCCAAACTGCATAGGATGCAGAGGGGTGTAGCCTTTGTCTAGATGTTTAACAATAGACTTTACAATCCACTTTTCAGCCACTTTTGATATAACAGGTAAGATGCTTATGGGTCTATAGTTTGATATGTCCGTTTTTGAGCCAGATTTGAATATAGGTGTTATAACAGCAGCTTTCCACTGAGTTGGGACAGTGCATTTTCTTATGGACAGATTTACCAGATGTGTGATTGGTGCCACCAGAGAGTCAATATTTGTTTTAAGAAAGTTTGTGTCAAGCCCATGTGCATCTTTAGCTTTGGATGCTTTTAGTGATCTGACAATGTTTGTCACCTCGTTTTCTGTGACTTCCTCCAAATTAAAAATGGGGAGATCATTTTGAACAGGGCGTGGAACAAACTTAGAGGGTCTGAACAATTGTGTGATTTCATACACAGAGTTTAGAAAAAACAGCATTAGGTTGCTAGCAAGCGTGTGGGGATCTTTCACCAGTTAGTGGTGGACAAAGTACACGTACAAGTAAACTCATCCCCAGTGCTTGAGACAAAGTATAGATGTTAGATACTCCTTGTGAAATACTACCCAAAGTGAGTAATATTCTAAATATTCAAAAGTACAATTACAAAGTAAATATAACTTTTAATATCACTGTTGTATTGAAATTTAGACATCCCTCGGCCCAAAACGCCCAGATTTACCAGGGGAGAAAAACATCATACAAGCTCACAACCCGTCACATCACGACACGTGAGCTTGTGGATCGACAATTTTCATATTTGAAATAGGAGACAAAGGTACCATATTTGTCTTGAAAATCACAAATGTCCAAAAATACAAATCTCAAGTAAAGTACAGATACTCAAAACATGTTAAGTAAATGTAGGCTACTTTGTTTCTTCAGTTATTTGAGTCCCACTTTGACTGTGCTGTGATGATGTCACTTAAAGTGTAGGATTTGAAGGTAAAATGGTTTTGCCTCAAAGGGTTAACCTTAACCCTAACCCTAACCCGTTAGCAAGCAACTAATTAATGGCTACAGTTAATGTTATAGAAACGGTAACATGTCCTTGGTTCGAAGTCCCTTTGGTCCAACCACCTAAACCTAGCCTTAACCCTAACCCTAACCCTAACCTCAGTGAAACTATGCCTGAACCTAACCCTAACCCTAACCTCAGTAAAACTATGCCTAAACCTAACCTTAACCCTAACCCTAACCTCAGTGAAACTATGAAAATGGAATGTTACTGTGTTAAAACATATTTTTTCTTATATAAATTTGCATATTTTACCCCTGTTGAAACATATTTTGTCTTATATACCCTGTTAAAACATAGTATTTTTGATGAAATATGCATAATACCCCCGCTGTCATGTTAATTAGTGAAGTATAGGGTTTTTTGCATTGAAACCTGTTTAATTGAATTCCTAGACCCCAAAAATGTACACTTTGACACCAATATTATTATTAAAGCTCTAACAGAAGCAAAGATGGGGTCTGGTGTAATAGTGGTTTATTGTTGGCAGCCATTTTTAAAATGGCTATAGATAGAAAATGAAGGGTGATCTAACTTGTCTCTTTGGATAAATAGTTTCCTATGGACCTAAGGTACTTCTATACCAAAGGAAGGGTGAATCGAAGTTTAGGGGGAGGGGTGGGGGGGTAACTTACCCTGTTAAAACGTGTTATTTTTCATGAAATTGGCATATTTTACCCCCCACTGTCATGTTAATTAGTGAAGTATTGCGTTTTTTTTAATTGAAACCTGTTTAATTGGATTCCTTGACCCCAAAAAGGTACACTTTGACACCAATATTATTATTATAGCTCCAACGGGCCTACCCCCCCCCCCCTCACACGGGAAGCGCTCACTATCCCGACTATCCGCTGTTCCGACATGGTCGGCAGGTTAGTTACTTAGCGTCGGCAGGTTAGTTACTTAGCGTAAGGCTGGTTAGTTACTTAGCGTAAGGCAGGTTAGTTACTTAGCGTCGGCAGGTTAGTTACTGAGGTAAGGTTTACTGAGGTTAGGTTTAGGGTTGGGGGTAGAGTTAGGGTTATAGTTTTAGTGTCGGAATACCGGACCGTCGGAACTCTGATGCGGACCCCCCTCACACGCACACGAACACAAAACCAAACACCACCCACTCCTGCCTTCTGTCTCTCAGTCTCTCTCTCTCTCACACTGACACACGCATGCACAGTTGCACACACGCATGGTCACCGGCACACACACACACACACACACACACACACACACGCAGTTACACTCACAAGGGGAAGAAAAGGTGACATTTTCCAGCTAGCTTTGTTAGCCATCAGTCATTGTTAGCATGTGTCATGGAGAGAAAAGCCCTCGGAGCGCTCAGGGAGTCCAACAAGCTGTAGAGGGGAAACCATGGGGAGAGAGAGAGAGAGAGAGAGAGAGAGAGAGAGAGAGAGAGAGAGAGGCTGGTTTGTGTTTGTTGGGACGGTTACCAAGAGCTTTGGCATGTATGCGCGTTTTCAGTTGTGTGATTGTGTAGGAATGTGTGCACGATTTGTGTGTGTGTGTCAGGGGTGTCAATTGGGTTATGGCAGGGGTATGCAGCTGCCATACCCAGGGGGTAAATAAAAGTTAGGCTACTTTTAAATATAAATCTATGAATGTCTCTTTGTCTATCTGTTCTAGTTATTATGTTGTTAAATTACAGTAAAATAACTACAAATGTAAAATTTAACAAAACGGTCACTTTAACAAGATATTATAATTATATTCTACATACTTGTATTCTCCCCATCTTGACAAAATGGTATATTCCCAGGTCCCGCAGGTCAGCTGCACAGGTGCAATGCATTATTGTTAATTGTGGCACGTTTACTAACATGCCAAGTTTAGCTGCACTTGCACAACCGTTCCAGGCTGCCATATCCAGGCCAAGAAACCGTAGAAACGGGGGAAACATAGAATGTAATTCTTAAAATAAATGTATCATGCCTGTTGCTAAGGTATGGCAACATGACTGGTGTCTTGCACGCGTGCGAAGGCGCGCGTGCAAGACACCAGTCATGTTGCCATACCTTAGCTTTTTCTGAACTGACGCCACTGGTGTGTGTGAGTGTGAGTGTGAGTGTGAGTGTGAGTGTGCGTGTGCGTGTGCGTGTGTGGAAGGGTATTGAGAGTTGGAGGGTGTTGCGGACCCATCACTTCTCAGTCACCTCTTTGGTGCAATCCGCAATCAAGTCCATATGGCACTTGAAAGCTGGTCCATCATAGGGGTGGGTGATACGATGATAAATATCGTGGAGGTGATACAATGTCTCCACAATACGGTATATATCGTGACACAATGAATTAACTTTAATGGCAAGGTCTCCCCTTAACTCTGACTGTATACAAATGAAACCAAATGGACCCGTAAGGGTCCATTTGGTTTCATTTGTATACTGTCAGAGTTACATACAGTACTTGTAAGGGTCAATGTAGTCCTCCCAAAATGAACCCAGAGAGTTCATGGACCCCACTTTGAGAACCACTGGTCTAAATGTTCTGTTACTCCTTTTTCTTTTAGCTTTAGTTACCTTGTAGGTGGTTACTGTTAACTCTACTACTGCCAGATTATTTATTTATTTATTGGTCTGGTGCCATCAAAAAGCGGCTTACCTTTGCGACGTTATAGTAGATAGACAGACATTTATTTATTTTATTTTTATTTATTTTTTTGATTGTGCAATAGTGCACTTTGGTCTGCCAGGCAGCAGAGGGCGGCGTCATGCAAGACTTAATGTGAATTTGCCTGTTATGTGTTGCCGTACATTCAGACCAGTCACTGGCCACAGAGCCTCACGGCCAGAGGAAATCAACAAGGAAGTGAATTGGTCTCCGTTGATGTTAACGCATAATGGATTTTTTACACCATCACCGCGGAAAATGTGTTTACAGTACACGGCCGCGCGACCCCTCATCAGCTTACAGTCATCAGACGAGGTAAACGAACGAGCGCCGTATTGGCGCGCCGCGACCTGAAAAATTGGGGCGAACAGGAACGTTCAAAGCAGAATAAGAGTTAAGTAACTTGAAAAATAAGCATAAAAACTATGAAAAATAATCGTGATAAGATTGTGTATCGTGATACAGCTTAGAAACATATCGTGATATTGTATTTTTTCCATATCGCCCACCCCTAGTCCATCAGTAAAAATAGGCTTTTTCAAATGTGTACTGCATTTAAAAGAAAGCAACAATCAACAACAATGTCATCTTCAGCGTTCAGCCTACCACATGTGGGGGGCAATAAATGAATTATAAAGCAACAGGGTGGGCTGGACTACAACATATAGAAAGGTTGGGCCGTGTTTGTGTTGGTTTGTGCAAACAACCAACTAGACAAGTCAGTCACTACACTTCACTCACCTAGAGAAGACAATTAATCTCCCAACATGTGTTAAACTAAAAAAAAAAAAAAAAAAACATCTGCAACCATTCCAAAGTCTTTAGCGTGGTCATATTGGGTCAGGGACATGATTGGTTTCCAAAACAGAGGAGGCGTAGCTTTGTTAGAAGCTGTTCTCTCCATCGTTCTCGCAACCAGGCACGTGCACACATAGACATCAAAGGGGGCTTGAGCCCCTGCCCTTTTACCCGCCGGTAAAAAGTGCCCTCTCCAGACCATGAATGTAGTTTTTACTATGGTGAAAGAAATACAAATACCCTCTTCCATGCCATACCTGAAGGCAGCAATAAAGAGAATTAGCCGGTAGCTATGCCTCTCCCTAAAAGCTTTTGTCCAATGCTAGCTTAGAATAACTTCCTGCTTGCCAAGGTTTGCCTTGGCAACAGCCTTGGCAAGCTGCTGGTTGCTAAGCTAGCATTGGACAAAAGCTTTTAGGGGAGGGGCATAGCTACTGGCTAATTGCCTTGTCCAAACTCTCCTGAATTGAATGTAGCATCTCATGTTGAAAGAATTGCCCTCTCTGTGTAGAAATCCATGCTGTACGTCACATTGCCTTTTTATGCTTAGTTTAGTGTGGTATCAAGTAGTACTGAAAATAGCCGACCTCCAAGCTCACAACACGTCGTGCCGAAGATGACATTGTTGTTCATTGTTGCTTTCTTTTAAATGCAGTACACATTTGAAAAAGCCTATTTTTACTGATGGACTAGGGGTGGGTGATATGGAAAAATACAATATCACGATATGTTTCCAAGCTGTATCATGATACACAATCGTATCACGATTATTTTTCATGTTGGTTTTTATGCTTATTTTTCAAGTTTTTCAATATTTTCACCAAAAGGCCCTTTTAGAAATGTCAGCCCCTGCCTCTCTAACATTCTCTGCACGTCCCTGCTCGCAACTACCTTGAATTTAGAAGTCCCCGGTCCACCAGCATAGGTGGAGACGGCTGATCATGTGGCATCACATTCACTAAACTAACAACCAACAGAAACCTACTGTCTGCTGGAGGAGGGTGGCGGGGTCGCACAATGTTCCAGGGACGTGCTGGGCCCCTGATTCAGCCCGGGAAAAAGAGTTGGAGAGGCCCTCATTGCGCGCTATAGAGAGAGAGCTCTCTCTATAGCGTTGCTGCTACTTTGTCATTTCAGATCATGACAAGTGACAAGCAAGTGGGCCAATTACATGAGTTATATTTTGTTGTTGTCGGGTGGAAACCTTGTATGTCCAAAACCGTTTGTTTTGTATTTATCATTTTAAAAATTATTTAAACTAGTGAAAACAGCCGATCCACAAGCACACAACGCCTCGCACTGCGAGGTGTTGTGTGCTTGTAGATCTGCTGTTTTCACTACTTTTGTGCGACGGCCTTGTATGATGAAGCAGGGCTTTACTTTGCGCAAAAAATTACAAATTTGAAACTTGAGACACAACGTTTCTGCCTGACAGTGACGATTTACTTTGTTGGCCGCCCAGCCCCCAACATGGAACGAAGGCCGACATTTTATTTTTATTTTTTTCCTAATGGCTGGCCTGGACCAGCCGGGAATGAACCGGCCGTTCGGGAACACTGTAAAAAATCTGTACTTTCCTCTCAGGCGAGGCATCCTTGAGCTATAGGCACCTGATGTGAAAATCTATTTCCTACTCTCTGGCCAGTGGGCAAGTTAAATTTACGTCCCCCCCGATGATAACAAAGTTTTGCTGAAAGGTATCCTGTTATCGGGAATTAATGAACACCCTCCGGACCGCCAGTACTGTGGCCATGCTGTAATGCACAATATGCTCCCCAGTCCATGCCTATGACTGTAATGAACATGAATAAGATAATATTCCCGCTGAAATGAAGATGCTCTTTGGATTGCTGCTGAACCCCATCCTATTATCATTGCAACGTCCGCTGGAAAGAGAGAAATAAAGGGAGTAGCAGCGAAAGAGGGACCAAGGGGAGAAAAAATAAAGATTGAATAAAAGACACATTTCTACAGCATCCGGGTTACACAGGGGTAAAGTTTCTGACCACGGCCGTGTAGAATGGGGTTCGATTCCTCCACTGTGCCTCTGGCTTGGCTCCAATTGGCCGTGTTCACGCAACCCAATCGGCAGAGGAAAAGTCACAGATCAGGGGCGTCAATTGGGTATGGCAGGGGTATGCAGCTACCATACCCTGGGTCCAGGGGGGAAAATAAAAGTTACTTCTAAATATAAATCCATGAATGTCTCTTTGTCTATCTGTGCTGGTTATTATGTTGTTAAATTACAGTAAAATAACTACAAATGAGAAATGTAACAAAATGGTCACTTTAACAAGGTATTACAATTATATTCTCCACACTTGTATTCTCCCCATCTTGACAGAATAGTATATTCCCAGGTTCCGCAGGTCAGCTGCACAGGTGCAATGCATTATTGTTAATTGTGGCACATTTACCAACATGCCAAGTTTAGCTGCACTTGAACAACTGTTCCAGGCTGCCATATCCAGCCCAAGAAACCATAGAAACGGGGGAAAAAATATAATGTACTTCTTAAAACTAATGTATCATGCCTGTTGCTAAGGTATGGCAACATGACTGGCTTCGCGCGCCTGCAAGACACCAGTCATGTTGCCATACCTTAGCTTTTTCTGAACTGAGGCCACTGTCACAGATACATTGCGTCTCAACGTTTCAAGGCAGGCGCTCCATTCAGCACGGGCTCGAACCAAGAGAGGCACATCTCAGCGAGTGCCCGAGCTGAGATGTGTCAAGCCTGCTGTGGCCGACGCAGCGCTTGCATACCGATAGGCTGGGAATAGTTTGATTGATTGATTGATTGATTGAAGACTTTATTCGAAGTTTGCATAGAAAAAGGTACAGTTACATGACGGTACAGTTCACTGGTACAAGGTCAACTAAAAGGAGATCCTAGGAAAGCACTTGGCTTATTTACACAGGTAACCATTGAAGTATCTCATATAACATTGAATGACAGACGGATAGAACACAATACTATGCAGTAGATAATATAGATATAGTAAAAAAAAAGTAAATACAAATTAAATAAATTAAATAAAAAAATATATACAGTATACAGTAGGTAAATACAAAGGAGGGTCAGGGGAGGCTGGGCTAGGTTTGTTATTGCCAGTTGCGAATGGCTGCCGCCTGTAAGTGGTTTTTTAGGGCTATTTTAAAGGATGCTAGGGAACCACACTCCTTTAAGGCCTTCGGTAGGGCGTTCCACATTGTGGTTGTTTAGCAGAAGAACGATTTTAACCCTTAGTAAGTGATATGCTTTCAGGTCTCAGTTATAACGTATATAACATTGAAATGTAACTATCAATCTCTGTCACTGGTTCAAGTCTAACTTCATCTTTATTGTCACAGGACAGTTTATCAGGTAGGGTGAAATTCTTTGTTGTACAGGCTCCCATCATTTGAAGTTCTCAGGAAAGAATATTTATAGTAATAGAATTAGACTTAGTTCCTCCCTATTAGGGAGGAATGCCCTCCTATTAGGGCCCTCCTCTTAGGGCATTAACGAAAAAGTTAAAAAGACTTTTTTCATTTATTTGTAATAATTATTTGGGAAAATGGAAAAAATGAAATACAAACAAATAATTATTAAAAATAAATGAAAAAAGTTATTGAAAAAACACGGCCTGCTCACATATTAGGATGAGTATGAGTCACCAGAAAAGATAATGGGTGTTTTTAACCCTCTAAGGCCCGCATTAAGAAATACTTGAAATAAAAAATTGAAAAAAATCAGATGGTGTTGTAGGAGTCATATTAAGAGGAAAATGTAATGTTTTTTTCAAAAAAATGTTTTTGTAAGATTTTATAGCCATAAATCAAAAATCATAAATCATGCTCTAATTTACATATGGGGGATATTTTTCACAATAATGACATATGTACATGTTCTAGACATTCTAATGATCACCAAAAAAATAGTACAGGCATTTTACTTATGTTTTTGTGAGGTATAGCTTCCATGAAAAAGTGAGATGTTGTTCGTCAAAACTCTGGAATTTCAGCGGGTGTGGCGGGTGTGAATGTCAGCCCCTGTGGGGGGTATTTATATGCAAATATTGTGGCCAATGGCATTGTAATACTAAACAATAGAATCCAATGGTGGTGTTTAGGTGGTAGGGGGAGCTAAAATAAAATGATTTAAACCTTTTTTTGGATAAAATACAAACGTTGTAATATTACAACCGTGGGCCTTAGAGGGTTAATGAATCTATCATGGTTAAAATGAAGTTTGAAGTTACAATGGGTGTGTGTATGGGGAGAGGCCCTGGGCCTGGAGGACCTGGTAACATTTACATCAAATATCTAAATATTCAATCAAGCTAATTAAAAACTGTTCAGGGTGTTCATAAAAGCCTGATTAGATGATAAAATTACCAAAAGTTTTTTTTGAAAGTGAAATACCCCTTTAAATTGGCACTTTAGAAATGTTAAGATACCCTCTATACACTTAAACTTTATGTTGGTTTGTTCACAGTTGAGCGAGAAAACAATGTTTCACATTAAGTTAATCATCTGGGGACCCCCCAAAATAATTGGAGGGTCGTGTGTGATGTGATGTGATTTGATGACGTCATCAAACGATAAAGTCGACTTCAACTCAACTTTTTACTGAGTCGAGTCGACTTGCAAAGATCACAAGTCGTTAATGACCTAGTTCCTATGACCCTGGCCACAATAGGCGATGTAAATGGCATGAATCTGCAGACACCGGAAGTGCCGCGGTTAACGGAAGTTACGCCATGCGTTGCAGTCTTCCGGTGAAATTTTCCCGGCGGAAGTAGCTCCGTTTCATGCCGTTTCAGCCTATGGTCGTAACCAGGCTTTTCTCTTCGCAGATGAGTAAACCTGGCTACGCGAGGCTAAGTTCCTATTGGAACATTGGGCGACGAGTCCCCTCCATTTGCTCCGGTCCCTGGCGACCCTTCTTGCTCCATGCTGGCTTGACTCCCATCTCACTCAGGTCTTCCTTAGCTGTCCGTCTCCACGTCTTCTTTGGCCTCCCTCTCTTCCTCTTTCCACCCTCTGGCATCCAGTCCATTGCAACACTTGCCGGTCTCTCTCTTGACAGTCGGAGTACGTGCCCAGCCATTCTCCTTCTGCTGTCAGAGATGTCAATGTCCGACAGTGGTTGCACCCCTGCCCTTCTCATCACCTCCTCATTGGTGATGTGGTCTCTCCACGATATCCTCAAGATACTCTCCACGATATCCTCAAGATACCGTCTGTGGAAGACGTCCAACTTGTTGGTAATGCTGGCTGTCTTCAACCAGGCCTCACAGGCGTAGGTCGCTGTTGGGATCACCACTGACATGTTGTTGTGATTTATTTCATGATGTGATTTATTTCATAATTAGGATGATGCCGTGATTAATATCATTTTAAGAATAATTTCATGATAATGATAAAAACATAAAGTTCATGATAAATAGTAATACACGGTTAAAAGGATACTATTTAAAGTTTAAAACACATTTGAGAAACACATTTAGGCCTACTACATGATTGTATTTGTTACAGAATATTTCATAGTTATTTGGAACAAGCTTAGACGTTTTATTTTGATTACGTTTCTCTCTGTGTGTGATGTCATAGTCTCGCGTAGCCAGACAACTATTCCACAATCTCCGAATGCTATATAGAGTCTGGAACGGCCGCTCCCGAATGGCGAGTATTGGAAGTAGCCAATGCTGCACTGAACTGTAGTCCCATCAGAAACACACTCGCACAGACAAAAGTCATTCGAGCGGCATATTCGTGTTATGGGTGTCATCATCATGGAAGTAACACCAACAACTCCAGATAAAGACAAAATAACATCCCAAAAAATGTTGAAAGGAGACAAACGCTTCCAGTAGGACATGTTATTGCTACTGCACCAAGGGAGCGGTAGCGTCACATCCGGTCTATCTCGCACTCATCGTATCCATTTCCGTGCCCCAGACCGTATGCCGGGACTCCGGGAGCATTGCAAATCGCGGAGGCAACAGTCTGACCACGCGAGACTAGTGATGTCACAACCTAGAAAAAGACCGGTAAGAAATAGACTTCTTCTCTCTCTGTGACAGTGTTGTTGTTGTTGTGAAAAAGAGCAGACTAGCTATACAGACTCCCGTATGCTGTTAAACCCTACAAGCCATTTTTGTATTGCTTCTTTGTTTGTATTTTCACCCTGCAAGAAGAAGTTCAGTAAACTTTATAAAAACGTCCTTTGGACTATTATTTCACTTTAAAATAACTTTCAGTACACATGTAAAGTTAGTACAATTAGAATTCTGGACTTTTACTTGTAACAGAGTAGGCCTATTTCTACAGTATATTGCAGTATTGATACATTCACTTAAAGGACCATTTCACCTCTGGGACAACCAGATCTTATTTTTTGTGTTCAATCTGTGTTTTTTTTTAAGATATTTTAGTATTTCAGCATGTTACAAGGCTTCACATGATGCAACATGCATCAATAAAATAAAATGAAATAAGATCTGGTTGTCCCAGAGGTGAAATGGTCCTTTAAGTAAGAAATGTGAGCACTCTTTCCACCACTGCTCCATTATGTATCGGAGGAGACATGTGGCCGAGACCAAACAGACCAAACAGTAGGGGCTGTCACTCAGTGACAGGGACTATAGGGGGAAATGGCAATGCTAATGATGATCCCCCCCCAAATAAATAATAATAAATAAAAATAACAGCAACTACACAATTCATAAAAAAGAACAAGAAAAAAAACATTCTACAGCATCGACATTACTGTTAAATACATACAATCACAGACAGAGAAATGCCCAGAGGCCTGCAGGAGTGGCAGTACTTGACTCTCCGCTCTCATTCCCCCTCCATCCCTCTAGAATTCACTTTCATAGCAGGTGTACTAGTGCATAAAGTCTTCCCTGGCTGAGACCTGACAGCCTCAGATGCCAAAAATCCATCTTCCAATGCAATTTAGCACAGAGGGAGCCGGGAAGATGGGGAAATTATACAGGACTCGAGTCTGAGTTTTAACCCAGCCAGAACGGGTACACTATATTGTGTATCATTATTTTATGCTTAACCTATTGAAAAATAGCAGATATACAAGCTCACAGTGCGAGCGCTGCGAGCTTGTAGATCTGCTATTTTTGAAAAATCGTGAAAATTAGAATTTTGACCCGATTCTAAGTGTTTTTTGAATCCTTCTAAGGTTTTTTGAAAAACCTATGTTTCTATGTCAGCAATCTGGCCAGCCATTGTCAAAGAAAAGGTCCTTTTCACTTAACTGGAGCTCAGTTAGTCTGTTCTTGAGAGACTTCTATGTCAGTGGTTCTCAAACCTTTTCATGTGTAGGACCCCCCAAAAAATATGTATTTGGCCACGGACCCCCATCTCAAAATATTTAGGTCCAGGGACCACCCAGAAGCAACATTTGAGTTACAAACGTTCGCTTTGAAAATACACATATTCAAAGATTTGCAGACATTTTCACGACTTTTTCAAAAAATAGCAGATCTACAAGCTCTAGCTGTGAGCTTGTATATCTGCTATTTTTCACTGGTTAAAGCGTTCAATAATTCTAGGCCTGAGTGGGTTTTAAGGTAGCATCGGAGGCCCCGCAGACACATTTGAAATGATGACAGCTTGCAAGAATCTGACAAGTCAAAAGTTAGTGACTCCAAAAATACAATTTCAGTCACTTTCCTGAGACCCTGGTGACAAGGGGGGGGGGGAACGGGACCGGGGGTGTATTGACTCGCGGGCCGTGCTTGCCCTCTTGTCTCTGAAGGCTGGAGATAACCAGGCCGAAGATAACCAAGCTTCAGACCAATTTTCCCTCTGAAGCTTTCTCATTTCTCACCGCCGCTAAGGAAAATGACAGAGACGAAGTAACGGCAATTGTTGAATGTAGACTTGGCAGAATAGAGAGGGCTTATTGTCAGGATGATGTGGGAGGATGATGAAAAGAATCTGCCAAATAAATGGCATTACTGTGGCTCAATGTGTATTAACACCAGGTTTTATTTGGGGATTTTCTGTTATTTGTTTTTTTATTTGAGGAGGTTAAAGTTAGGGTGGTGGGGGTGTTGTTGTTCCAGTTGTTGATGGCTGGTTTGACTTTTATGCATTTCCAAAAGTGTTCTCTGGTTCATTTGAATACAATAACCAAGTGAAGTGCTATTACTGACAGAATTCATTCTAGGGGTATAGAGAGATAGTAACTGAATAAAAAAAATGATTTTAATTTGCAATGATCTACTATATCTTTTGCAAAAGCTATATATCGTACCTTTTTGGCTTTGTATTGTATCGTTTTAAAATGCGGTAATCGGTATCGAATCGTTTTGCAATGCAAATAATTGATTGTATGGAAACGAAGTATTTGTGCCTTGTATTTTGCAATTTTAAGGGGAAAATGAAAAAGAGGGGTCTAATTACCTTTCCATTCCATATAACTACTCTTGGTCTATCGATAAATGTGTGTAATCTCTGTGTTCATGTCAAGGTGGGTTTGTCCATACCGGTATGTGTTGAAATATCATCGTCCATGTATTTGCTAGATAATCACAGCGTTTACTTCCATAATAATAGATTTGTTACATGTTTTACACAGATTAAATGTCTTTGCTAATTGGTTACTTGAATCGGATTGCATCGTATCGCCATGAATGAACCGATATCATCCATGTATCGTATCGTTAATCATGTATCGTGATGCGTATCGTATCGCTGTTAAAATGTATCGTTACACCCCTAATTAATTCACATTAATCTATTAGAGGAAGTAACGTTAGATTGCTATGTGCACATGACCCCACATTCCAGCTACAATGTTGAGTGAATTTCTTTGATACCATTTAAATGCTACCAGAGTAGTGTGACTCTCACACCACATTGGTCAGTGAGGAGCAACTTTGTCAACAAGATCAGACATCTTTATATTCTGTCATACATTTCTACAGTATATGAAATCCAGTAAAGCTGCATTCATCATGTGCCTTTATTATGTATATTTTAGACCAGGGGTCTTCAACAGGGGGTCCAGGACCCCCAGGGGGTCCTCAGAGTTACTACAGGGGGTCCTCCAAATCTTTGAGTGTTAGAAACCTTTATTATATTAACCACTTGAACCCTAGAGTCCATATTCTGAGAACTTTAGCCGAAAATAGCCGATCTACAAGCTCACAACGCCTCGCAGCGCGAGGCGTTGTGAGCTTGTAGATCGGCTATTTTCGGCAAAGAGGTTTGGTGTAGAGGGGAAAAAGAGCAAACTAAGAGTAAAAGGTCAAGTCCATTAAGTATTGGCGATTCAAGTGGTTAAATATCTGAAAACACAAATTGACATGAATCCAAAATACAAACAATGTCAAACAATGAAACTATATGGAATCTATGAAAAGGTTGTGGGGGTCCATGCTTCATCTCTCTCTCAACTAAGGGGTCCTTGGCCTGAAAACGTTGAAGACCCCTGTTTTAGACTATTGCAATCAAAAAACATCGCCACGTTCTTGATATTGTCTGGTAAACATATAGATCAGACTTATCGATCTGACTTTGAATCTACAAGCTCTTATGTAAACACAATGCCGTAGCCTCACAACAAGTATAGCATCAACACACCAAAGAGAATATTGATTTAATCCTAAATTAATATGCGTCATTGATTGATATGAATTTGACCATTCAGCTAAAGTGTCTTTCTCCAAGTTGTTGTTTTAAACTTTTTAAACAAACTCTCCACAGTATTTATAAGAAATAACTCAGGACAGATTGAATCATTCTGTATAACTTGCCTCAATTAAAATGTTTTTCTCAACTTATTTGGGGACTTTGCTCTAATCAAAAGGCAATAAAGCAGGTTTTCAAGACATTAGCTTGTAATATTTTCTGCTAGAATTCAAGTGACCTCTCACTTCACAGCATCTGCTGAGGCACTCGTGTCTGCAGATTTTGAAATATTAATTATGAAAAATCTATTCTTATCTAATTTTAATAAAATGTCTCCACCTGGGTTCATTGTTATTTGATAAGAGGAAAAGCTTTCGCCAACATTTTAAATATTTACCCGTGTGAAAAGCTTCAGAGAGGCTTCTGTTCGTTCATTTCATAACTCTTGCTTTCACTTTGGTAAAAGGGCACTCCTCTCACACTAGATATCAATAATTACTGTCATGCTTATCTAACACATCAAAATGCAAGACACCTCAATACTGCAGATCTGAGCCATATCTATATTCCTTCACATAGTGGAAGGGCATTCACAAATATAGATTTTTAGTATTCGAATTATTCAACCTCAAAGTATTCGAATTGTCGAATATTCGACAGGACTGGCCAAACTGTCAAATAGTAAGTACAAGAGGCGAACATTGTGAAAATAGCCGATCTCTGCGTTGTGAGGAACCGAGTCACATGAAATGTAATAACTACAATTCCAAGACAAGTGCTTGTCAGGGTGGGGGTCCCCAGTTCAAATGTGTTTATTTTGGGGGTCACGGCCTAAAAAGGTCTGAGAACCCCTGGTATCAGAGCATTAACAAATTCATCCACCAGGGGCATTGACAACTCATTCTTATGACTTCCTATCTAGCCAAGCTTTATAAACTATATATTTTTTAAAGAAAAAAAAAAAGAAACGAATATTCGACTTCAGTGAACAACGTCGAATAGTGACTTTGATATTCGAATATTCTAATATTTGGTGAATGCCCTACTTCACATAGTGACAATGAGGACTAAAATACAACGCAATTGAAAATGCACAGGAATGGTGTGACGTGTGTCATGTGTTGCGCGAACATCCATTAGGGCCACAACTCGCGTTGCCCTCGTGAACCATTAGAGATGCATTTCAATGCCCGCTAATTTCAAAATAAAAACATGAGCCTTCTGGCCTTCTGGGATTAAATGCTGTGTGTGTGCGTGTGCGTGTGCGTGTGCGTGTGCGTGTGTGTGCTGTGTGTGTGTGTGTGTGTGTGTGTGTGTGTGTGTGTGTGCTGTGTGTGTGTGTGTGTGTGTGTGTGTGTGTGTGTGTGTGTGTGCGTGCGTGCGTGCGTGCGTGCGTGCGTGCGTGCGTGCGTGCGTGCGTGCGTGCGTGCGTGCGCGCGTGCGTGCGTGCGCGCGTGCGCGTGTGTGTGTGTGTGTGTGTGTGTAAGCCAAGTGTAATGTGGGCAAAGTGCTCCCGTCCCTCAGAGGAACACATGACCCAACTGTCAGATGCTAAAATGCCAAGGGCTTGATTGACAGTCTTGTGTTAAACTGCATGTTTGAACTCATTAGCACATTAAGAGCCTCGGTACTTCCAGAAGCCTGAGTCGCTGTTTATTAATGTTGAATGAATTCGGACACTCTTGGCGCTTCAGCAAGTAGAGATGGGATTTATTATGGCTTTTTGAAGTGAGACGGATCTCTAGGATCCGTTCCTTTCCAAGAGCCGTTCGAAAAGACTAATTTTAGTTACTAGTTGCTTTGTAGATTTAGATTATGATTACAAATCACTTTAACCCTATACATTTCCGCCATTTGAGAATAGCCGATCTACAAGCTCACAATGCGTCGCGTTGCGACGCATTGTGAGCTTGTAGATCTGCTATGTTCAAATACTTTTTCTACATTTTAGGCCATGGCTACACAGAGCTGGATATTTCTGAAGCTAGACATTTTTTTGTGCTGTTGGGGCTCGCAGCCACATGAAGCTGGATATTTCGGCCGCGAAGCTGGATATTTTTTAAACCAGATAAATAAGTGAAGACATTGAAAAATATCCGATTCACTGGATCCGTGTAGACAGGGAACCCAGATATCTCTGAAGATTTTACTGTGTGTGTGCTTGTTAGACCTAGATATCTTTGTCGTGTGGACCTAGATATTTTTCTATGTGGATATCTGAAAAACCTGGATATATGAAATATCCAGCTCCATGTAGCCATGGCCTTATTCATTGGAAAACCTGTGAAAGTAACATTCTGCATGACGACTACTTTCTACCATTGGTATTTTAAAAGGATCCCTGGCTAATACGACAAATATGCCTTAATACATTATAATTGTCCTCTACAATGTAAAATTAAAAACACCTTAAATATTTTATTTCTTCTAGAAATAGCTAATCTTTCACTCAATAGGGGAAATGCCCGTCGCAAGTTGATGATGTCATAAATGTAATGCGTGATCTATCCCTATGGAATTTATGGCATGCATGTGCAAATAAAAACAAACTTAATTCTTCCTATGGTTAATATGAGCATCAAATCAATATTTCAAATGTATTTGTGTTTTTTTTTCTTTTTTGCAAATGCATGCCATAAGTTCCATAGGTATAGACCACACATGACATTTATGACATCATCAACTTGCGACAGGCATTTCCCCTATTGACTGAAAGATTAGCTATTTCTAGAAGAAATACAATAATTGAGGTGTTTTTAATTTTACATTGTAGTTATAGAGGACAATTATAATGCATTAAGGCATATGTCGTATTAGCCAGGGATTATTTTAAGTACACTGTGATACCAATACTTTTGTACTTTTACTCAACGAACATTTTCCTTTTACTTGTAACAAATGTTTCTACATTTGGATTATTGATACTTTTACTTAAGTAAAAATGGACTCCCCCTCATAAAAAAAAGGGGGGGAACGGCTCCCTACTGCGAACCGGATCCCATCGTTCATTTCAAAGAGCCGTTAAAAAGACTCGATTCGTTCGCAAACGTCCCATCTCTACTCAGCAGGGCACTCATATCGCCGTTGTCGGGTGAAACCTTGTATGTCCAAAACCGTTGGTTTTGTATTTATCATTTTAAAAACTATCTTACAACAGGGAAAATTTCAGATCTACAAACACACGGCTGCTTGTAGATCTGCTATTTCCACTAGTTTTGTGCGACAGTCTTGCATGATGAAGCGGGGCTTTGCTTTACTTTTCACATTTTAAACGGCAGCGGCAATATGAAAAATGAATAAATAAAATACAATGCAATACATTGCAAGAATAAATTAAGGATAAAATGAAACCAAAGCACACCAAAATGTTAGCTATGTTTATATACAGTATGTTTATTCGCCAGGGGACTTTCTCCTTTAATTTTTTTTATTACATTTTTTTTTACTCGGACAGTTTGTGAGGATTAAAGGTTTTTATTCCCTGCAGCTTCGCACTATCTGTACTACATACAGACCACAGTGCAGTGGCGTCAGTTCAGCAAAAGCTATGGTATGGCAAAGATGGGAGTCCTCATGGAAAAGAGGCATTACATTTTGGATAACACGGTTCTATTGTGAAAATAGCAGATCTACATGCTAGATCTGCTATTTTCACAATGTCTGAAAAAACCCCGACTTTTGGCAGTTTTTTAAACAGGTTTCTACGGTTTCTTGGGCTGGATATGGCAGCCTGGAACGGTTGTTCAAGTGCAGCTAAACTTAGCATGTTAGTAAACGTGCCACAATTAACTCTCCTACTGCCAGATTATTTATTTATTTATTGGGTCTGGTGCCATCAAAAAGCGGCTTACCTTTGCGACGTTATAGTAGATAGACAGACAGACATTTTTTTTTTTTTTTTTGTTTTTTTTTGATTGTGCAATAGTGCACTTTGGTCTGCCAGGCAGCAGAGGGCGGCCTCATGCGAGAATGAATGTGAATTGTCCTGCTATGTGTTGCCGTACATTCAGAGCAGTCACTGGCTACAGAGCCTCCGGGCCAGAGGAAATCAACAAGGAAGTGAATTGTTCTCCGTTGATCTAACGCATAATGGATTTTTTACACCATCACAGCGGAAAATGTGTTTACAGTAAACGGCCGCGCGACCCCTCATCAGCTTACAGTCATCAGACGAACGAACCGAACGAGCGCCGTATTGGCATCGAGGTTCTGTAAAAAATGGGGCGAGCGTTATCGTTCAAAGCGTGGGGAGAGTTAACAATAATACATTGCACCTGTACAGCTGACCTGCGGAACCTGGGAATATACCATTTTGTCAAGATGGGGAGAATACAAGTGTGGAGAATATAATTATAATACCTTGTTAAACCATTTTGTTAAATTTTGTATTTGTAGTTATTTTACTCTAATTTAACAACATAATAACCAGCGCAGATAGACAAAGAGACATTCATGGATTTATATTTAAAAGTCACTTTTATTTTCCCGCCTGACCCAGGGTATGGCAGCTGCATACCCCTGCCATACCCAATTGACGCCCCTACCACAGTGGTGTGTATACACACGCGTGCAGCCCTACACACACACGTGCGCACACATGCGCACGCATCAGTCAAACGTCAGCGCCGGCGCTTTCTTCACAACAGCCCGTAATTCCAATCTCGATCGTTTCAACCACTGAGACCTTAACATCAGTCAAGTCCACCCCACTTCTATTCTCACATCTGTCACATCAAAGCGTCTTGTTGAATGGTGTCGGAGTCTCAGAGAAACAAACAACCAGAAACAAAACCAACAACAACACAAAAAACTAACTTTCAAGCCTATCCCTGCTAGGAAGGTGTGTGAGGAGCGGGGGGACGTGCGAACACGACTGCGTTCGTCGTGCCAATTCAATTTAGCGTCAGAAGACGACATGACAACATACCAATGTCATACCATGCACTGCAGACAGTAACCTTTATCCGTTATTTATTTGTTTTGTCGTATGGAGGAAACTTGCATTTCCTTTTAAGTTTACGCCACAACTGTCACCATAATGCATCTTTTATAAATGTGATTGACGTGTGCTGTTATCATTCTCAGTGGCATTTTAAAGAGGGCTCGTGGCAGCCTCGATGCGCTCTTCATTCTTAACTAATAAGGACAGCGAGTGGCTGGAAGCTGTCGCCTTGTTGTTCCCTTTCTGACATTGATACATTTCATTCCCAACTGAAAATACTGGGCTCGTCAGTTATTAGTCACAATAAAAAAAAAAACCCTTGCGCCAACATGAACTCTGATGAAGACCAGAGCAAGTCATTGTTTCTCTATGTAAAATGCAAAAAGACAATTAGCAATTCCCTACCTACCAGTGTTGATTTTGTCGACCAAAACTATGACGAAAAATGTTTGTCGACTGTGTTTTTTTCACTGACGAAAACGAAATAAAAACTAAATAATAAAAACTACGCTGTGATGACTAAAAATAAGACTAAATATATTGACAATTTCGTCAAACAAAATAAAAACTAGACTAAAACCTGGGGGAAGGGACTAGTGGAGAAGAGAGTCATTTTATGTTTGGTTGCTCTAAGGTGTTGCGTGCTGAAAATAGCAATAGTAGATCTGCTATTTTCAGCACGCAACCAAGTGTAAACCAATCATTATGATACCATCAAGGCCTGCCAAAATACATTTCAGTTGACTAAATCAACTGTAGATTTAGTCGCCTAAAATCATATAATATTTAGTAGACTAAAATGCGACTAAAACTAAATCAATATTTGCTGTCAAAAACAACACTGTTCCCTACACGGTATTCCTTGGATTTAATGAAGGAGACTTGTGGTTTATAATCTCACTTTAGAAGAAATTATTTTATTCCATAAATCGGGATTACCTCAAGGTTCAAGGTTCAACTTTATTGTCAACAATACCAATTTACAAGTAAAAGGGCAAGTGAAATTCATTGTGCGCAAGCAAAGCAGCAGCTACAGTCTTAAGAATACCACATTAAAATCAGTGTTAAGTTGCTAAAAGAACTAAGCTACTTAATATGTCAATATGTTAAGATCTAAAGTGCAAAAACTCGAGTGCAAAATGCAAAATTGTGCAAAGTGCAAAATTGTGCAAATGCCAATACATAAGCCAACAGACATATGGCCATATAGTCTGGGCCGTGTAATTCAGTGTTTGTTATTACCTTATGTCTAACTTAACTGCAACACACCATTCAAAGAGCACCTATATGTGACAACATACCTAAACATCCAGCAGCACTTCTAACCTCTCGTCTTGTGCTGTTGTGAGTTTCCTTGACATTCTGCATAGCATCTCAAGCCACAGAGTCTAAAGCGGAGACAGTATCATGGCAACGAGTGCAGCTATGGAATGCAAAGTCACTGTACACAGGAAAGTCCTCAGTCAGCTCTAGGTGCACTTCTCATAGAAGTAAAACATGCTCATGTGTTGATGACGCTCCCGAGGATGATACATGCACAATTTAGTCCAGTGAGTGACAAGAAAATGCCCTTTAGCGTAATGAGAATTTGACAATAAATTTCAGTGTGACACACTTGGCCAAGCCAGGTTATAAATAATTAATCTGAAGAAGAAGCATGCCGGGCTGTCAGGAGAATGTCATGTCTCATTTGGCGGTGTTGATCGGCGGCGACCAGCCTGCAACATGCAGTTTATAAAGGCTCCTCTAGATATCCTGTTTCATGGTAATGATTGATGTGTTCATGCTGTTGGGCTGAAGTGCATTCATGGTTTTACATACACTACGTCATATTGCATTGTGTCAGCAATACATTTGTATTTGTGTGTATTATGACATTGGGCAAGAGCATTGTATTACCAAATCAGTGTTGATTTTGTCGACTAAAACTATGACAAAAAATGTTTGACGACTGCCAGTGAAAAAAATCACTGACAAAAACTAAATAAAAACTAAGCTGTGAGGACTAAAACTAAGACTAAATATATTGACAATTTCGTCAATAAAATAAAAACTAGACTAAAATGTTGGGGAGGGACTAGTGGAGAAGAGAGTCATTTTATGTTTGGTTGCTCTCCGGTGTTGCATGCTGAAAATAGCAGATCTACAAGCTCACAACGCGTTGCGCTGCGACGCGTTGTGAGCTTGTAGATCTGCTATGTTCATCACACAACCAAGTGTAAACCAATCATTATGATGCCACCAAGGCCTGCCAAAATACATTTCAGTTGACTAAATCAACTGTAGATTTAGTCGCCTTAAACCTTATGATATGTAGTCGACTAAAACTAGACTAAAACAAAAACTTTACAGGTGACTAAATTATGACTAAAACTAAATGACATTTTATTCAAAAGACTATGACTAAAACAAAATCAAAATTTGCTGTCAAAAACAACACTGTACCAAATAAAGTTTTAGTGTATCATGGAATTTAAAGGGGAAGACCACCCATTTTCAATATTGAACTATGTCATTAATATACCTTAAAGTACAACGTGATGACATCACACCGTTGTACTTTACAATACAAACCCCAAAATCAATCCTCCAGTTCTAGGCAACACAGAAGGGGGGGAACTTTTTTTCTATTTCCACACAACTCCTCTAAGGTATATTAACAACACATCTACTGCCTTTTAATCTGAAGGGATGCTTGGTGCCTTGGTGCCGCGCCGTTTCCTCTGTAGGCCGACGCTATTATTTTGAAGGTCCGGAAGGGGGTTGTTTTTGTTTTTTTGGATTATCACTTGACGGCAACGATTACGTCATCTAGTCACATGACAGTGTGAGCCCAGAAGAGAATCATGGCTGCGCCCAGCCCGAGTCTATAGTGTACAGTATGGAGACCACTCTTTGTATAAAAAATGTCTCTTTTGAGTAAATGAAGTCTCTTTATGGGCCTCTCAATGGATTTACTATGGAGGACGTTCACTTCGCGTGCACGCCCGACGTGCGTTGTAAACAAATCGCGGACATTACCGATGCGGGCGCGACTGGAGCGACGTACAGTAAGTTATTAAATACAGTAAGATTGACAGTCCTCACCGTCAACGGCACCATGATTTTAACCCTTTCAATGACGGTGAGGATTGTCAACGGCAGCAGAACTGTTAATGACATAGTTCAATATTGAAAATGGGTGGTCTTCCCCTTTAACCATATGAACCCCAACAACCATATTCTGGGAGTGAACATCCTGCGAAAATAGCAGACCTGCACATCTCAGATCCTCTGGAAGTTTGCTCCAACTACAGTATGTGTGGTGTAATAGCTCCGGGAACCATTCAAAGACTTCTGCTCCTAAAGCAATTCTACGACTCACTGGAAGCCAGGGCAGGGATGTGAGAAGTGCAATATGTTCAGCTTTCTTAGTTCTTGTTAAAACTGTAGTTGCTGCATTCTGAATGAGCTGTAGCTGACAGCTTTTTGGGGGGGAGATCTGAAAAAGCCTAACCACAGTAGTTTACACTACTGGAGATACAGCATGGATGTTTTTCTAAGTTATGTTTGGACATGAATCCTCTATTCCTTGATACAGTATATATATTTTAAGGCAATAACTTTGTGTTGACTTTATGTCCCTACTAATTACGATAATAGCTGATTTATTTTTATTTTTATTGTATTACTTGCGCCAGCAGAGAGCGCCAAGTAAGGTGATGAGGGCTGTCTGTGGGTATGTATGTATGTATGTATGTATGTATGTATGTATGTATGTGGCCATATCTTGGCCTTCAGCCAATGAGGGAGCAGTGTTCTTGGTGACGTCACGCCAGTGACGCCACTAGACTGCACTCTGTTGAGGTGCTAACTTGCGCCTTGTTGCATCAGGTCGCAGCGCTGTGTTCTAGAATTTTGTTGAGGGCATACTATAATCTACGATCTGTATCCATTCATGTGGCCAGTGCATAATGCCTATCAGATATGCTACTTTGAAAGTTTCACGAGGGCATACGCTTTTTCTATTTGTATTTATTATATTGTTTCTTCACAGCATACAGCGTATATCCCCATATCACACGTAGAACAAAGCACTGGTTGGTGATGACGTCACATAGATAGCCACATACATACCCACAGACAGCTATCCTCACCCTACTTGCATGCTCTTCTGGCACGCAAGTAGGGTGATGCACCCTACAGGTAGGGTGCATCACCCTACAGGTAGGGTGATGCACCCTACAGGTAGGGTGATGCACCCTACAAGTGCGACCTGATAAAAGACGCAACTTGCGTCAGACGCACCTCGACAGAGTGCAGTCTAGTTTTATTTTATAACAATGTGGCCTGATGGGAGTATGTAAAAGCTGAATGGCACAGGTCTGAGGAATGAGCCATTGTGAAAATCATATTTCACCATGAAGACTGCTTAACTCATACCCTGCCAAAAAATACGTTTCTATGCTAAAAACGTCTTTAAAACGTCTTTTTCACTATGGACCTCCCTGCCAGACGTCTTCTGAACGTCTTTTTTTTTTAAATAATAAAAAAAAAAAAAAAAAAATTTTGAAAAATTTTTTTTTGAAAAAATTTTTTTGGGACCTCCAACAATGTACTAGGCATGATCGCGATCGCGAAATTGCATGTTTAACCCCCATACCAACCCCATCTTTCAAACATGGCAGCCATGTTTGTTTACATTTGAAGAAAACATAAGGGCTCCTTTCTCTTGAATGCCTGAACGGATTTCCAAGCGGATTTTTTTGTTTGAAAGCTGTGAAAAGCATGCACATGCATAGTGCATGATCTGTGCACGAATGTTTGCACCAGCGTGCACACTATTTTTTTAACCCTTTGTTGGCGAACCGGCAATATAAGAGGTCATCCCACTTTAAATATGGCACCGACTGAGTTAATACTTTTACCCATGTTTAGAATAAATGACGATCGTGAATCAGACGTAGGTAGACAAGGTAGTCGGTGGACAGATACCAACACACACCAGCCTAGTTCTCATTCCATTCTTCTTTGAATGCCATGTTTTCTCTGTCAACTTTCCTCTTTAGACCTTCAGATGGAAAACGTATCTTTCTAGCAGGCATGCGGTGGCGTAACAAGCCGAGGCAGGCCCCCACACGTCAACACAATGTCAATAGCTAATGGGTAAGTGGTAAATGGATTGCATTTATATAGTGCTTTTCTCTAAAGCGCTTCACATTGTATTTCACAATCACCCATTCTCACCAATGGTGGAGATGCATGCAAGTCACCAACCTGCTCATCAGGGGCGTCAATTGGGTATGGCAGGGGTATGCAGCTGCCATACCCTGGGTCCAGGGGGAAAATAAAAGTTACTTTATATAAATCCATGAATATCTCTTTGTCTATCTGTGCTGGTTATTATGATGTTAAATTACAGTAAAATAACTACAAATGCAAAATGTAACAAAATGGTCACTTTAACAAGGTATTATAATTATATTTTCCACACTTGTATCTTGACCTTATGGTATATTCCCAGGTTCCGCAGGTCAGCTGCACAGGTGCAATGCATTATTGTTAATTGTGGCAAGTTTACTAACATACCAAGTTTAGCTGCACTTGAACAACCGTTCCAGGCTGCCATATTACAGCCCAAGAAACCGTAGAAACGAGGGGAAAAAAAATACTTCTTAAAATAAATGTATCATGCCTGTTGCTAAGGTATGGCAACATGACTGGTGTCTTGCACGCTCACCTTCGCGCGCGTGCAAGACACCAGTCATGTTGCCATACCTTAGCTTTTTCTGAACTGACGCCACTGCTGCTCATCAGTGTCCTTGAGCATTGCTCAGGGACACTGATGAGTAGCCTCGTAAACCAGCCTCCTCCGGGAATCTACGTTTCATTTGCTATTTTTTTTTTCCGAGAGAGCCTGGTTCACCTGGATTGATGAGCAGGTTGAACCTGGATTGAATGGGAGAAGTATTTTGAGGCACGCAGCTTTAAAAATTATAAGCATCAGTGAAAACACATCGCACAGTGCATGGATGCCACAATTAGGCCTCCAGTAGCCTAACAGGCGGCAGCCTACCATACGCAATAATGGAGGGACAGCGAATACAATTCTCAGCACCCTATCCCTAACCTCAGTAAAACTATGCCTAAACCTAACCCCTAACCACCATTGTAGCGCCGCCGGTCCTACCTGCCGGTCCGTGCGGCGGCCGCCGGTCCTAACTGCCGGACCTGCCGGTCCGTGCGGCGGCCGCCGGTCCTATACCTGCCGGTGCGTGTGATCAAACTGCCGGTCCTGTTCTGTGCCTGTCGTGGCAATTCTGGTACCGGGAAGTGTATTCGCTCTTCATGCAATAATGAACAAAATAACAAGGCTTCAACACAGGCATAAATCACAAAAGAAAATGCATAATGAATCAATAAGGCAAAGTCAAGGTGTGGCACACTAAATTTGCCTGTATGAGTAGTGACAAATAAAACCTAATGAAATAATGGAAGTTTTACACAAATATATTCAGACTGGCCAAATAAAAAAAGAAGAAGGAACCTAGAGCAGTGCTCTTCCGAGCACAAGTCTCCGCTAGGTCAGGTAGGTTATTGTGGCCTCCTGGTGGCGCTATAATAGGCCAATTTCAAAATGGTGCCATGTCTTGAAAAAACACGGCCCCTCACGCATTAGAAGACCAATTTCAGTCACCCACACCAAGGACTGGCGTTTTCTATCAATCTAACATGGTTAAAATGACCCCAAACATGTTTGAAAGTGAATATCCCTTAACACACGGGTGACAAACAGGTCATTTTGACTGATTTTGATATCGCAAAGTGCAATAACTCTCCCTGTGAAGGTCTTAGAAATGTCCCCTTCCATGACTTTTCCTAAATACTCAAGACATACCGGTATGGTTTTTTTCCCCTTCTGAAACGTTTCCTAAGTATGAAATAATATACCATTATACCACTCTGACTGTTAGTTATCGGTCATAAAGACAGGTCTCACCCATTCCTCCCCCTCCCAGAAGCAAGGAGATAATTCCACACCTTGTGCGTTCCCCATTTGAGAGGTCAATTGAAATGCTAACTCACATTTGGAAGACAATAGAACCCCCGCTGGCAGCAGGGGAGGAGGTGTTGCTCTCCTGGGCCAAAAGGGAGAGAATTTACCTGTCAATTTGACTGATAAATGCAGTCAGAGTGGAAGTGATTTTTTTCAGTCACCCGAGTCTTAACAGCTTCAGTCAGATAGAAGTCTGTATGCTATAATGAGAAATCACTCATTCATCATATCCAGAGAAATTAGATAACATCTTTACACACACCATGTTATTTGGATACATGTTTGGACTAACTCAAAACATCCATGTTCCGATGAAAAAGAAATAAAGAAAAGATACTCTAAGCGGGACATTTATTACATTTTGACTATTAAAGACACATCTGATGCTAATTAAATTGCACAGTCTTACAGCATCCCATTTTGGTAAATACTGTATGCCATTTTTCTTTTAAACACATCCTCTACCCCAAAAGGCTCCGGGAGAAAGTTTCAGCAGTTTTTCAGCCTTCAATAAAGATGAACATCCTCCTCACTCAATTCCAGCGCCCCGAATGATGCAACTCATTGCAAGTCAATATCATGGGGTTTCACCGAATTTGCCATGCATGTCTTAACCCTTAAGTGCTGTTCGGGTCATTTTGACCCGTTTTACATTTTCATTTGGGAAAAAAAGGTAGAAGTTAAAAATGTTTCCACCTGAAACTCACTGGCCTTAAAGATTCTTCTGAGATGAACATGTAAAAAAAATATTTTTGCACTACACCCATGCTACACCCCCCTCATATTTTTTGAACCTTAAGTGCTGTTCGGGTCATTTTGACCCGGAAGCACAGAAATACACAGTATTATGCCAAAACACAGACACACAGTCACCCCCACTTCTAACACCCCCCTTCCGAAGCCCCATTCCGAACCCTCCCCCCCTTCCTATAAGCATGAGCAATATTGCCCAGTATTAAATGAAGTATTTTTTTTACATGGATTTCAGCTAAATCAGTAAAAACGCCTAGCTCTTTCAGTGTTTAATGTGATATAGCAAAGCAGAAATGCAAACATTTACCAAATATATCATATGAATTGTTTGGTATTGAGTCAAAGTCAATGTATCATGATGATTTGTTAAGTTAAAATTTATATTAGTGTTGTTTTTTTTAAACCAAATATCCACCGGGTCAAAATGACCCGAACAGAACGAAGGTGTAGTGAATCTGAACAGAACTTAAGGGTTAAAGGGTCAACATAGGCAGCTCAACAAAAATCCCCTGTACCCCACTCTTATCTGAACGGCAGATTTTTCCAAAGCAATTCCGCGATGGAAGTATATTCTTTTTTTCCAGCCTGACGTGTGTAACATCAATACATCATACAGGTCATATCAGTCTTTTGATCCATCAGCCATTAATAATGAGCGGGCATGAATAACCTAGGCTTGTATGTAGTCAGTGTGCCATTAATAAATGATAGCTCAGATCCAATTAAAAGGCCTCGCCAAAAGAGCGATTCGCAGTGGTGTCCTCACGGAACATTATATTTTTTTATTTTTAGAGGCACACGCGCGCGGGCCTGTAAATAATCAAGCCCGGGGCCATCCCACCCCTCTGTACCCAGGAGATGCTGGCTGTGTCAACAGCCTGGCACCGCGCTGTCACCGCGTATCACTCCTGAGCCTTCTCACAGCCCCTCATGCAGCCCCGCGAAAACACCACAAGTCCTTATCTCCTCTCTCCTTCCACCGTGCCCACATGTTAGCCGCGAAGCAGGCTGCACATGCATGTCGGCGAGCAAATCGTCACTGCCGGGGCAGAAACCTAGTATCTCCAGGTTTAAATTTTTTAGGTTTTTTTCATTAACTAAAGCCCTGCTTCGTCATATTGTACAAGACTGTCGCCCTAAAACTAGTGAAAATAGCCGATCTACAAGCACTCAATGCTTCACGGTGCAAGGCGTTGTGTGCTTGTAGATCGGCTATTTCACTACTCTAAATCATTTTTAAAATGATAAATACAAAACGAACAGGTTTGGACATACAAGGTTTCCACCCGACAACAACCACATTCTCATTCTTATTCATGCTTCTTTCTTCTTCTTTGTTTTTACACACATCGCTGTCTTGTTGCGTTACTGTCTCCGTTTGACTTTGGTGTTTTGAGCAGCACATAAAGATATACAGTATGTATGTACAGCATATGCAATATGGAATTTTGAACAGGGCAAGTTGTTACCTGTGAATGAAATCAGACTCTATACAGTAAGTTATACAGTAGCCGAGAGTAGTTTCTCTTGGTAGCTTGTATCTCTTGGAAACAATAGCAATTGAACTATTGGTTAAAACGTCGAACACATTCAATCCTGTACTGCTGGTAAATTTCACAAGTTTTGTCAAAGTAATATACAGTGGCTTTCCAGTACACACTCACATGAAGTATTTCATTAAAATAAAACATTTCTTACACGTTCTTCCCATTGGTTTTTGACCGGCAAAGACAGATGTTGGAGCTATAGCTATAGTCCCAGGAGCAGTGAGCACCGATCCATATATATGTTACAGTCAGTTTGGGTAACTCAGTGAGATTGGGGTAAGAGCGCTCGTTTTGTTGTTCACCACACACCCCTAACACCATCTGGATCAATTCACCTTGATAGTCTCTTATCAGCGCACCTGTGTAATTCTGCGTATTCACCATGAGATGGCGACAACAGCCATTCACTTGTGTAGTCGCTGACGTCACTCGTTTGCGACACCTCTTTCTTTGTTTATATACTAGCCTAGCTTAGCTGTGTTTAGCATTTAGCTTACTATGCCTAACTCTAACCCTAACCCTAACCTTAACCTCTGTAAAACTATGCCTAACCCTAACCCTAACCTCCGTGGGGTGAGGCGCTATCATTCCTGCCGACGCTACGTTGTCGTCATTGTTGTTGTTGTGGATCAAAGCGACCGCTTGTTCCGCCCCGCGCCGCACGACGAGCGCTCCTGTTCTCAATTTCACTGAAACTAAAAAAAAATGACATATATATATATATATAGTTGTTGTTGTTGTTACAGCTACAATATATAGATAAGATGTTATTTGAAGGTGAGAACTGTGAAAATATTCAAATTCTTTGCATGCATCGTCATAACAGGCTGTCGTTCTGTTAACGTGTGGATCACTGGCCCTTTAAAAGGCATTACATGGTGACACGAAGCCTCAGATGAGACTGCACGCGTCTTAACCATCATTAGCGTAACGGACATGCTCATCCAGGTTGGCGTTCAAGCTTTGTGCCCCAGGCTTGATGATGTCCTAAAATGTGTGCCATAATGTTCACCGAGCGCGCCGTGACCTTCTTCTGCAGAAGCATTAATCCTCTTCAGTATACAATAAGGAGCATGGGAGCAAAATGGTCTTAATTAGGCAAGGAACTCATTCTGTCTGACACCAGCCAAGCCACCAGTCTACCAGTCCACCCCCGTTCATCCTAATGGCTCATAATGACCTGAATTGAATTAAACATGACAGGCTTCTTACTTGAAATCAGTGGTTCTCAAAGTGGGGTCCGGGACACCCCAAGGATCCCTGAGGGGGTCCCGGGGGTAAGGTCCCCAGCAAAATGAGGAAGTGAATGCCTATAAGATTATTGAGATCATAGATTTAACCACCCAAAAAACATATATAATAATAATAATATATATATATATATATATATATATATATATATATATATATATATATATATATATATATATATATATATGTGTGTGTGTGTGTGTGTGTGTGTGTGTGTGTGTGTGTGTGTGTGTGTGTGTGTGTATACATGTGTATGTGTATGCGTACCGGTATGTGTATATGTTTATGTATGTATAACATATACATATACATATACATATACACATACATATACATATACACATATACATATACATATACATATACATATCGTCACTGTCGGGCAGAAACCTCAAAGTTTCAAATGTATAAATTATTTTGCAAAGTAAAGCCCTGCTTCATCATACAAGGCCATCGCACAAAAGTAGTGAAAACAGCAGATCTACAAGCACCTAACGCCTCGCGGTGCGAGACGTTGTCGGCTGTTTTCACTATAGTTTAAATCATTTTTAAAATGATAAATACAAAACAAACGGTTTTGGACATACCGGTACACGGTTTCCACCCGACAACAACGATATACAGGAATGCGTAAAAAAACACATACCGGTATATTATATATCTATGAATTCAAGTCTCCATGGTGTGAGTAATCATTTTTGGAGGGGTGAACTATCCCTTTAAGCCTGATTAACAATGTTACAAATAGTATTATTGCCCCTCTAGTATTATTGTAGAATTATTAATCCAAAAAAAAAAAATCTTCTCTTAACACTTTCAGTGCCAGGGCGTCATATGACGTCCGACACGACCTTGGCAATGATGCCAGAAAATAATATTGGCGTCATATGACGCCAGATGCTTTTTTTTCATATTACAGTAGTACAGTGTTGGATCTATGCGGTAACCAAGATACAGCCCTTTTGGACGATGGGACGGTCGTCATGCATGACAATTCAGTGGCGTCAGTTCAGAACAAGCTAAGGTATGGCAACATGACTGGTGTCTGGTGAAGACACCAGTCATGTTGCCATACCTTAGCAACAGGCACGATGAAAAGTACATTTTTATTATTTCCCCCTGTCAAGGTATGGCAGCTGCATACCCCTGCCATACCCAATTGACGCCCCTGCATGACATCACACGCTTATGTGACCAAATTCAAGCATGCTGGTTGGCCGGTTCCCCCCAGAAACAAGAGTCTCAAAGAGTTCAGTGACTTTTACCGTACCGGACACACAGCAGAGAGAGATATATTGAGAGAATGAGCTAGAATTAGTTATAAAATAATTAGATTTAGTATTATTTAGAGAGATAGAGATATCACGGAGGTACTCGGCTGCTACACCCACGGGCCACGGCCTCGATTTTGGTTCTGGCGGCCAGAAAAGCTCCTTCTACGGGCGATCGGTTCATCAGCGAAGGCCTCGGCTGGAACATCCACGGCCTCGATTTTGGTTCTGGCGGCCAGAAGAGCTCCTTCTACGGGCGATCGGTTCATCAGCGAGGACCTCCGCTGGTACATCCACGGCCTCGATTTTGGTTCTGGCGGCCAGAAGAGCTCCTTCTACGGGCGATCGGTTCATCAGCGAGGACCTCCGCTGGTACATCCACGGCCTCGATTTTGGTTCTGGCGGCCAGAAGGGCTCCTTCTACGGCGAGGCATGCATGCTGCCAGGGACAGACCACCGATTGCTACGGTTTCTCCGCGCGCCCTGTAGGATGCACTGCTGAGCTGTGCTGCGGTATGTTCTCTACGTTTCACTTTGTTATACGTCTGTCTTTCAATGTTATATGAGATAAGTGCTGTATAATGTATCAAAATGTATGAAATATATGGCCCATAAACCATAAAACTGTCTCCGCGACTCACAAATGGGTCCCGACCCAAACGAGAGAAGCATCCATTTCATTGTAAAGTCGACATTCAGAAACGCTGATTTTAGGCTATATTCTTCACTGCATACTACGTGCCACTCACGTTAGAAGTAGAACATTGTTTATTTTGGCGATAATGAGCCAAGGACATCACATCACAGCCTAGTATAGAACAGTGGTTCCCAAAAGGTTTGATCGCGAGCCCCGGGGTGGGGGCGCTCGCCCTGGAACCTCCAAAGCACTAGCGACCACCCTCCACAACTCAAGCCCGATTTGGGAGACCCTCCTGGGCATGGCGCCGCTCGGCGTCGGCCTCTATACCTCCGTGATGGAGGGAGTGAAAACTTTTTATGTCCAAAACCGCTCGTTTTGCATTTATCATTTGAAATTATTTAGACTAGTGAAAACAGCCGATCTACAACAACAGCCGATCTCCTTTTTAGGCACTAACTAGTAACTAACAATAAAATATGAGTCTAGAACACACCACTGTATGAGCTGCATAAAGTGTGGTTCCTGTTGAAATGAGCCATGCATCTGTAGCCTACTTTGATTGATTGATTGAAGACTTTATTAGAAGTTTGCATAGGAAAAGGTACAGTTTCATGACGGTACAGTTCACTGGTACAAGGTCTACTAAAAGGAGATCCATGAAAAGACTAAGCTTATTTCCACTGGAAAGTGGAAACCATTGAAGTATCTCATATAACATTGAATGACAGACAGATAGAACACAGTACTATGCAGTAGATATGTAAAGAAAAACAAAAAAAGACAGTAAGTCTAAACAAACAGTATATACAAAGAAGGGGAGGGTAGGGTGGGGCTAGGTTCTTTTTTTTACCACCTCTTTCTAATACATTCTTCAATCAATCAATAAGCCTGACCTGCTATTGTTTTTTTTTTTTTTTTGTGCATTTTTTTGGGTCCACATTATACAATTCAATTCAATTCAAAGGAGCTTTATTGGCATGAGAAAACATATGTTTACATTGCCAAAGCAAGTATAACAAATACAATATAAAAACCAGTTGAAAATGGGGAACATATATACAGTTGGAGGGGGTACAGCATTGTTCATTTTACAGAGCTATGTCGCATTGTGACATTTTATATATATACAGGGTACACATAGCAGCATTATTTTCCTACATAAAGGTATCGGCTCTGTTTCATACTGTATGTGCAATCTACAAGCACACAACGCCTCGCACCGCGAGGCGTTATGTGCTTGTAGATCTGCTGTTTTCACTACTTTTGTGCGACAGCCTTTGCTAAAGAACATACAAATTATACAGAAGCACGATCATTTAGTATTTTTTATTTATTTCTATCATATACAGGGCCCGTGGAGTCTGACTGGATGGAGGAAGGATGGAGAGGACAGTATGATGGCTGAGATAGCGAGAGCGGAGGAGTCAGGCATAGGTCATACACACTGTAGGTTCGCTGCCTGGACCAATGTCACTCTAGGGGAGCTGAAGAACTTTCTGGGACTTCTCTTCCTCACAGCTATCGTTCACAAGGCGGAGATTGCCATGCACTGGTCAAAAAACCCTGTCATTGCATGCCGTACTTTCCCAGAACAATGGCAAGAAACAGGTACCAGGCCATTTTGAGGTACCTGAGGCGCACACACACACACACAAACACACACACACACACACACACACACACACACACACACACACACACACACACACACACACACACACACACACACACACACGGTGAACAGTACCATCTTTGACCTTTATTTGTGGTGCCTTTGACTCCTGAATGTTGGCTTGTTGAATGCCTTTTTTTGAGAATACAGTACAGTACAGTACTGACTTTTATATTATTTTATTTATTCTTTACTTGCTGCACATTTATTTTATTTTACTTTTATCCAGTTATATTTTATTTTTGTGAAGTCATATTTGTGATTTCTTTTTTTTGGGAAATATTTGTAAATATTGTTGAACATAAATATGTTCATGCTGGATGTGTGAGGTACTCACCAGGGTTAGGGTTCGATGTTGCCATAAAATAAAAGGTTGACATCGCTTTTCTGACTTTTTGTCTTCCTGACCTTCTAGACCAGGTAAAAACACAGTGAATTCACAGTGCATAGTTCTATCAAAATGTAAGGCAATTTCTACCTTCTGAGTCATTTCATACTTTTTCACTTTGCCCCCTTGAAACTAGACGATGGTACAATATTTTTTTAACTTTTTTTGCACATAATGAAAGTAGGCATGTCATTCTTTCTGTCAAGGGTACTTGTGTTCCGTTACCATTTACCAATTTGTTGCTATGGCTTCCTAAAGTTTTTCTTTGAACTCAAATATCTCAGAATCTAGATTTCTGAGGTTATTGACTGGTTTGCGCAGTGCGCACTCTCGAGCACCTATCTCCAAAACCGCTCACCGAAATCACTCCAAAATTTTTTTGGTAAAAAAAAAAATCCTCTTTTACCAAACCTCCCATTTTTGTTCCGATGTGAATATCGGATCATTTCCAATTTATTCCCTGGAATTGGGGCAGAAATGAATGGGACCTAATGGTGGCACCGGTAAGGGACGGGGGGCAGGGGGGGCTGGCACTCAAAGTGTTAAGGGCAGAAAATCTTTTCAAAAGGGGTCGTCTGCCAAATACTTAATAACAGTAATATCAATTTGGGGTCCTAGACATGACGATGTTTGAGAACCGCTGCATTAAATGAAGCCATCTAGGGATGGGACGATATGAAAATGTCATATCACGATTATTGTGACAAAAGAAATTGTGATTTACGATATTATCGCGATAATCAAAATCCATTATCCTGGGGTGGAACATTTGCCAAAAAATACCAGATCTACAAGCTCACAACGCGTTGCGTTGCGACACGTTGTGAGCTTGTAGATCGGCTATTTTTTGGCAAAGACATTTGATAGAGAGTGGGGAAAAAAGACTGTATCAAGTACGTATATTACCTTTTACCAATTATAGAGGGTTTAAATGCAAGTGGTACTGGATATGCAGCTCGGCAAATAAAAGGTGAATTGATCCCAGTGCATGACGGAGGACGATATCACGATACATTAAATCTCCGCAATACGATTATCGTGAGTGTTTTTTAATCACGATAAACGATAATATCGCGTATCGTCCCATCCCTTGTCCCTTCCTCAGTAACCGTCCTCTGGCTTGGACCGTTAGATTAGTAGCGATGGATGCCCTCTCATATCGAAGGCAATGTTCAGTTTAAAATTGCATTTATTTGTCTGTGCCTCGATCATTAGCGTTCATCATTTTGCAAAACATGAAAATCTATACCTCGACCTAGGGAGCACTCTGCCACTTGGTCATCAATTGGAGATTGTCATTACTGCTTTGAGTGGCCTTGACTTTCAAATTAAACTCTAATTCCTTTGTGATGTTTTTACACACGACGACGCAAGAGATCCATAAAACAGTTATTCAATAGCCTAAACAAATAAAGAGGAAGTGGGGGAGCTTTGCAGAGCCATATTGCACCGCAAGATCCCTGGCCAAGCCACCACAGTACAACAACGGAATTGATGTTTTTGCAAATTCATGCAGCCACAGACTGAGGGGTTCTCAATAACAGTATAAGTCCATATTTGAATTTTTTGGAATATATATATTTTTGGATTTACCCCCAGACTGTAAACCACAAACTAGTCATTTTTAATCTGTTAAATTGTTAATGCAATCCCCCCTCATTTTGTTTAATTGTCTGTTTTAATGTTATCTGCTCCCTTAGTCTGCTGAATATTGCTTGTACGGACTTAGACTGTTGTTCCACAAACTGCTGGAGATATACTGTTTTTTCCACTTTTCCATAAGTATTAAGTCTAATAATTCCCAATATATATGAGTTAAAGTAATATTATTATTAATAGTATAGTTAAGTAAAAAAATCGAACTCAACAAAATGAGGGGGGCGTGCATTAAGACTTTAAGAAATTAAAAACTTCTAGTTTGTGGTTTACAGTCTGTTAAATCAAAAAATACGGACTTAGACTGTTATTCGTCTCAGGTAGGCTACTATTATTGTCACGTGCAACATTTTCTATGATAAAAGATTCCTAGTTGTCGAATCCATTTAGAATTGAACAATTTCACCCAATCCCTAGACCAGGGGTCTTCAACGTTTTCAAGCCAAGGACCCCCTTAGCAGAGAGAGAGATGAAGCAGGGACCCCCTCTACATATTGTATAAATGTGTGATGCAGATTTTCATCGATTTCATCGATAGATTCATAGACTTGTTTGACAGCACTGTCATCAGTCTATGTTGGATTCATGTTAATGTGTATTTTCAGACATTTAACCACTTAAATCGTCGATATTTTGTAAACTTGACCTATCACTCTATACTTGGTCTGCTCTTTTTTTACCTCTACAAACAAACCTATTTGCCGAAAATAGCCGATCTACAAGCTCTCAACGCCTCGCAGCGCGAGGCGTTGAGAGCTTGTAGATCTGCTATGTTTGGCAGATCTCTTCCTAAACATAGGGATGTGAGGGTTCAAGTTGTTAATTTAAAAGAATGATCCCACCACAAGGATTTGGCGGCCCCCCTGTAGTAACTCTGAGGACCCCCTAGGGGTCCCGGACCCCCTGTTGAAGACCCCTGCCCTAGACCACAAATCATTTTGAATTTGATGTGTTGATTTCATCCAGATAATCCAGAAAAAAATGGGTCTAAGTTAATTATAACGCCCAAACTTGTGATTATGAGTAAATCACATAATATTATTGCATATCTCATAAAAATTGGTCAACTGTGAAATGGCTTCAAGTGCATAATTACACTATTATTATTTCATATTTGCACGCATTCAGAGTTCATTGCAATGTTATATTTAAGCCTGATTGTGAGTACACAATGTTGCAAGTCCCTGGTGCAATTAAGATGCTTGTTCTTGATGACTTATTTGCCCCGTGATACAATAATTGACGCTTCCCCAAAGTGCAAGCGTGGCATTAACTGGGACCAAAGTAGACACGAACACTATGTATTTATTGATGAAATAATCATCAAGCTGTAGTTCATTAGACCTAGGCTTTATGTTTCTGTTTTAATTATTGGCCTTGGAAGATGTAACAAGACAGGATCTTTAATCACCTGAGACAGAGGCCTGCTTCCTAAAGGACACCTTCCTGACACGCGGAGCCGAAGATGTGCCTGCAATGCAGATTTGCCGGGTGACTATGAGTACATGTGTCATGTCACCTTGATAATTAACAAAGGAATGTGTCAATTACCACCCAGCAATCGGCAAAGCTGCCAGCAGGTGGTTTCTCATGCAAAACATGTCAGAGTAGCAGTCCTACTCTACCTTGAAGTTGGTTCTGCCAATCAAGGATATCATCACCACACAATGTTCTGTATATTAGATTGTGAGAGCATATATATCAAACAGATAATTTGGACTCAGTCTCTTCGAACTGAATAGTTTGGGATTCAAGCAGTAAATGAGTGCTACATGGTGCCCTCAAAATTAATAAAGTTTAAATCACAAATTGGCAACATTTGAAACAAAATGAACCATCTTCTTTTGGATGTTACATCTATGTTTGCCTTTTGTACAGTAGATGACATCTATGTTTGCCTTAATGCAGAAACAAACAAGTGATGGACCAGTTAAAATTTCAGCTATCGTTAAGGGAAACTTCATCTCGAAAACTAATGCACTTTTTGACTGTTTGTCACAGAGTCATGTGATCAAGACAGATCTGTCCGATATTTCATATTCCATCCTGGCTTCCAAAGTTTGTAGGATTGGTCCATTTTGAACAAAATGACTTAAATCATCAACGCAGCTTGTGATTACAGAGAAATTCTGCACGCACATTCCCACTAGGTCAAGGAACAAATGCCACTCCTCTCACAATGGCCTGTTATAGCGCCACCAGCAGGTCGACTTTTGCCAAACTATCTTTTGGAACAAAATGCCTCAAATCATGCATGCTGCGTCACATTGCCGCTAGTCTAACCTAACGCGGCATATTCTATGCTGCCCGGCGGATCTCGTCGGGTCCTCCGGCATTTTATAATTTTTATAATTATAATGGATAAGCCTAAACAAACCAGTTCACATGAACAATACTGATGTAAAATAAGACAGGCCTGAAGTGGAGACCTGTGCTCGGAAGAGCACTGCTTCTAGTTTGTTATGGGGTTGTGTATGCATACAGCCTTGCATGCTGGATTTTCTCCTCCTTCAAAGGTTTGAGGCTGCAGCTGATGGATCATTACAACCATACAGTACCTTCCCTCCTACAATGAATGAATTATTAATCTGAATTATATTAGAGAGAAGAAAATTAGTTTTGACTTGATCAAAACTCCCTTGATGGAAGTTCACCTGACCCCTCGTCAAATAGTATTTTTTTTGTTCTTTCTTTCTATCCCAGTATTGAAAAGTTGGTATTCCCATAACATAAATATGATAATTGAACTTTTCTTTTTCACAAGTTAGCATTAGCACTCCTCTCTGTCTCTCTTTGCCCGTCAAGTCTTTTCATCTCTCGCTCTCTCTATCACACACACACACACACACGCACGCACGCACGCACGCACGCACGCACGCACGCACGCACACACACACACACACACACTAGGACATTCACCAAATATTCGAATATCAAAGTCACTATTCGACGTTGTTCACCGAAGTCGAATATTTTTTTTTCTTTTTTTCTTTAAAAAATATATAGTTTATAAAGCGTGTCTAGATAGGAAGTCATAAGAATGAGATGCCCCTGGTGGATGAATTTGTTAACGCTCTATACCAGGGGTTCTCAAACCTTTTTAGGCCCTGACCCCCAAAATAAACATATTTGAACTGGGGACCCCCACCCTGACAAGCACTTGGAATTGTAGGTATTACATTTAATGTGACTCGGTTCCGCAGATAAATATTGTGAAAATAGCAGATCTACATGCTCACAATGCCTCGCAACGCGAGGCGTTGTGAGCATGTAGATCGGCTATTTTCACAATGTTCGCCTCTTGCTTACTTAATATTTGACAGTTTGGCTAGTCCTGTCGAATATTCGACTATTCGAATACTTTGAGGTCGAATAATTCGAATACTAAAAATCACTATTCGTGAATGCCCTAACACACACACACGCACGCACGCACGCACGCACACACACACACACACACACACACACACACACACACACACACACACACACACACGCACACGCACGCGCACACACACACACACGCACAACCCTGGGGGGATGATTGACGCCGGCGTGGCTTTAGCTTATAGACTCTACCTGCCGGGTCAAGCAATTCAAGGACTCCGGCAGACAACTGATTGGATGGAGACAGATGAAAGAGAGGTGAATGCATACAATGCATGAATAACCTCTGTTAGCTTTGCGCCGCGCCGCGCGCCCGACATCAACATTTGTCAGCGTTTTTGAACAGTCAACATATCTGGTTGACACCGCTCGTGAGAGGACAGCTGCTGTCCTTGATGAATCTCCATAGCGAACTAATCGTCTCTCACTGCACAGAAGACACATGTATAGACTGGGGTGTCAGACGTACATAATTGAGTTGAACTCGCAGGGCCTCGCACTCCAACTCCTTTATTAAAGTATTGAGATGTTCTTCAACGGGTTATGACTCGCATTCACACGTGAACCTAATGTCAAGCGTTTAAATGCTGTTTGCCGGGTGGCTCTTTTCCGGCTGCCACTCTGTGTTGCCAAGAGTCTTGCTGCTTCATTCAGCCACATCCTCTGCCTATTTAGATATGCTCTTAAGCCATGGTGTTGGGGTTACAGCGTGTTACTCCTGACCAAGAACTGCTCACATAGCAGTCTTCTAACTCGGCGGTTCCCAACCTCTTCTGGATGAGACGAGGGCCCACTTCAAAATTGAGTTCTGGGTAGACCTGTCACAATGATTACATAATCACCTAATCGCAATTACCGGTATATAATATGCATCAGGGGCGTCAAATGGGTATGGCAGGGGTATGCAGCTGCCATACCCTGGGTCCAGGGGGGGAAAAAAGTGACTTTTAAATATAAATACATGAATGTCTCTTTGTCTATCTGTGCTGGTTATTATGATGTTAAATTACAGTAAAATAACTACAAATGCAAAATCTAACAAAATGGTCACTTTAACAAGGTATTATAATTATATTCTCCACACTTGTATTCTCCCCATCTTGACAGAATGGGACACAGGTCAGCTGTACAGGTGCAATGCATTATTGTTAATTGTGGCACGTTTACTAACATACCAAGTTTAGCTGCACTTGAACAACCGCATTCCAGGCTGCCATATCCAGCCCAAGAAACCATAGAAACGGGGAAAAAAATAAAATGTACTTCTTAAATAAATGTATCATGCCTGCTGCTAAGTAAGGCAACATGACTGGTCTTGCACGACACCAGTCATGTTGCCATACCTTTGCTTTTTCTGAACTGACGCCACTGATATATCTAGAAAGCCTAAAAGGCAAACAGAAATTTAAATCTGTAAAAAGAAAAAGAAAATGAATTCATAATGTTCCACTGTTCAATGCCAGAATCAAATCGCTTATCACAATTATTTATAACACAGTTCATCTTCAACTTACATTTTGTCATCGTGACAGCCCTAGTTCTGTCTTGGATCAATCACAATGTGTTTTTTCTTTTTTTCAAAAATTCAAATTTTACATACTATATATATATATTTTTTTGTTTTACTGTTTAGGTTATCAAATCTCAGTGTTTGCCAAATATTTGGGGGGCCACTTGCAATATCCTTCACAGCCCACACGTCTGCCCCAGCCAAACAGTTTGGGAATAGCTGGTGTCACTACATCCACCAGGACCAAACTACAGTACACCACCATGTCATTCACAGCCATCAATAAGACTGCTATATCGATAAGTGAGTTGTCCTGACTGTCACTGAAATGCACAGTTGTGACACTGATGGTTCAAATCCAATACAAAACCTCTTCCCTCTCTCCCCCATTTTGCTGTCAGGACTGTGTGCGCTCCGATTAAGAAAAAAATGCCACAGAAAAATGCCACTTATGATCATTATATTAAATGACATGGCATCACTTCGATACCTGTCCAAAGAGATCCAGCATTATGCACGTTTTTCCTACAGTGGCCCTCTCTGCCGGACAGGGACATGCTGGGCCCCTGATTCAGCCCAGGAAAAAGAGTTGGAGAGGCCCTCATTGCGCGCTATAGAGAGAGATCTCTCTATAGCGCTGCTGCTACTCAAAGATTTGCCATTTCAGATCATGACAAGTGACAAGCCAGTGGGCCAATTACATGAGTCATTTTAAAAATGATTTAAACTAGTGAAAACAGCCGTTCTACAAGCACGGTGCGAGGCGTTGTGTGCTTGTAGATCTGCTGTTTTCACTACTTTTGTGCGACGGCCTTGTATGATGCTTTGTGAAAAAATGTACACATTTTGAAACTTGGAGATACGAGGTTTCTTCCCGACAGTGACGATTTACTTTGTTGGCCGCCCAGCCCCCAAAATGGAACGAAGGCCGACATTTTATTTTGATTTTCTTTTCCTAATGGCCGGCCTGGACCGGCCGGGAATGAACCGGCCTCACACCAAAATACCTATGAGAGTGGAATCTGCGTTCCGCCAATGTATTTCAATGAGAGTGAAGCGGTTTCATGCCAGCAGAGGATTTCTGCAAAAAACGCTCCATTCTCATTGAAATGCATTGGCGGAACGCGGATTCCACTCTCATAGGTATCTTGGTGTGAAGGCACTCTTACAAGTAAACGTGAGAAATTCTAAATTTACTGGAGCAAAAGTACAATACTATTGGTTTTAAGTATTCAAATGGCCGAAATGTATCTAGGGCTGAAGTGGTTAATGTATGTTTTGTAATAATAATCAACATCTACTAAGTAACTAGTAACTAAAGTGTTCAAATAAATGTAGTGGAGTAAAAGTACAATGTTTGGACTCGAGATGTAGTGGAGTAAGCCCTAGATTTGGAAATTGGAAATACTCAAGTACAAATACCTCAAAATCGTTAAGTACAGTACTTAAGTAAATATAGGTAGTTACTTTACACCACCGACTGTGGCTGCTTCAGACGCACGGGCAGGGGCGTCACAAGGGGGGGAAAGTGGGACTGAGTTACCAGGGCCCAAGGTGGAGGGGCCTGGAATTATTTGATACTTTAGCTATAGAAAAATAGCAGATCTACAAGCTCGCAGCGCGGCACCGAGTGCCGCGCTGCGAGCTTGTAGATCTGCTATTTTTGAAAAGTCGTGAAAATGTGTGCAAATCTTTGAATATATGTATTTTTTTAAGCAAACATTTGTAACTAAACATTTGCATCTGGAAGGGTCCCTGGAACTGAATATTTTGAGATGGGGGTCCGTGGCCAAATACATGTCATTTTGGGGGTCCTTCACTTGAAAAAGTTTGAGCACCACTGACATAGAAACATAAAAAAAAAAACTTTAGAAGGATTTGAAATATTCAAAGAATATTCACGACTTTTCACAGCAGAGTGCTCCCAGCATGGCACTCGGTGCCGCGCTGCGAGCTTGTATATATCTGCTATTTTTCAATAGTTAAAGCACAAAATAGTTAAAGCTCAGGGGGGGCACGCAGTGAATCCTTGTACCCAGGGCCCAGAATCTGGTGCGACACCCCTGAGCACGGAGGCAGGGGGGGCTCCGAGGAGCGCGCAGCCTCCTGCATCCATTCCGCTCCAGGGGACACGTCGCTGATGTGGCTCCCCATCCAAAGTGACATCTCTGACATAGTAAAAATAATGGCCGCTCTAAACAGTGGGCCATGGATCTGACAAACATTTAGATGCTATCTACCAGTTAAAGTGAGTGACTGCCACTGCCACTCCGGCGCTGTAACCAGCGTAGCCACTGGCAACACCAGTCAAGACGCGTAATCCTGTTGGACAGCCGAGCACCTCATCAAACAAAGGCCCAAATCAAAGTAATTGACACACAAAAAAAGGGGAACCGGGCCTGCATGGGCTTTCTAAAAGAGGAGGTTTTACATAACGCTGACGGTCAGGGGCGTCAATTGGGTATGGCAGGGGTACGCAGCTGCCATACCCTGGGTCCAGGGGGGAACATAAAAGTTACTTTTAAATATAAATCCATGTGTCTTTGTCTATCTGTGCTGGTTATTGTGTTGTTAAATTACAGTAAAATAACTACAAATTCAAAATTTAACAAAATGGTCACTTTAACAAGTAAAGGTATTATAATTATATTCTCCCCATCTTAACAAAATGGTACAGGTGGTATTCATTATTGTTAATTGTGGCACATTTACTAACGTACCAAGTTTAGCTGCACTTGAACAACCGTTCCTGCCATATCCAGCCCAAGAAACCGTAGAAACGGGGACAAAATGTAATGTACTTCTTAAAATAAATGTATCATGCCTGTTGCTAAGGTATGGCAACATGACTGGTGTCTTGCACGCGCGCGAAGACACCAGTCATGTTGCCATAACTTAGCTTTTTCTCAACTGACGCCACTGCGGTTGAGAAATAAGAAAAAAAGAAAAGAAAGAGAACATTGGTGTTGTGGGATTTATCAGAAATAGTTATCTGCTAAATGATGAATGATTGCGTGCCGATTAAAGTTCTATTAGATGTAACTTTGGGAATATGACTCTTTTAAGCGTGTTTCACCCTGCTATTTCTGGCAGGCGACACATTTCAACCTGCAGAGGAGTATTTATCAGAATGACTGCTATTTGAAGTTTCCAGTCTGTGTGGTTACAGTAACTGAGCAGTATAATCCACATATCCCTCCAATGTTGGTCAGAACTTCAAACGCTACCATGAAAATGATGAAATATTATAAATTCTTCTTCCTCTTCCTCTTCACAAGTTGACAGGTGTAATAGCGTGTAAAATAATTATTATTATTACAGGTGATATCACAGGTGACATCACCTGCTGTATGTAAAATTCCATATATGGGTATTCCCCAGAATCCCTTTTATGCTGGCCAGATGGCCAAGACATGGCCCATATCTGTGTGGCTGGTTCAGATAGGGATCTCCATGTATGGGCATAAAATATATTGTACTGTATGTTGTGATGTCATGGGAACCACTCATCCCTGATGTCACCAATATTAAGCCCATATCTAACAGGACTTCATATGGGAATGCCCATATATGGAAGAAGACAGCCCATATCTGTGTGGCTGGTTCAGACGGGGATCTCCATGTATGGGCATAAAAGGGATGTACTAACAGTTCATGGATCTCCATATATGGGTAACTGGTAGGGCTGGGCATCTTACTAGGCGTCTTACTAGTCTAGTAAGACTTACTTACTAGTATAAAGATCTTTGACATCTGCGCAAATCACCGTTGTTAGGCAATGGTTTTCTGATGATGTCACTCTCTGAAATAGAAAAAAACAAAAGCACACAGACAAACAGACAGTTACAATGTACTGTCCTATGACAACGCGTACAACGGGCAGTGTTGTGCAATATTACTTAGGAGAGTAATCGTTACTCATTACTTATTACTCCTTGGAAAAAGTAATAATATTATATTACTTATTACTTGGAATGAAGAGTAATATATAATATATTAAGTTATATTACCTTTTTTTCTTCCGCAAAAAAAAAAAAAATAGATACACAAGTTTAGCCATCTCCTTTTAGAACATAATCCAATTTATTGGAAAATAGTGTCTCTAATCAGCCAAACAAGCTTTATTTGACCCTTGACTTTGTATGGTCTGCTCTTTCCCCTATAGGCTACTCTACTCTACCTCAGAATAAAGTGATATAGGGGTTTAAGTCAGTAATGTTAATAAAAGCGTCCTATCACACAAAGATAGACCCCCTGTAGTAACTTTTGAGGACCCTAGGGTCCCGGACCCCCTGTTGAAGACCCCTGCCTATATTATCCTTAAATAATAAATATTTCCTTTTATGGATTCTGGCTAAAAAGTGTATTTTAGATGTGCGGTGGGGGGCTCTATACCTGGGTGTTCCCTAAGTAAAGTAGGCTTTCAGCTCCCTAAAACAGTCTGTTTCGGTGAGTACAAGTCAAAGTGTAGTTTTATGTATTAACAGGGGAGAGGCTGAGCACATAACGTTAATGAGAAGAACTCTCTACTATGGACCAGAGCTAGTTTGTTTGGCTAACGTGAAGGCTAGGCTACGCTAACTGGCTAACAGGAACAGTCAGTGCTTGAGGCCTGAATGTGCTGTGGGTGATATGCAAATGCTTTATCATAACGTGCACCAACAAAACCGTGCTTTTAATTGTCCACGCTCTGCTCCAGATGTAAAGCAATCGATTGCTTTTTAAATGTAAACGTCCCATGATCCACACATGTAAGCGTGCCGTGCTGGTAACAGGTCTGTTTAATCCCACGGCTCCCGGCCGTCTGACAGCCTTCAGCGCAGGCTGCATCATAACTGTGCGCACTGCTGCGCAGGCCACAGACCTACAATCCACATTGCATCTCTGTTGAGATCTGTTGATAGCTTGTAGATCTGTTCTATTTCTGCATGCGGTGCCGACAACGTGCTGCTGCGAGTAGATGAATGAACAAAAACACAAATAATGCACGCTCAAATCAGATGGCCCTGGTAACGAGTAACGAGGTGTTTTTTTGCAGAGTAATACCTTACACTACTCGTTACTGGCTAAAGTAATAATATTACAGTAATATATTATTAGTAATTCGTTACTGCCCAACACTGACAACGGGTATCACATAACTGGGTATAGGGCATGCATTCCCAACTTGATTTGTTCCTGACTTGCATAAAAGTCAAGTGTGTGTAACCGGTTCTATCTCCGAGGTCCGCGCAAATCATCATTGTTAAGCAACGGCTTCTGCAGTTGTACAGGGAGGGAGAGTGGGAGTAAGTGAGCGAGAGGGAGGGAGAGTGGGAAAGTAGAGAGAGAGGGAGAGCTTATTTCGCCCACACAATAACCTGCCCAACGCTGGGTAGCGAAACGTATCGCACTGATGAGCACGCGTGCACATTGTCAGCCAAATAACCCTGGCAACGCTGGATATCAAATATACATAAAGGTGTTCAAAAAAGGAAATAGAAAATGAGGCAGAATGTCTCTTTTGCAAGGAAGGGAGACTTCCACTTACTGTATGTCACTGCTATGCATGGACCTAATTAAACCCACTCAGAACGGGTACACTACACGTTATTGTGTATCATTATTTTATGCTTTAACTATTGAAAAAAATAGCAGATATACAAGCTCACAGCTGCGAGCTTGTAGATCTGCTATTTTTTTTAAATCATGAAAATTAGAATTTTGACCCGAGTGTGTCTTTTGAATTCTTCTAAGGTTTTTTGAAAAATCTATGTTTCTATGTCAGCAATCTGGCCAGCCATCGTCAAAGAAAAGGTCCTTTTCACTTAACTGGAGCTCAGTTCTTGAGAGACTACTATGTCAGTGGTTCTCAAACCTTTTCAAGTGAAGGACCCCCAAAATGATATGTATTTGACCACGGACCCCCATCTCAAAATATTTAGTTCCAGGGACCCCCCAGAAGCAAAATTTGAGTTACAAATGTTTGCATTAAAAATACATGTATTCAAAGATTTGCACACATTTTCATGACTTTTTCAAAAATAGCAGATCTACAAGCTCGCAGCGCGGCACCGAGTGCCGCGCTGTGAGCTTGTATATCTGCTATTTTTCAATATTTAAAGCATTCAATAATTCTAGGACTAAATGCGTTAACAAGTCTGGAGACAGAAGGGTACCATCTCATTGTCCTGACTTCTCCTATCCTCTGGAAGCAGTTGCTAGAGGCTAACAAAGTAACCTTGCGCGAGATATTCAAGTCACACTGTTTTTTTTTTTTGTCTCTTCCACCGTCTGCGAGTGTGAAGATCACTGGGGTTGAGGTGTCTCTACTCTTGTTCTGTCCGTGTTCCGTGTGGCTTTCATGCAATGTTTCACATCATTACCGCAAATGTCCTCTCTCAGCTCGAACAATCAGCCCATATCTGTCTTTTAGAGCGCACTGGTACAGTAAGTTTGATCTATTTCTCTTTGCGAGGGGACCCATGTGATGCAGAAGCTCCATCTGCCCCAGTTTCACTTGATGGTCTGAAACCAATGACAAGAGAGGAGAAAATGAAATGAACCAGAGCATGCGAATGTGTCTTTTTTTTTTCTTTTTTTCTTCTCTCTTTCTTAGAAACAGTTTGGCTAAGGGTCATATCTTAGCCACATACTGTATTATTCAGAGAGTATGGAATGAAGCTAGCTCGTTGACTACAAACATACACATAGCCTACTGTAGCAGCAAATAAAAACACTTATAAAAAATAAAATAATATACTTAAATCTTTACTCGCTCAGAGTTAAATGAACCCCCAGAACTCTGCAGAGTAGAAGATGAAATATGCTCAAATGGCCACATGTTTGTTTCTTGGCAAAAACCTTGTTTATGGGTAAATGTCTCATGATGAAAACTGACATGCAGCTGTTAATCACAAAGATCCCGGCAACACAACTGCAGCTGGTAAACCAGTGGACATGTTTCAGCTTCACTAGCAAAAACAATGTGTGAGGGGCATTTTCGTATAACCACTTCAAGCTGGAAAAACTAAAGGATCTACAAGCTCTACAAGGCGCTGTATGCCCCTCCACTAGGGGTGTAACGATACAGTTTAACAACATCTGTCAACATCTGTCATATCAAAACTTGACTATTGTAACTCTCTCCTCACTGGTCTCCCGGCATGTGCACTTAAACCTCTCCAACTGATCCAAAATGCCGCGGCACGACTGGTCTTCAACCAGCCTAAGTTCTCACATGTCTCTCCCCTTCTCTGCAGCCTCCACTGGCTCCCGGTTGCGGCCCGCACTGAATACAGAACACTGATGCTAACCTTCAAAGCAGCCAAAGGTATGGCTCCTCCATACCTCCAAAACCTGATCAACCCCTACACCCCCACCCGTTCACTTAGATCAGAAAACACAGGGATACTGACAGAACCCTCGCTAAAAACTCCAGGGCAAAAATCCACTCGTCCGAGACAGTTTGCCCTCCTGGCTCCCAAGTTGTGGAATAAACTCCCTGTCGCACTTAGAACAACGGACTCACTCGCTAGCTTTCGCCCTGGACTGAAGACTCACCTTTTCAGACTCCACCTAAACCCTTAGCACTACTGGAAAAATCTATGACCATACATGAAGCTAGTTAGCATTTGTTTTTAGGTTATTTAGAAACCTGTCTTTTCTTTACGGATTATATTGTTTTTTTTTCTAGATAGATATTCATTTGCATTTGTTATATTGTTGTTGATGTACTGACATATAATCTTGTTTATTATTGTGATGTTTTATCTGCTTATTGTAAGTCGCTTTGGATTAAAAGGGTCTGCTAAATGCCTAAACTGTAAACTGTAACAACGATACGATACGCATCACGATACATGATTGACGATACGATACATGGACCATATTGGTTCATTCATGGCGATACATTACGATTTGATTCAATTATTTAAAATCGATATAGTAACTATTTAGCAAAGAAATTAAATCTGTGTGAAACGTGTCAATAGTACATGTTTTAAAGGGGGAAATATATTATTATGGATATACATAAGTAAACACTGTGATTCTCTAGCAAATACATGGACATTATATTTCAACACATGTGGACAAACCCGCACCTTGACATGAACACGGAGATTACATACATTTATCGATAGGCCACGAGTAGCTCTATGGAATGGAAAAGTAATTAAACCCCTCTCTTTCATTTTCCTTCTTAAAATTGCTAAATACAAGGCACAAATACTTAGTTTCCATTCAACCAATTATTTGCACTGCAAAACGATTTGATACCGATTATCTGCATTTTAAACGATACCAATACGATACAAAGCCAAAACGGTACGATATATGCTTTTGCAAAACAATATAGTAGATCATTGCAAAATTAAAATCGATTTATCGTTACACCCCTACCCCCCACCCTACGGAGGGTAAGATAATTGCAAACAACAACAACAACAAAATCCCCTTCTATCTCAAAGAGAAGGAAGATGGCGAGGTACTGTGGTATATAGTCATCTAAATGTTAATTTGCTCGCAAGCCACGTTAACTGAGAACCAGCTGACTCAGTGAGAAACGCTGATTTAATGACAGAGAAATAGAACATCTCATCAATATTTTGATGTCTCATTTTGTTCCCATATTATGATATTAATTGCAAAAATGGACAGATGGCTCCGTTTGCACGTCTCCCAGTGCTCTTAGGGATCAGGCAACAATTTTGCACTTCACTGCAACCGTCTCTGAAGGTCATCCATTAAGCTACGCCAAGGCTTTAAAAGCCTTTCCTTGTATTACCAAATTAATTTTAAAATGAGCTCAAGCACATGCGGTCTCGTTCCTTCAGTGGACTAGTTTGTTGGCTGAATTATCATACCTGAATAGGTGAATACTGTACGGGAAAAGAATATGATTATTACAATGTCACCATTAACCGGCAAATGCCGGGAACGCGCCCGAGACGTGTTAGATTTTAACCACTTTAACCGCTATGTTATGCTTTAACTATTGAAAAATAGCATATATACAAGCTCGCAGCGCGGCAAGCTTGTAGGTCTGCTATTTTTGAAAAATCGTGAAAATGTGTGCAAGTCTTTTTTTTTTTTTAGAACAAAAGGTGTTTATTTGCCATTCTGTCTCCATGCAAATTCGCAAGTCTTTCTTATCAATAAATAATACACAAATTAACAATAATAACAATAATACAAAAGCAAAATAAACACCACCTACAATTGATCAATGGCACGAGAGACTGATGAAAGTGTACACTATATGGAAAAGATCACTGCTAAGCTCCAGATGAAGTTTGATGTGTTTCTAAAGAATTGAGTCTTTGAATATCTTTGAACCGATCTTTGACCCGACTTTTAAATCCTTCCTCTAAATCAGTGGTTCTCAAACTTTTTCATGTCAAGGACCCCCAAAATTACATTTTTTTGGCCACGGACCCCATCTCTAAATATGTTGTTCCAGGGACGCCCCAGAAGCAAAGTTTGCTTTGAAAAATATATATTGAAAAATGTACACACATTTTTGCGATTTTCAAAAATAGCAGATCTACAAGCTCGCAGCGCGGCACTCGGTGCCGCGCTGTGAGCTTGTATATCTGCTATTTTTTTCGTAGTTAAAGCATCCGGTAGTTAACGCATTAAATAATTCTGGGCCTAAATGGGTTAAGGTGTTCGGCATTAGAATTTGTTTTCATTGGATAATGATAACGGGCATGCCGGAGACAGAATGGCCGTGCTTAGAGATGGAAAATGACCACACTGACCTTGAGTAATCCTCCCCTCCAAGGTAGGCATACTCTGTGCCTCTTGGAGTGTGGTTTTAAAGGACTTTAGCTCATTGTCATTACAGAGGGTAAAATGTTTGGGGGATCATCCACATCTCTGATTTAATGATGCATAGTGAAATCTTATGAGAGTCACTTATGTCTCATAAAATCCCTGGACAAAGCTGTAAAATCAATGACCTGTTTTGTTACTTAATGAGTTGCTCAACTGTGGAAAGATTGGGTCCTTATAATTCTTATGCCCCACCCATTAAAATATAAACTTTGCTGCGTGGACTCAAAAACACCCTTCTTTATAAAAATGCACGTGACCTACCAATTATATTTAGTCTTTTATTCAAAATGTCTGCGTTTCCGACCCCGTCCATAATGCGCCATAACAATCCACAAATTATCACAATTGTGGCAATTGCGGCATAGCTCAGGGGTAGAGAAACCGTTTTTAGAGCACGAAGAGTTCCCAGTTCGAATCCGGGCTCCCCCTGAGTTAATGTCAAAGAGTCCTTGAGCAAGTTGCTCCCGGTGAGCAGGTTGGTGCCTTGCATGGTTTCCTCCGCCATCGGTGTATGAATGAATGGGTGAATGTAATGCACAATCTATGTAAAGCGCCTTGGATAAAAGCGCTATATAAATGCACCATCTACCATTTACCAATGTTACAAAACAATATACATCTACAGCTTAGAATGCACTTACAGCATGTGCTCTATATTCAAGCCTCAAAATACTTTGCTGACCACAAGAGATATCCTACAGTATTCTATATGTCATGCCATAACATTATACCTGCTAATCTCACAGGGGTATTAAAACTGGAATGATTGGTATGCAGCCTTAATGTTGGGAGTCTTAGAGTGAGGGGCGAAAGAAAGGGGGATATAAAATCAACCAGGGGAAAAATGAATATGAAGCAAGGTAGTGGAACTGATAGTATTCCATAATGTGTTAGCACCCAGCTTGGGAAAGAAAAAAAATGGCACAAAAATGCTAAGTTATCAAAGTTTGTGGATTGTTTGGCACCATTTCTTATAACACAGCAGAAAATACTTGGAACCAGTATAACACAATGAAATGAAATAATCCATTGATTGACCGTATTCAGTCATTCCTGTTTTTCTCCACACATTGTCAAAATGAATGGAAGTGGTTTTCCATTCTCACTGCCTATAGCTCTCCAAGTAGTGTGGTTGCTTAACCCTGGTTTTTGACATTATCGAAACGAAGCGGATAAAAGCGCCAAACTTTTTTTGAGGCTTCTTTGGGACCTAACGATGGATTTTAGCCTTGGGTACCAAACTTTATTTTGAATTTTACCCATAGAATTATCCATATCAGGTTGGGCTCCCATCGACTTTCTATACAGGAGGAAAATACCCAGAAATAAATCTGCTTTAATTAGGATGTGAGGGGTCTAACTAGGGGTTTGTCATGATTCTGAATCCATTGCAAGCATTTGTCTTGCACAAAAAAACTTTCCTTTTGCTAGAAATGGCCCCCCAAAACACCCATCTTTTTGTGGGGCCATTACTAGCCCAATGAAAGTTTTTTTTTTGTGCAAAACAAATGCTTGCAATGGATTCAGAATCATGACAAACCCCTAGTTAGACCCCTCACATCCTACTTAAAGCAGATTTATTTTTCTGGGTATTTTCCTCCTGCATAGAAAGTCCAACTTGATATGGATAATTCTATGGGTAAACTTCAAAATAAAGTTTGGTACGCAAGGCTAAAATCCATCGTTAGGTCCTAAAGAAGCCTCAAAAAAAGTTCTGCGCTTTTATCCGCTTCGTTTCGATAATTTTGTTAAGCCAACCCACTAAAGTGACGTTTGCAGCGGTTAAACACACATAAGTCGAACCCTAGTTTCCCGAATTTGGGAATGTCGTCATGATATTTCTTTTTTATCCCAAGATTTTGCAACCCATTTTTTACCTAGTGCCAATTGCCTATGTAATCCTGTGCTCTGGTCTCCCTCTGCCGCGCCTGGGGAGACAACGGACTGACCTCATGCTTCCTTCAATGCATGAGTAGTCCAAGTTGTTTCTTTTCACCTGACAGGGGGGATTTCACCGGGATGGACGTAGCACGTAGAACCAGTTCCTTTCCCCTCCATCAAGCGCCCCGGCTGGCCATGGGGAGGCATTATTGAGACCAGGATTACTGCATGTTTTTGTGAGGGTATCAACCCTAGGAGACACGGGGAGAAAATACAAACTCCACACAGAAAGGCCCTATCGCCGACCCCACCTAGGGTGTGGGCGCTGATGACGCGGAGGGAGAAACACACCCCCAGCACCCACAGCGTCCCCCGGCGGGAATCGAACCCAGGACCTTCTAGCTGTGAGGCGAAGCGATAACCACTGCGCCACCGTGCCACCATGCCCCCCCCCCCAATTTGGGAATGTCGTCATGATAGGCGAATATTTGGCAGACATACTGTAAGTCAAGGGTCTTCAACAGGGGGTCCGGGACCCCTAGGGGGTCCTCAGAGTTACTACAGGGTGTCCTCCAAATCTTTGTGTGATAAAAGCTTTTTTTCTACTTTTTTTAGATTAATCACTTGAATTATTGAATTATTCCATATTCTGAGAACTTTAGCCAAAATTGCGAGGCGTTGTGAGCTTGTAGATCGGCTATTTTCGGCAAAGAGCTTTGGTGTAGAGGGGAAAGAAAACAGACTAAGTACAGAGTGAAAGTTTAGTACGTATTAATTAATGGTTCAATATGGTTAAATATCTGAAGATTTTTTTTACATGAATCCAAACTACACTGATGATTGTGCTGTCAAACAATGAAACTATATTGTATCTATGGTTGTGGGGGTCCCTGCTTCATCTCTCTCTCTCTCTCTCTCAACTAAGGGGTCCTTGGCCTGAAAACGTTGAAGACCACCTGCTGTAAGTGAACATTCAGTGAAAATAGGGGCACAACAAAGTACATAGGGTTTAAGATAGGTGGTAAAGTTGCAGATCCCCAGGTGAGGAGTGATTACGCATTCCGCCCCATCCTTGTGAATCCATAATCATTAACATCTGCTTCAGCTTTCGTTATTGAACTTTTTTGCCCCCGTGTGGGGTCCACTTATCCTAGTTAACTCCACTTCAGCTGCCTCAGCAGATAGACAGAAAGATAGATAGATAGAAATGGAGACGGAGAGACAAAGAAAATGAAATAGAGATGGAGAGATAGAGCAACAGAGACAGGTGGAGACAAAATACTCATGCTGTAATCAATTTCAGCTGTTTGGTCCAAAGATGCTGACTGTTCCCATGTTTCCCTTTCTTTCTGTTTTTTCGCCCCCGGTACATTTTTCATCAGTGGTGGAAAAAGCACTCACATTTGTTACTTAAAGGCCCGCTGACATGCCCCGGAATTATAATAGTATGATACAGTAGGTCACGTGGTCTCTCTGAAAACGGTCTGAAATTGTCTGAAACTCATGTCACAGAGTAATCTGCCCCTCGCTCCCCAACAACAGCTGACCAGTACAGTAAGTAGTCTAAGTACAGTCAATTAATTTGATTGGCTTATAATTAGCCAGTAGCTATGCCCCTCCCAAAAAGCTTTTGTCCAATGCTAGCTTAGAATAACTTCCTGCTTGCCAAGGTTTGCCTTGGCAACAGCCTTGGCAAGCTGCCGGTTGCTAAGCTAGCATTGGACAAAAGCTTTTAGGGGAGGGGCATAGCTACTGGCTAATTGCGCATTCCCACAATGACATCATAAAAAATATTAACTTATATTTTAAGATGACTTCTTAAGGTGAGAGTACCCCTTTAGGTGACAGTACCCCTTTAAGTAAAAGTATCAATACAGCAATGTAGAAAATACTCTGTTAGGGTGCCCACACACCAAAATACCTATGAGAGTGGAATCCGCAGTCCGAGTCCGCCAATGCATTTCAATGAAAATTGAGCGTTTTTTTTTTGCAGAAATCCTCTAGTCTACTGGCATGAAACCGCTCCATTCTCAATTGAAATGCATTGGCGGATTCCACTCTCATAGGTATTTTGGTGTGTGGGCACCCTTAAAGTGAAAGTCCAGAATTCAAATTGTACTTGATATGAGTAAAAGTACAAAATTGGCGTCAAAATGTACTTCAAGTACCAAAAGAGCTTGTAGATCGGCTATTTTCAAATAGCCTAGGTTTAAACTAGGGCTAAAGTGGTTTACGTATGTTTTATGATATTGTAATTTATATCTGTAAAGTAACTAGTAACTAAAGTTTTCAAATTAATGTAGTGGAGTAAAAGTACAATATTTGGATCCGAGATGTAGTGGAGTAGAAGTAAAAGTATTGGAAATTGGAAATAGTCAAGTAAAGTACAAATACCTCAAAATTGTACTTAAGTACAGTACTTAAGTAAATGTACTTTACACCACTGTTTTTCTATAGCCTCTTTTGACAGTTAACCATGGATTTAATGTCTGGTTGCCGGATATCTGGAAATAATATGTATAATTGCCTCTACACTGTATTGATTCAGACAAGGCAAAATAAGAGTGCAATCATATATATTGAGATTTTGTTGACTGCTGAAATTGAAAACTCATTAGAAGTCCTACTGACCTTGAGCACATATTAAATTTAGGGCGTGACACAATTTTTCAGTCAAACATTTTGATTTGTTAATTACTTTATCGATTTCACCATTTCTTTTCTTCAAATAAATCTTATTAAAGCCATATAAGCTTGACAAGTTTGTGCAATCACACATCACCTTGAATGACCCATTGATATGAAGTGACAGGGGCGTCACAAGGGGGGGGGGGGACTGAGTTACTAGGGCCCAAGGTGGAGGGGCCCTAGTAACTTTAGCTATTGAAAAATAGCAGATATACAAGCTCACAGCTGCGAGCTTGTAGATCTGCTATTTTTGAAAAGTCGTGAAAATGTGTGCAAATCTTTGAATATATGTATTTTTTAAGCGAACATTTGTAACTCAAATTTTGCCTGTGGGGGGTCCCTGGAACTACCAATATTTTGAGATGGGGGTCCGTGGCCAAATACATATCATCTTGGGGGTCCTTGACATGAAAAAGTGTGAGCACCACTGACATGGAAACACAGGTTTCTTGCACACATTTTCACAATTTTTCAAAAAATAGCAGATCTACAAGCTCGCAGCTGTGAGCTTGTATATCTGCTGTTTTTCAATAGTTAACATTCATGGGGGGCCCGCAGTGAATCCTTGTACCCGGGGCCCAGAATTTGGTGTGACGCCCCTGTGAAGTGACACCAGACATCGATATAGTCTGTCCAAGCATTGACAGGCCATGTCAATACCCCCCACCACCCTGTATTGGAAATGTGTTTTACTTACACGCTTTAAACCGAATGAACCGTAAAACGACCGCTGTGTGTTTTTCTCAGGGAGCAATCATATGCAATTTAGGCTGTTGACCTCGTCTGCGCCACTATGTTTTATCTCACGGAGGAACGCATATGCAATGCAATCTAGAATCACAGTTTCACCAACACTGCACTTCAGTGTGCATCTCCACTTTCAACATGACGTCGCTATCTTGAGCTTTTTTTTTTTTTCATCCATCCATCTTCAACCGCTTATCCGGAATCGGGTCGTACAGTGGGTAACAGTTCCAACTGAGAACTCCAGCCAGTTTGGAGATATAATCCCTCCATCTGGTATTAGGTCTGCCAGTGGGACGCACATCGAAGACCTTCCTAGGAAGGCACTCGGGGCATCCGTACTAGATGCCCGAACCACCTAAGCTGAATCCTTTCCAAGTGTAGGAGCAGCTGTTCTACTCCAAGTCTCTCTCGGCTGACTGAACTTCTCACCCTATCTGTAAGGGAGATATACCAGCCACGCCACCCGTCTGAGGAAACCCATTTTGTCCGCTTGCACCCGCGAAACTGTCAATAATATTAACCCTGCAAGGCCCAGCGTTGCTTTTTGGCAACGTTTTTTAAATCATTTTTAAAAAAATGTTATAATTAGTTTTCCTGTTCTTTTTTCACATTAACATCACCATTAAATCCTATTGTTTAGTATTACAATGCCATTGGCCACGATATTTGCATATAAATACCCCCCACAGTGGCTGACATTCACACCTCCCAGAGAAGTTGAAATTCCAGCGTCTGGACGAACAACGTCTAACTTTTTAACTGAAGCTATTCCTCACTAAAACATAAGTAAAAGGCCTGTTATATATTTTTTCATGATCATTAGAATGTCTAGAACATGTGCATATGTTAATATTGTTTGCAAAAATGCAAAAATGCAAATTAGAGCATGATTTATGAATTATGATTTATGGCTATAAAACCTTACAAAAACATTATTAATTTTTTTAAATTACATTTTCCTGTGATTAGGACTCCTACAACACCATCTGATTTTTTTTATTTTTTTTTGGCCAGTAGAAATTAATTCGGGCCTTGCAGGGTTAATAACAAGAATTGACACAGTCAATATAAAATCAGGTGGAATGGTGTGGGCAAAAGTCAGGGACTTTGAACAGTCTATCCATAACCCCAGGGCTCCACCAAAAAGACGGCATCGGACGTTGACGTCCGACTGGCTCCACTGAACGTGAATTTGTTGATATTTCAATCAAAGATCAGATGAGGATATGAGCATTATCAACTATATAGTGTTATGCCTAAAAAATTATAATGTATGTTGTGTTAAAGTGACGGAAAAAAGTAGCAGATCTACAAGCTCACAACACGTTGCATGCATGAGTCAGGACATTCTGTTTTGTGACTGTGACCTTGTAGATTGGCTATTTTGGGTGCACAAGTGCCTCCACGATAATGTATAGCCTAAAAATCTCTCTTTAGTGTTCAGACTCAGTCACTCACTGCTGACCTGTTTTAGGAGGAAGAAATGAGAAAGGAGTTGTTTCCCAGCCTGTTGTGTTTATACATAGTTTTATCAAAGTAAGAAGACCACTGTAATTACATTAAAAATGTGCTAGGATTTTTGGGACATCTAGTCACCATTGTGAATGACGTGAATGGATAGCCAACGGCAGAAAAGCACACACACACACACACACACACACACACACACACACACACACACACACACACACACACACACATATATATTAACTCTTATACTGCTTTGGACGTTCCCGTTTGCCCCAATTCTCGAGGTCGCGCCGCGCCAATACGGCCGTTCGTTCGTTTACCTTGTTGATGTCCTTAAGCTGATGAGGGGTCGCGCCGCCGTGTACTGTAATCACATCGCGATCTACTATAACGTTGCAAAGGTAAGCTGCTTTTTGATGGCACCAGACCCAATAAATAAATAAATAATCTGGCAGGGAAAAGGTTAATTAGGGCTGCCAAATGATTAAAAATTTTAATCAGATTAATCACAGCTTAAAAAATTATTAATAATGATTAATCACGAATCGAACTATGTCCAAAATATGCCATTTCTGTCTGTATATTGTTGTGGAAATGGAAAGATAAAGGTGGAATAAGGCGGATACATTTATACAGTATGTACTGTATACATGTATGTATGTATGTATGTATGATAAGCGACCGTCAGGTCGCAGCGTGATTTTAGGTTGATAAATTTGTTAAAAAATCGACCTGATGGTGGCGCTATATGGGAAAGATCCATGTCGATGAGATAAGTGTAGACATACTGTGTAGCGATTTGTGTGATTTTAGGGCAAAAACTGTAGGAGCAGTATTCAAAAATGTGTTTTAAAAAATGTGGCGGGGGTCCCTGGAGCTGCGGGGGTCCCTGCAAGGGTGGAGGTTGTGGATTGGCAGACAAGGATTGTGTGTGGAAAATTTCACATGGATAGGGGCAAAAAAGTGTGATGTGACGTGACAGACAAACTGACAGACAGAGGTTTTCATAGTAACTGTGAACTGACGGTCGCAATTATAATCATTAGTTTTGTTTATTTTAATTATTATTATTAAGGAACTCTAGAATACTCAGTTGGAACTGTTACCCCAGTGACCTGATGCTGGATAAGCGGTTGAAGATGGATGGATGGATGGATTGTGCTGGTGTGTGTGTGTGTGTGTGTGTGTGTGTGTGTGTGTGTGTGTGTGTGTGTGTGTGTGTGTGTGTGTGTGTGTGTGTGTGTGTGTGTGTGTGTGTGTGTGTGTGTGTGTGTCAGGGGCGTGTGTCTCTCTTGGAATGTGTGGAGACTGGACCGGTCACTGGTGTCATGTTACTACTGAGCCAGGCAGGCTAGCTGTTCTTGTGTGTGTGTGTGTGTGTGTGTCAGGGGGGTGTGTCTCTCTTGGAATGTGTGGAGACTGGACCGGTCACTGGTTGGCCCTTATATTATCCAATCATGAAACTAGCTCGGTTACCATGTGACACCGAGACAGCCAATGGACAATAGGTGGTGTAAAGGTAGCTCACACACAGGATTTATTGAAATCTGGTTTCCACCAGATTTAATAACTAAACAACACATTGCAATGCAATGCATTGTGAGCTTGTAGATCAGCCATGTGTGCTATTTTAGAAATCTGTCTTAAATGCTAAATGTTCATTTAAATAAATAAACAAGTGTTAGAAATACAAGGTACCTTGCTCTCTTTCCTCCCCCCCAGCCTTTCCCTGTCCCTCTTTCAAGAAGCTACCAGGGCTATAACTAGAATATTATTTACCGGATTGGCAATGTTAAAATTAATGTTGCAAAAATCCCCATTCTACAGTTGGATTCCGGCTCTAATGAGGCCGCACTGATACAGGCGTTGATGGCTTTGCAGAGGAGACAGGGGGCTCCTGGAGGAATGTCACAAGCCCACCTCGACAGGGGCGTCACACCAAATTCTGGGCCCTGGGTACAAGGATTCACTTGTATATCCGCTATTTTTGAAAAATCGTGAAAATGTGTGCAAGAAACCTATGTCAAGGACCCCCAAGATGATATGTATTTGGCCACGGACCCCCATCTCAAAATATTGAGTTCCAGGGACCGCAGAAGCAAAATTTGAGTTAATGTTCGCTTAAAAAATACATAATTATATTCAAAGATTTGCACACATTTTCACGACTTTTCAAAAATAGTAGATCTACAAGCTCGCAGCGCAGCACTCGGTGCCGCGCTGTGAGCTTGTATATCTGCTATTTGTCAATAGCTAAAGTATAAAATAATTAAGGCCCCTCCACCACCTTGGGCCCCAGTAACTCAGTCCCACTTTCCTACCCCTTGTGACGCCCCTGCACCTCAACATTCCAACGTGCCATCATTGAGGTCATTTGGAATTTTCATTGCATCCCACAGCACAAAATGGTTGCTGCAAAGTGGGAAAAAAAGAAAAAAAGAAAAAAAAAAGAAGAAAAAAGAAATGTGTGATGTGAAGAATCACCTCACACATGAGAGGCTGCAGCCATCCAGTCAAGTTTCCACGCATAAGGATTCAAAGTGTATTTGCATGTTCCGGAGGGAGAGTGCATGGTGTATGTGCTTTTTGAGCTCTTAGTGCACATTAATGTATTGATTTCAAGGTGGTCGTCGCAGCTATTAGAGACACTTTTAGGCTTGCATTATAGCATTACATGCCGTGCCATGAAAAACTGTTTTGAAATGCCTTGCGGTCGGCTGGTTGGGAGCTGAGGGCAGGGATCTCCCTTGAGGTGATCGCAACTTTTTCTGGCTTTAAATCAGGGGTCTTCAACAGGGGGTCCGGGACCCCTAGGGGGTCCTCAGAGTTACTACAGGGGGTCCTTCAAATCTCTGAGTGATAGAAACTTTTTTTCTCCTTTTCTATATTAACCACTTGAACCCTAGTCTCCATATTCTGAGAACTTTAGTCAAAAATAGCCGATCTACAAGCTCACAACGCCTCGCAACGCTAGAGGTTTGGTGTAGGGGAAAAAGAGCAGACTAAGTACAGAGTGAAAGGTCAAGTTTGTTAAGTATTGACGGTTCAAGTGGTTAAATATCTGAAAACACAAATTAACATGAATCCAAAATACACTGATGAATGTGCCGTCAAACGATGAAATTATATTGTACCGGCATCTATGAGCTGTGGGGGTCCCTGCTTCATCTCTCTCTCAACTAAGGGGTCCTTAGTCTGAAAACATTGAAGACCCCTGCTTTAAATCAACCTGGAAGAAAACTCTCGTACACAGCCAAAAAAGAGAAATCATTTTGCAAAAAAAAAAAAAAAAAAGTGTATCGACACAAGCTTGTTTGAGACTCCTCCTACATGACAAAAACGCATCACATATCCTCGTTGTCGGGTGAAAACCTTGTATGTCCAAAACCGTTTGTTTTGCATTTATCATTTAAAAAAAATATTTAAACTAGTGAAAACAGCCGATCTACCGTACAAGCTGTTTTCACTACCTCTTTGCGACAGCCTTGTACGATGAAGCACGGCTTTACTTTGTGAAAAGAATTTGAAACTTGGAGTTACGAGGTTTCTGCCCGACAGTGACGATATGCTGCGTGGAGGCAGTAAACTTCCTGGTCCTTACAGAAATAAAAGCCTGAACCTGTACTGGAAAGACGCAACCGGCGTTTTCAATGCCTCCGAGTACATATCCGGGGTCATTTTGACTGATTTCCTGACTTAGTTTGAGAAGCCAAACCGAATCCTGGATCAGCATCCAGGGAATTCAGTCAATTCACGCTCTTTTTTGTGATATGCCGAAATTTTGGCATTTTTGGAATGATTGATCGTACATCGTACAGAGGGTCAAATTATCGTACAAATAAGATAATTATCATACATCTGGCCACACTGAAGCCAAATTAGTGCGTGCATTGCATCATAATTGTATTAAAAATAACTTCTGCCGGCTTGTGGCAAGTTCAATCCATTTGGTGATGTTATTTCAATGTCGTCATACTGGAGAATGAAAAGGCTTTGACGTCTCGGGTCAGCTGAATTGTCGTGACATTTTCGGTTGACAAGTGTTAAATCTGCAAGGATTGTGAGGCCCCTGACTGACAATACAAAATGATCTGTAGCCGGGGAGAAAAAAAAACATCTCTTGATGAAAAAGTCAAGTGGACAATCAGAAAAAGCCGCTACAGTACATAAGTAATGTATTCTCCATCACTCCTCATCCCAGTTTTGATTGACTTTGTGATTTCATTTTTCTATTCAATCACATTTCATCATATCCATTTGAAGGTAAAAATGCCCTCCAGGACCCCTACTCGCACGTGGCCCAGGAACTGTGTGGCTGAAGGTCAGGGACATGCTGGGCCCCTGATTCAGCCCGGGAAAGAGTTGTAGAGGCCCTCATTGTGCGCTATAGAGAGAGATCTCTCTCTATAGCGCCGCTGCTACTCAAAGATTTGCCATTTCAGATCATGACAAGTGACAAGCCAGTGGGCCAATTACATGAGTTATATTTCATCGTTGTCGGGTGGAAACCTTGTATGTCCAAAACCGTTTGTTTTGTATTTATCATTTAAAAAAAGATTTAAACTAGTGAAAACAGCAGATCTACAAGCACACAACGCCTCGCGGTGCGAGGCATTGTGTGTTTGTAGATCTACTTTTGTGCGACGGCCTTGTATGATGAAGCAGGGCTTTGCTGTGCGATAAAATTTACAGATTTGAAACTTGGAGATACGAGGTTTCTTGCCCGACAGTGACAATTTACTTTGTTGGCCGCCCCAGCCCCCAAAATGGAACGAAGGCCGACTTTTTTTTTTTTTTTTTCCTAATGGCCGGCCTGGACCGGCCGGGAATGAACTGGCCGTTCAGGAGTTGTTCCGCTTTTCCCAATGGCCAGCACGTCCCTGCTGAAGGTACAGGGTTGGGGTGAAATTTGTTTGAACTCTTGGTGACATAATTTCACTTGTAGAATTTACCCTGACATTCAATTACATACCAACTTGACCAATGTGTTTTCGAAGCCAAAGGCTTTCTCTCGGACAAAGTGTTCCTATTAAATTGTAATATTAATGATAATCAGAGTTGGGGTCCGTTACTCAAAAAAAGTAATACATTACACATTAGACATTACTTACTAAAAAAGTAACGCCTTACATTACTTGATTACTCCCTGGAGAAAGTAATTAGTTACACTACTTGCATACGTTTGCGTTACTCCATAAACTCGCCTGAGATGCATTGTCACGTAATTTGCCACATAATATAACATAACCTTAGGTATGCCGATATATTGGCACAAAATCTTTATCCTTTTTTTTTTTTACTTTAATTTTTTTATCCCACAATTTTGTAACCCATTTTTTTTCACCCAATGCTAATTGCCTATGTAATCCTGGGCTCTGCTCTCCCTCTGCCGCGACTGGGTGACAACGGACTGACCTCATGCTTCCTTCAATGCATGAGGAGTCCAAGTTGCTTCTTTTCACCTGACAGTGGAGATTTCCCTGGTTTGGACGTAGCGCATGGAAGGAACACGTTATTCCAACCAGTTCCTTTCCCCTCCAACAGGCGCCCCGGCTGGCCAGGGGGAGGCATTATTGAGACCAGGATTACGTGCATGTTTTTGTGAGGGTATCAATCCTAGGAGACACGGGGAGAACATGCAAACTCCACACAGAAAGGCCCTCAGAATCTTTATCCTAATAAGGAGGAGCTCATAGTAACGCAAGTAGAGAATAAAGCGTTTGACTACTAGCTGTAATGTTTTTACATTTACATCACTCAATTTAGGGGGAGTAGTGCTGTTACATTACTCGTTACTGAAAAAAGTAACGTGATTACAGTAACTCCGTTACAGTAATTTAATTCCGTTACCCCCAACTCTGATGATAATGATGTTTTGAAACTACTGCATGAGTCTAATAATAGCATGGCCTTCCTGTCCAATATTTAGCTATCGATGACAAGATACAAGGACAGTAAGTTAAAACAAGCACCCGAATCTATGTGTGCAAACTATGCATTGTCCCTGTATGTTAAATCTGGTATATATGTCGTAATGTATCTGGCAGTGCAGTGGTGGGAAAAGTACTCACATTTGTTATTTAAGTAAAAGTGTCAATACAGCAATGTAGAAATACTCTGTTACAAGTAAAAGTCCAGAATTCAAATTGTACTTGAGTAAAAGTACAAAAGTATTGGTGTCAAAATGTACTTCAAGTACCAAAAGTAAAAGTACAAAATGTTTGAAAATAGCAGATCTACAAGCTCACAAGCTCACAACGCTTGTAGATCTGCTATTTTCAAATAGCCAAGGTAAACTAGGGCTAAAGTGGTTTATGTATGTTTTATGTCGGCGACCTGGCCAACTCGGAACAATGTAAATAGGGAATGAATGCCCCGCCCTTTAATGCAAACCCCATTATACCTGTTTTCATAGGACCTGTTTTGACCATCTGTCTGCCTGTGTCCATTTATGCCCATATATGGAGATATCTGTATCTGTCTGTCTGTCGGCGTCCATTTTATGTCCATATAGAGATCACTGCAGTTATAGTTCTGGGTCCATTATATGCCCATATATGGAGATATCTGTCTATCTGCGTCCATTTTATGCCCATATATGGAGATCTCTGTATCTGTCTGTCCGTGTCCCTTTTATGCCCGTATATGGAGAACTTTGTGATTCTGCGTCCATTGTATGCCCATATATGCCATATATGGAGATATCTGTCTATCTGCGTCCATTTTATGCCCATATATGGAGATCTCTGTATCTGTCTGTCCGTGTCCCTTTTATGCCCGTATATGGAGAACTTTGTGATTCTGCGTCCATTGTATGCCCATATATGCCATATATGGAGATATCTGTTTATCTGCGTCCATTTTATGCCCATATATGAGATCTCTGTCGCTTTTTCAAACAGATGGTCAAAACGGGTCCTATGACAATAGGTATAATGGGGTTTGCATTAAAGGGGGAACCGGCACTGTGTCTGCAACACAGTCGGAGGCACAGACAGATACAGAGATCTCCATAATGGGAATAAAGGGACACAGACAAACAGATGGAGGAGGAGACAAACTTAATGCAAACCCCATTATACCTGTTGTCATAGGACCCGTTTTGACCATCTGTTTGCCTGTGTCCATTTATGCCATATATGGAGATATCTGTATCTGTCTGTCTGCGTCCACTTTATGCCCATATATGGAGATCTTTGACCATCTGTTTGCCTGTGTCCATTTATGCCCATTTATGGAGATATCTGTATCTGTCTGTCTGCGTCCACTTTATGCCCATATATGGAGATCTTTGACCATCTGTTTGCCTGTGTCCATTTTATGCCCATATATGGAGATCTATGCAGACACAGTGTCAGTTCCGGAAAATCCTGATGTCAGACATCAGAATCCGAACCTTTCGTGCTGGTTACAGAAAATCTTGTATCGGGTCGGGTCGAGGCCGAGCACTGCACTACCTGCTGCGGTGGGGAACGCGCGTGCCGAATTTGAAATAGGGAATGAATGCCCCACCCTTTAATGCAAACCCCATGAATGCCCCACCCTTTAATGCAAACCCCAATATACCTGTTGTCATAGGACCCGTTTTGACCATCTGTTTGTCTTTGTCCACTTATGCCCATATATGAAGATCTCTGGACACACAGTACCGGTTGTGGAAAACTCTGATGTCAGACATCAGCTCCGCATACGGGCATTCATTTTATCCCATATATGGAGAACGCGCGTGCCGGTGGGACGAACGGTTCTCGAGATACGCGGATTACATACATACATACACACTCACAGAGATTTTTTGTTGACTCATGTGGCGTACGTGATGTCAGAGCCTTTTATGAGGTGATGTCACAAATCTCACAATGAGTCAGCGCTTGCACCGATTTCAGTTCTCAGTCTTATGCCCATATACGGAGATATCTGTCGGGTCGAGGCAAGATGCCCATATATGGAGTTCTCAGTATACGGAGATATCTGTCGGGTCTAGGGTCTGTGTCCCTTTTATGCCTATATACAGAGATATCTGTCTATGTATGCCCATATACTGTATGGAGATCTCTGTATCTGCCCATATGCCCATATATGGAGTTCTCAGTCTTATGCCCATATACGGAGATATCTGTCGGGTCGAGGCAAGGCCCGGCACTGCAGTGATGTCACAATGAGTCAGCGCTTGCGCCCGGCACTGCAGTGATGTCACAATGACCGATTTTGCGCCGATTTCCTCCGGAACAGCCTGATGTCAACAATCAGCCCCGCATAAGGAGATTCCGAACGTTTCGCGCCGGTTAGGGAAAACCGCGCGTCGGGACGGGTTGAGGCCCGGCACTGCACTCCGTGCCGCGGCGGGGAGCGCGCGTGCCGAATCTGAAGCCGGTGGGACGAACGGTTCTCGAGATACACGGATTACAAACACACACGCAGAGACTTCTCGCATTTATAGATAGATTATAATGTATATCTGCAAAGTAGCTAGTAACTAAAGTTTTCAAATTAATGTAGTGGAGTAAAAGTACAATATTTGGATCTTAGATGTAGTGGAATACAAGTAAAAGTATTGGAAATTGGAAAAAGTCAAGTAAAGTACAAATACCTCAAAATTGAGGTGCAAACTTTTCATTGTCCCTTTATGATAAATCTGGTACTATGTCGTAATGTATCCGGCAGTGCAGCTTGATAGTTTGCCAGGTTTTCACAGTATTAGCTATATCACTTAAAACCTAGCAGTTTCAGAATGAAGAATTCATGAAATTTGCACAAGAATTAATAATGAAGTGCCCTGGTCTCCTTGGATGAAAAAAAGGTCCAGATCCTGTATTTCATTAATGAAAATTAATTATAGAAGAAGGGATGGTTCTGCTGCAGCTGCTGCTGCTGTATGTGGAAGAATTTGATGGGGATGGGCATATTTGCATTTTGATGCAGATTGGAACGGTGCCACCGTCTCCACTAAAGCAGCCAAAATCCACAGCGCCAATGCTGTCAAAACGTACCTGCTGAGACGCGTCATGGGCACTTTAGAGTCTTAGCCTTTAGACTTCGAAGGGAATTATACATTCAACACAGCGCAAGCTCAACATCACGTCAATGTTAAACAGTTGTCGAGATTACCCATTTAGAACGGCTACATATTATAGTGTATCATTATTTTATGCTTTAACTATTGAAAAATAGCAGATCTACAAGCTCACAGCGCGGCACCGAGTGCCGCGCTGCAAACTTGTAGATCTGCTATTTTTGAAAAATCTTGACCCGAAGTGTCTTTTGAATCCTTCTAAGACTTTTTGAAAAACCTATATGTTTCTATGTCAGCAATCTGGCTAGCCATCGTCAAAGAAAAGGTCCTTTTCACTTAACTGGAGCTCAGTTAGTCTGTTCTTGAGAGACTACTATGTCAGTGGTTCTCAAACCATGTGAAGGAACCCCAAAATGATATTTATTTGGTCACGGACACCCATCTCAAAATATTTAGTTCCAGGGACAACCCAGAAGCAAAATTTTAGTTACAAACGTTCGCTTTGAACATATTCAAAGATTTGCACACATTTTCACTACTTTTTCAAAGATAGCAGATCTACAAGCTCGCAGCGCGGCACTCGGTGCCGCGCTGTGAGCTTGTATATCTGCTATTTTTCACTGGTTAAAGCATTCAATAATTCTAGGCGTAAATGGGTTAACACTGCAAAATATGTTTACATATCTTGCCTTCGGCAGAGACTGGAATATCTAAGTTCAGGTCTCGGGGTGTCTCTCTAATATCTGTGCGATGTATAACTCATTTGGCAACAATTCTCACATTTCTCTCAACTAGAAAAAGCATGCGCTTATTCCATGTTACAAGATGTTTTTCTTCATTTGGCCTTCCCTCTCGTTTCATGCTTTCCCAGGGACACGTGTCATAAGGCAACATCTAACACTTGTGGGAGTTTTAAACTTCTCCTAGGGTTATACTTCACTTTTTGCCAGGTTAATTCACATCCCGTATAATCAACTTTGGGCCAGACGGTTCAGAGTGAGTGTGCGTCACTGTGGTTATGTGTGTTTGGTTTTATGTGCTTGCGGTGTTGTGTATGTGGCTGTGTGTGCGTGTAGCACAAACAAAAATTCCACAAACCAAAATCTCGTATGCCCACCAGCCATCATCAAACCCGCTGTGTGTATTGTATTGTCCCCGTCATTAGTCACACATTTCTATAAATATTCAATCAGCTTGACTAGGAGCCCTACGCGCCGCACATTCTCCAAAAAACAATCTCCTCCCTTATTTACATTATTTATTCCCCTGCCTGCCAATGAATTATTTTACTTGTTCAACTATCACGCCTTCATATTTCATGTTTTACGTTCCAGAATATAAACCACAGCAAAATAAAAGCAAAATCCAAAGCATGTTTCAAGTTATAAATTCTGTCATGAATTCAGATGTTGAGTAGGGATGGGACGATATGAACATTTCATATCACGATCATTGTGACCAAAGAAATCGCGATAATCAAAATCCATTATCCTGGGGCGGAACATTTGCCAAAAAAATAGCAGATCTACAAGCTCACACCGCGTCGCTTGTAGATCGGCTATTTTTTTTTTTGGCAAAGACATTTGATAGAAAGTGAAAAAAAGACTGTATCAAGTACGTATAGTATATGTACCTTTTACCAATAGGGGGTTTAAGTGGTACCGGATATGCAGCTCGGCAAATAAAAGGTGAATTGATCCCAGTGCATGATGGAGGAAAATATCACGATAAATTAAATCTCCACAATACGATTATTGTGAGTGTTTTTTATCACAATATACCGTACGATAATATCGCATATCGTCCCATCCCTAATGTTGAGTGCCTTTGTACAGTATGTGGGCTCAGTTATAGGTAAAAACACAAATCGGCCTGTTATAGTGCGAACATGAGGCTGATTTGAACATTTTGAAGTGGAACGTCTTTCTCAGCCTAGTGGGAATGTGCGTGGCTGCGTGCACAATTTCACCAAAATTGCACGCTGCGTCCATGATTTGAGGCATTTTGTTCAAAATGGACCAATCCTGCTAACTTTGGAAGCCAATCTGGGCCATTCAGGATGGAATATGGAAAATCGGTGGCACTAGAACAGGCCCAATGTGGGGCAGAAGTTCAGAATTGCCATCCAGGGAGTCCAGGGGCGCACAGTTTGGCTGCCACCGGGCCAACGGTGCCAGAGATTAGCTGGTAACAGACGGACGGACGGACGGACGGACGGACGGACGGACGGACGGACGGACGGACGCACTCACGACAGATGGACCGGGTGCAAAACATATCGTAGGACTTCCCCATGCCTTTGGCCTGGCGGAGACAATAAATTGAAAGGAGCATAGAAAATTCTGTTCATCCCATGTACAGTATGCCCATTTGTCCATTTGCTGTATTTGTATCTACAGTAACTGGAGCTCTGCATGCCTGCACTGTGAAGACAGGGCATTAACGAAAAAGTCGACAAGTCGACTGAGTCGACTTCATTACACAAGTTGACTCCCACCAGAGAAAGTCTAAAGTCGAAGTAAAAAAATAAAAAAACCTTTGTATTTTTTTCTATAATTATTTTTGCTCCATGCGTGCGTCTGTACAGCATTCAAACAGTAGGATTGCTTATTGTCAAGGACGGAATGATCCAGTATTACAGTGCTACATTACATTTGGTATAACATGGTTCTATTGTTGCGAGGCGTTGTGAGCATGTAGATCGGCTATTTTTTTTATATTAAGGGGGCAGTGGTTAGCGCTTCACCTCACAGCTAGAAGGTCCTGGGTTCGATTCCCGCCGGGGGACGCTGTGGGCACTGGGGGCGTGTTTCTCCCTCCGCGTCATCAGCGCCCACACCCTAGGTGGGGTTGACGATAGGGCCTTTCTGTGTGGAGTTTGCATGTTCTCCCCGTGTCTCCTAGGGTTGATACCCTCACAAAAACATGCAGTAATCCTGGTCTCAATAATGCCTCCCCCTGGCCAGCCGGGGCGCTTGATGGAGGGGAAAGGAACTGGTTGGAATAACGTGTTCCTTCCACGCGCTACGTCCATCCCGGGGAAATCCACACTGTCAGGTGAAAAGAAACAACTTGGACTACTCATGCACTGAAGGAAGCATGAGGTCAGTCCGTTGTCTCCCCAGGCGCAGCAGAGGGAGAGCAGAGCCCAGGATTACATAGGCAATTGGCACTGGGTGAAAATGGGTTGCAAAATCGTGGGATAAAAATTATATATAAAAAAAAAAAAAAGGATCGGCTATTTTCACAATTTCTGCCTCTATATATTTGACAATTTGGACAATGTTTAATTTGTCATTTTAGAGAGCTTGTATGTCTGCTGTTAAACCGGAAGTGTGGTCCAAATAATCTCCAGTAAACTCCCACGGAAACAGGTGGATAGGCCTGTTCTAAACTTTTCAGCACATCACAGTGCTTTGTTAACCAAAAGTACAGCAGCAGCAGCGCTGGCAGCTAAAAACAACAACAAAGACGAATGCTTTGTGTGGATACAGCCCATTTACCGAGACGTTTCTGAAGCGTCCGCGCCTGTAGCGACGCGTCTCAGTGTGATCGCCTACGGACGTTGTCGGTTATTGTTCTATATTGGCCTGCCACTGCAGCACAAGCAGGGGCGTCAATGTGGTATGGCAGGGGTATGCAGCTGCCATACCCTGGGTCCAGGGGGAAAATAAAAGTTACTTTTAAATATAAATCCATGAATGTCTCTTTGTCTATCTGTGCTGGTTATTATGTTGTTAAATTACAGTAAAATAACTACAAATGCTAAATTGTACGAAATGGTCACTTTAACAAGGTATTATAATTATATTCTCCACACTTGTATTCTCCCCATCTTGACAGAATGGTATATTCCCGGGTTCTGCAGGTCAGCTGCACAGGTGCAATGCATTATTGTTAATTGTGGCACGTTTACTAACTAATGTCAAGTTTAGCTGTACTTGAACAACCGTAAAAATTAAAATGAAGGGTTAGGGTTGTACTTCTTAAAAAAAAATGTATCATGCCTGTTGCTAAGGTATGGCAACATGACTGGTGTCTTGCAAAGACACCAGTCATGTTGCCATACCTTAGCTTTTTCTGAACTGACGCCACTGACCACAAGTCACATCAGATCAAGGCACTGTACAGAGTAATCCACGCAAAACTGCGCCTGTATTGTTATTTGGCTGGTGCATTTAGTCTTTAGCATGTCTACCTCTTGCGTCATGCTGTATGCACTCATGTTTGCACGTCAGCTCTGTGTTCTGCTAATAGTAGTGGACCGAGAGCATTAGTTCACTGTCACAGACTGATGTTTAGCCGAGCAGGTCATTAGTCTTGGCTGTGTCACTGTTCATATTCAGAAACCCATGTTCCTGTCATCATTCCCCCATTTAAATTCCATTTTCCTAACTCCTTTTTTGGTTGATGGATTGGCCCCAACAGCAGCGTTTCAATCAGGCCTGATTTGCTATAACACGTTGGAGAATGAGAGGGAAAATGATATGGAAATAAATCACATTTTGCTACTTGATCAGAACCACATTGTGAGCTTGAACCGCTCTCTTGCCCAGAGTCAATTACTCATTACACATGGCTATTGACCTTTCTCCCAACAGGAAGCTCAGTGACTATCTCTGCTAGGACTGTAATTGACAAGATGTCTCTTATAATAGAAAAATGCCCACATTTCCTCACAAGTTAACCCAGTCAGAACGGGTACACATTTTGTGTATCATTATTTTATGCTTTAACTATTGAAAAATAGCAGATCTACAAGCTCACAACGCGGCACCGAGTGCCGCGCTGCGAGCTTGTAGATCTGCTATTTTTTTAAACGTGAAAACTAGAATTTTGACCCGATTCTATAAGTGTCTTTTGAATCCTTCTAAGGTTTTTTGAAAAACCCTATGTTTTTATGTCAGCAATCTGGCCAGCCATCATCAAATAAAAGGTTCTCACTTGAATGGAGCTCAGTTAGCCTGTTCTTGAGAGACTACTATGACAGTGGTTCTCAAACCTTTTCATGTGAAGGACCCCCAAAATTATATTTATTTGGCCACGGACCCCCATCTCAAAATATTTAGTTCCAGGGACCACCCAGAAGCAAAATTTGAGTTACAAACGTTCTCTTTGAAAATACATGTATATTCAAAGATTTGCACACATTTTCACGACTTTTTCAAAAATAGCAGATCTACAAGCTCGCAGCGCGGCACTCGGTGCCGCGCTGTGAGCTTGTATATCTGATATTTTTCACTGGTTAAAGCATTCAATAATTCTAGGCCCTAAATGGGTTAATTATAAATTCAATAGCGGGCCCGACGGCCACAGTCATTGAGAAAGGTTAGGGTAGGCATTTGTACCTGCCATGCAGCACATACATGAGCACATAACTTATAACTGACAAAGAACCCATTAAGACATCCACTTTTGGATCATTTAGCAGTTGACTTCGTCACAATTTCAAAATTTAGATCCATACGCACTACATATGTGCAGTGGTGTATATTACCAGAACTTGACACGTTTAACTAATTTGTGTTACATGAGGCGGCTGACACACTGTGGGCGTATAGTGCATGTTTGACCTGCCTATGATTGTCTATGCAGTGCACACTATGGCATTCACGAATAGTGATTTTTAGTATTCGAATTATTCGACCTCAAAGTATTCGAATAGTTGAATATTCGACAGGACTGGCCAAACTGTCAAATATTAAGCAAGCAAGAGACGAACATTGTGAAAATAGCAGAACTACATGCTCACAACACCTCGCGTTAGTTGTGCTTGAAATTATTCAACCCCCTCTGACTAATTTGTTCATTAGTGTAACCACTGTTCCTTTGACTTAGAACTTGTCAACTATGCTCAAAACTGTACTTTTTGGAACATTCAGTGTCTTTGCAATTGTTTTATATCCTTTTCCTTTACCGTAGATCTGCTATTTTCACAATATTTATCTGCGGAACCGAGTCAAATTAAATGTAATAGCCTACCTACAATTCCAAGTGCTTGTCAGGGTGGGGGTCCCCAGTTCAAATATGTTTATTTTGGGGGTCACTGCCTGAAAAGTTTTGAGAACCCCTGGTATAGAGCATTGACAAATGTATCCACCAGGGGCATTGACAACTCATTCTTATGACTTCCTATCTAGCCAAGCTTTATAAACTACGGTATATATAAAAAAAAAAAAAAAAGGCGAATATTCGACTTCGGTGAACAACGTCGAATAGTGACTTTGATATTCGAATACTCGAATATTTGGTGAATGCCCTACTATAGAGCAGTTCAATTTCAAAAGTGAAAACGACGTAATGGCAGAGCCGATTTTGTTTCACATTATGAGACAATTTGGAGGTGACAGCTTATCCGTCAATGTATAAGGAAAACATGACATGTCCCCTCCAAGACACACACATGCGCACACGCGCGCGCACACACACACACACACACACACACACACACACACACACACACACACACACACACACACACACACACACACACACACAGAGAGAGAGAGAGACCTGCCCTTCATTTGCCCCGGCACCTCTCCCTGAACCCTGCAGAATGGCAATGGGGCCGATCAACAACAGTCAATCCTATGATACATGATGTGCGGGGGGGAAGTAGTTCATCCTTATCTGTTTGAAATGTGCGAGATTTCATTTTACATCCTGGCACATTAACTCTGTGGGTGTCCCAACGTCATCAATATGACAAACACAAGAAGCACACACCGTTTTTCTTCAAAGCGTTTGCGGGTTAGGCTGACATGGACATGAACAACAGACAGGATCACAGCAGGTGTGTACCATTTTCAAAACAGGGGCGTCAATTGGGTATGGCAGCTGCATGCATACCCCTGGGTCCAGGGGGAAAAATAAAAGTTACTTTTAAATATAAATCCATGAATGTCTCTTTGTCTATCTGTGCTGGTTGTTATGTTGTTAAATTACAGTAAAATAACAACAAATGAAGAATCTAACAAAATGGTCACTTTAACAAGGTATTATAATTATATTCTCCACACTTGTATTCTCCCCAGCTTGACAGAATGGTATATTCCCAGGTTCTGCAGGTCAGCTGCACAGGTGCAATGCATTGTTGTTAATTGTGCCACGTTTACTAACATGCCAAGTTTTGCTGCACTTGAACAACCATTCCAGGCTGCCATATCCAGCCCAAGCAACCATAGAAACGAGGGAAAAAAATAAAATGTACTTAAAATAGATGTATCGTGCCTGTTGCTAAGGTATGGCAACATGACTGGTGTCAAGACACAAGTCATGTTGCCATACCTTAGCTTTTTCCTGAACTGACGCCACTGTTTTCAAAAGAAAAAAAAGAAAAAAAAAGAAAAAAAGAAGCGTGACTGCAACAACACCTTGATGTTCCCCTTTTGGTTAATTGTCCCTCAGAAATTATGATGGAGTTGACCCAGCAGGGGGTCTGGTCATTCAACAGGCAAAGTCCTTGCTGTGTACTAGCTAGGAATGGCAAGCAGAGTGAAACATCTTGTTATACGACACATAATGTTAGTGCCAGGGGAGTGTCAGGTAGGTGTTAATGAAAAGGGCTGCACACACCTGCACCAGTGTTGTTTTTGACTGCAAATTTTGATTTAGTTTTAGTCATAGTCTTTTGAATAAAATGTATTTTAGTTTTAGTCATATTTTAGTCACCTGGTAAGTTTTAGTTTTAGTCTGATTTTAGTCGACTAAATATCATAAGATTTTAGTTGACTAAATCTACAGTTGATTTAGTCAACTGAAATGTATTTTTGCAGGCCTTGATGGCATCATTATAACTGATTTTACACTTGGTTGCGTGCTGAGAATAGACAATATACACGTTCGAGCTTGTAGATCTGCTATTTTCAGCACGCAACACCTGAGAGCAACCAAATTACTTTCTCCTCCACTAGTCCCTCCCTAACGTTTTAGTCTAGTTTTTATTTTGTTGAAGAAATTGTCAATATAGTCTTAGTTTTAGTCATCACAGCTTAGTTTTTATTTCGTTTTTATTTCGTTTTCGTCAGTGAAAAAAACGCAGTCGACAAACATTTTTCGTCATAGTTTTAGTCGACGAAATCAACACTGTCCTGCACACACACTCCCAGTCTATTTGGCACAAAGCTTTGGTGAAACCCCTTAATTAATTTCTTCCGGGAGAGGTCGAACACCCGCACCAAGGCCAACAACTGTTTCTGGCAGAACTGGATAGCTTTTTAAGGCACAAAATGAATTAATTTCTCTAGGTTTACTTACTTTTCTGTGGAATTAACTTCATAATGGGCATTTTGCTTTACTGTCGTTTTCTTTAATATTGTAATTCTATAGAACCATGCTAAATAATGGGGGCTCTAGCGAGAGCAGGCAACATAGTCAGTTGCCATCCATCATTTGTAATGCACATGGCAACATTCGTTAGGAACATATGGCATTAAAAGTAAAAGCAAAGGAAAAAGTGGCTGATAGCGATGAATATTACTTTAACAAAAGTCATCTCTCATGTCCTAATTTGGCCTTGTTTAAATTCCCATACACAGTGAAATGAGCCATGGGTGGTATCAAGAACATCTTCACGTCTTAATTTCCAGTAAGAGAAAAGGGGAGTTATACAGCACCACATTTTACCCCCAAAACACACACATAACGTGAATGATTAAATGAACATAAGCTAACAAATTAATCACGATAACTCATAAATCCCACCAACAGATAAAAGACGTAGACCATGCACATCCATTCCATTGCAGGTGCTGGGCAAAATCTGAATAAAGAAAACAATAAAGTCTGCACACTATTTTGCTCCTCCTTGTTGTGTAAGTTTTGCATGAATGTTTTGTTTTCATTAGGGCATTCACCAAATATTCGAATATTCGAATATCAAAGTCACTATTCGATGTTGTTCACCGAAGTCGAATATTCGCTTATTTTAATTTTTTTTGTTGTTGTTTTCTCTTTAAAAAATATATAGTTTATAAAGCTTGGCTAGATAGGAAGTCATAAGAATGAGTTGTCAATGCCCCTGGTGGATGAATTTGTTAATGCTCTATACCAGGGGTTCTCAAACTTTTTTAGGCTGTGACCCCCAAAATAAACATATTTGAACTGGGGACCCCCACCCTGACAAGCACTTGGAATTGTAGGTATTACATTTAATTTGACTCGGTTCCGCAGATAAGTATTGTGAAAATAGCAGATCTACATGCTCACAACGCCTCGCATTGTGAGCATGTAGATCTGCTATTTTCACAATGTTCGCCTCTTGCTTACTTAATATTTGACAGTTTGGCCAGCCCTGTCGAATATTCGATTATTCAAATACTTTGAGGTTGAATACTAATACTAAAAATCACTATTTGTGAATGCCCTAATTTTCATCAGGATGCAATAATACAATAACACAACATTAGAACAACATGCCATTATTGCTCATATTGACAGACATGCTGAGAAATCCCAACTCACCCAACTACACACAGCTCTCACCTGAGGGGTTTCATTGACCCAGTATAAGCCTAATATCCAGTACAAAGTCCTGGAGGTGCGGAGGTGCAGACGCCTCCTTCTCTGCCTTGGCCTCGGAGGCTTTAGTGTGCCCAGGGGAAGGATGTCTAGTGTGGTGGTGGGGCTCTCTCTGTCTCCACCCAGACCTCTTCTGCGATGGCATGGGGCCAGTTAGGTGTCAGACAGTCGTGATGTATAACCCACATTTCAGTCTCCCATCATCTGCACCCTGTAGACCATGTCATTTCATTTTGTCAGCACAGTACCTGGTCCAGTCCATTTGGCACAAAGCTTTGGAGAAACCGCCTTTCTTCCGGGAGAGGTCGAACGCCCACACCCAGGCCAACCCCAACGGTTTCTGCCAGGTCTGAACAGTGTCCAGCCAAGCCTCCACCCAAACACAAGGACTACCGAAGTCCCTAGCTCTCTTTTCCAAACAGGAGAGCTGCTGGGGTGCACTGACACCTGTGGTTCTGTAATCCAGGGGTTTTCAAAGTGGGTGACGGGGCACCCCGGGGTGCCGCGACGGCAGTCCAGGGGTGCTGCGAGATAATCTGATAATATATGGAATTTATTTGGACACTATATTTAGTATCATTTTAAACTTAAAGTACAAAGTTATTTGCAGTCAGTTCTAACCAAAATGGCTATTATCTCAAACGTTTTCCTCGCAACATAATCACTAAAATATCATTACTGTCGGGCAGAAACCTCGTATCTCCAAGTTTCAAATGTGTACGTCTTTTGGTAAAAGCAAAGCCCTCCTTCATCATACAAGACTGTTGCACAAAACTAGTGAAAACAATCGATCTACAATGTACTGTAGGGGTGCCTCGGATTAAAACAAATATTTGTGGGGTGCACCGAGACAAAAAGGTTTGGGAACCCCTACTGTAATCCCACAGGACACGGGCAAGAGGATGTCCCAATCTCACTGTGACCTGTCTGAGGGGATATAAGCTGTGTAGCCAGGGTATGATTAAACATCTCTACCTGTTCGGTTACAGTACAGAATAAGACAGAATGAAGACATAATAAGAAATAATGTGTTAGTAATTAGAAATAATATGTTTTCATTAAGCAAGGTTTTAACCGCACAGATTCGGCCACAAATCGGCGGCGGAAAGCGTCTGCTGACGACCTGGAGCCATCGCATCGGCAACTTGTCGGCAAGAGGCGCTTGCCGTCGATAGGGCTGTCGGAATCTGTCGATCAAAAACCGAACTTGCTCACTCGTTCTTTTGCAATCGGTCGGTAGGATTGAGGCGACTTGATACTCCTGTATAGTGGACATTAGTTTGTTGCAGCTGCAGAAACAAAGCCTAAATAAGCCAGAGACATTTTCTCGTGGCACATTTTAACTAAATACCATTTTCTCAATCTCAAATCTCAATTCCTATTCCAATCTGATCCAGAAGTAGGCTAGTAATGGTGCTGCTGCTGCCCATGTTGTTGTTTGTTTTCCTCTGCGCGGAGGACACGGAGTGCCTCCGGTTGCCAGATTCTGTGAGTGAAACAAGCGAGCAGGTCTATGAAAATAAGCCCAAACGCAGCGACCAGTTTCACCTATTGAGCTCTATTACATTAGTTATTTTCTAAAAGACTGTTGAAAGCAAGGCCAAATAAGCAACTACACTTAAGAAACAAGCCCAAACAAAAGCAACCCACAACAGAAATTAAAGGAAAACAGGATCATAGTCGCTTATAACGAGCAGTGCTGTCAACACTGCCATACAGTAACTACAGTCGGTATTGGCAAAAAAAAAGAAAGTGCTTCGTTTTTTGCAGTTCTTTGCAGTTCTTTTCTGTGTACAGTTAGAAGGAGTCTCCTGTAGGCTGTTTGGTGTGGAGACACCTTTAGACAGAAACAAACACAGTTATACTGTACCTTAATTATCCTACATTGTGTTCTAATTAGAAATCGAATAAGGGCTCGAACACACTGCCCGACCTTTTGAGCCGATTGTGCTGTCGCTGACCATTTTTGGCGCTTGCCGACAAAAACGGCGATCTGCCGCAAGCTCGATCTGCTCGCAGAGGTTTTGCTCGTTTTGTGTGAAAAGCACTGCGAGAAGATCTGGCCGCGATTATAGCGCTCGGCGATTTCTTCCCGAGCGCTTCTAGATATCTAGCAATTGATATTTGTCTCTGTCGCAAACTGGACATACAGTATGATATGAAAGAGGTTGCCGCACCCTGAGAAGATCTGTGTTAAATGATTAGAACATAATGTAGGGGTAATTAAATTATAACTGTTTGTTTCTGTCTAATGAAAACATATTATTTCTAATTACAAACACATTATTTATTATCATGGCTTTATTCTGTCTTATTCTGTACAGTAAATTAGGGTGGGACCTCGCTGAAAAGGTTTGCAAACCCGTGGTGCACAGATGATTAGGTCATACTGCTGCAAATGACGCAATACAGTACATGTTTTTACTCAGTTTCATACCATTTCGGATGATGAGTAAATACAGAAAATCTAAAGCAGGCCCAGAGTAGAGCTCCACACTGAACAGTGGTGCAACATTGAGGCCCAGGTGTTTCAAGAGGGCTGTCAGGGGCTGGGTCTGGGAGTAAGGAAAACAAGAACAACCCCCAAAGCAAGGGAAATGATGTGTTTGTTTGGGAAACACTGGCCCAGGGTGGGCTCATGAAGTTGAACTTTCTACCAGTCTCACTGGTCTTCACCTGGCCCCCTTCCGCATCATATACATGTTAACTTTGTTTATCACCACCTCCTGTCTATAGCCTAGATCATACATGGGTAACTGGCGGCCCGGGGGCCACATGCGGCCCCCACCTTCACTTAAGCGGCCCGCAGGTTAATACCGGAATACTGATGATATATTATTGATTTCAGCTGTTACAATTCCAAACATGACCTGCTTTAATTCTGTCAGTCTATATTAGTAGCTTAATGACTAGTATTAAATGTCCAATGTATTTGTATTTAGGTTTATAACGTTAACATGAGTATATAACTAAATGCATTTGAAATTAAATCAAAATGTTACATTTCAGGATTCCAATTAAAAAACAACAATTAATTCAGAATTTCAAATCAAAAGAAGCAAAAATAGCCGATCTACAAGCTCAAAACACATCGCAGCGCGATGCGTTTTGAGCTTGTAGATCTGCTATTTTTGCTTCTTTTGTATGAGATACTAGAATGACACAGTAGTACATAGCAATATGCAATGTGGCCCTCTGGAGTGAAGGTGGAAATATAGTGGCCCTCACCATCATCAAAGTTGCCCACCCTAGATTCTATCAAATGAAATGCAGTTTCCATGCCATATTGAAATCAAATCCCTCCTACACAGCAAATTCTCCAGTATTCATTTAACTCTCTTTTTCTCTGTATATTTTTCTGTTTACCGTTTTAACTACAGTTAATTGGAAAATCTACAGTAACACTAATCCATCATGACCAATTGGTAAGACAATTAGAATAGCTGTTAGTAGAAAATATTCCTTTAACCATAAGGGATTTTAATAAGGGATAAGGGATAAGGGATGGTCTGGATTATTCCCAAATTGTGTACATTTTTACTCTTTATAAATATATAAATATGACGTTATACAGTATATGGGGTACAAAAGCAGATTTCCAGTATTTTGACATAACGGTGGAAAAAGCCTCCCCTACAACAGGGGTTTTCAAAGTGGGTGACGGGGCACCCTGGGGTGCCGTGAAGGCAGTCCAGGGGTGCCGCGAGATAATTTGATAATATTTGGAATTTATTTGGACACTTGAAAGAATATTTAGTATCATTTTAAACTTGAAGTACAACGTTATTTTCAGTCAGTTCTAACCAAAATGGCTATTATCTCAACGTTTTCCTCGCAATAATCACTAAAATATCGTCACTGTGCATGGGGCTGCTCGGGCAGAAACCTTGTGTCTCCAAGTTTCAAATGTGTACGTCTTTTGGTAAAGCAAAGCCCTGCTTCATCATACAAGACTGTCGCACAAAACTAGTGAAAACAGCCGATCTACAAGCACATCGCGAGGCGTTGTGTCCTTGTAGATCTGCTGTTTTCACTAGTTTTGTGCATTTTATACATGATAAATACAAAACGAACGGTTTTGGACATACAAGGTTTCCACCCGACAACGACGATATGCTATAAATATAAGGTGCTGGGAGTGGAAATTATAATGTAGGGGTGCCTCAGATTAAAAAAAATATATAGATTTATGGGGTGCCCTTAGACAAAAAAGTTTGTGAACCCCTTCCCTACAATACACTGACATCTCTTAATACTCCACAAATCTCATCGTGCATTGTGTTGGTTCCTTCCCTCTCAGAGTCATTTAAGTGCAGTTAGGTAATGATGCATTGACATTAATCTTTCCTTTCAATCGCGTACTCAGGCTATGCATCTCGGGGGAAGTTTAGGGAACCTCTTGACACGGCATTTCCTGTTCATTACCCAACCAGCTGTTCTTCCTAATGAGCCTAAAGGCAATCTCTCATTCTGAAACATATAGCCCTGTCGCTCGAGCAACTGGTGACGCATGGTCTGCCGACGCAGTCAGGACCAGCCTCAGGGAAACGTTCTTTGTCACCACAAGTTTGCAGATATTTTTCTTTGGTATTGCTGAAGCACAACTGGACCAGACCAGTGGTGGAAAAAGTACTCACATGTTTTACTTAAGAAAAAGTATCAATACTGCAATATGGAAATACTCTGTTAGGGTGCCCTCACACCAAAATACCTATGAGAGTGGAATCCGCGTTCTGCCAATGCATTTCAATGAGAGTGAAGCGGTTTCATGCCAGCAGAGGATTTCTGCAAAAAACGCTCCCTTCTCATTGAAATGCATTGGCGGAACGCGGATTCCACTCTCATAGGAATTTTGGTGTGAGGGCACCCTTAAAAGTAAAAGTCCGGAATTCAAAATGTACTTGAGTAAAAGTATGAAAGTATTGGCTTCAAAATATACTTCAAACACCAAAAGTTAAAGTACAACATGTTTGAAAATAGCAGATCCACAAGCTCACAACACGTCACATTGCGGCGCGTTGTGAGCTTGTAGATCATCTATTTCCAAATAGACTGGGTATAAAATAAGGCTTAAGTGGTTAATGTATGTTTTATTATAATTTATATCTGCAAAGTAACTAGTAACTAAATATTTCAAATAAGTGTAGTGGAGTAAAAGTACAATACTTGGATCCAAGATGTAGTGGAGTAGAAGTAAAAACATTGGAAATTGGAGATACTCAAGTAAAGTACAAATACCTCAAAATTGTACCAAGTACAGTACTTAAGTAAATGTAATTATGTACTTTAGACCACTGGACCAGACAATAACATAATACAGGTTTTTGTCAACAAGATTAGGCAAGCCTCGTCCAGACGGACCCTGGATACAGCTGGCCCACTTCCCTCTTTTGTGATGTAATCTTTCTGTTCTGTTCTGGAGGCTGGCAGGACTGGCAAGCTGGAAGTCGAGTCATTCTTTTGAAAATGAAATGTTGCGTTTTGACGCGAATGCATTTCTCATGCCTATGCCAACGATGAACTAACGAAGGGCTTGGTCTGCTCGACTTCACTGTTGTGTCAGTGCAATTATCTAGACAGCCGAACTTACACTTGTTCTAAAACAGAACGAGAGAGAGCTCTAACTTTAGTTAAATAATATAGATTTATGGAGGCAAGAGAATGAAAAGGGGACCAATTAAACATTTTACTGACACCATTGGGAAAACAAATCACAAGTGTGGACCAAATTAGTGCTGTCCAGAACAATGTCTCTGTTTTGTCTATTGTAAAAGCTTGGCAAATATCTGACCAGCGAATTGATGGGCCATTTAATTTGTAAAATATGACATACCTTGCCCACACATCGCTGGCTGTGGGCTATTGGAGACGCATATGTTTCCATCTTGAGTTTGCTGGGAAAGCAGAATAAAGGTGGTTGCACACTGCACTGCGTGTTTTCGTTGCGTTTTGGAAATCCGAAAGCCGTAGGCCAGGGAGAGAGAGAGGAAAGAGAGAGAAAGCAAGGGACTCAGTGTGACAGCTGCGAAAATCGAAAAAAAAATCAACGGATGGCAGTGTGCAAACATGATTGACATAACGTGGGGTTGATTTTTTTATTCACGCACTCCGAAATTCCGAAAAACGCAGCAGTGTGCAAAGACTTTAAAGACATAAGATATTGGCCCACCCTTGATTCTTTGTAGCAGGCCTAGGCCGTGATGGTCACGCATATTTCTTGAAAAATGGAGAGTCATGTGTATCCCAAAATGTATATCACAAAGTATTATAACTGTGTGTCCGTGTATCACAATCTTATACTTCATTTATGTAAGCTTAAAAATCTGACTGGAAAGCCCTCTTTCCAAACTGTTTCACCCCGGTACCACAGTATGTGCTACAGTGTTTCACACACAGACAATGCAGTGTCTGGGACACCACCTGGTGCACGTTGTCATTCGTTAGCATCTTTGACTTGACCCAACAATTAAACCTACAAGATACATCACGCCAAGTTGCAGCTTCGACCAGAGATGATTTTTCGAATATTCTTTGTAATATTTATGCCAAATATATCGTCGTTGTCGGGTGGAAACCTTGTATCTCCAAGTTTCAAATTCGTACGTTCTTTCGCAAAGTAAAGCCCTGCTTCATCATACAAGGCCGTCGCACAAAAGTAGTGAAAACAGCAGATCTACAAGCACACCGCGAGGCGTTGTGTGCTTGTAGATGTAGATCGTCTGTTTTCACTAGTTTAAATCATTTTTAAATGGATAAATGCAAAAAGAACGGTTTTGGACATACATGGTTTTCACCCGTCAACGACGATATGTACGTTCATTTGACTGACTACAGCGTTAGAGCATTCCTTTGTGAGCAGTACTTCCGTAAAGACAAGCGCTATAATGGCAACGGAGCTAGTGACAAGGTGACAAGAATGACAAGGTAAAAAGAATGTTAACTGGACTGCATTTCATCTCTTGAGGATACATACAAATGTAGGGCTGCCATATTAGCTGGAAAGAGTAAAGTATAGGCTATAGGCCACTTATCGTATAAACTTTCACATATCATCTTATTGTGACAGGCATAGACGAGGAACGCAGCAGCTTAGTTTTCTTGCATGGTTTTCGAGGAGGCGTTCAAACACTAATCGTGTCAACGGCAAAAAAAAAAAAAAAAAAAAAGAAGCAAAGAAAAACGCTCGCAACTATATTGCTGCGTTCCTTTTCTACCACTCCCATTCTTTTGTAATGGGAACAACAACAATTCCCTCGAGACTGCTTACAGAAACAACACAAGCATTTGTTCCTCCGCCGTCTGTACGACTTTAGTTCAAAGTCTGTATTGGGAATATCAATACCTGGGCAATTTATCTGTACACAGTCACACGCAAAGTCTTGAATAATCATTCTGTTCCTGGCAGCTTGCTGCAGGTGTAGATTAGCTCCCACTCAGATTACAGCCCCATGAATCCTCGCCGATACAGCATGTACCACAATGCCCAGTGAGTGAAACTGCTCGTGGAATGCCAGAGGAGAATTGCTCCCCTGATGTATCACATTAATATGTGATAAACAACCTTGCATTGCCAGATTACAATAAATAATTCAATGCCCTTCAGAGAATGTGATATGTGACTGCACAGATTATTTACTGCTTTGAAATTATTCTTTTAATCTAACAGAGGAAACTGCCAAGGTGATGCCAGTGGTAAATAATTCATGGCATAAGTTTCCTCTTATTCTTAAATAATTTCTTTGTCTGCCCATTCCTCGTCTGTCTGTTCTCTTTCAGTAAATGGACGAGGGACAATGGAGAATGGTAGGCCAGGGGTTTTCAAAGTGGGTGACGGGGCACCCTGGGGTGCCATGACGGCAGTCCAGGGGTGCCACGAGATCATTTGATAATATTTGGAATTTATTTGGACACTTGAAAAAATATTTAGTATCATTTTAAACTTGAAGTACAAAGTTATTTTCAGTCAGTTCTAACCAAAATGGCTGTTATCTCAACGTTTTCCTCGCAACATAATCACTAAAATATCGCCACTGTCTGGCAGAAACTTCGCATCTCCAAGTTTCAAATGTGTACGTCTTTTGGGTAAAGCAAAACCCTGCTTCATAATACAAGACTGTCGCACAGAACTATAGTGAAAACAGCAGATCTACAAGCACACAACGCCTCGCGGTGCGAGGCGTTGAGGTGTTGTGTGCTTGTAGATCGGCTGTTTTCACTAGTTTAGTACATTTTATAGATGATAAATACGAAACGGTTCTGGACATACAAGGTTTCCACCCGACAACGACGATATGCTATAAATCCTAGGTGCTGGGAGTGAAAATTATAATTTAGGGGTGCCTCGGATTAAAAAAATACTTATGGGGTGCCCTGAGACAAAAAAGTGTGGAAACCCCTGTTGTAGGCAAGGCAGTCTTTTGTTCTGGTTTTAATCTAGTTTGAGATATAATTTAAGGTTATTTCATATTCCTCTGGAGGGGCATTTTGTGGTGTCTAAGGTTTACAAAACTGTGGTAACTGAATACACTAAAAAGAATCCCAAGAAAAGGAGCTGAAATGTGCAAAAAAAAAAAAAAGAGGTTATTTGTTTTTGTGCAATAATCATCTTCACAGCTAGGATCCAGACATGGTGAAATAAAAATAAGCTATGTTAGGTATAACAAAGCTAGTATTATGTAGCCTACTGTATCAATATAACCACATCATTCTTTATGTGCATAGAGATATATTATATCTGGAGGAGGCACACCAAATCCCTGCCCAGTCATTTCAATTTAAGTTGCTCATCCAAAGTACACCCTCCTTCTGGATTTGGTCATCAACCTCATCTATACTATAATTAGAGAGAGAGGTCAGTCAGTCAGTCAGTCAGTCAGTCAGTAGGTCACAAAATGCATTATCTATTCACTCGCTTCAGCGACTGATCTCAAATTTAACATGGCATTGGCCATTAGCATTATACACACGGTGACGGAGCCCGAATTTCATTTTTCCCAAATTCTAGCGATTTATTAGCGTTTCTTCACTCTACAGCTCTACAGCCTGTTGTCAGGGTTACGGTCCGTTCCTCCAGGCCATGCATGGGATCTGTAGCCCCGGGCCCACACACACCTCTCTCACAGTTAGGAATGTTGCAGTCTCTCTCTCTCTCTCTCTCTCTCTCTCTCTCTCTCTCTCTCTCTCTCTCTCTCTCTCTCTCTCTCTCTCTCTCTCTCTCTCTCTCTCTCTCTCATGGGTCACGCATGCAACGGGTGATGTGTGTCTCATCTTCCAACGGGTATAGAAAACTTATGTGGAGCAAATACATCCTCATACTTCTATTCACCTAATTTTGCTGTTAAATTATTTGTATCCATCATAAATATACACTCCTCCATGGGCTGCTCCCACATATTCTCACGCACGCACCATGCAGTTACAGTTACTTTCCCCAAAACCCACACTCTGCACATATTTTGCAGCACATATATTCGAACGGGTAAGGTCTATGACAGTAGAATATGCACCCTAGGGGTGAGTGCATAGAACATGCTACTAGGGGTGAGTGCATATAGAACATGCTACTAGGGGTGAGGCCATAGATCATGTGCATAAGTACATAAGTGCACCAAGCTTGCTGTTCCAGGGTTCAAAAAGCCCCCTCCCCCGGACGGTCCTGGGGGTTTAATTATGTGAGTGTGCAGTTATGTATAGGCCTACAGACATTAAGCGAGTGAACTGTGAAGCCATTTCTTTTTCTTGTTATGTTTTTCGTTGTTAACTAATTCTATGGTATAGCCTACTGTGTACCGATACCAACGTTTATTAATTGTTCTTGAGCATCTTTGAATTTTGACCCTATAATGAAAACTATTCTAAATAGTTTTGAGATTCAAGACTCTCACATGTGCCAACCTATTAAGGAAACATTAACAATTGGAGGTCTAATAGGTCACAGGTTAAAACGCAGCCTTTCCATGCATGCATTACTTGCCTTTCCACAACTTTAACGAATGCACCTCAAATTTATGGAGGAAGAGAGAAAGATTTGGAAAGAAAATGGATTAAGTGCTGCAGTTGTTTTTCTCTTATTTCCAGTTCTGGCTTTACCTGTTAGCTGGTGACATTTTAAATGGAACAGAACATAATTGGGGGGGAAATGATGTAGTTGTACATCACAATCTGAAAGCTTTGTTACAGAAGCAGGATGATTCAAGACTGGATTGATAATTCAGGTCCTGGTTTGCTTGTTCTCGTTCATCAATATTCATTTCTAGACATTTACCATAAGAAAGGACCAGAACCTCTAAAGAACGATATAGGCCTACTGTATACTGTATCATTTAAACATGTTCATCCATGTTCTTATCACATAGACATAGTAGTCTACAGCAGTGGTTCTCAACCTTTTCAGGCCGTGGCCCCCAAAATAATCACATTTTAACTGGGGACCCCCCAACCTGACAAGCACTAAGATAACACGGTTCTATTGTGAAAATAGCAGATCTACATGCACACAAGGCCTCGCAGCATGTAGATCAGCTATTTTCACAATTTCTGCCTCTAATATTTGACAAATTGTCCAATGTTTAATTTGTTGTTTTAGAGGTATTTAAAAATCCTTAAATTGTCACTTTAGAAATGTGCAGATACCCTCTGTACACTTAAACTTTATGTTGGTTTGTTTACTGTTGAGTGATGAAACAATGTTGCACATTAATTTAATCATTAATGGATCAGGGAGTTTCTGAGAGAGAGACCCCAACGAGTCTGTATTAATAACACCTTCTCTGACAGCCTTGTTTTGAACACAGGCGTTCCACAGGGATGTGTTTTATCCCCTCTATTATTCTCCCTATACACAAATGAGTTGAAATATAACAACAAAGAGTTTTCTCTCATAAAGTACGCTGACGATATGGCCTTGGTTGCTTGTCTGCAGGATGTCTCCAGTCCCTCCTACTCCCTGCACATCGACCACATTGCTACGTGGTTTGAGGGCAGCTTCCTTGACCTTAATGTTACTAAGACCAAGGAGCTGTGTCTGGGAGGGGGCTCAGGGTCCATCTTCAGGCCTGTCATAATGAGTGGGGAGGAAGTGGAGCAGGTCACTGATTTTAAGTATTTGGGAACAATAATTGATAATAAACTCACCTTCCAGACCAACGCAGAGAGCATTTACAAGAAGGCAAGGCAGCGGCTTTATCTTCTCAGACAGCTGAGAAGTTTTAATGCCAGTAAACACACCCTGACCATGGTCTACAGGTCACTTACTGAGAGTGTTCTCACTTTTAACATCGTCTCCTGGTATGGGAACCTCTCAGTCAGAGATAGGAACAAGCTCAACCAGGTAGTTAAGCAGGCAGGTAAGATCATTGGAGACAAACAATTGCTACTGCAGGACATATACAACCGCACCATAACCAAAAAGGCAATTCAGATTTATAATGACTCCACACACCCTCTTCGCCCCTCATTTGAGCTGTTACCATCGGGCAGGAGGCTTAGAACAAAACTAGCAAAGAAGAAGGGCTATAAGACATCATTTGTGCCAACTGCAGTGGAGATTTTAAATAAGGAAATATTTGAATAGCTCCAACCCCCCCACAGACCTTGATCACCGCACTGTTTTTATGTTGCTATGTCAGGGGATGCATTTGTATAGTTTTAATGCATTGTGTATTTTATGTATGTTTTACTGTTGTATACTGACTGACTGCCTGTGTGCCAAAGATGAATTTCCATTTTATGCAAAATTTGATGGACAATAAAGTTTTCTTATCTTATCTTATCTTATAATCATCTGGGGACCCCCCAAAATAATTTGGGGACCCACAGGTTGAGAACCACTGCTCTACAGCATGTCTAGCCTTTTTTTTTCTTTTTTTTTGCCTTTTTGTCTGAAATTGAACATCTACTGTAGACAGCAAGTACTGTAGATGGAATCGGGTTGAAGCTTAGCCATCACAATGCCTTTTGGCTGGATCTTACATCCATCCCATAAATCTGTAAAGCAAAGGATCTTTACTGTTCCTTTTTTATGTACAACCACCTGGGTTGTACGGTGCCTTAAGCTACCATGTTTTAGCTTCAGGAAGCGGTGCTTCGATGTTTCACCTTTCAGATTGGGAGATTAGTGTGTAAACGCCTAAGGATTACAGACAACGCAACATCAGCAGTATTCCGTCTGCAGCCATTCACCTGCATACTGTAACGATTCCTCTTTTCTACAAGCACTTCCACAAAAAAGAGATTTGGACATTTTCAAAGGAACAGGAAAGAAGCTTGTCCTTCTGGTTGTTTTATCCCTGAAAGCATGCCTGAAAAATCATCTATAACGTATCCTCCTTTGAAACGTCTTCACAGCCACATCCAAGTTCATTTCTTCAGCTTTTCTACCCCTTTTTCTCTGTAGCTTCTCACATATAAGACCATATCTGTTCTACCAATGGCGTCAATTCAGAAAAAGCTAAGGTATGGCAACATGACTGGTGTCTTGCACGCGCTCGAAGGTGCGCGTGCAAGACACCAGTTATAAATTGCCATACCTTAGCAACAGGCATGATACATTTATTTTAAGAAGTACATTTTCCCCCCTTTTCTACGGTTTCAAGTGCAGCTAGTAAACTTGGCATGTTAGTAAATGTGCCACAATTAACAATAATGCATTGCACCTGTGCAGCTGACCTGCGGAACCTGGGAATATACCATTTTGTCAAGATGGGGAGAATACAAGTGTGGAGAATATAATTATAATACCTTGTTAAAGTGACCATTTTGTTAAATTTAGCATTTGTAGTTATTTTACTGTAATTTAACAACATAATAACCAGCACAGATATACAATGAGACATTCATGGATTTATATTTAAAAGTGACTTTTATATCCCAGCTGCCATACCCAATTGACGCCCCTGATTTCAACCCTCAACCTTTCCTTGATGGCCAACTAATCTTGAGTTGCACAAAATGCCCCTCTCCCCACCCTCATGGCACCAAAAAGTTCAGTATGAATATTAACATATTCACACATAGGGGTTGGGTGGTTCAAAAGGCTCACACAGTTTCAATGTAATTAACTTGCTCTGCAAATGTCATAAACTCTAAAAAGCCACCTTAATGATACCTAACAGGATGCTACAGTGTTACACTATTTTTAGAGAGCATTTTATTATAGGTTTTGTTTACGACCGAAGGTCGCATATACTCTGAAGAATCGTGTCGCTTGAGTGTCCTTCCTTCCTTCCTTCCTTCCTTCCTTCCGTATCCTCGTGACCGTCCTTCCGTATCCTCTGTGATGTCAGTGTGATGTCAGCGAGTTGTGACATCACTTCCTGTACAGGGCGGCTACACGAAATGTGGATAACACTATATATGGAGATAGTCCAGTCCATCATGTCATATGGGACTACCGTCATAGAAAGTAGCCATTGTTAGGCCGGAGTCATTGGCTGTCTAAACATGGAGATGTGGATAACACTATATATGGAGATAGTCTAGTCCAATATGTCATATGAGACTACCGTCATAGACAGTAGCCATTGTTAATCCGGAGTCAATGGCTGACTGTCTGTACAGGAAGTGATGTCACATGACATACTTTTTATGCCCATATATGAGTCCTAACATGGAGATGTGGATAACACTATATATGGAGATAGTCTAGTCCAATATGTATGGAACTACTGTCATAGACACAGCCATTTACTCCGGCCTAACAATGGCTACTGTCTATGACGGTAGTCCCATTATGACATGATGGACTGGACTATCTCCATATATAGTGTTCTCCACATTTCCATGTTTAGGCCCCATCGCTCACACCCTCGATGGGGTTGGCGATAGGGCCTTTCTGTGTGGAGTTTGCATGTTTCCCCGTGTCTCCTAGGGTTGATACCCTCACAAAAACATGAACAAACTCCCCCCAGAATGATAACAACTAGAATCGTCAGAGAAACACTGTGGTTGGCCAGATAGTCAAGAATTGGCGCGACCTCGCCCTTTAGGGCGAGGTCGCATGTCACCCTGAGGTGTCTTACTAGTAATTATTCACTCTTGCCGTCTCTGTCAGCAGCACATCTATCTATAAATGCGACAAATCTCTGTCTGTTTGTTTGTAATCCGCGTATCTCGAGAACCGTTCGTCCCACCGGCTTCAGATTCGGCACGCGCGTTCCCCGCCGCCGCGCGGAGTGCAGTGCCGGGCCTCGACCCGACCCGACTCGCGGTTTTCCGAAACCGGCGCGAAACGTTCGGAATCTCCTTATGCGGAGCTGATTGTTGACATCAGGCTGTTCCGGAGGAAATCGGCGCAAGCGCTGAGTCATTGTGACATCACTTCATAAAAGGCTCTGACATCACGTACGCCACATGAGTCAACACAAAACCTCTGTGAATGTGTATGTATAAGTATGTAATCCGCGTATCTCGAGAACCCTTCTTCCCACCGGCACGCGCGTTCTCCAGATATGGGCATAAAGTCTGACATCAGAGTTTTCCGCAACAGGTATATTGGGGTTTGCATTAAAGGGTGGGTCTGCATAGATCTCCATATATGGGCATAAAATGGATGCAGACAGACAAATACAGATATCTCCATATATGGGCATAAATGGACACTTGCAAACAGATTTTCAAAGATCTCCATATATGGGCATAAAGTGGACGCAGACAGACAGATACAGATATCTCCATATATGGGCATAAATGGACACAGGCAAACAGATGGTCAAAACGGGTCCTATGACAACAGGTATAATGAGGTTTGCATTAAAGGGTGGGGCATTCATGGGGTTTGCATTAAAGGGTGGGGCATTCATTCCCTATTTCAAATTCGGCACGTGCATTCCCCACCGCAGCAGGTAGTGCAGTGCTCGGCCTCGACCCGACCCGATACACGATTTTCTGGAACCAGCACGAAAGGTTCGGATTCTGATGTCTGACATCAGGATTTTCCGGAACTGGCACTGTGTCTGCATAGATCTCCATATATGGGCATAAAATGGATGCAGACAGATAAATACAGATATCTCCATATATGGGCATAAATGGACACAGGCAAACAGATGGTCAAAGATCTCCATATATGGGCATAAAGTGGACGCAGACAGACAGATACAGATATCTCCATATATGGACATAAATGGACACAGGCAAACAGATGGTCAAAACGGGTCCTATGACAACAGGTATAATGGGGTTTGCATTAAGTTTGTCTCCTCCTCCATCTGTTTGTCTGTGTCCCTTTATTCCCATTATGGAGATCTCTGTATCTGTCTGTGCCTCCGACTGTGTTGCAGACACAGTGCCGGTTCCCCCTTTAATGCAAACCCCATTATACCTGTTGTCATAGGACCCGTTTTGACCATCTGTTTGAAAAAGCGACAGAAATCTCATATATGGGCATAAAATGGACGCAGATAAACAGATATCTCCATATATGGCATATATGGGCATACAATGGATGCAGAATCACAAAGATCTCCATATACGGGCATAAAAGGGACACAGACAGACAGATACAGAGATCTCCATATATGGGCATAAAATGGACGCAGATAGACAGATCTCCATATATGGGCATATATGGGCATAAAATGGACCCAGAACTATAACTGCAGTGATCTCCATATATGGACATAAAATGGACACCGACAGACAGACAGATACAGATATCTCCATATATGGGCATAAATGGACACAGGCAGACAAATGGTCAAAACGGGTCCTATGAAAACAGGTATAATGGGGTTTGCATTAAAGGGCGGGGCATTCATTCCCTATTTACATTGTTCCGAGTTGGCCAGGTCGCCGACTAGACGCTGGGCCGCCCGAAGGGCGGCCCAGCTTCTAGTGTCTTCAATGAAGGGTGCTCCACTGCCGACGGTAACGGCAACGTCGGACGCTCACGCGACGGCGTCCAAACTCAAAAAACGCCCCGGTTCAATTTTTTGACGCCATCCACAACGTCCAGTCATGTATAAAATATGATTAAATGCTTGTAGGCTATATTTAAATGTAGGCTATATACGTGCTTTTCTGCTGTTGGCTATCCATTCACGTCATTCACAATTAAGGGTGACTAGATGTACCAAAAATCCTAGAATATTTTTTATGTAATTACGAAATTATGTATTAACACAACAGGCTGGGAAACAACTCCTTTCTCATTTCTTCCTCCTAAAACAGGTCAGCAGTGAGTCTAAAGTTCTCTGAACACTAAAGCCAGATTTTTATACATTGTCGTGGCGGTGCGGGTGCACCGAAAATAGACGATCTACAAGCTCACAAAACAGCATGTCCTGACTGCAAGCGACATGTTGTGAGCTTGTAGATCTGCTACTTTTTTCGGCAGCATATATGATAAATTAGGCATAACTTTACAGTTGATAATGCCATATCCTCATCTGATCTTTGATTGAAATATCAACAAATTCACGTTCAGTGGAGCCAGTCGGACGTCAATGTGACGGCGTCAATGACGCGGTCAAGACGCAGAGCAGCGCGACGCCGCCAGTGGAGCCCTGGAGTAACCACCACACAAGCAAATCCATGCAAAAACCTAACAGTGCATGATCGTCATTTAAATGGATTAATTGCTGTAAACCTCAAACCACTTATGTCCGACGTCAAGCATCTCTGGCTGTTTGTGAACTGTATTGTGGGTATTATCATGCAAACCGATCCATTCTAAGTGCTACCATTACAAAGCCACGCATTGCTGTGGACAAAAAAAAAACACATCATCACAACAGAAATGCACTGCATTCTTCATCTACAATTACAGTGTAGACCAGGGGTTCCCAAACTATTCAAGAATCCCAAATAGCCGTAGCTTGGTTGCGGCCCACCTATTGAGTAATGGCAAAAATAAATGAAATAAAAATAATGTTCACATTGTCCACTCTTGTTTTGAAATGTGTCTACCATAACAACATTATAAAAAATAGTGTTACAATAATGAATAAATTGAAGATTTTCTTTCCATCTTTAAATTAATGTCTATGAGGGATTAAGCTAGCCAGTTTGTCTTGTACTGACAATTAATTAATGAAATTCAGCATTAATTAAATACCTTGCTTAATGTCTGTCACTGCACCACTGGTTCGTTCATTTTATTTACATGCCACAGAAAGAGGTTTATCTGATGTCAGCATAAATAGTTGACAGTCATTTATATTTCAGCTGGGAAGCAGATCAAAAGAAAGCTATGACGTGTGCATCCACACCCTGCGTTGGGCAGGTGCAGAGCCAAAAGTAATCCACTAAACCAGGGGTCTTCAACAGGGGGTACGGGACCCCTAGGGGGTCCCCAGAGTTACCACAGGGGGTCCTCCAAATCTTTGAGTGTTAGAAGCTTTTTTTCCCTTCTTTTTAATATTAATCACTTGAACCCTAGTGTCCATATTCTGAGAACTTTAGCCAAAAATAGCAGATCTACAAGCTCACAACGCCTCGCAGTGCGAGGCGTTGTGAGCTTGTAGATCGGCTATTTTCGGCAAAGAGGTTTGGTGTAGAGGAGAAAAAGAGTAGACTAACTACAGAGTGGAGGGTCAAGTTTATTAAGTATTGACGGTTCAAGTGGTTAAATATCTGAAAACACAAATTTTCATGAATCCAAAATACACTGATGATTGTGCAGTCAAACGATGAAACTATATGGTATATATGGGTAGTGGGGGTCCCTGCTTCATCTCTTTCTCAACTAAGGGGTCCCTGGCCTGAAAACGTTGAAGACCCCTGCACTAAACAAAAAGTAAAAAAAATAATGCTTGAACATTTTGATGGGCTCCATTTAAAGCATTTAAATTCACATTTTAATAAATAATTTATTGCACCCTAAAGATTCTGTGACGTTTCCTGGCTCACTCACATGCCCTTCGTCAGACACAGTTGGGAACCAATCACCATTGGGTAACCACTGGAATGTTAAAGATGGACTTAGAGAGGCTAAAATATGGGCAAGAATTGTTTGTATATTATCACACGACAGTATAGATGAAGAAAATAATAATAATAATCTGAGATCGCAGTAGGTATTGTCTTTCACTCTGACAATACCTAGGGAATAAATGATTCCTGGATTTGTTCACGCCCACACAGAGCCACCGAGGGCCTCGACATTCCAGGAGACAATTTGCTCATCTTTAGAAAGAAGAGAATGATCACATCTCCAAGGGCTTGACTCCTCACCTTACCCCCTGAAAGTGATGACACAGGAATCTATGGAAAATTCCAAGCTTCAGCATTTTTCCTCACTGTAACTTGAATTTGTACAGGCGCCCTCAGAGTATGACGATAGAGCGCCAACAGACCCTCTAAGATATGAGATTTTTAAATGTTTCTCTTCCTATTGACATTATGCATGCTAGCCTTCCTTAAAACCCATTCAGAACGGGTACACTATATTGTGTGTCATTATTTTATGCTTTAACTATTAAAAAATAGCAGATATACAGCGCGGCACCGAGTGCCGCGCTGCGAGCTTGTAGATCTGCTATTTTTGAAAAATCGTGAAAATTAGAATTTTGACCCGATTCTATAAGGGTCTTTTGAATCCTTCTAAGATTTTTTGAAAAACCTGTGTGTTTCTATGTCAGCAGTCTGGCCAGCCATCGTCAAAGAAAAAGGTCCTTTTCACTTAAATGGAGCTCAGTTAGTTTGTTCTTGAGAGACTACTATGTCAGTGGTTCTCAAACCTTTTCACGTGAAGGACCCCCAAAATTATATGTATTTGGCCACGGACCCCCATCTCAAAATATTTAGTTCCAGGGACCACCCAGAAGCAAAATTTGAGTTACAAACGTTCGCTTTGAAAATACATATTCAAAGATTTGCACACATTTTCACGACTCTTTCAAAAATAGCAGATCTACAAGCTTGTATATCTGCTATTTTTCACTGGTTAAAGCATTCAATAATTCTAGGCCTTAAATGGGTTAGTGGACTGGGTCAATGTTTTCATTTCATGTCTGTTCCAAGCTGTGTCTGTTGGCATTATTAGTCAGGTTGCCGCTTGTCCATATCTCACAGACTTGTTTGCAGCCTTTTGATTGATTGATTGATTGATTGATTGATTGATTAAAGACTATATTAGAAGTTTGCATAGAAAAAAGTACAGTTTCACGATGGTACAGTTCACTGGTACAAGGTCAACTAAAAGGAGATCCTAGGAAAGCACTTGGCTTATTTACACAGGAAACCATTGAAGTATCTCATATAACATTGAATGACAGACGGATAGAACACAGTACTATGCAGTAGATATGGTCAGGAGAAAATTTCCAAAAAATAAACAGAGACTAAAAAAAAAAAAAACAGTGCAAAAAATATTATATACAGTAGGTAAATACAAAGAAGGGTCAGGGGAGGGTTAGGCTGGGCTAGGTTCGTTATTGCCAGTTGCGAACGGCTGCCGCCTGTAAGTGGTTTTTCAGGGCGATTTTAAAGGTTGCTAGGGAACCACTAGCCTTACATTAAGTCCATCCTGCAGTGGCTTCCGCAATCTGGCTTTGGGACGAGCTGCATGGAGCGTCTTACCGCTTAGACAGACAGGTCGGGGGCATGGTCGGCAGAACTGCAATTGCGACACTACACATGCACAAAAATGCTAAATATAGCACATCGCAGAAGTTCTGCAAGATGTATGGGACTTGTCCGGAAGCCTTGTTTAATGTGTTAGTCCGTATTTTTAAATAAAATTAGTTTTTACCAAGTGTACAGCTTTTCCTCGTTTGCTACAATGTTAGCTGCAACAGCACCCGTTGGTGGCTGGAAGCATTATTGTGCATTCTTGCGTATACACATACGTCATGTCCTTGTATGAGCGAATGGGGGAATGGATGAACGTCACGTGATAAGTGCAGCCATCTTTAACCAAACCAGAGATGCTCGATTTGGAAAAGACACACACTTGGTAAAAACTCATTTTATTTAAAAATACGGACTAATACATTAAACAAGGCATCCATACAAGTCGCACAAACCTTGTAGAACTTGTCTGGAAGCTATGTTACGCATTTGTGCATGTGTAGAGCCGCAATAGCAGCTTTGCAGACCATACCCCCGACCTGTCTGTCTAAGCGGTAAGACGTTCTGCCGTCGCCCCAACGTCACAATACGAAAGTCTCGGCAGAATGCGTCTTAATGTAAGGCTAGGGAACCACACTCCTTTAAGGCCTTCGGTAAGGCGTTCCACATTTTGGTGGTATAGCAGGAGAACGAGTTTGACCCTTTGTTTGAGTCGACTTTGGGTTGAACGTGATCTGTGGCGCTGCCTCTGGTGTTGTAATTGTGGACGTCCTTAACGTTTATAAAGTATTTTGACAGGTACCTTGTATCTTGTACACCAGGCCCATTGCAAGTTGCTGTACTGTGTCATCTACTCTGAGCCACCCCACTCTTAACTGGTGAGTAGCGGTGATAAATTGCAATACATTGTCATATAGGACGTTTTGATGTTGCATACTATTTGGTTCTAATTTCTGGATTCCAGTATGAGGGAGTTTTGACTTCAACCAATAGTGGCTCTGGCACCACAAATGCGAAACGTTGAAACTTAGGTTGCAGAAACACATTATTTGTATTACAGTCATGTTCAATTCATTGTAGTAAAGTGTTAGTTTACATTTATTTAAATGTAAATTCCACCCAGGACCCAGCGAGCTTAATCTTTTTCAGCACATCCACTGATGTGTGACCAAAGTTTTCCTTCAGAAGTCTATCACTATTCAAATTATGTCAAATCAATTACCCAAGGGTAAGGAGATTTTTTTTTTACTGGCACAAGCCTATTTCACACCACGGCTGCATGCAACAATGCCTGATAATATCAACAAGTTTGAGGTCATACACTTGCAGACCTCTCTGCAGTGCAAATGATTTTAATCATCAAAGTTCAGAAAAAGATTCATACTGCAAACAGATCAATACTGCTTGCATGCCAGACCAAAAGTTTCCAGCTCTCTCTCTCTGCCTCTCTCTCTGTCTCTCTCTCTCTCTCGTAGCCCCTGCTAGGATAAGAAGCTGACGGCGCCAGCTATACAATCTTCAAGTACAAATACAGCTAAGCCGCTAAGCTGATGATTGGTGTGGGAACACAGTATGTAAGGGAATGACTTTGAGAAGAAGAAGAGAGGGCCCTGCTGATTTCTCAATTATACTTCTTCCTCAGGCTCGGGGAAAGACAAAAAGCTAAACTGCATCTTTGACAGTCAACTGGGCCAGACCAAACCCTTGCCCTGAGGTATTGTGGTCCAACAAAGACGGGTAATAGAGCTTGTTCCATGTGAGGGATGCTCACGCTGCTCTGAGCACAGAGCGAGCGGTTGGACATGAGAACAATGTGACATCTCCCCACACACCGACTCTATTTGATGCCGACCTTTTCTTTTTCACAGTGCATGGAAATGGAATGACGGGCAGACACAATTGTTTCTTTGTAAAATAAACAGGCAGGAAGAGGCATTGTACAGGCTTCGCCTCAAATAAATATGCAGAGCTATGTCAGACACAGACCTACTTTAGTAGCCGTCTTTAGGCACACACAATCCACTGAAAATGGGTTCCAGAAAAAAAAAAGAATGAATGAAAACACAACATTGACATAAACTTGCAATAATACACACACACACTCTAAATTGCAAGCGTTGATTCAACTCTGAAAGTTAAATGAACATGATTTGACTGTGAATCCCCAAGGTATCCATTCCATAACTCAATAAACATTTGAATGTTTTACTTCCCCCTCATCAACTGTCCTCTATACAGAAGAGAATGTGCTGGTGAAATAAATATGAATTTCCAAATAATGTTTTAAACATAAAAAAATGGCAACATATTTCAGTAATAAGCACCAGCATTATCATTCATATTGTGGTGATAAGTGGGTTAGCCTGGAATAGGAATGCAGTCTCAGTGGTATACTATTGTTGTTAAATACTTAATGGCACCACTAGTCCTTATGGGACACCTACTATATCCTGTCTTTTTCTGATTAATATGTGAAGGTAGGGATAAGAGAGTAAGAATTGATCGAGTCATTCATGCTAAGTCAACTGTGCATGTCACATCCCACTACATATAAATGTGTGTTTGTTTGTAGCCCTACATTTTTATATCTGTAATCTGTATACCAGGGGTCTTCTACAGGGGGTCCTCAGATTTACTACAGGGGATCCTCCAAATCTTTGTGTGATAGAAACCTTTTTTGTCTTTTTTTTTTTACAACAACCACTTCAACCCTAGCATCCGTATTCTGAGAACTTTAGCCAAAAATAGCAGATCAACAAGCTGGTTTCGTGTAGAGGAGAAAAAGAGCAGTCTAAGTACAGAGTGAAAGGTCAAGTTTAAGTATTGTTAAATATCTGGAAAAACACATTTACATGAACCCAAAATACACTGATGATTGTGCTGTCAAACGATGAAACTATATGGAATCTATGAGCAGGTTGTGGGGGTCCTTGCTTCATCTCTCTGACCGTCATGTATGCAGGGCTAAGCGCAACACCTACCATCAGCTCCTAGTACTTCTTACTAACTCAAGCCACGCTACCCCACACTGATTTGGCGGTGCCCAGGATCAAACCCACCCAGAACCATTGTGGTCCAAAGACTAGTGCTCTACCAACCGTTATGTAGCGTCTTTGGGCACTTAAAAAAGCACTATTCATGGCGCCATCACAATTACAGGACCACTTAATGCAGTCACAGCAGCAGCAGCGGCATAGGGGCTCACACGGATTGCAGAGAATGACTATGAATATTGGGTTTGCCACAATGTTTGCTGCTCCCGAAAACGGTGTGAGCAGATGTGAGGAAAATGTACCATTCAGAGCTGCTGTAGAAAATCTACCTGTCATCTCCCTCTGTGAAGGGTGTAGGAGTTCTCCTCCTCCCCGCGGAGCTCCTGTCTATTTTCACTGATCCGGTTTCCAAGCCAGCAATCACATAATTAAGGTCCTTCGTCATATTTATTAATCGTCACCCATTTCCGACAACCTACAACTGTGTTGTGCCCCCCCCCCCCCCACACACACACACACACACACACACACACACTTCAAATGCTTGCGTGTGATTTAGCAATAATCTCACTTATTTATATATATATATTTTTTGATATAGGTGAGGAATTTGTATACTGGTTCTCCTACAGGTTTATTATAGCCCTACATGATTTCCTTCTTCACCATCTCTGTTTTGACCTTACATTAGCCTACAGCAGGGTTCTTCAACAGGGGGTCCGGGACCCCTTGGGGGTCCCCCAGAGTTACTACAGGGGGTCTTCCAAATCTTTGGGTAATAAAAAAACATTGTTTCTCCTTTTTTATATTAACCACTTGAACCCTATAGTGTCCATATTCTGAGCTTGTAGATCTGCTATTTTTGGCAAAGAGCTTTGGTGTAGAGGGGAAAAAGAGGATACTAAGTACAGAGTGAAAGGTCAAGTTTATTAAGTGTTGACGGTTCAAGTGGTTAAATATCTGAAAACACAAATTGACATGAATCCAAAATACACTGATGATTGTGCTGTCAAACAATGACACTATATGGAATCTAAGGTTGTGGGGGTCCCTGATTCATCTCTCTCTCAACTAAGGGGTCCTTGGCCTGAAAAGGTTGAAGACCCCTGGCCTATAGTATGTACTTGTAATTACTTTTATTGCACAAATGAGTAAAATACTAATAAAACAAAGAATGCAGGTTTTGATTGATTGAAGACTTTATTAGAGGAAAAGGAAAAGGTACAGGACAGTACAGTTCACTTGTACAAGGTCAACTAAATCAATAAACACCAGAAGAATGCTTTTTGGGCTTGTTTCAATTGGGGTCCGTTTTTACAACTCATACTCATAAAACACTAAATAACAGACAAATAAAACACAGTACTAAATATTATCAAGACAGTCGGAAAACTAAATTAAAAAAGGTCAGGGGGAGGTAAGGATAGGCTTTGTCTTTTTTTTCAGTTTTGAGCTGCAGTCGCCTGTAAGTGACTTTTCATTGCAGTTTTAAAGGAGGGTGGGGATTTGTACTCCTTAAGGCTGTCGTTAGGGCATTCCACATTTTGCGGCATAGCAGGAGAATAAACGTAACCCTTTGTTTGAGCCAAATCTGGGTTGGACGTGATCTGTGGAGCTGCCTTTGGTGTTGTAATTGCGAGCATCCTTGATGTTTTGGAAGTATTTTGTCAGGTACATGGGTATCTTAGTGTAGTAAACTTTGCACAAACATGAACACTCTTGGCCAGGGCCGCATCTAGACATAGGCAAGGGGGGGGGGGCAATGCCTCCCTAAATGCCCTGTCTGCCCCACCAAACATGATGGCATGCAAAAATCTAACATTTCTAAAACAGTAAACTATTTGAAATGTTATGCTACATCTAATTAGATGGATAGATATTAGAGATATTAGAGAGAGAGAGAGACAGATAGGTGTAAGACCTGTTGTTTGTATTGCGTGTTATAAGTGTGCCAAAATGCTTAGTTTTCTATACATTTCAGGTGTTTTAGGGGGTTTTCCCCCCATTTTATTTCTGGAGGTCACCCCCCTATCATTTCTTCCTGCCCCACCTAGTGCTAAACTAAGGCTAGATCCGGCCCTGCTCTTGGCATAATCCCATATCTCAATACTTTGGTGTAGCCTATTTCATCTTGGCCGTGGCTGTATCCCATTGCAAATGGAATCGCTCGCTCTGAACTGATTTATATATGCTGTGCCTCTGGTGACTCATAGAGATTTATACATTGTTCTGTCATAATAACTTGATGGACCAATGATTTCCATCTGGTGTGTGGGTCATGGCACCGTGACCTTGTATAAAATCTGTGTGACATGACTGTCCCATTCGCAACTTGGTGTCGTTCTATAGTCAGGCTTTCTTTTCCACTGGAATGCTTTGCACTCGGCTACAGTAGTTGGAAATGGATTAGGTACAAGAGTGTGGCCAGATCCTTCATGCATAGCTCCCATCAGAGCAATACACTATAACTGTTATCATTATGAAAAGTTTATAACATGCTTTACAGTTGTCTATGGCCACCTTAAGAGCTTATATTCATTATTTAAGTTGTGCCTGGGAACAATACGAAGCCACACTTATCAGCATTCCTCCCTAAGTGGTGTAGTGTCAATTTGATGTGCTCCAGATGTAAAATATTGAACTACTGTAAGCTTATAGTAGGTTTGCTGGAAGTCCCCACCAGCCTCAGATCTGTGCATCTTTTATGTCCATCTGAGTGCATGCAAAGACGGAGAGATATGGAGAAAAAACATGGACATTCTATTACATGAAAGGAAAAGAGAAATAGAGGAAGTGATTTTTTTGTTTCTGTGTTGTTCATCATGCTATAAAAAAGTTGAAAAATACGCACATCTCTTGAATAAGGTGCTGTGTGAAAAATAGCAAGATTGAAGAGAAACCTGCATACTCTGCTACAAATGACTAGCATAGCTCTTCATCTGGTCAAAATGAACTAGTGCTCGAAACGTTGTCAATAAAATTCAGTTATTTGGAACAGAGTGTGCGGGTTTCTCTTCAATCATCATGCTATAGCCATACATTTACAATTGAGAAGATTACTTTATCTGCACCTTTACTTTACAGCAAGCACACTCGTTGGATGTGTTTGTGCTTTTATGTTTGTGTAAGCATGTCGCTGTTGTCGGGTGGAAACCTCCAAAACCCGTTTGTTTTGTATTTATCATTTTAAAAACGATTTAAACTAGTGAAAACAGCTTATCTACAAGCACACAACGCCTCGCACCGCGAGGCGTTGTGTGCTTGTAGATCAGCAGATGGCTTGCTCCCTGATTAGCACTGAGACCAGTGCTGTTCTGATTCCCAGATGGACCCTCAATTCAGCTACCATAGTATGGCCACCCTACAATCACACCATCTCAACACGCCATGGGGACTAAAGGTTACACAAAATAAAGAAAATACAAAATGTTTTCAAACCGTTTTCTTTTGTATTAGGTCATCTGTGCATATAAAATGTGGTCACAATTAGTAAGCAAGTGAATCAAATAGAACTCAGAGTAGAGATCCCTGTCATATTCAAAACGATTGCATACTTTAGCTATTGAAAAATAACAGATGATGCAGCGCTGTGAGCTTGTAGATCTGCTATTTTTGAAAAGTCGTGAAAATGTGTGCAAATCTTTGAATATGTATTTTTCAAAGCAAACTTCTGTAATTCAAATCTCTGCTTCTGGGGGTCCCTGGAACAACATATTTTGAGATGGTGGTCCGCGGTCAAATAAATGTAAATTTGGGGGTCGTTGACAGGTCGTTGACATTTAGAAGACATTTATAGAATCGAGTCGGATCGACAAGCTCACAGGGCGGCACCGAGTGCCGCGCTGTGAGCTTGTATATCTGCAATTTCTTTTATAGTTAAGGCCAATCAAAGGACAGCGTGTGAACCCAGCAGTACAGCTGCATTTCAGCAAGCTTTTTCATTTACCCACTTCAAACATCGGAGAAACCGTTTGAGGAAAGGCCTCACGTGTGACGTCTATTGTGACCAAATTAAAACCCAGAGAGCAAGTTTGATATAATTAGTCGGAGCCGATCACAGAAAAAAGCTGCACACGGCGCTAATGCTTGCTGGCTAAATAACTAATACAAACACGCACATTAAAACATGATTGGGTTCACTTTCCGTTTTCTGGTGTAGAGTGCCACCGTTCCGGGTGCTAGGCATGCTGCCAGCCCACACTCATGGGGGTGCTGTGTCGTTAACAAACAAGCTCCACACAGCTCCATTCTCTGCCTCCTACAATTTAAAACACACGATAGGAGAGCTTGCCAGTGGCAGAGTAGGGAGAGCTGCCAGAGGACCGTACGACGTGGGCGAGGTGTTAATGATCAACAACTCCTCCTTGAACATATATCTGCAGCGGGAGTGGATGAGCGAAAATGTAAAAGCTAGTCGCATAATGATGCACATTTTAAACCAGAAATACATTATTTCCTTTTGTTTGACATGGAAATGTCCATAACACCTCCCCATGAAGCCCATGTCTATAATAGCCTACTATAAACATAAAATCAGCGTTGGTACAGTAAGTAACAAGAGTAAAGCAACAGAAAAAAACAACATATTTTTTTTCTAGTAACACGTAGGCTAATATAACAAACTAGAGATACTGTTCCTCCGAAACAGTGTGGGCTCGCTCGTGACTATATTCTATAGCGTGCTAACTGTCATGTGAAGCACACCTCAATTGCACCTCATTGGCTATAAGGGCCCTGCCTTTGTACTGTCTGCGACGGAACTCACGCGACGGAACTCACTCTATAAATAATGAGGATAACATATTGTTCTCGCCTTTCAGGCGAGCCCACAACAAATAAAGTTTCCCCAGGACTATAGTCCAACATGCCAACATGACTATATTCTGCAACATGCTAACTGTCATGTGAAGCTCAACCAATACTCCAGCTAACACCACTCCCACTCCCTGCTTTTGTACTGTCTGCGGCAGATATATGCGGCAGATATATACGGTGGAACTCACTATATAAATGACATGTGAAGCTCAACCAATACTCCAGCTAACACCACTCCCAGATTTCCACCAATTGCGCCTCATTGGCTAAGGGCCCTGCCTTTGTACTGTCTGCGCCACAAATATGCGGCGGAACTCACTATATATTATTATATAAATAATGAGGATAGCATAGTGTTCTCGCCTTTCAGGCGAGCCCACAACAACAATTACTAGTAAGATGCCTCAGGGAAACAAGCGAGGGCGAGGTCGCGCCACAGTGATGTGGACATCAGGGATGTGGACATCAGGTACTGTGGACATCAGGGATGTGGACATCAGGGATCTCCATATATGGGCATGAAAGGGATTTGTTCCCCTGGCATCACAGGGATCTCCATATCTCCATATATGGGCATAAAAGGGATTCTGTTAGTGTGACATCACAGTGAAGCCAGAGCGTGATGTCAGAGCCGCAAACCCATTCTGGTAGAGTGGTTCCCCTGACATCACAGTGACATCAGAGCATGATGACATCATGATGATACATTTTTACAGTCTATGGGTATATTTTTATTTATTATTCTTTTTTTTTTCAACTTCGACTTGTGTAATGAAGTCGACTGAGTCGACTTGTCGACTTTTAATGCCCTTGTTGATACGTAGCTTGTTACATGTAACATGATTTGCGCATGTTGGGAGGATTCACAGCAGGCGTCGGCAACCTTTTTGACATTAAGTGCCCATATACATTTTAATGACACACCATAATATTTATCAAAATAGATTAATTTCCAACAGATTTTGATTCCCATATTCATAATGACCTTATGTTTTCTCCTCTCGATGGTTGGACTCAATAACCTCACCTACTGTGTCTCCCAGACCCCCTCCCCTGTCTGACATGAGACTTTGAATGAATGTAATCATGTGCAGTAGGGGTGTAACGATACATTTTAACAGCGATACGATACGCATCACAATACATGGTTAAAGATACGATACATGGACGATATTGGTTCATTCATGGCAATATGATACGATTCGATTCAGTGATTTAAAATATTTTGCAAAGAAATGAAATCTGTGTAAAACTTGTAAAAAATCTATTATTATGGAAGTAAACGCTGTGATTATCTAGCAAATACATGGACATTATATTTCAACACATATAGACAAACCCGCACCTTGACATGAACACAGAGATTACACACATGTATCGATAGACCAAGAGTAGCTATAAGGAATGGAAAGGTATAGACCACTCTTTTTCATTTTCCCTCTAAAATTGTCAAATACAAGGCACAAATACTTAGTTTCATATTATCAATTATTTGCATAAGAAAACCATTCAATACCGATTACCGCATTTTAAAACGATACAATACAAAGCCAAAACGGTACGATATCTTGCTTTTGCAAACGATCTACAGTAGTAGATCATTGCAAAGTAAAATCGATTTAGCGATTCAGTTACTATATCGTTACACCCCTAATGTGCAGGATGTAATTTGCACACATATGGGACTTAATTTAATTGACTACATTAAAAACATTTATTCCCATACTTATGGCAGTGTGCCAGTGATCACCCTCCCCTGTGCCAATGCTGGCCCCCGTGCCTAAGGTTGCCTACCCCTGATTTACAGCATGGTACTTCCAGCACAACATGCGGCTCCCACTGAAAATATTAAAAACATATAAGCTACGCTACATCTCTCTCGATCCATTTTGACGCCACGGCATCACTGCGGCATTCTCACACTGACACTGCAAACTTGACTCGTTTTCAGATCGTTACTAGCCTATAGCAATCGTATCTGTCTAGCTGTCCAGATGTCAGCAGTTGGAGAGACACAGTCCATCTCCTTAAATGATTTCTTCAGTTCAACTTTCATCAAAGTGTATTCCACATTAGGGCATTAACGACTTGTGATTTTTGCAAGTCGACTCAACTCAGTAAAAAGTTGAGTTGAAGCTGACTTTATCGTTTGATGACGTCACAAACACACAACCCCCCCAATTATTTTATAAATATAAAGTTTAAGTATATAGAGGGTATCTTCACATTTCTAAAGTGCCAATTTAAGGATTTTTTAATACCTCTAAAATGACAAATTAAACATTGCCCAAATTGTCAAATACTGTATATGGAGGCAGAAATTGTGAAAATAGCCGATCTACATGCTCGCAACACCTCGCATCGCGAGGCGTTGTGTGCATGTAGATCGGCTATTTTCACAATAGAACCATGTTATACCAAATGTAATGTAGCACTGTAATATTGGATCATTCCGTCCTTGACAATAAGCAACCTACTGTTTGAATGGGTAACGTGTCATATTGGATCGACCACCAAACTCTAACCCAACCCCTAATCCTAACCTCAGTAAAACTATGCCTAACTCTAACCCAAACCCTAATCCTAACCTCAGTAAAACTTGTCGACTTTTTCGTTAATGCCCTATTCCACATCCAAATAGCATTGCTCCGCTGTAGGCTACATTTCTCGGAGAAGCTTGGTTTCTATTCAGAATTAGCCATGTGCGATCCTGTCTAGGCACTGCCGGACTGAATCTGGTCATTTGCACACAGACATACAGTACATGCACGCTCCATTTCCGTATCTGCTCTAGACCCAGCCCAGATCAGCAGCCTGAACTTTACTTTTTTTTTTTTTTCAAAGACAGAAATATTCCAAGTTTATTTAATCTCATTTCTCTTTGCCTGAATTAAAGAAAGTGTTATTACCATGGAGATACAAATGAGCACAGCCTTACCATCTCTCCAGTTGATGGATAATGTGTCTGGCGAATATATTACCTTGATAAAGTTCTTGAGTTATAGATAACAATATCTGGCGAGATCTATATGGCATCTTGTGAATCAATTTTGTGTCATTAAAAATCACTCTGCTTGTTACTCTGGGATACCACCTGATATTGCATTTTAAAAGTCAATTACGCAATCAATAAGGGGGAGATTTCCTAAGCAGGATATTAAACCCATTTAGGCCTAGAATTATTGAATGCTTTAGCTATAGAAAAATAGCAGATATACAAGCTCACAGCGCGGCACCGAGTGCCGCGCTGCGAGCTTGTATATCTGCTGTTTTTGAAAAAGTCGTGAAAATGTGTGCAAATCTTTGAATATATGTATTTTTAAAGCGAACGTTTGTAACTCAAATTTTGCTTCTGGGTGGTCCCTGGAACTAGATATTTTGAGATGGGGGTCCGTGGACAAATGCATATCATTTTGGGGGTCCTTCACATGAAAAGGTTTGAGCACCACTGACATAGTAGTCTCTCAAGAACAGACTAACTGAGCTCCAGTTAAGTGAAAAGGACCTTTTCTTTGACGATGGCTGGCCAGATTGCTGACATGGAAACATAGGTTTTTCAAAAAACCTTAGAAGGATTCAAAAGACACTTATAGAATTGGGTCAAAATTCAAATTTTCACGATTTCTCAAAAATAGCAGATCTACAAGCTTGAGTGCCGCGCTGTGAGCTTGTATATCTGCTATTTTTCAATAGTTAAAGCATAAAATAATGATACACAATGTGTACCCGTTCTAAATGGGTTAAGAAAGATAAAAATCCGGCTCTGTCAATATAATTATTGGCAAATTCATTTCTGTCCCAACTGATACCATGTTAAATACACTGAATTAAGGCCAAGAAGAGGGGCTGCTAAGCTTTACAAGAACCCTCAGCAGTTCTGCACTCTTTTCAATGGCAGGGCACCGGTCATTAATGCTGTGGTTTGTATATCTGCTGAAGTCAGGCCTCTCCTTCAGCATCAAGTTCGAAAGTTTAATTAGTTGTATAGACTGGAGGTTAGAAATGAACTTGTGTTTAAGTGTAAGAGTGTCATGGTGACATGCTCTTTGATCCCGGGCCCTCGGTCATAACCCCAGGGAGTCACTTTCCCAGACACAGGAGGAGAGAGAGTGTAGTGATTGCCCTCTGGAGGATCACAGGGCTGTGCTGGTAGGACCGGTCATCTTGTTATAAGGCCCGGTGGCTCACAAGCGAAAAAGGAATGGCCCAGGGACGTGCTGGGCCCCTGATTCAGCCCTGGAAAAAGAGTTGTAGAGGCCCTCATTGCGCGCTATAGAGAGAGTTCTCTCTCTATAGCGCTGCTGCTACTCAAAGATTTGCCATTTCAGATCATGACAAGTGACAAGCCAGTGGGCCAATTACTGTACTTGAGTTATATTTTGTCGTTGTCGGGTGGAAACCTTGTATGTCCAAAGCCGTTTGTTTTGTATTTATCATTTTAAAAATGATTTAAACCAGTGAAAACAGCCGATCTACAAGCACACAACGCCTCGCGAGGCGTTGTGTGCTTGTAGATCTGCTGTTTTCACTACTTTTGTGCGACGGCCTTGTCTGATGAAGCAGGGCTTTGCTTTGCGAAAAAATGTACAAATTTGAAACTTGGAGATACAAGGTTTCTGCCCGACAGTGACGATTTACTTTGTTAGCCGCTCAGCCCCCAAAATGGAACAAAGGACGACATTTTATTTTAATTTTTTTCCTAATGGCCGGCCTGGACTGGCCGGGAATGAACCAGCCTTTCGGGAGTTGTCCCGCTTTTCCCAATGGCCAGCACGTCCCTGTGTAGGACCGGACATCTTGTTAAGGCCGGTGGCTCACAAGCGAAAAAAAGAAATGGCCCCCAACACACTTGAGTGGGAATTTCAGGATAGGACCTGGGCTATCTAATGAGACAATCACAAAAGCCAATTAGGATGGAGGAAGTGCTTTGGGAATACAGAGATTCCATGGCTTGGCGAAGTGATTTTGGTGCCGGTCTATAACCGATGGGAGAATTTCAGTGTGTTTGCAGGAGAGTGAACTGCGAACCTGGATCAATCTCACCAGTGCACTGAGTCAGATTTCCCTGGATCCCAGTGTGCATGGACTGAATGCAACATGACTTTGCTGGACTTGGTGTTTTGACAACTTTCCAGGACTTGTCAACAGAGTCTGCTCTTCCCTGGTGCTCTCTGTTAGTAAAGAACAAGAAATATAATCCCTGTCAAAAAAGTGATTCATGTTTAAAAGATAAGGGAGTCTCAGATATACTTTTCCATAATGCATCACTATGTCTCTTAATGCAATAAGCCCATGCTCAGTGTTTCTTTCTTTCTTTCTTGAAGTTTGAGGTAGAGTCGTCTTTTTTTTTTTTTTTTTTTTTTACAACAAGGGTTCATATTTTAGATTGTAAGTAGAGAATTACTTATTTCTATTGTTTTAGCGGTTTTAATGACTTTCGATTTCAGTGCATGCATGCAAGTGCTTAAATGTCTCTTTTTAGACACAATAAGCCGGCAATTTCTTTATTACTGTTTACAGTAACACTACTATAGCCCCCATAAGTCACATCTGCCCATGAAAGATTGTGCTGCATCTTGGGAATGGGCTTATCGTATCTAAAAAATACATATTTAGCCACTTGCACCACTTCCACTTCCAACCACTGAAATCAATGTCATTAAAAACGATAGAAAGAAGTAAATGAAAATGTTTTAACACTTCTGTCTTTTCTCTAATTACAATCTAAAATATGAACCCTAAAAAAAGTTGTCCTTTAAGAGGTGAGCTTTCAGACTGAGGTACAGTATTACAGTGATTGGGAGCAAACGCACCAAGGGCGTCAATTGGGTATGGCAGGGGTATGCAGCTGCCATACCCTGGTTCCAAGGGGGGAATAAAAGTTACTTTTAAATATAAATCCATGAATGTCTCTTTTAGGGATGCGGTATCGGTACTCGCAGTATCGGTACTCGCCCCGATACCAGCCTATTTTGCTGTACTCGTACTCGTCAGATATTGCTCATGGCAGCGCCAGATACCATTTTGTTTCATAAATATGTTGGTAACAACATATCAAAAGTCCTAAGCCGCAGTTTTGTGTGTGTTAGTTCAACTTAAATGAACAGTGTTCTCACTCTAGGCATGACAACATAATTATTTAAAGCATTTTATTTTGGAGCGCCACACACTATTTAAGCACCTGTACAGAAACCTAACTTACAGTATCGGTATTCGTTATTGGCAAGTACTCAAATTCAGTACTTGTACTTGTACTTGGTCAGCAAAAAAGTGGTATCGGGACATCCCTAGTCTCTTTGTCTATCTGCGCTGGTTATTATGTTGTTAAATTACAGTAAATATCTCTTATGCCCCGGTGCAGATTGGAGCAACGGTACGCCTCGCAGGTCTGCATATTACGTTTGTGACAGTGTTCCACGGTCGGTCTGCCCACCCATGGCAATTTTAATATAGGAGGGAGCTATAGTTTAAGACTAGCCTTCCTGTGGCATTAAGGGAGTTCTGTTTCCTCTCACACTCCAATGTTTACATTCCCCGTGGGAATATGGAGGAGTGGAAATCACCAAAAAGGAGCACATTATAATATTTAGCTATGAGGTATTATTCATTGAATCAACCTTTTCTGGATCAGAGCCCACTTGAACATCTCGAAAGTGTTCATAGCCCAATGGCTGGTCAGATGGGTGGGCTGTGTGTATTTTCAGAGCATGTTTATTTTAAAGACATTGTGCCATGTTGTGACATATTTGCATAGTATAACCACACCTGGAGGTCTATTAGAGTAATGTTAACTGCATAGACACATACAAAACAGAAAAAAGGTACAAAACTATGGCACCCTCTTTAATAAGTGTTTTTCATGTTTTGAAAGAGCCCCGGCCCACATGTTGAGAACCCCATGCAACAGTATCGTTGTTGCACTTCCTTGACATTTCAGTTGAAAAAATTAGAGTACAGTAAATTCCCTTATCACACAGGAATGGACCTTCCAGGCTTTCTGAGCGAGGGTAGGTTCACCTGCCCAGCCTGTAGCGAGGGTAGGTTCACCTGCCCAGCCTGTAGCGAGGGTAGGTTCACCTGCCCAGCCTGTAGCGAGGGTAGGTTCACCTGCCCAGCCTGTAGCGAGGGTAGGTTCACCTGCCCAGCCTGTAGCGAAGGAACTTTGGGGCTGGCAGGGCTGCAACCCCCCCAAACGAGGGTGGCTAAAGAGGGATCGTCACGCACTCTCATTGTTGTAGATAACCGTGCGTCTATCTAGGATTAAGTGAGATCCGGTCTAGAGCCTGCATGCCTACCTGATTTTCATGTACACATCTTTTGTTTTAAGATTCATTTTTGGCCTTTTATGCCTTTATTATAGATAGGACAGTAGGCAAGAAATTGGGTGAGAGATGGCACGTGCACACATAGACATGAAAGGGGGCTTGAGCCCCTGCCCTTTTTTCCATCTGTAAAAAGTGCCCTCTCCAGACCATGAATGCAGTTTTCACTATGGTGAAAGAAGCCCTCTTTCCATGCCAAACATGAAGGCAACATTCAAGAGAATTGCCTTGTTCAAACTCTCCTGAACTTGAATGCATAATCTTATGTTGAAAGAATTGCACTCTCTGTGTAGAAATCCATGCCGTTATGCCACATCTCCCAGTATCGCCTTTTTTATGCTTAGTTTTGTGTGGTAGCAAGTACTGAAAATAGCCGATCTCCGGTCGGCTATTTTCAATATTTTCACCAAAAGGCCCTGTTAGAAATCTCACCCCCTGCCTCTCTGACATTCTCTGCACGTCCCTGATGGGGAGTGACATGCAGCAAAGGCCGTCGGGACTCGCACCGGTGACGTCGGGCTACATCGGAGCCTGGACTGATACGCCAGCAGTCCAGGCCAGACCGAGCATTTCTATATCTACTCCAGACCGGATATGCAAACTGCAAAGTGAATGCCTGCCTGCCAGTCTAAACCTTTCGGCACTGAACAGATCAACAGATCAAGCCTGAAATTACAGCTGACTTTGACAAAAAATTGCATCCACAAACAATGGGGCATGTTGTTTGTCTAAACTGTGCCTCCCTGTGTCAGCTGCCATGTCAGACAAATTATACTTTTAAAATGTTATGAGCCAGAAGAGGCTGACACATCTAACTGCAATGCAGGTGCAGTAGTACCAAAAGATGTTTCATAACACAGCAGCGCTACGTTTGGTGTACCACTAATCCTGGTAAGACATGGCCTTATTTAATACTGCCGCTGCCTGCTGTGCAGTTAATGTCTATGTCTATGCATGCAGGAGCTGTTTTCAGTATCTGTGCTCAGAGGAGCACACTTTGATAGCTTAACTGATAATAATCAGATAAAACTTCTTTGAAAGGATCCCTGGCTAATACGACAAATATGCCATAATACATTGTAATTGTCCTCTATTACTACAATGTAAAATTAAAAACACCTATATTTCTTCTAGAAATTGCTAATCTTTCACTCAATAGGGGAAATGCCTGTCGCAAGTTGATGGTGTCATAAATGTCATGTGTCATTTTTATGGCATGCATGTGCAAATAAAAACAAAACACAAACACATTTGAAATATTGATTTGATGCTCATATTAACCATAGGAAGTATTGTTTTTATTTGCACATGCATGCCATAAATTCCATAGGGATAGATCACACGTTACATTAATGACATCATCAACTTGCGACGGGCATTTCCCCTATTGAGTGAAAGATTAGCTATTTCTAGAAGAAATACAATAATTAAGGTGTTTTTAATTTTACATTGTATTTATAGAGGACAATTATAATGTATTAAGGCATATTTGTCATATTAGCCAGGGATTTAACAGTTTTTCTTTTTTGAGCATGTTATGCTGCAAGTTGATCACTCAAAACGTCGCGGTGAAACATGAAAACAACTCAATCTCGCTATCGCTTAGCCACCAACATCTTCTTAACTAAAACAAACCTGAGGCGTTTAACATAGTTTGATCTTAATAGACTTAGGAGTGTTAAGCATGGTATAACAGCCACAAAACGATAAGTGCTTCCATAAAAAGATTAGTACCAAGATCCAATGCATTATTTACAAGTTAACTGTTCCAGAATGTGCTCCTCGGCTACACCGAGGGAAGCACCTCAAGATATCGTAGACTCTTTCCTCAAGAAGTGACGTCACTGGGCTCTGAAAAAGCAACTATTAATACTTTCTAATTTGCACGCAATGCATTTCATTATACGCTTAATTGAATCATCATTGTTATTCTTGTCCAAGCCAATGGATGATCATGAGGAGCAATAACCACAAGGAAATAAATTATGCATGCTGCAATATAAATTAATTTCTGGTAGGGGATATTGTTAGAAAATTGTTGGTGACCATGAAAAATCGCTACGTGTAAGAATTTACTCAGGACCACAGCAAACCAAGCAAAATTGCTTGAAAAGCAGATTTGAACCAACGTATTCATTAATTTTTCTCCCGAATGTTTAATGTGTATATTCACAATTCAGCCATTTTATTTCACAAACAAATCTTAGTTATGGGGGAAAGGTCATTTACCAGTTTGTATTTATACAACAATTTAAAATATGCCTCTCAGATTGGTAACACTTTTTAAATTCGAATACAACTTACAATCTACAATTTAGGCATTTAGCAGACGCTCTTAATCTAGAGCGATTTACAATAAGCAAGGTAATGTATCAATAGAATAAGGTAAATACATCAGTATATCATAAAAAAATGCTATCTAGCTTTCATGTATCGTCATTGGGGAGTAGGTGAGTGCCTACGGTAAGTACCATTTATAATTTATGCACTGGATGCGTTATTGTCTGAAATATTTTAGTGCTTTACCTGCCCATTTAACCACTGGAACACCCACACGCCAAATCAGGGGGGGGGGGGGGGGGGGGGTCACATTCGTCCAAAATATTTGGTAGATTGGCAATCTTTGGCGAAGATATTCGGTGTAGATGGAAATATGTGGTCCAAGTTAGGGATGGGACGATAAACGATATTATCGTTTATCGTGATAAAAAACACTCACGATAATCTTATCGTGGAGATTTAATTTATCGTGATATTGTCCTCCGTCATGGACTGGGATCAATTCACCTTTTATTTGCCGAGCTGCATATTCGGTACCACTTAAACGCTCTATAATTGGTAAAAGGTACTTATAATATACATACTTGATACAGTCTTTTTTTTCACTCTCTATCAAATGTCTTTGCAAAAAAATAGCCGATCTAAAAGCTCACAACGCGTCGCAACACGACGCGTCGTGAGCTTGTATATCGGCTATTTTTTGGCAAATGTTCCGCCCCAGGATAATAGATTTTGATTATCGCGATAATATCGTAAATCACAATTTCTTTTGTCACAATTAATCATGGACATTTTCATATCGTCCCATCCCTAGTCCAATCCAGTTGTATCTCAGGTCCGTTTTGACTAAGAATGGAGGGTTTAAGTGGTTAACCTGCCCAAATGAAACGGGCCCTCTTTGTTGAACAACCCGAAAACAAACAGGGGGTTCAACCTCTGGAGAGAACAGACTCACACCCTGGATACTGTAAATAGCTGGCATTTATCTTCTGCATGGCCATGTGAGTCTGGATCTACAGGGAGCATTAGGGGGGCACTGCACCCTCACCAATAATATTGTCACAGCTGGGCAAAAATATATCCAAATAAATCTTGTCACAAATTATAAATCCTCCTTTTAACAAGCGTATGGAAATATATAAATGAGATAAAACAAAATCTCTTGTGTAAACGTAATTTTGCAGATAGCATCTGGCATTATTGCTTTAAAGGACCACTTCACCTCTGGGACAACCAGATCTTATTTTATTGTTGTTGGGACACGATCAACACAATCCTGAGTTATTTTTTGTGTTCAATCTGTGTTTTTAGATATTTTAGTATTTCAGCATGCTGCAAAGCATCATATGATGCTTTGTAGCATGATCTAATCATATGCATCATATGATGCAAAATGCATCATATGATGCTTTATGGCATGCTGAAATAGTAAAATATCTAAAAACACAGATTGAACACACAAAAAATAACTCAGGATTGTGTTGATCGTGTCCCAAACAACAATAAAATAAGATCTGGTTGTCCCAGAGGTGAAGTGGTCCTTTAACTAAATACATACAGTAGATACATTGACATATAAATATAATTCGGATCACTGTTTCATCACATACAGTATTTATGTGTAGGACATACATAAAGAATATTGATAATTTGTTTGCTGAGCAGTGGTTTCTAAAGCGTCTGCTGTAAAAATCTACTTTCAGAAAATAGGAAAGGTCATCAAAAGAAAAGAGACTATGCAGGCTGGAGTCTTTGCCAAATCATGAGTGAATTTATACGAGTTTTTGGAGCATTCTTGGCAACCGAATTTGATCGAGGTTATGTTTTCTCAACATTCCGTAAGTTTGTCTGACTGTATGAGAGAAAAGTAACGCAGGAACAGATTGCTAGATTTTGAAGAAACTTGTATGAAATGTTGAAGGACAAGGTCACAATGAAGTATCCCATGGAAATGGACTATCTTGACAATTGAAAGTCGTCACTGTCGGGCAGAAACCTCGTATCTCTAGGTTTTTTGGTAAATTAAAGCACTGCTTCATCACAAGTCGCACAAAACTATTGAAAATAGCAGATCTCCAAGCACACAACGCCTCGCGGTGTGTGCTGGTAAATCCGCTATTTTATCTAGTTTAAATCATAATACAAAACTAACAGTTTTTTTGGACATACAAGGTTTCTACCCAACAACAGCGAAATAGTGTGGGTGTACTGTTGGTATGCACTCTACTGAGTGCAATGTCTATCGCTGATTATTTGCAGGCCCCCATGACATAAGGGCATATAGCTCCATATAGCTCCCGACTCGTCCTGAGAATATGTGCAACAGAGGGTAGATAATATCTCTGAGACATGACAGTCTACTATGATCTGTCCTTAGAATTGGACCGGAGCATTACTATAGGCATTCCACCGCTCTGCACAGTGGGATGATGAGTCGTTCCACCGCGGTGTGATCGGTTTCTTTTTTCCATCAGCGAATACTAGTCTCATCAACCTATTATGTCAGCACCGAGCTGAGATGGAAGCCCTGTATAGGGGAAATAATGTTCATTAAATGCTACGTTTCTCTTCATATATGTTTAATAGAACGGGTACACTTTATTGTGTATTATTATTTTATGCTTTAACTATTGAAAAATCGTGAAAATTTGAATTTTTACCCGATTCTATAAGTGTCTTTTGAATCCTTCTAAGGTTTTTTGAAAAACCTGTGTTTCTATGTCAGCATTCTGGCCAGCCATCGTCAAAGAAAAGGTCCTTTTCACTTAACTGGAGCTCAGTTAGTCTGTTCTTGAGAGACTACTATGTCAGTGGTTCTCAAACCTTTTCATGTGAAGGACCGCCAAAATGATATGTGTTTGGCCACGGACCCCCCAGAAACAACATTTTAGTTACAAACGTCCGCTTTGAAAATACATATAGTCAAAGATTTGCACACATTTTCACGACTTTTTCCAAAATAGCAGATCTACAAGCTCACAGCGCGGCACTCGGTGCCGCGCTGTGAGCTTGTATATCTGCTATTTTTCACTGGTTAAAGCATTCAATAATTCTAGGTCTAAATGGTTTAAATGCTACTTTTCTCTTCATATATGTTTAACCACTTACGGCCTATAGGCTGACCGGCGTCCCCCGTACTAGGGGCAGGAAATGGGCGATCTACGGTAGTTGTCAGCTTGTGGATCTGCTATTTTGGCCAAATGTGCACCCCAACATAGGGATGCCAGGTTTATTTAATATTTGATGACAATACAAAGGACAAAGCCCATGAAAGTAGTTTAATTCATACTAGGGCTGTCACAATTATTACACAATCGTCTAATCGCGATTCTTTGACATAATCGTGATTCTTTTTCATAATCGTCATAATCGTTTCTTTGTTGAAATATATTCATATAATATTTTTTTTAAGTAAAAAAAATAGTGTAAATAGCAGATCTACATACTCACAACGTGCCGAATCGCGACACGTTGTGAGCTTGTAGATTGGCTATTTCCACTATCAATGTTCATTTTTAAGTACAGAGTTGTCAAATATGTCAGTCATTTATTTGTATATTTAGGTTATGTGTCATATCTACCATGTGCAACTTCAAAGCCTAAAAGCCAAACAGAAATATAATTGTCAACGACAAAAACACAATTACCGGTAAATTGTTAATCGCAATTATTTGAGTGGCAATTAAAGGTATTGTATTTAATTCAAATAAAAATATAATTGGTTCATTTTCCACTCATTCTCCTCACTAGAATGTGTGCTGACCATATAAGGACTTCCACCATGGCCCTTGTTGCGAGCATAGCTAGATTCAGTTTTCAGAGGTGGCCAGCCAGTCCTCGACCAATCAGGGTAGAGTATGGCCGTAGTTATGTTATGATGTTTAGTTATGATGGTCAAAATAAAAGTTTTGAGAACCGCAGCCACTCTGAATTAAGAACGTCTGCTAAATACCTAGATTGTAAACTACTGAACTCATAAAATGCCACAGTCTTGTAGTAAATCAGTATCATACATATCCTGAAGCTGGAGACTACCGCCTACAGATATTCAGTGATTGGGTCTATTGATCAAAACGAGAACATTATAATGGTGCAAAAAATCTATAAAAAACTAAACATTTCCACGCTGTAAGACAAGATGACCCCCGGCCACTTTCATTATCACTGAATACACCTTTAATCATCATGTAAAACGTCATCATCGTGACAGCCCTAATTCATACACACATAATTGACAATACTGCTACTCAACGAGGTAAAATGTGCATTCTCAGTGTCATGTCCCCAATCAGAGATGGTCCAATATAATATAATATACAGAAAGCGCTCCATTAATGGTTTCTGGCGGATGTTGTAGTTCTGCAGGGTATGCCGTTTTAAGTTGACTGACAACGGGTGACACAGATCTATCTTTTTCCCTAGCGGTTTTCTGATGTGTACTGATTTTGTCAAACATACAATGACATTGCCTCGGGGTGCACAGCAGGATGGTGTCAATCATTATTCAACTGCTATATTTGGTCCGTGGTTTCCTTTAAGAGGAACTGTCAGAGTGTCTTTGTGAAATGGACAGTGTCGCCTGTCAGGTTTTCCACTGCCAGTAGCCCCCTTCTGCCAGGGGAGTCACACCAAACTCTGGGCCCTGGGTACAAGGATTCACTGCGGGCCCCCCATGAATGTTCTTCATAGGGGCAGGGGGTTTAACCCATTTAGACTGGGAACACATTATTGTGCATTATTTTGTGCTTTTACCATTGAAAGATAGCAGATACTGTATACTACAAGCTCACAGCGCGGTGTAGATCTGCTATTTTTGAAAGATCTTGAAAATTTGCGCAAGTCTTTGAATATTTCCAATCCTTCTAAGGTTTTTTTGAAAAACCCATGTTTCCCATCTCAAAATATTTAGTTTCAGGGACCCCCAAAAGCAACATTTGAGTTCAAAAATCCATATATTCAAAGATTTGCACACGTTCTCACGACTTTTCAAAAAATACCAGATCTACAAGCTTGTATATCTGCTATTTTTCAATAGTTAAAGCACAAAATAATACGTAATAATGTGTTCCCAGGCCGCAACCCCCAAAATTATAATATTTTAACTGGGGACCCCCCACCCCGACGAGCACTAAGAGTTGAGATATAACCTGTGGGTCCCGACCCACAGGTTGAGAACCACTGCTGTAGAAAACCGTGGCCAATCACGCAAAATCTCATTTGCAGTTGGCTCAGTGTCAGTGAGCATGTAATCTCGGAACAATTCAAAGTGCTAATGTGCAAAGCCGCACATTGAGCACAAATTACAAATATACAGTATTCTACAAAGTGTGTCTGCTTTCTAGGGGTGCAACGATATACTGTAGTAACTGAATCGAAATATCATTTTTAACTTAAAAAATCGAAGTATATCTGAATGAAAACAGCTAAAATCGAATCGTATCGTTTGATTTTGTATCGTATCGAATTGGCAGTGCAAAGAATCGATTGTATCGATACTACCTACTTGTGCATTGTATTTAGCATTTTGAAGAAGAAAAGGGTTTAATCACTTTTCCAGATAAATGTGTGTAATCTCTGTGTTCATGTCAAGGTACAGGTTTGTCGATATACAATGTCCATGTATTTGGTAGATAGTCACAGTATTTACTTATTTATATCCATAATAATACATGTTTCCCTTAAAAACCTGCACTATCCACACCTTTCACACAGATTTAATTTCTTTGCTAAATAGTTACTATATCGATTTTAAATCACTGAATCGAATCGTATGGTATCACCATGAATGAACCAATATTGTCCATGTATCGTATCGTCAACCATGTATCGTGATATGTATCGAATCGCTATTAACTCGATGACTGCCAAGGGCCACAAGAGGCAGCTAAAGTGCCAGACATTTCTCCATAGGCCTTCGCTATAACATCCGGGTACCCAGGCAGAAGTGCATTGGGATTTCACTGTGAACAGTGTTATGAACGTGAACCGGATGAAGAGAGCTAACAGTTAGCTATCGGCTTTCTTTCTTTCTTTTTTTTTGCCCGATTTGAGGCTATTTAGCCGCAAAAAAAACTTTTTCGCTGCCATAGGAACACAGTTCAGAGAAAAAGGTCTCTAAAGATGTGAGAATGTATTGGATTAGGCAGCGCGATGCGGCGGTGTTACCCGATTACGGGCCGGTGGAAAGAGCTTGCGGTTTTCGGCCTGGATAAAAATTTAGACGGGGGCTTCGTCGAGGCCTCCGATTATTTAATTAATTTTATTAAAGAAACCGGAATTGTTCGGTTTCGGTACCTCGGATACGTCACGCAAAAATAGAGTTTTTTTGGGGGGGGGGCTCTAAACTTTATTCTAAACCATTTTCAATGGAATAAATCGTCGGAACACATAGAATGGCTCGTTGGAAAGCGATGGACGAGCCAGGACCACCCACGTCTCTACTAGCAGCTCAGGGTAAGTAAAATAGCAAAAAAAATATTGTATTGGATTGAAAAAAAGAACCGAAATTGTTCGGTTTTAGCACTAAAAGAGTTAAAATGTATTGTTACACCCCTACTGCTTTCCTGTAACTAATGGTAACATATGATTTGCTTGTAGCTATGCTGCCAGCCCGCCAGCCCCCAGGGAGCGGTGTTGTGTTCATCTGATCTCATCTGGAGAACAGCAACAAACAGCAGTGCAGTTTGTGGGAATCGGGCAATGAGGTAATGTGGTCATGGTCAAAGGGTCATGTTTACTTTAGTTTATCATGAACGAAATGTTGTAGATATAATCCCAGCAATATTGTGTGTGTGTGTGTGTGTGTGTGTGTGTGTGTGTGTGTGTGTGTGTGTGTGTGTGTGTGTGTGTGTGTGTGTGTGTGTGTGTGTGTGTGTGTGTGTGCACTCGGTGCCGCGCTGCGAGCTTGTAGATCTGCTATTTTTCAAAAATCTTGAAGATGTGTGAAAGTCTTTGAATATCCGACTTCTAAATCCTTCCTCTAAATCAATGGTTCTCAAACCTTTTCATGTCAAGGACCCCCAAAATTACATTTATTTGGCCGCGGAGCCCCATCTCAAAACATGTTGTTCCAGGGACCCCCCAGAAGCAGAGATTTGAGTTACAAAAGTGTCCTTTGAAAAATATATATTGAAGAATTTGCACACATTTTCACGATGTTTCAAAAATAGCAGATCTACAAGCTCGCAGCGCAGCACTCGATGCCGCGCTGTGAGCTTGTATATCTGCTATTTTTCAAGAGTTAAGGCCCATTCCCACTGGGCCAGATAACAGATAAAAAAATCTCTTTCTCCACATATTTTTCCATTCAAAGTGGATGGTAGATACAGATGAAAAAAAATATCTACCACAGATATTTGCCACAGATACTTTTATCTGTGGCAAATATTTTTTTTATCTGTATCTACCATCCACTTTGAATGGAAACATATCTGGAGAATATGTTATCTGGCCCAGTGGGAATGGGCCTTTAAGGCATTAAATAATTCAAGGCCTAAATGGGTTAAAATATCAGTTATGATAATCCCAAATACCGCAACACAATAACTACTATTATAAGGAGATATAACCACTCAGGTTCCAAAGAGTAAGAGTACCCAGCAAACAATTCAGCTTTTGGTACTTTTGCACAGTTGGTCTGTTCGTGTCTGAGCCTGATTGTCTGGGGGAAGTAGCTTTTTTAGCAGCCGTACTGCCAGTGGCTCTGTAGCCATGGAGCCACTTGCTAAAAACATGCAAAAGATTACATTCCGCAGATCTACAGGGACAAACTCAATCAGAGAAAACATGACAAATCTAATTCCTCATTGAGACTCTTAGGAGCCATGGCCTTTTCATTTGAGATGCTGGGCCATGCAACTAGTGAAGCCTCCTCTTGTAATCGTGTCCTATTGAAGGCTGAGGCTAAGTGGACGTATAAATTGGAGACCATGTGGTCTCAATGAGGAATTAGATTTGTCATGTTTTCTCTGATTGAAAACATGTTTTGACTGACTTGTTTTGCCTATAATGTTGCTTTATTTCGAACTTGTGGAGTGGTTACCTCCATAATACAGTATGTTATATTATATTAAACACAACACAACATTCTTATAATACTGGTCAGACCTGTTCAGATTGCAGTATATAGCAAGCAGACCTTATTATGAGGTCAGAGCTACATTACAGTATATGCTTTCATTTTGTTTTAGTCTCTTACTGTATTGTGGTATTTTGGTTGTGGACTATCGACTCTGTGGTGTGGGTGTGGGACATTACTGTAATGTAAGGTTTCATTGACATTGTTGTGTAGTTTTATATTGCAAATTTAGGGAAGAACTCAATATGCTGACGGGTCAGTATGCCGACAACCTAAACCTGTCGGCAGGTTAGCTACTCACCAGCGTCGGCAGGTTAGTTACTCACCAGCATTAGTTTTACTGAGGTTAGGGTTGGGTTAAGGTTACCATTGTTTCCTGTTGAGATTGGCACATTTCCTGGGGCAAGCTGCCCAGCTAGATCACACATGTCACACTTATTTTTTCACTCTCAAAAAGCACCTGCAATGTAGAGCATTTAAAACTACATTGCAGTGCACATCTTGGGGTGATCACTGCTTGCCTCCTGTGAATTGTTTTATTTTAATTTCTGTTTATTTTCTGTTTATTTCGTTGCTGAGTGAGGTCAGCAGACAAAGTGACGTGAGTGAGATGAAAAAAACCTGGGTGAAATGTGCCAATCTCAACAGGAAACATCGGTAGGTTTAGGTTGTCGGCATACCGACCTGTTGGCATATTGACGCGGACCCGCAAATTTATATTTGTATATTTTGTCATAAATATTTGTCCTCATCATTTCCGTTTCCATTTGTTTTCCTACATATCTAGGGTCTGAACTACTTGGCAAGCAATAGAGAGGTCTCTTGCCAGAACTCTAGTGCCGATGTGTGCTGCTATGTCAACAGCCATGAAGTGTTCCTTGTGTTATTATTATTATTCTTTTTTGCCCTTTGCTCTGCTTTACAGTGCAATTAAATATAATATGTTCTGCATTCCTAGGAGCTTACATTTTCTTGCTTCTTTCATTGTTTTTGGTCAGTTTGTAAGTCCTTCCTACAATGTTCTTTGTGGTTACTTATCTTATTATTATTATTCAAAACATATCGTCACTGTCAGGCAGAAACCTTGTATCTCCAAGTTTCAAATGTGTACGTTTTTTTTCGCAAAGTAAAGCCCTGCTTCATCAGACAAGGCCGTCGCACAAAAGTAGTGAAAATAGCAGATCTACAAGCACACACAACGCCTCGCACCGCGAGGCGTTGTGTGCTTGTAGATTGGCTGTTTTCACTGGTTTAGTTCATTTTTAAAATGATAAATACGAAACGAACGGTCTCGGACATACAAGGTTTCCACCCGACAACGACGATACGAATTATATACTATTCTGTATGAAATGAAAGCACATTACCCTGATATTCAGCACAGAGAACAGTAAGCCTATTCTCCTGTACACAAGTTGCATGAGAGTGTAAAGCGTAGCTGCCCAAGCACTGGGCCTCTCTAGCAATTTGTCAGAGCGAATTAGAGCAACTGGCTCTTTATGACGGTGCTGCAACCAGGAAACTAACTGGGGGAGAATAATTCAGTCTCAATTCATTTTACGCTGAAGGCAGGTCAGGGTTGAATTGCACCATTTGGCTTTCGAGGCTAATGTCCGTGCACATCTTGATTGGCTGAGCGAAAGCGGAGGGTGGCCTTTATGGGTCCTCGAGGACGGGTGTGCGGGGAGGACTTTAGCCTGTAATGCTCATTGCTGGAGATGATCACTGACAAGCATAACCTTAAGGCACTCAGAACGGGTACACATTATAGCGTATTATTATTTTGTGCTTTAACTGCTGAAAAATAGTAGATCTACAAGCTCACAGCGTGGCACCGAGTGCCGCGCTGCGAGCTTGTAGATCTGCTATTTTTGAAAAATCATGAACGTTTGAATTTTGACCCGATTCTATAAGTGTCTTTTGAATCCTTCTAAGGTTTTTTTTTGAAAACCTATGTTTCTATGTCAGCAATCTGGCCAGCCATCGTCAAAGAAAAGGTCCTTTTCACTTAACTGGAGCTCAGTTAGTCTGTTCTTGAGAGACTACTATGTCAGTGGTTCTCAAACCTTTTCATGTGAAGGACCCCCAAAATGATATTTATTTGGCCACGGACCCCCATCTCAAAATATTTAGTTCCAGGGACCACCCAGAAGCAACATTTGAGTTACAAACGTTCGCTTTAAAAATACAAATATTCAAAGATTTGCACACATTTTCACAACTTTTTCAAAAATAGCAGATCTACAAGCTCGCAGCGCGGCACTCGGTGCCGCGCTGTGAGCTTGTGTATCTGCTATTTTTCCGATAGTTAAAGCATTCAATAATGCTAGGCCCTAAATGGGTTAAGGCACTATTACCACCAGCAGCAGCTAGCGTCGCTCGGTTATTACATTTAACAACGCAGTCTAATGGGCGTACGGCGTGTCGACGCTACAGTCTGCTGCCTCAAGAGGACCGGAACGGTGGTGACAGCTAATTTGTTTCCGTGGCATTCCTTGGAATCTAAGTACAATAATGATATCAAAGTTATTTGGATAATAAGTTCCATGGTATGGAAAAAGAATTATGACGTCTGATGCCTTTTACTTTACAAACACCACAAAGGGCATTTTGGCGCGTTAGTCAGGAATTTAATTAGTCATACAGTACGTGGCAGAACGTTTGTCTTCTTCAAGCATTTAGGTTACTCACATAACAGTTTAGTGCAGGAGTTTTCAAAGTGGGTGACGGGGCACCCTGGGGTGCCATGATGCCAGTCCAGGGGTGCCGCTAGATAATTTGATAATATTTGGAATTTATTTGGACACTTGAAAAAATATTTAGTATTATTTTGAACTTGAAGTACAAAGTTATTTCCAGTCAGTTCTAACCAAAATGGCTATTATCTCAACGTTTTCCTTGCAACATAATCACTAAAATATCATTACTGTCAGGCAGAAACCTTGTATCTCCAAGTTTCAAATGTGTATCTTTTGGTAAAGCAAAGCCCTGCTTCATCATACAAGACTGTCGCACAAAACTAGTGAAAACAGCAGATCTGCAAGCACACAACGCCTCGCGATGCGAGGCGTTGTGTGCTTGTAGATCTGCTGTTTTCACATCGCGAGGCGTTGTGTGCTTGTAGATCTGCTGTTTTCACTAGTTTAGCACATTTTATAGATGATAAATACAAAACGAACAGTTTTGGACATACAAGGTTTCCACCCGACAACGACGATAATGCTATAAATATAAAGTGCTGGGAGTGAAAATTATAATGTAGGGGTGCCTCGGATTAAAACAAATATTCATGGGGTGCCCTGAGACAAAAAAGTTTGGGAACCCCTGGTTTAGTGGGACGTCTTAATCTAAATATCATTGCATGCCATTTGTGGCAGAATCGCGAATAAATAAAAGCTCCGGTGCCGAGTTGTCAGAGTAGTCCCCGACGCCTAGAGCCTCGTAAGGTACAGTACTACAGTACACAAGCTGAGCTTCTCTAAATGCCAGTACTTTAAAAGCAAGCTGAGTGTGTACAGTGTGTGTGTGTGTGTGTGTGTGTGTGTGTGTGTGTGTGTGTGTGTGTGTGTGTGTGTGTGTGTGTGTGTGTGTGTGTGTGTGTGTGTGTGTGTGTGTGTGTGTGTTTGTGCGTGCTTGCGTACGTGCGTGCGTGCGTGCGTGCGTGCATGCGTGTGTGTGTTGTGCTGTGCGTGCGCCTGACAAACTTATTTTGAAAATGAATCCTCACTTAAGAGTGCTGTCTCTGAAGTGGGGAGTTCAGGCTTCAGCTACCAAACGGTAGAACAAGATGGTATTGACTGCTTCCGTCTCGCATGAACTCAAGACTGGCGTTTGATGAAAGCGTATAGAATGGACGATAAAGCAAAGAGATGTACAGATAGATGCAGCCATTTTAATTGTGCTCTTTGTACCAAGGTATACTGAAAAACATCACGTAGACCTGAGTTCAGGCACTGTATCACAAAATGCTGCATACTGCAAGCAGTACACTGCACCATGCCACCATAATGTTTTTATTCTAACATTCATCTGTATCACAATGAAAACCATTAGTCAATGGTTTACAGACCAGTAAGACATCCTAATCGGGAGATAAGCGACCACCAGGTCGCATACACAAACTTTAGAAGGCAATGGTAGCCAATCAGGAGGGAATATGGGAAATGGGACAGCTCCATTTACTGTGTACCACTTTACGTGATTTTAGGGCAAAATCTGTAGGAGCAGTGTTCAAAAATGTGTTTTGCAAGAATCTGCCTCATGGTGGTGCTAGAAGAGGGCCATGTGAGAAATGAGGGATGGAGGTTGTGGTTTGGCAGCCAAGGAGTGTGTGTGTGTGCAAGGTTTGACATGGATAGGGGCAACGGTGGCGGAGATATGAGTATGGCAAAAGTGCGATGTGTGACGGACACACTGACAGACAGACAGCCGGTGGAGGTTTTGATAGTAACTGCGACCTGGCGGTCGCAAAAACATAATAGTGACATATTAATATCATATTATCATAACATTTTTTGTGGTTTGCCAATTATTTGGGGGCCACTTGTGATACCCTAACGGCCCACCAGTGGGCCCTGGCCCACAGGTTGGGAACCCCTGCAATAAACGATGTCCAACGTCATTATGAGCTGCCGAAACTGCCATGCTCATCGCGTTAGCGAAAGGCCCCGTCATCAACGATAATCACGCCTTGATTAATTTGCATGGAAGCTACTTCAATCAGTGACTCACACAAGTCTGCCCACAGTACATCTGTAAAATGACCCGGTGCTTGTGAAAGTTAAGCCAATCACAAAGATATTAATTTCAAATTTTGACCCCGGGTTTGGACTACAGTGGTCGATCATCAGGAGGCTTTGGAGACTGAAAATTCAAGGTCGGATTGGCAGGCTGCAGGAGGACTACATCTTAATACATTTAGACTGGGTAGGCTACACATTATTGCATACCGGTATTATAATGTTATGCTTTAACTTTAAAAAAAATAGCAGATCTACAAGCTCACAGCGCGGCACCGAGTCTTAGAGCTTGTAGAGCTTGTAGCTTGTAGATTTGAATTTTGACCCGATTTTGACCCGATTCTATAAGTGTCTTCTAAATCCTTCTAAGGTTTTTTGAAAAACACACGTTTCTACGACAGTGGTGCTCAAATTCTTTCATGTCAAGGACCCCTCGAATTATATGTATTTGGCCGCCGACCCCCGTCAGGGACCCCCCAGAAGCAAATATTTGAGTTACAACTGTTCACTTTAAAAATGAGATATTCAAAGACTTGCACACATTTTCATGATAAAAAAATAAATAAAAAAAAATCGCAGATCTACAAGCTCGCAGCGTGGCACTCGGTGACGCGCTGTGAGCTTGTATATCTGCTATTTTTTCAATAGTTAAGGCATGAAATAATTCTAGGCATTGATGGATTAATGTCGAATTAATGCTTCATCCCCCTATCAGGAAGCTGGCCTGCTGTCTCAAATTACCGCAGATGATACAGTCTAAGGTGTAATTAAAAAACAATTAGGGATATGTGCCGGGCTAAGAGCACCTTTGCCTCCCTTGAGCGACAACCCAGCGGAGGAGGTCGCTAGCACTAGGGGGATATGACTTTTAGCCGCGTGTGTAGGCATGGGCGCCACACCAAATTCTGGGCCCTGGGTACAAGGATTCACTGCGGGCCCCCCATGAATGTTAACTATTGAAAAATAGCAGATATACAAGCTCACAGCGCGGCACCGAGTGCCGCGCTGCGAGCTTGTAGATCTGCTATTTTTGAAAAATCGTGAAAATGTGTGCAAGAAACCTATGTCAAGGACCCCCAAGATGATATGTATTTGGCCACGGACCCCGATCTCAAAATATTTAGTTCCAGGGACCCCCAGATGCAAAATTTGAGTTAGAAATGCTCGCTTAAAAAATACATATATTCAAAGATTTTCACGCATTTTCACAACTTTTTCAAAAATAGCAGATCTACAAGCTCGCAGCGCGGCACTCGGTGCCGCGCTGTGAGCTTGTATATCTGCTATTTTTCAATAGCATAAAGTTATAAGGGCCCCTCCACCTTGGGCCCCAGTAACTCAGTCCCACTTTCCTACCCCTTGTGACGCCCCTGTGTGTAGGTGGGAATGCGTCACAGCCCTAGCTAGAAAGAGCAGTTTGAATTCAGAGCCAGTGAAGTCTAACGTGTATTTGCATAAGCGGAATGATGGCAGCGATAGGTGTTAATTCCACATTTTCGATACCTGATTGCTCGGTAACCAGGGTTGCCAGACCATTGATTGGTGCTTGCAGAGAAATGCGTGACCTTTACTTGAAAGGTTTCAAATTAAGCTTCAAGTGATTTGCCAAATTATCACACTTTTTTTCACCTGCCACACTTTTTTCAGTATCGTGCAGAGTTTTACACGTAGTATTAAGAGACTCATTCTGAGCTTTTGATGTTTGGTCATGGAAAATGTTCTTTTTAGCAGCTCATACCGTAGATCTGTTCCGTAACTCAATCATGACTTAGTTTTACTGCGATACAGACAGTACCGGCATAAATAAAGCCTTTATAGCAGGGGTTTTCAAAGTGGGTGACGGGGCACCCTGGGGTGCCGTGACGGCAGTCCACGGGTGCCGCGAGATAATTTGATAATATTTAGAATTTATTTGGACACTTGAAAAAAATATTTAGTATCATTTGGAAGTTGGAACTTGAAGTACAAAGTTATTTTCAGTCAGTCTAACCAACATGGCTATTATCTCAACGTTTTCCTCGCAACATAATCAATCACAAAAATATCGTCACTGTCGGGCAGAAACCTCGTATCTCCAAGTTTCAAATGTGTACGTCTTTTGGTAAAGCAAAGCCCTGCTTCATCATACAAGACTGTCGCACAAAACTAGTGAAAACAGCCGATGCACAAGCACGATGCGAGGCGTTGTGTGCTTATAGATCGGCTGTTTTCACTATAGTTTAGTACATTTTATAGATGATAAATACAAAACGAACGGTTTTGGACCTACAAGGTTTCCACCCGACAACGACGATATGCTATAAATATAAGCTGCTGGGAGTGAACATTATAATGTAGGGGTTAAACAAAATATTTATGGGGTGCCCTGAGACAAAAAGGTTTGGGAACCCCTGCTTTATAGCTTTGAATTTAAGTCATGTTCAGTTGCCTTCAACAGTACAGCTCTAGTGTCCAGAGTATAGGTACTAGTTAATTAAATTACTTGTACAAATAGGATCAGAGGATACACTCTACTCAAAGTACAATATGTTGGCCTGGGCTGTGGTCCAGCAATTAATTGGGCACCTAGGCTGATGTGTAGCCGGAAAGTGCATCGTGAGTTCAAGTCCCTCTCCCAAAGATCTTTGCTGCATGTCTCTCCCTGTTTCCTATCCGTCTCTACTGTATCTCTATAAACTAGTAAGACGCCTCAGGGCGACATGCGACCTCGCGCCAAACAGGCTCATGGGCCAGTTAGGCCCTGGGATTGATGACACCAGAAATCTCCATATATGGGCATAAAAGGTATTTTGTTTCTGGGAATGCCCATATATGGATATTTCATTGCATCCTTTATTAATAATAATATGTATACATACATACAATAATTACATACATGGAAATGCCTATCTGAACCAGCCACACAGATATGGGCCAAATCTTGGCCATCTGGCCAGTGATATATATCGATGACATCAGGGATCTTCATATATGGGCATAAAAGAAATTATGGGGAATACCCATATATGGACTTTTACATAGGTGATGTCACCTGTGATGTCACAGTGACAAGGGAACCAACCCATAGACTGTAAAAATGTGTACTGACTGACTGACTGACTGACACAGACGGAGACAAGCTGTGACATTTCTCATGGTAAACTGCGACCTTCGGTCTCAATAAAAGGCCAAAAAGACCCCAAAAATATCTTAAAAACAAACGTACAGTAGTATGTAATAACATAACTCTCAAAGTCTACATCAAAATAACACGACAAATCCTGAATGTCTAACAAACAGTAAAGCACCAGAAGATGAAACTCACCGTATACAGTACTGTCGTTTCTCTACAGAAGTGTCAAAGCATATATACTGTATGTGGTTTTCTTTCTTCTTTTTTTCTCCCTTCAACATCCCTGGTTTAGATCACTTCAGCTAAAGAAAACACGTTGAAAAATGTCATTCATAATGTCAGTAACAGCAGGGATTTTGAGGAGTTCTGCCGTACACTATATGCTAGCTCCTGGTGAAACTAGCATCTCTATTGCCTCTCTTGTCTCATTCCTCCCTTTTCAATTCCTTTTGAAAATTGAGGGTTAAGTCCCCCCCCCCCTCTCTGTTGCCTTTTTCATCCCCCGCAGCGCCAGTGAGGTCCATAATTTTTGGCTGGTGTATATCAGAGAGCTTTCTCTGTTTACTGGCAGCCCTTTTAAATTAAAAGTCACAATCTGACTGTCAAGCAATTGTCTCTGCCTTGTGGCAATAAAGTCATCAGCTGAATATTTTAACCCATTTAGGGCCTAGAATTATTGAATGCTTTAGCTATAGAAAAATAGCAGATATACAAGCTCACAGCACGCTGCGGTCTTGTAGATCTGCTATTTTTTTAAGAAGTCGTGAAAATGTGTGCAAATCTTTGAATATTTGTATTTTTAAAGCGAACGTTTGTAACTCAAATTTAGCTTCTGGGTGGTCCCTGGAACTAAATATTTTGAGATGGGGTTCCGTGGCTAAATACATATCATTTTGGGGGTCCTTCACATGAAAATGTTTGAGAACCACTGACATAGTAGTCTCTCAAGAACAGACTAACTGAGCTCCAGTTAAGTGAAAAGGACCTTTTCTTTGACGATAGCTAGCCAGATTGCTGACATAGAAACATAGGTTTTTCCAAAAAACCTTAGAAGGATTCAAAAGACACTTATAGAATCGGGTCAAAATTCAAATTTTCAAGATTTTTCAAAAATAGCAGATCTACAAGCTTGCGAGTGCCGTGCTGTGAGCTTGTATATCTGCTATTTTTCAATAGTTAAAGCATAAAATGTGGTTGTACCCGTTCTGAATGGTTTAAGTAAAGATGCAACCTCTTCCCCGCCGGTGCGCCGTGCGGTTAAATGGCAATCGTCTGCCAATATCACTTTGCATTAATTAGACCGAAGCTTGAACTTGTTGGGATAAAGTATGCAGCCTCAAACATGACCAGACATAATGGGTTCCTACATATGAAAATGCCAGGTCAAACGGCGATAGCGTAGCCAACTCCAGAACAACATATCACACAGCACACAGGCGACCATGGCAAATTAAATACATTCAGTTGTTTTATGTGGGTGAAAAACTCGAGGGGGTGCATTTAATTGGGCTTGAATCATATTTCTTTTTCCACTTAAGAGGTGATTAAAAAGTCAAATTAAATTAAGCTGGAAAAGAAAATTGAATGATACATTGCTTCAATTAAAGTTGGTTTATCTGTTTGTTTTGGTTTTGGTTTGCAAAATACGATGTACACAGCATCGTGTTGCTGTCGGATGGAAACCTTCTATGTCCAAAATTGTTTCAGGCGATGAAAAAATAAATAAAAATAACATGTGTTTGTATGGATCCAATGTATAGTAAAAAAAAAAAAAACGCTCTTGTTAATACTAAATATTTATAAAAATCAACACATCTTTAAAAAGAATTGCTTAAATAGTCACTCTCTAAATCTAAAAAAAAATCATGATTTTTGGAAATAACATTATTCCACCAAACACTCTAGTTGAACTAAAAATGTACGGTATTAAATTGGAAAGAGTTTACGAAAATATGTTTTTGGGAGTAGTAATAGATCACCAACTAAACTGGAAATCCCATATACAGTATGTGCGGGCAAAAGTGGCAAGGAGTGTCGGTGTCTTAGGGAAAACAAGGGATATACTAAATTATACGTCCCTGTTAACCCTGTGTAACACGCTTATACTGCCATATCTGTCCTACTGCCTGGAAGTGTGGGGAAATACATACAGTAGTAATATTCAACCTTTATTCATATTACAAAAAAGGAGAATAAGAATAGTACATAAAGTGGGGTTTTATGAACACACAAATAATCTATTTTTGAGGTCTTGTACATTGAAGCCTCCGGACCTAGTCGAGTTCAAAACTGCTCAACTGATGTTCAAGGCAAGAAATAAACTACTCCCAGCTAACATTCTTGACATGTTTAGTGATAGGGAGGGGGGCTACGACCTAAGGTGGGAACTCAATTTTAAACAAGCAACTGTTCAGACCACCCGCAAAAGTATGTTTATTTCTGTTTGTGGAGTAAAGGTTTCTGCCAGACAGTGACAATAAGTGGAGGCCAGATCAAGGTTCAAACATGGGTCTCCTAGAAGCTGCTGGGTCTACTCGGTCAAGAAATAAGAATTACACTTCAGGCAAGATTATGACTCATGTTCGATCCCTGATCTATCAATGCCCTTTCCTTCACACACTGACCTGTTCTGGCATAGCAGTAACATGGATGTGGTGTTTCAAAGCAGTACAAGGAAGCTTTACCTTCGGCCCTGACGCTGTCCTTTCCATTCTCTTAAATACAGTATGTGGTTACGTTAGTAAAAAACATAAACAAACACACGCTTAAATATCATACATTTATAAGCGTAACTCAAGACTGATCCCTCTCTGTAGAACCAGCCACACAGATATGGGCTGTTTTGGCCATCTGTCTTAGCCATACTATATGGATGATTCTGTTAGTGTGGTATGTGGCCGATGTGGCCTCCATATATGGGCATTCCCATTTGAAGTCCTGTTAGATCTGGGCTTAAAGGAGTTGTTCACCCCCAAGATGACTATTTTTCTATTGATTACTCATGCCATGGATACTTGAGTTCAAGAATATTTATTGATATTTGTCGCATTCCTAAGACAATAATTTGATTACAATAAATGTACCTACATTTGTTGTCTTACGAATGCGAGAAATACCAAAAAATATTATTGAACTCAAGTCTCCATGGCATGAGTAATCAATAGGGGGAAAAAAGTCATTTTGGGGGTGAACAACTCCTTTAATATTGATGACATCAGGGAACTCCATATATGGGCATAAAAGGGATTCTGTTAGTGTGACATCACAGTGATGCCAGAGAGGCACCCATAGACCGTACAAAAGTGCACACGTCCAGACGTCCAGAGGTCCAGACGGAGTCAGCATACATGTGCCATTACAAATACTAAACTGCGACCTTCGGTCGCAATAACTGGGTGGGGCATGCATTTCCAACTTGCATCGTTCCCGAGTAGGCCGGTGCCTGTAGTAATATACTGTACAATTCAATTCAAAGGAGCTTTACAATACATTTACAGGACCAATCACCTTCAGAAAGGTAAATACAGTAACAGAAGCCAACCTTTCAATGGTTTATTTTGGTCTATGATGCAAGCTGGGCGGAGGCTAGGCGCATAAGGAAAAATAAATCACAGTAAATCATTTGAAAGTAATGTAGGCCTAAACAATTCACCTCATATGTTCAAGTGCAGCTAAACTTGGCATGTTAGTAAACGTGCCACAATTAACAATAATGCATTGCACCTGTGCAGCTGACCTGGGAATAATAATTTTGTCAAGTGAACATTATGTTACATTTTGCAGTTGTAGTTATTTTACTGTAATTTAACAACACAATAACCAGAACAGATAGACAAAGAGACATTCATGGATTTATATTTAAAAGTAACTTTTATTTTCCCCCCTGGACCCAGGGTTTGGCAGCTGCATACCCCTGCCATACCCAATTGACGCCCCTGCACAGAGTGATTTACAACTGCTACTCTGGAAGGTTTGCAATTATTTGGTTTCATTAAATTAATACCCATTGTAGATGGATTACTTGTGATGTGATCTTTTGAAACTATTTGCATTGTAGATTTTAATGATGTCTTCCGGCATGTGGTGTCATTATGTTACACTAACTCCTCCAGGAATCCACATTGTAAGTGGAGTTGGCTGTTCAGGCTCAGCACATTTCAATAAAGCAATAAAACGGGGAAAAATCAAACTGCATATTGCTTAGAGTCACAGAACTTCGTAATATTCTTTGAAACTTTGTTCAGTGCTACTAGAACTTCAGGTATTGGAATCAGGGTGAGATAACTAGAACTCTTGTTCCCATAGAGACTCGACAAAACACTGAGGAAATGTGAGTGGGCACCGATGGTTTTTCTTTCAATGGCCATTTCAAGCAAGAATAATGAGCGATACGTGATCACTACTGTGGGATACTAAGATATCTTACACCCACAACAATATGACAACCAGGGACGTGCTGGCCATTTGGAAAAGCGGGACAACTCCCGAACGGCCGGTTCATTACTGGCCGGTCCAGGCCGGCCATTAGGAAAAAAATTAAAATAAAATGTCGGCCTCCGTTCCATTTTGGGGGCTGGGCGGCCAACAAAGTAAATCGTCACTGTCAGGCAGAAACCTTGTATCTCCAAGTTTCAAATGTATACATTTTTTCGCAAAGCAAAGCCCTGCTTCATCAGGCTGTTGCACAAAAGTAGTGAAAACAGCAGATCTACAAGCACACAACGCCTCGCGGTGCGAGGCGTTGTGTGCTTGTAGATCAGCTGTTTTCACTAGTTTAATTCATTTTCAAAATGATAAATACAAAACAAACGGTTTTGGACATACAAGGTTTCCACCCGACAACAACGAAATATAACTCATGTACAGTAATTGGCCCACTGGCCACTTGTCATGATCTGAAATGGCAAATCTTTGAGTAGCAGCAGCGCTATAGAGAGAGATCTCTCTCTATAGCGCGCAATGAGGGCCTCTCCTACTCTTTTTCCCGGGCTGAATCAGGGGCCCAGCACGTCCCTGATGACAACGACGGAATCTGCTGCCCCACAAGGTCATGCTACATTTAAAGCTGCTCTGGAGAGTGTCCATTATCAAACGTATGTTCTTTTTGCCTTACCATCTGGGAAGCTGCCTTCTCAGGACTGACAACAAAGAACAAAACAACATGAAGGATAATACAGTAATACCAAGAGATCTTGCATGACGGCTTGCCTCCTGTTTTGTATGATATACATTGACATAAGTGGTGTTATTTTCATTTGTTTTTCATAACAGCCAAGTGTGTCGTTTCATTGCCCAAGGGTAGGCTTTATTGCACTGCTCCATCAAATGCACCTCTAACATATGGCATGTGTCTTCTGTAGAATCAAGGAGTTAATACCTTTTGACAACTGTTCCCATAAAATAATTACTCTGCAATTGAATAGCTCTGTATTAGAGGCGGGATTTTGCAGAGCCTGCTTTTAATTCCCTCAAAATGTACCGTAGTCTTACCTTACGAATGTATAAATTGGGTTATCGTTTTTTTCAAGGACTCCAGCCTTGAATAAATATGACATATTTGGCAAGGAAGCCCAAGTGGCTTTTAAAAGAATTTAATAAAAAGCATCACTGATGAAATTAGCTAATGTCCATTGACATTTTATCCTGAGCATTATCAGGATAACTGGATTCAGTGGTCATATTTCCCATAGTGGATGATGCTGTCCCACAGATTCTAATTCATATTTCTAAGTGAGGACTTGCTTTTGAGGTCAAGTGTGACACGGTACACTTTACTCTAGTCTACAGCAATGCACTCACCACACAGAGAGAAAATGTGATAAGTAACACATTTACCTAAGTGGTAATCTACACATCTAAATGATTTGGCGCTCTTATTGGGATGCTGAGTGGCACCAATGGATATAATGGGTTAACCATTTCAGCCCTATTTTAAGACTTTCTCACAAAATGTTTGCTTATAATGACTTGCCCAAAATAGGGAAGCCAGGTAGGGATGCCAGATTAGTGGATAATTGAACCTAATTGAACAAAGCCATTTACATCTATTAGTCCGGCTGCCCCTGAGGTGGGGTATGACATTTATATAGTTTTTTTTCCTATTGTCTATACACATACAGTCATGAATCCACCTGCTGGCCGCCTGTCAGCATTAGGGGGTAAAAGTTTGGGGCCCATCACTTACACTGCACTATATTATAAAGGAAGAAAATACCCCCCAAAAATCTGCTTTAAGTAGCATGTGAGGGGTCAAATTAGGGGTTGTAATTATTCTGAATCCATTGCAAGCATTTGTTTGGCATGAAAAACATTCCTTGGGCTAAAAACAGACCCAGAACACTATTTTAGTGATTTAGTGGTTTAGTGATGAGTCATCACTTTTCACAGTTTTGTGGGGGCTGAGGTGGGGTATATAATGTGGTATATAGTTTTTTTTTTTTTTTTGCCTAAAATATTGTCTATATACATACAGTCTGGAATCCACATGCTGATCGCCTGTCAGCATTCAGCAATTTCTTTTATGGGGTAAAAGTGTGGGTACTACTATGCTATGAAAAACATTCCTTGGGCTAAAAACATTATATATATTTTTTGCAATAGATTCAGAATAATAAAAAAAAAACTAGTTTGACCCCTCACATGCTACTTAAAGTAGATGTTTTGGGGTTATGTTCTTCCTTTATAGTGTAGTGAATAAGTGAAAAATAAGTGAATGGGTTTCATGCATGTACTATAATATAACATTTAGAAAAAAAGAAGAAAAAAACAAAAAAAAAAACAATAGGCCCTATACCAAATTTCATACTTAAAGTTATACCATGTAACTTTTTTTATAAAACAAATCTTAAAATTGTCCTAACTGTTAAATCGCTAAAGTTTTAGAACCCCCACTCTGTTATTTTCAGCTTCTGAAGCCTTCTCTTTATATGTTTTCTATGAGTTGTGAGGGGGGGAGAATTTCCCGGCAAAATTATGTCATCTCCCACATGATACACTACCGGCCAATCACAGCGCCGATCATACACCATCGGCCAATCACAGCGAGTCTTGCTGTCTCTAAAGGAAGTAGCTTCCCTCAGCAACTGTGTTTACATTGGTGAAGGAATCTTGCTTGCTACTCCCTCAATTCTGGTCTAAAAATGATGGGAGACGGCTCTACGGAATCGTATCGGCAAGGCGGAGGTGCTCGCGACGGCCGGGCCGAAAAAAGCAATACCGCTACTGACCACTAGTTGAGCAGCTTCCACAGTACAGCTTTAAGCCAGTGGCCTGTTGGCAGTCGGACTATATAGAGAGAAACAGTTTCCTGCTCTCAACAAATAAAAAAGTAAGACCAGGGCAGACTGGAACAAAATATATGCCTTGACACAAAACAACAACACAAAAAGTGGCTCACCTAATGTTGTTTTCATTGCTTGTGCTGCTCATAACAAACTGTGCTCAGTAGGCCTACATTTCAGCATCAATTCATTAAATAGCAAGGTTAACACACTACAATCTAATGCTCAATGGCACACTCTCACACAGCTTATCACAGGTTGATCACAACCCTGCCCATGGTTGTTGTCGAAGCTTGTCAAAAGCAAGTATACAAAACCCAACATCTAGTGGCTTCAATGAATAATCACTTCATAATCACTGTTCAGGGCAGCCCACAGAAATGGTTTGAGGTGCAGTGAACGGGTCCTCACCAAGTCTGCTTTACTCATATCAACACATGTACATGCTAACATCTCTGCTACATACATAAATGCAGAGAGATTCTTAGTCATTGATAGGCATATACTGTAGGCACTGCACACGTGCACACACGCACACATGCACACATACACACAAAGCACTGGGATGTGAGGGCAAATACACACAAATGCACTTGATGTATTCACTCTCTAGCACAAGGAAAATAATCATGGACTCTCTAACACACTGTACACACACACACACACACACACACACACACACACACACACACACACACACACACACACACACACACACAGTAAACAGTATACACGCTAAGGTCAACAAAGCTATGTTACCCTGACACCACACATGCATCTTGTAGAAAAAAACCTTATGGCTTCATATTTACTTATAGACGGGTTTCTGGTCCACGTCACACTGATGGGTCGGTACTAAAATTAGCCAATAAATAGAAACCATGCAGCGCTCCCCAAAACAACAGGTTTGGGGATTGGTGAGAATTGATTACATGATACATTCAGCTGTGCATTTAGTCTCAATGTTTGTAAACAAGAAACCGGTCTATAGGCTACAGCTATCTTCCCAGTGTTTCTGGATGCAAACAAGTTCTTCTGTCTTCTTCATATTAATGTCGTAATTCATTCATCTGTTTAGCTTCAAAGCCAATGGAAAGCTAGCCTCTCCTGGCTCCGTATGAAGTGCTATAGTAGTTATTTATTTTCTGCTCAGGATTATAAGGCTCTCCTCTTGCCAAAGTTACTGGTGTAAATATTCTGAAATGTAAATGAACACCAGTTAGCCATAGCTACCTCTTGGCTAATTAGCTTGGGGAGCAAACTTTCAGAGCAGACTGAAACAAGTTTGCCATTATATTCTTGCAAGCTTCTTCCTCTCCTTGTTTTGGGCATGCATGGGCCCGGCTAGCTCTGGTCCATCGCGTCACCTCCAGTGACGCTCTGACAGACCAGTCGGCAAATGAATAGACCGTGTTTTCTCAGCCCCTACGATCGCTCAACTTCAGTCAAAATAAAGAAAACTACTTCACTACTCACCAAACCAAAGGTAGTTTTGCGTTGTTGAAAGTCTATTCACCACAGTGGTGAGCCCCTCAGCACCCCACCCAATCTGCTAAATACACTATTTTTGGATGAAATAATGTGCATCCAACTCGACCGCCGCTTATTTCCGGGTTGTGAACCATTGTATCTGCGGTGGCCGCTGGGTGGCTCGAGGTGGGTGCGTTTTATTTCATGACAAAAATAATGTATTTTACAGAGTAGCCTAGGTGGATCGCCTAGCCTAGGTGGGGAAATTGTGCATTACATTCACCCGAGTAAATTTACCCCCATTGATTCCGGATGGGGACCCGTTTCATCCGGAACGAATGGGGGTACATTTATTGTTATCACATTTCTGTCTTAGGAATGCGACACAAAACTAAAAATATTATTGAACTCTAGTCTCCATGGCATGACTAATCAATAGAAAAAAAAAGTCATTTTGGGGTTGAACTACTCCTTTAAATCGCTAGTTGCAGCCGGAATGGCAGCATTAGCGCCTCCTCTGGTCGAATGTTGAACTATATTTTCCTAGCCTACTGATGTTTCTTCACAAACTATAAATAAAGTTGTTATTAGCATCTATCCTTGCATCATTCATCATCACATCATTAACCCCATATAGAACCTCACCCGTCGCTGCATGCTGTCGGAGCACAATAGTATGCAGGGACTGGTGAGGTTCTATATGGGGCTATACTATAGCGTGCAATTCTTCGTGTGACCAGGTGTGGCAGCACTGCTGCTATAGTGGGACTCAGAGTGCACCGAAATGAGAAAATAAAGGACAAAACTAGCAATTTAAGGGGTTGTTTTGTGCCCTGGTTCATGTTTTATGTACCCAGGTTAGGTAATCACAGGGTCTGGGAGCTCGGAACTACCTTTACTTTCGGGAAAAGTGTTTTCTACCTAAAAGTTGGAGGCGTTCTACCCCCGCACGGCTGCACCTTTATAGGACCTCATCTCGGAGCACAACAGTGGCTAGGGCCCGGCTGGCATGACACTGGAAATTCAGTCCAACATCAGCTAGTAGTTTAGATAAGTCATTTTCTAATTTCTCAGGTCATGTGGCTGGTGTGGTGTTACACTGTATTTGGTGACCGTCCGATTCTGTGACCTGCCCTCTGTAGCAACAAACAGTGCACTTTTGACATTTCGACTCATTTTTTTTTTTACTTCATTAACAATTTACATAGAGAGAGAGAGAGAGAGAGAGAGAGAGAGAGAGAGAGAGAGAGAGAGAGAGAGAGAGAGACACACACACACACACACACACACACACACACACACACACACACACACACACACACACACACACACACACACACACACACATTGTTGTTTTACCAAGTAATGGTGAGTATAAGAGACAATTAACCCATTGTGGGCCGGTCAACCAAGCCAGGACTTCTACCGGCCACTGCCCACAGATAGACCTGCCCACTGAGAATATAGGGGAGAACGAGGTAAGATGAACCACTTCGTGCTTATGTTGCCCTGGAAGCAAGAAAAAGTGAGATGGCAGTAAATTCAAAACATCTAGACATATTTCAGGATGTCTGCTATCATTTGAAATTATAAGTAAGTGTCTATGACAAAGGACCATAACAATATGACTTATTAAAAAAAAGTGGTTATTTGGTTCAACTTGCCCCAGGTGAGGGGTAAGTAGCAAAGACCTAATAAAAAAATATGAATGGTGATTCATATAGTTCAATTTACCCCAAGGCATTTGGTTCATCTTGCCCCACGGCAACCATTTTGACAAAACCTGGCTAGCTTAATGCTTAACAACTTGGGTGCCAAACTCGTTCAGTAGGGAGCTACCCTGCCAAAAGGAGTTGTCTCGTTCCTGAACGAGACAACGAAGGGTTAACTGTACGTGCAGCTGCCTGCCCTCTGAATGACCCGAGTCCATACGTCACCCCGTAGCTGAGAGAGAGAGACAGAGAGAGAGAAAATGGCACGAGCTGGTTGCATTGATTTCCATTCTACTCTGAAACATAAAAAGGGCTTTATCTATGAATGAGGTGAAAATAACGCAGGGAAGCAGAGATCTGATTGTTTTCACGGCGACACTTTACCGCGATGGTCGGCCGCGGTTTGGATTTTAGTTTCGCGAGCGTTTGTAAACAAATGGATTATCTTCCTCAATTGTCAGTGGACACCCACGTGCACACGCACAAAGCTTCCGAGGCTCTTCAAAATAAAGCGTGAGTGAACGGCGGCAGCAGCAACAGCTAGAAATGTTATAAACCTGAGCATCCCATGTGTTAAGGCTCATCTTTAGCTAAATGATTCGCATAGTTTTATACATTGGGATATCACCAACATGCATGATATATACGTTTAGACCTGGGTACATTTGCTTTAACATAAAAATCATTATACCATAAAAGTAAAAAAATGTACTTCGACCAGTAATAAACACTTTTTGGGGTATAAATATGCTTTCCACTTTGCCCATGTGTCTGTCAACTCCACAGCCAGGTGGAAATGATGTTTGAGATCTTATTTTAAGGTCAAATGACAACTCGTGTATAGTTTTAAAGATAAAGGGGGTGGTTCATCTTACCCAGCGGCAGGGGTGTCAATTGGGGATGGCAGGGGTATACAGCTGCCATAGCCTGGGTCCAGGGGGGGAAATAAAAGTTACTTTTAAATATAAATCCATGAATGTCTCTTTGTCTATCTGTGCTGGTTATTATGTTGTTAAATTACATTAAAATAACTACAAATGCAAAATGTAACAAGGTATTATAATTATATTCTCCACACTTGTATTCTCCCCATCTTGACAAAATGGTATATTCCCAGGTTCCGCAGGTCAGCTCCCAGCTGCAATTCATTATTGTTAATTGTGGCACGTTTACTATATTATGCCAAGTTTAGCCGCACTTGAACAACTGTTCCAGGCTGCCATATCCAGCCCAAGAAACCATAGACATTTTTGGGGAAAAAAACAGAATGTACTTCTTAAAATAAATGTATCATGCCTGTTGCTAAGGTATGGCAACATGACTGGTGTCTTGCACGCGCGCCTTCAAGACACTAGTCATGTTGCCATACCTTAACTTTTTCTGAACTGACGCCACTGCCCAGCGGTTCATCTTACCCCATTCTCCCCTACGTCTGTTCATCACTGAATAAGCTCATCATCAGTCTCTTGATGTCTTTGATTATGCTTTTTCTTTTTCTGAGCTGCAATGACATGCAGTGTTGCAAATGATTTTGCTTGTTTTACATCGGATCATGTCAAGTATAATGATGGGAGCCCACGCACAATATTCCAGCAGACAAAAGAAAAATAAATATTAACTGTGTCTCAGCAAACCCATGAGAGCAGCAGCCTGTGAAGCGCTTCTCACTTTAATGTGTTTTTTTTAATAGTTGTTAAAGTTGCTGCAGTGTAATGGCAGGAATGCGAGTCCTTTTATATGCAATGCTTTTGCTCAAAGCGAGATTAAAGTTAGATTTCAAACAGAGCCGTGTCTTTTAGAACATTATTTATTTCATCATCACTGAATTTCTTCCTCTGTAATTTTAACATTCCACCATCGTGTTTTCCCTGGTATTGAAAACCAATACAGCTGTGTTACTGCCAAAGAGTTCAAATGAAAACTAGAAAGATGCAATTGGAGATTGCAAGTGTGGTTGCCGTGACGTGAGAGCAAATATCCCTGTCTCTGTCAGTTCCTGTCATAGATTTATAATAAGAATAGAGAGGACACCGGATATCCCCGCCCGTCCACTTGCATCGAGTTGCTCACCCAGCGCATGAAGCGTACTTCCGCGTTTGAGACGCCTCTGAAACGTGACGTAGTGGGGCTTCTATTTGGCTTCTGTGACGCGTTTTGCGTCATAGTTTGTGTTCATGGACGCGCTGGGGCTCTAATTCATGAACGAGCGCTTCCGGTATGAACGCGCGTCAATAGAGTAGTGAAGTGTGACGTAATTTACACATCCTACCTGGTTCGCAGTTTTCTTCCCCCATTCTGAATTCCCATAGACCTTTTTCATATCACGTCATATAAGCACTGTGTTCCAATTATAAACAAATTATCTGGACATTGGGACATTCAATACTTTTTTCTTTTGCATTTTTATGTGGTGTATCTTGGTGTACTGTATGTATACTATGTCTGTGAGTGTCTTGTAAGCCCGTGCGGGCTGGGCACCGTGTGGTGCATGACACTTTAATAAAAATCTATCTATCTATCTATCTATCTATCTATCTATCTATCTATCTATCTATCTATCTATCTCAGCTGTTTGACTCATATGGATATGAAGAATCAACTGTGAGAAAACGCTAATGTTACTTTCGCCGAATTAGTTACATTTTCGTTAGAAACAGGCTTTATCAAATATGACTATCATAAACCACACAGAGCCACCTCGCAGACAATATCGCAAAGACCGTTTGTTTATTTTTGGACCGCAATGCTTAGACGATTTTAAGATGACTCGATGTTATTCTCCATAGAGAATTACTTAATTGGAACCGGGGGATGAGCGAGTCACGTCATGACTTCGTTACTCTATACAAAGAAACCTAGATGCGCGTTCATGAGGTTCATGAATAGAAGCCCCATCTGCAGTACCTCAAACGGCCACCATGTCCATTTTGTTTCAGGGCGCCCCCAGGGTTCTGGGGGTTTGGTCCCTGTCCCTATTTGAGCGTGTGTCCCAACCTTCCCTTTTATGTCCATATATGGAGATCCCTGATGTCATCAATATTAAGCCCTATTAAGCCATATCTTGAAATGCCCATATATGGACATATCTGTGTTAGTCCCGTGGTCTATGATGTCATCTCCATGTTTGGGAAAAGTTAATTTTTTAATCAACTCATCTACTGCTTATGACTAGTTTGACGAGTTATATTTATGGGTCCACTCTGCCTATGACGAGTATGACGAGTTTGAAAAAATAAATAAATTACTGGATGTGTTTTATTTACCTCCTGCTTTTGCATGCATGCTTGACACGAAAGCTCGCTTGTTAATGGCAGCGTCGCCTCGTGTGCGGTGATTTTGTCAAGATTGACAATAAAACACAACACAAAATACACTACTCGTCGTTAATGCGACACACCCATGGACGCGTTCGGGGAGGGAGAGCGAGGCAGACCAAAACTCCACATTTGATACACTAGCCTGGGTGCCAGCCACAATGCTCCCACTACTTTCCATGGACTTTGTCACTTTTTTTTTTTTTTTTTTTTTTTTTATAATTTTTGGACCCCATTAAATCTAGTAAACATGATTTCAATCGCGATTTTGCATGTTCCACCCCCATACAACCCCATCTTTCATACAGGGCAGCCATCTTTGTTTACATAACATGTAAAACATAATGGCTGCTATCTCAAGAATGCCTCAACGGATTTCCAATCGGATTTTTTTGTTTGAAAGCTGTGAACAGCCTGCACAACATGGTGCATGATCTGTGCACTATAAATTACATGGAAGTCTATGGAGACTTCTGGCGGGGAAATCCCAAAGACGGCATATTCAAAATGGCAGTAGATGAGTTAAAGTCAATGGAGAAAATGTTTTCACAAATACATTTATATAAACTAGAAGCTCGGCCGCCGAGCATCTAGTCGACGACCTGACCAACTCGGGAACAATGTAAATAGGGAATGAATGCCCCGCCCTTTAATGCAAACACCATTATACCTGTTGTCATAGGACCCGTTTTGACCATCTGTTTGCCAGTGTGCATTTATGCCCATATTTGAGGATATCTGTCTGTCTGCGTCCATTTTATGCCCATAGATGGAGATCTCTGTATCTGCTTGACGGGCGGCCGTGGCTGAGCGTCTAGTCGGGGACCGGCCTGCTCGGGAACGATGTAAATAGGGAATAAATGTCCCACCCTTTAATGTCTCCATTATACCTGTTGTCATAGGACCTGTTTTGACCAGCTGTTTGCCTGTGTCCATTTATGCCCATATATGGAGATCTCTGTATCTGTCTGTCTGTGTCCCTTTATGCCCATTATGAGGATCTCTGATTCTGTCTGTGCCTCTGACTGTGTTGCAGACAGTGGCGCAGTGGTTAGCGCTTCGCCTCACAGCTAGAAGGTCCTGGGTTCGATTCCCGCTGGGGGACACTGTGGGCGAGTTCCTCCCTCCGCGTCATCAGCGCCCACACCCTAGGTGGGGTTGGCGATAGGGCCTTTCTGTGTTTAATTTGCATGTTCTCCCCGTGTCTCCTAGGGTTTATACCCTCACAAGAACATGCAGTAATCCTGGTCTCAATAATGCCTCCCCCTGACCAGCCGGGGCGCCTGATGGAGGGGAAAGGAACTGGTTGGAATAATGTGTTCCTTCCATGCGCTACGTCCAAACTGGGGAAATCCCCCCTGTCAGGTGAAAAGAAGCAACTTGGACTATCCATGCGTTTAAGGAATCATGAGGTTAGTCCGTTCTCTCCCCAGGCGCGGCAGAGGGAGAGCAGAGCCCAGGATTACATAGGCAATTGGCACTGGGATAAAATGGGTTACAAAATTGTGGGATAAAAATTATATTAAAAAAAAAAAAAGAAAGAAAGAAAGAAAGAAAGATGGATGGATGGATCGGACAAGTCTGGTTGCCCTGGAAAACGAATAGGTTTTGTGAAATATTTGCTAGCTAGATTAGCCTATTTGGCACAGTAACCAAAGCCCTGTCCTCCTTCATGCAATGCTGTTCCACACGGATGGCTTTTACATGTCTTTGATGTCAGCAATATTTCAGTGTCAGGATAATGCTATTCAAGGAGGTACAGGGGTAGTCAAACATTATACGTATTGTATAGCCATGTTCTGTACTGTCTGTATTGGACTAACACACTGGTTCTCAACCTTTTCAGGCCACGACCCCCGAAATAATCATATTTATCAAAGTTATTTTCAGTCAGTTCTAACAAAAATGGCTATTATCTCAATGTTTTCCTCGCAACATAATCACTAAAATATCGTCACTGTCGGGCAGAAACCTCGTATCTCCAAGTTTCAAATGTGTACGTCTTTTGGTAAAGCAATGCCCTGCTTCATCATACAAGACTGTCGCACAAAACTAGTGAAAACAGCCGATCTACAAGCACACAACACCTCGCGATTATCTAGATCTGCTGTTTTCACTAGTTTAGTACATTTTAGATAAATACTAAACGAACGGTTTTGGACATACAAGGTTTCCACCCGACAACGACGATATGCTATAAATATAAGGTGCTGGGAGTGAAAATTATAATGTAGGGGTGCCTCAGATTAAAACAATATTTATGGGGTGCCCTGAGACAAAAAAAGTTTGGGAATCCCTGATCTATATGAAACAATTATAACGTGTTACAGTTGCCCTTAGATCCATCCCATATCATTTCCCTCTTTGACGTTCTTCCTGATACCATTTCTCTGCCTAAATATCAATCAAACGTTGTTGCTTTTGTGACTCTTCTGACAAGACGGCTTATTCTGATCCATTGGGGGGAAAAACATATCCACCCTCCCATTCCCGCTGGATTTGTGATATACTGTACTCTTTTAAATTGGAAAAAAAATGTAATCCACATTACGTGGTTCTATCTCAAAACTCTATAAAACATGGCAGCCTTTTCTATCGCACGTTGACAATCTGCACTTCAGCTCCCAACGAACCGAATGAGTCAGTAGCCGAGGTATGGCAGCAGTTACTCTGTATATGATAACCCCTTGGTGTATACCTGCCTATCACCTCACTGACATATAAGATTGCTTTCAAAAACCATGCCTATCTTGACTCAATGTGGTGTTTATAGGCTGTGGATGGTGTTTATAGGCTGTGGACTGTTTTGTATATACATTTTATTGGAGATCTAACGTTGTGTATTTGTGTTTTTGTTTCGTTTTTTTTTCTCTATTTATACCTTATTCAACTCTTAATATTTAATTATCCTATTTAGTAATTTTCTTGACTATTTTCAGATACCTTCTTGCTTCAGTAGTCAGTACATGCCTATGAGTAGCCCATGTAAAACATCCCCAAAAATACAATAAACAGAATGCTAAAAAATCTTTTTGACATTTACACACGACAGTCAATGGAGAGTGGACTTGTTGCATGCAGGAAAACAGTACATACATACAGTACATACATACATACATACATACATACATACATACATACATACATACATACATACATACATACATACATACATACATACAATGTATGTATACAGTATGTATGTATGTCATACATACATACATACAATGTATGTATACAGTATGTATGTATGTCATTCATACATACATACATACATACATACATACATACATACATACATACAGTACATACATACATACATACATACATACATACATACATACATACATACATACAATGTATGTATACAGTATGTATGTATGTCATACATACATACATACAATGTATGTATACAGTATGTATGTATGTCATACATACATACATACATACATACATACATACATACATACATACAGTACATACATACATACATACATACATACATACATACATACATACATACATACATACATACATACATACATACATACAATGTGTGTATACAGTATACTATGTATGTTATTCATACATACATACATACATACATACATACATACATACATACAGTACATACATACATACATACATACATACATACATACATACAATGTGTGTATACAGTATGTATGTCATTCATACATACATACATACATACATACATACATACATACATACATACATACAATGTGTGTATACAGTATGTATGTCATTCATACATACATACATACATACATACATACATACATACACACACACATACATACATACATACATACAGTACATACATACATACATACATACATACATACATACATACATACATACATACATACATACATACATACAGTACATACATACATACATACATACATACATACATACATACATACATACAGTACATACATACATACATACATACATACATACACACACACATACATACATACATACATACATACAGTACATACATACATACATACATACATACATACATACACACACACATACATACATACATACATACATACAGTACATACATACATACATACATACATACATACATACATACATACATACAGTACATACATACATACATACATACATACATACACACACACATACATACATACATACATACATACAGTACATACATACATACATACATACATACATACATACATACATACATACAGTACATACATACAGTACATACATACATACATACATACATACATACATACATACATACATACAGTACATACATACATACATACATACATACATACACACACACATACATACATACATACATACAGTACATACATACATACATACATACATACATACATACATACATACATACATACATACATACATACAGTACATACATACAGTACATACATACATACATACATACACACACACATACATACATACATACATACAGTACATACATACATACATACATACAGTACATACATACATACATACATACATACATACATACATACATACATACACACACACATACATACATACATACGTACATACATACATACATACATACATACATACATACATACATACATACATACATACATACATACATACATACATACAGTACATACATACATACATACATACATACATACATACACACACACATACATACATACATACATACAGTACATACATACATACATACATACATACATACATACATACATACATACATACATACATACATACATACACACACACACACACATACATACATACATACATACAGTACATACATACATACAGTACATACATACATACATACATACATACATACATACATACATACATACATACACACACACATACATACATACATACATACAGTACATACATACATACAGTACATACATACATACATACATACATACATACATACATACATACATACATACAGTACATACATACATACATACATACATACATACATACAGTACATACATGCATACATACATACATACATACATACATACATACATACATACATACATACATACATACATACAATGTGTGTATACAGTATGTATGTATGTCATTCATACATACATACATACATACATACATACATACATACATACATACATACATACATACATACATACATACAATGTGTGTATACAGTATGTATGTATGTCATTCATACATACATACATACATACATACATACATACATACATACATACATACATACATACATACATACATACTTTACTCTACATGCAGTACATACATACATACTACATTCAGAGATTCTCATAATAGACTAGTGCAGTGCCCATTTGGAATGCATGCCAGTACGGAGCGGGCTGGCTCTGGAGAATCTCTCATATCTGACCGACTGCACAATCAACACTGTACTCCCTTGAGTGGTCAGCAACACACCCGCCGAGTGTGAAGTCGATCGGATCAACGGTTCTCGAGATATGAGACGAACAGACAGACAGTATACACATACCTACATACAGACATGCATACCGTACATACATGCATACCTACATACATATGTATACTGTACATAGAAATCCATGGAATATATAGATTACTATTCAATGTTTTTTCCTTTCCAATCAAAATTAGTATTCAATGCATTTAAATAGCCTACTTAATACATGCATGCAATCCCGAGTACCACAGTTAAATGAAGCACTTGTCATTCAAATTTCATTAAAATGGTCTGCCAAGGGTTAAGTACTCCTTTCCAATAGCAGAGGGGGAAAATGATACGTTGTTTTCTTTCAGATTACACTTGAATACTGCTGTAAGTGCAAGCGTATAATGTTAAAGCGATAGATAGTTGTGAGATCTTCCTATCCACACTAGTTTTATAGATCAGGTGTCTTCAACAGGGGGTCCCCAGACTAGTTACTACAAGGGGTCCTCCAAATCTTTGTGTGATAGAAACCTTTTTCTCCTTTTTTTATATGAACTACTTGAACCCTGGAGTCTATATTCGGAGAACTTCAGCCAAAAATAGCAGATCTACAAGCTCACAACGCCACTCTCTCTGCGGCTATTTTCTCAAAAAGCTTTGGTGTAGATGGGAAAAAGAGCAGACTAAAGCCCTTTGCACACAGGACAGTTTTGTTTTTTTCGTTTGCTGCATGAATAAAACGCATTGGATTTGGTGTGCAATGCTGTGCGGAATCGGCGCTGCAGATCCCAAAAGGAGTCATTAAAGGAGTGATGAGTTTTTTAACGCATGCGACAAGACGCACAAATCGAACTGGGTTCGATCGAGGAAAAAGACGCACGGCCGCAGCCACTCGTCGCACGGCCAATTCGGATCCGGTGTGCATGAGGTCGTAGAGAATCATTGTTTTCTTTTTAAAAAGTGAAATTGTCCGTTTTATCCATACGGATAAACGCGCCTGTGTGCAAAGGGCTTTAGTATAGCCTGATTTCAGACTCAGCGCTGAGAAGCAGTCCACTCAGAGAGTGGGCGGTCTATGGTCTGGAGCCAGGCAAGACTAAGTACAAAGTGAAAGGTCAAGTTTATTAAGTATTAGCCTCGGAAACCCAGGCTTTTATATTGGCGATAGGAAGAAGTATTGACGGTTCAAGTGGTTGAATATCTGAAAACACAAATCGACATGAACCCAAAATACACTGATGATCGTTGCTGTCAAACCATGAAACTATATGGAATCTATGAACAGGTTGTGTGGGTCCCTGCTTCATCTCTCTCTCAACTAAGGGGTCTGGAATTGGGCCTTACTTGCGATTGGCTGGGAGACCGTGGCCCAATCAGGGACCAGCAGCATTTCTGGCAACGTCATCATTAACAGCCAATGAGGGACCAGCATTCCTGGTGATGCCAGTGGTGATGTCAGCGGAGTGGTAATGTCTTCATTAGGCCAGCAGAGCAGCACCTCATGGCGTGCTCTTTTATGACCATAAATGGAGATATGGAGGTCCCTGTGATGCCAAGGGAACAAATCCCTTTTATGCCCATATATGGAGATCCCTGATGTCCACATCACTGTGGTGCGACCTCGCCCTCAGGGAACCCACTCTACCAGAATGGGTTTGCCGCTCTGACATCACGCTCTGGCTTCACTGTGATGTCACACTAACAGAATCCCTTTTATGCCCATATATGGAGTTCCCTGATGATCAATATTAACAATGCCCTGTTAGAGAAATCCCTCTGATGCCAGGGGGAACAAATCCCTTTAATGCCCATACATGGAGATCCCTGATATCCACATCCCTGATGTCCACATCACTGTGGCGCGACGAGGTTGCTTGTCGCCCTGAGGCATCTTACTAGTAATAATAATAAGGAATAACGGTATCTTGTATATTTAACAGCATGTCATTTGAAGCTTTCGATGGTCTTATCGAACCAAAATGTTAATCTTTTTCTGTGTGGGTTGTGCAACATCTTATCAGGTGTAAACATAGCCGTAGACTGTGTAACATTAATTAAGGGAAATAACCGAAAAACCATCCTCCACAAATGATATCACTTGGTTGTATACCGTATAATATATATAGAGAGTATGTATTTCCTTTCCTCCATTAGGTCAAACGTTTAACTTGTACACTGGTGATCCACTGGCGTTTCTTATTATTGTGCAAACAATGAGCCTCATTAATTTTTGGTTAAACTAAATGTACTTGTCAATCCCCCTTTCAGTCGGATAAAAGAAAATGGTCTGATATTTAAAGCCAAACCAAGCAAAAAGAAGGGGAAAAAAGCATGCCAGCCACGTGAGGAGGTCACGGTTTGGCCAAGTTGTCGCCAATGGATGAAAGATTTGAAATTATTGGCAGCAAACCCTGGGGGGGTGACAGGGATTTCCCACAGATCAATCAATTGTGTCTGGGATTAATCACCCTGCAATTCTGAAGGTATGTTTGACTCCAATATAATTTTACAATTGTAGATAAATTTTTCAAAGACAAGAGAACATTAATTTTGTTCACAAATTCCTATACAGTAAACGGCCAAGGGATTGCAACGACTGCTAGCACCATATCACCACAACACACAAAAATGTGTCTACAGCCAATTCATCTCTCACAACAGAAAGAAAAGGTTTCTCCTAAATACACACGCACAAAATAAATGGGTGTATGAACATAAACTAACAACATTAATCACAATAACACATAAATCCACCCCACCCATCCCCCCCATGTATTCCCAAAGGCAACGCCGCTGTAACACAATAATAGAACAATAACGAACACGGCCAGCGCCTCGAGGCATGCTGGGTAGTCACTTCTCAGCCTCAAACAGCGCAGGACGCTGCGCAGCCCCCCCACTTGAGGAACGCTGCCTGTCCCAGTAACCCCTTGTACCTCCTGGAGGAGGTGCCTCCTCCTTCGTTGAAACCAGGAGGCAGGGACGTGCTGGCCATTGGGAAAAGCGGGACAACCAAGCCCCCAGAACCCTGCATGGTGGAGCCCTGAAGCGCAATGGACATGGTGGCCGTTTTTGAGGTACTGCAGTTGGGGCCACTAACACATGAACACGCACTAGGCTTCTTTGTATTGACGCGCGTTCATACCGGAAGTGCTCGTTCATGAATTGGAGCCCCAGCGCGTCCATGAACACAAACAAACTATGACGCAAAATGCGTCACAGTGGCCCCACTACGTCACGGTTTTACTACCCGTTCTTCTTATAACTCTATGGGGACAACTCCCGAATGGCCGGTTCATTTCCGGCCGGTCCAGGCCGGTCCAGGAAGAAAATATGAATAAAATGTCGGCCTTCGTTCCATTTTGGGGGCTGGGCGGCCAACAAAGTAAATTGTCACTGTCGGGCAGAAACCTCGTATCTACAAGTTTCAAATTTGTACATTTTTTCGCAAAGCAAAGCCCTGCTTCGTCATACAATGCCATCGCACAAAAGTAGTGAAAACAGCAGGCGAGGCGTTGCGTGCTTGTAGATCAGCTGTTTTCACTAGTTTAAATCATTTTTAAAATGATAAATACAAAACAAACGGTTTTGGACATACAAGGTTTCCACCCGACAACGCCGAAATCTAACTTGTGTAATTGGCCCACTGGCTTGTCACTTTGTCAAAAGATCTTTGCGTAGCAGCAGCGCTATAGAGAGAGATCTCTCTCTATAGCGCGCAATGAGGGCCTCTACAACTCTTTTTCCTGGGTTGAATCAGGGGCCCAGCATGTCCCTGCCAGGAGGAGTGTGTGTGTGGGGGGGGGGGGGGTCCTCTTCTGTGCTGGCGAGGGGGCCGCTAAGGTGTCAGCCGGTCCCAATGTAGGACCACCTCACGGCCCCCCCTACCAGCTGGACCCTGTTCCTGGTGGAGGAACCCTAACTACGGTGTTTGCATGACACCATGACCATTCCTCTAGTGCCAACCGTAAGGCCAAAATAGCAACTAAACTGCACACACGATCTCTCTTATCTGATACTATAAAACAACTACTGTATCATCTTACGAACCTATACTCATTTGTATCTTCACACACAAACTTAAAGGCTCTACACCATGCATTTACAAATAATTTATATAACATTGTTTGTTTGTGTCCCAAAAAAAAAAAAAAAAAAAACGTTTTTCAAAAGATTTACGGCCAAATTACCACTCCTGAATACTGTCATTTCTGCAATAGGACTTTGTGAGGATAGAACGCGCTAGTGGGACACCAAAGAAATACATACAAATTGGAAAAATGGAAATTCATGGTGTAGTACCTTTAATTCCTCGCTTTGACTACACAAAAAGCATTCTGTTTCTAAGTTTGATTCTCCTGCAGCTTGCTATAGTGAAAATAGCTGATCTACAACCACACAACGCGTTGCACAATTTGTATTCTTTTTTTTTTTAATTTATGGTATTTATTAGATTTGTTTGATTTGAAATGTATAATAAACATTTATTTCATTATTTAAACAGATATATTTTGTTTAGGGCTGGGACTTTAACTGATTAATTGCGATTCATTAATTACAGAAAATGTACGCGATTAAAACAATTTACGCATTTTAATCGCACTTAGTTTTTGCACCACAGAACCTTCAGTTTCGGGCATACTGATCATAGCGATGCACCAAACAAGAAGAGACAACAAACGCAAAGGGAGAAGTAGCCGATCAGAGTGCTTTGCTTGGCCCAGTGGATGCGAAATTTAGATGTAATAAACTCACTTGTTGATTCCCTCGTACAACAAAATGTGTTTTACTTGAAAAAAAATGCTTCTCAGGTCGAATATCGATGTGCGATTAAAATGCGATTAATTGTGTGTTAATTATTCACAGAGCCTGTAATTAATTAGAATACAATTTGTAATCACATCCCAGCCCTAATTTTGGTGTGACCAAAAAAAATTGGTCCGTGACCCACACATGGGTCCAGACTCCCGACCCACAGTTTGGGAAACTCTCCTATAAATAGTGATAGTTTTTGCAGACAGTTAAAGGAAAGTCACGGGACTCTCTGGAGAGCAGATATTCCCTGAATAGTTTGTCCTACCGGTATGTCATTTCCCCTACAAGTCATATTTAGTTCATCTAGATATCCTTGTCTTCTACATTTTAACCGAGTTGTGGTTTCAGTGTCTCTTTGTTGTTTAGCGGGTTTTCCTATGGCTCGCTTGCTTTTTCATCAGCCATCTAGCACAGTGGTTCTCAACCTTTTTCAGGCTGTGACCCCCAAAAATAATCATATTTTAACTGGGGAACCCCACCACCCTGACGAACACTAAGAGTTGAGGCATTACATTTTGTATAACACGGTTCTATTGTGAAAACAGTCGATCTACATGCTCACAACGCCTCGCAACGCGAGGCGTTGTGAGCATGTAGATCTGCTATTTTCACGATTTCTGCCTAATATTTGACGGTTTGACCAATGTTTAATTTGCCATTTTAGAGGTATTAAAAATTCCTTAAATTGTGACTTTAGAAATGTGCATTTACCTTCTATACACTCTAAACCTTTTGTTGGTTTGTTTACTGTTGAGTGAGAAAACAATGTTGCACATTAACTTAATCATCTGGGGACCTCCCCAAAATAATCTGGGGACCCGACCCACAGGTTGAGAACCACTGATCTAGCACACCTCAATAGCTCAACTGGTTTTACATGGAGACATAATTTTGAAGCACTATTTGTAAAAAATAAAAAGATAAATAGACATTTCTTTTTTTTCCTTTATCATTTTTATCCCACGGTTTTGCAACCAATTTTCTCACGCAGTGCCAACTACCTAACCTGTAGTCCTGGTTTCCAACCCCACCTAGGGTGTGGATGCTGATGGCGCGGAGGGAGGAACACGCCCCCAGTACCCACAGCGTCCCCCAGCGGGAATCGAACACAGAACATTCTAGCTGTGAGCCGAAGCGCTAACCACTGCACCACCGTACATTTCTAACACACTGAAGCATGTTGGCGTCATTGCATGGGATGGTTTTTTTTTTTTTGCTTTATCTATCAAATGCAAATTACTCGAGAGACAATGTAAATTACATGCAATTTAATATATCACAACATTACTGCGGAATAGCAGACAAGCAGCAACGGAGTGAATCCCAATTATTTTTTATTTCAACGAAAATATATGATCTACAAGTGGCATCGGAATTACGCGACACAGACGTGCAGCAAAGTATAAATTAACCACATGAATGAACCCTATCCCACCTATTCTGGACCTGTCATAATATAGAACGTTCAGCGAATATAGCTCACCTACGAGCACACAACATGTTGGCTGCATTGGGACGTGGCGTGAGCTTGCAGATTTGATGTATTGGGGAAAAAGGAGGGGGACCCTGGGGGACCCCGGTCAAATATATATATATATATATATATATATATATATATATATTATATATATATGTAATTATGTATATATATATATATATATATATATATATATATATATATATATATATATATATATATATATATATATATATATGTGTGTGTGTGTGTGTGTGTCCCAATCTCACTGAGAGCCAGTCATCTCGGAAAGTACAGCTTTAGACAGGGACTGAAAATACCTTTTTTTTTTTTCTCACTAAAATGTGATAAAGCCACTAAAGCATTTCATAAATTTCAGGCGACATTTCACTTAAACGCCAGAGCTTAACTCTGCATGTAAATAAGACTTTTTTTAATTAATGTGAGAGATCGTCAGGTCATTTGCAGGTTAGAAATTGATTTAGAACTTGAATATCTCAAAAGTAGTATTTCAGCATGGCATCATTCTATAAGCCATATCTTCAAAACTGTTGGGTCAATCTCCACAACCAATATATCATTTTGTAGCTATGATCCCCAGCTTTCAAATGAAATGAAAAAATGAAAATGAATAAAAATCCAATGACTGGCTCCCAGCCAAATTGGGACACACATATATATATATATGTATGTATATATATATATGTATATATGTATATGGTCTAAGCTAGCTCTGGTCCATAGCGTTAGTGGAGTTCTCCCTAACGCTGTTTCTCTACCTCCGTATTCCTTGGCAAAACCGGAAAACCCCGCCGTCTGGTCCGAAAATAACAAAAACTGTTTCGCCCCTCACCAAACCAAAGGTATCAGTGGACAGTTGAAAGCTTACTCTACTTAGTGGACACAGTCTGGACCCCCCACCACATGCTTAAAATACATTTATAGGGCGAAATGAAAAATAATCCACCGGATGGAGACTCAATTTCTTCTAGTATTTTACGCCAACTCACTACTGCCACGCTGGTCAGAGGACCGAAATGCACCGCATTAACAGAGCATTAGTCTCGTTGGGAGTTATTCAGCTCCGTTTCGAAGCGCTGTTTCGTAAAAACAGTCTTCAACCAGGAAGAGTGTCAGGTGGATTATTTTTCATTTCGCCCTAGAAATGTATTTTAATCGTGTGGTGGGCGGACCAGACTGTGTCCACTAAGTAGAGCGAGCTTTCAACTGTCCACTGATACCTTCGGTTTGGTGAGGGGCGAAACAGTTTTTGTTATTTTCAGACCAGACGGCAGGGTTTTCCGGTTTTGCCAAGGAATACGGAGGTAGAGGAACATAGCATAAGGGAGAACTCCACTAACGCTATGGACCAGAGCTAGGTCTAAGCATGAAGCAATTTGTCTAAAGGGGTCTGCAGCAATGGATGTTTGTATTGACAGTAGATAGCTTTGTGTAATGTTGCACCTGTTGGATAGCTGACCACTTATGAGAACAGACGGCTTGCCCTTTGACCTCCTGCAGCCGGCCAAGAAGAGCTTGCTTCTTGGGGCGATGAAAACACAGACGCACTCAGGATTTCTATCTCCTCTTCTAAAAATATGTAGTGTCTCGGATTAACACTGCAAGACCCGAATTAATTTCTACTTGCCAAATAGATAAAAAATAAATAAAATCAGATGGTGTTGTAGGAGTCCTAATCAGAGGAAAATGTAATGTTTAAAAAATAATAATGTTTTTGTAAGGTTTTATAGCCATGAATCATAAATCATTTGCATTTTCAGGAATGTTTTACAATAATAACATATGTACATGGTCTAGACATTCTAATGATCACCAAAAAACTAAAACAAAAAATACAGGCATTTTACTTATGTTTTTGTGAGGAATAGCTTCAGTGAAAAAGTGAGATGTTGTTCGTCCAGACTCTGGAATCCAGAGATCTTGAAGTTGTGTGAAAGTCAGCCTCTGTGGGGGGTATTTATATGCAAATATCATGGCCAATGGCATTTTAATACTAAACAATGGGATTTAATGGTGATGTTAATGTGAAAAAAAGAACAGGAAAACGAATTATAACATTTATTTTTTCGCCAATATTTAAACAATGTTGCCAAAAAGCTACGCTGGGCCTTGCAGGGTTAATAAAGCTGAACTAGTTTCTCTTGTCTGGCTATAGTCTGCACGACGTGTTCGCCCCAGTCAAATTGTGTGAATCTGTACATAATACCAGCAGGGAAGAGCTTAGATGTTGGAGATCAGGCAGACAAAGCCATTGTCACAGCTGTGAGGCTGGGTCCCCGGGGGGGCGCTCTAGCAGCCACCCTGTAAAAAAGTGCCACAGCACATCTGGGTCCCAGCAGGTGCTCGGGAGTCCCATGATAGATTGCGGTTTTCTGCTAAAACCTTTGGACTGGCGTCCCTCCGCTTCCCTCTAGCCCATCTAGGCCTAGAATTATTGAATGCTTTAACCTGTGAAAAATAGCAGATATACAAGCTCGCAGCGCGGCATCGAGTGCCGCGCTGCGAGCTTGTAGATCTGCTATTTTTGAAAAAGCCGTGAAAATGTGTGCAAATCTTTGAATAGGCCTATATGTATTTTCAAAGCAAACGTTTGTAACTCAAATCTAGCTTCTGGGGGGTCCCTGGAACGAAATATTTTGAGATGCGGGTCCGTGGCCAAATACGTGTCATTTTGGGGGTCTTTCACATGAAAAGGTTTGAGAACCACTGACATAGTAGTCTCTCAAGAGACTAACTGAGCTCCAGTTAAGTGAAAAGGACCTTTTCTTTGACGATGGCTGGCCAGATTGCTGACATAGAAACATAGGTTTTTCAAAAAACCATATAGAAGGATTCAAAAGACACTTATAGAATCGGGTCAAAATTCTAATGATCACGATTTTTCAAAAACAGCAGATCTACAAGCTCGTTAAAGCATAACAATGATACACAATAATGTTATGACACCGTTCTAAATGGGCTAGAGCTTTACATCCTGGCTGTTTGGAATAGACTTCAAGCATCGTGGGCATAAGGACCAAGGAATAAAGGATGTGTGTGTAGGAGTACGCATAATATATTTGGAAGGGTTGTGGGAACAGTAACGATAGCACTGTAGTAGTACACAGTCAAATTACTCTTTTGACACAGTCAAAAGAGTAATTTTACTCTGAGAGTGTACACATGTAACCTGAAGCATCTGTTGTTTACGCTGTAGTAAGTCACAACTGGATAAATTAACACTGATGATTTTAGAACATAACTTTACTGTTAGAGTGAATATATTTCTTTCTCTCATACATGATATCATTTTGATGATGGTGGTGGCAGGGGTGGTGTCGCACCAAATTCTGGGCCCTGGGTGCAAGGATTCACTGCGGGCCCCTCATGAATGTTCTTCATAGGGGGAGGGGGTTTAACCCATTTAGACTGGGAACGCATTATTACGCGTTATTTTGTGCTTTAACTATTGAAAAATAGCACATATACAAGTTCACAGCGTGGCACACAGAGTGCCGCGCTGTGAGCTTGTAGATTATTGTTGTTTAAGTCTTTGAAAAACCTATGTTTCTATGTCAGTGGTGCTCAAACGTATTCATGTGAAGGACCCCCAACATGATATGTTTAAGGCCACGGACCCCCATCTCAAAATATTTTGTTCCAGGGACCCGCCAGAAGCAAAATTTGATGTTCGCTTAAAAAATACACATATTCAAACATTTGCATACATTTTCACAACTTAATAGCAGATAGCTATCTACTAGCTGGCAGTGCGGCACTCGGTGCCACGCTGTGAGCTATTTTTCAATAGCTAAAGTATAAAATAATTAAGGCCCCTCCACCTTGGGCCCTAGTAACTCAGTCCCACTTCGCCCCCCTTGTGACGCCCCTGGGTGGTGGTGGTGGTGTAAGTGGTGATGGTGTCACCATGACAGTGGGTCGCAGTGTGTGTGTGTGTGTGTGTGTGTGTGTGTGTGTGTGTGTGTGATTATCGAAGGACTAATTTCTAACTGGTTTCAAAGTGTAAAATGTAATGTTGACAACAAAATCTATGCACATTATAAAATGGGATGTGTCAGCAGGTTTGGCAGCTTTACAGACTGCATATTGTGTTTACATTTTGTGTCGAGGAGAGAAAAGGACAAAGCAAGGATAGCTAAATGTCACTTTCCACCGCTCATCATTATTCTGCGCTGCTCTCTGCCTACAGTATATCATCCCAGATAAGCATGCTCAGAATAATTGGCAAAGATAACTTTCATTTAAGCCATCCAGAACGGGTGCACTCTATTGTGTATCATTATTTTATGCTTTAACTATTGAAAAATAGCAGATATACAAGCTCACAGTGCGGCACCGAGTGCCGCGCTGTGAGCTTGTAGATCTGCTATTTTTGAAGAATCGTGAAAATTCGAATTTTGACCCGATTCTATAAGTGTCTTTTGAATCCTTCTAAGGTTTTTTGAAAAAAAAATATATATGTTTCTATGTCAGCAATCTGGCCAGCCATCGTCAAAAAAAAAGGTCCTTTTCACTTAACTGGAGCTCAGTTAGTCTGTTCTTGAGAGACTACTATGTCAGTGGTTCTCAAACCTTTTCATGTGAAGGACCCCCAAAATGATATGTATTTGGCCACGGACCCCCATCTCAAAATATTTAGTTCCAGGGACCACCCAGAAGCAAAATTTGAGTTACAAACGTTCGCTTTGAAAATACATATTTTCAAAGATGTGCACACATTTTCACAACTTTTCCAAAAATAGCAGATCTACAAGCTCGCAGCGCGGCACTCGGTGCCGCGCAGTGAGCTTGTATATCTGCTATTTTTCACTGGTTAAAGCATTCAATAATTCTAGGCCCTAAATGGGTTAAGCCATCCCTGACACTTGTGGTTTTTAACTGTGGTTATTTTTCAGCGATATATCACTGACCTTGCTATCAACTGTTCCTTATCACGAGAAACATCACAATTATCTGTGAAGTTTGCTGTGAGGAAAAATGGTACATGAGTTAAGGACTCAGGAGTTATTTAATTAATTTCTCAAAGAAAATAAAACAATAACATGTTTTGGGGATGGAATATTAGTTACTAATAGAGCATTTTTAATGGTTGCGTTTTGGCTACTACTGTACAGTATTCTTGCTCATGACTGCAACCCATCCCCCATCCACACTCTAAAAGACATTTAAATACTTAATTATTTATTCTATCTGCGTCAAAAAGTAAAACACAGCTTCAGTAAGCTTGTAAAAGAATAATGATGATGACTCTGTCACTGCAGCAATGCAGTTTTTTCTGTCTTTTTTTTAACTTTTCAAACGAAAAACTAAATTATCAAAAGGTATTGTGAAATGCTTAAAAAACTATACAATTTAACAACGTTGTTTTTAGTCGTGGTATTCTAAGTGAATATTTCCTAGCTTGAAAGCTAATTATGAAAACATAGTATGGTACTTTTAACCATTGTTGGAAGTTGTTCTGTCAAATCTGGAGTGTTACCAAAACACATTCTATCTCTTTGGAAGGAAAAGCATTCACGCCCCTGGTGTTAACAAAATGCAGTAACCTAGCTCTGGTCCATCGCGTCACCTCCAGTGACGCTCTGACAGACACGTCGGCAAGTGAATAGACCACGTTTTCTCAGCCCCTACGAGCGCTCAACTTCAGTCAAAATAAACAAAACTACTTCACTACTCACCAAACCAAAGGTAGTTTTGCGTTGTTGAAAGTCTATTCTCCACGGTGGTGAGCCCCTCAGCACCCCACCCAATCTGCAAAATACACTATTTTTGGCATGAAATAAAGTGCATCCAACTCGACCGCCGCTTATTTCCGGGTTGTGAACCATTGTATCTGCGGTGGACGCTGGGTGGCTCGAGGTGGGTGTGTTTTATTTCATGACAAAAAATAATGTATTTTACAGAGTAGGTGGGATAATGAGGGGCTCACCACTGCGTGCGGAGAATAGACTTTCAACAACGCAAAACTACCTTTGGTTTGGTGAGTGGTGAAGTAGTTTTGTTTATTTTGATTTATTTTAAGTTGAGCGCTGGTCTATTCATTTGCCGACGGGTCTGTCAGAGCGTTACTGGAGATGGACCAGAGGTAGCAGTAACCCAAAGCGGGTCAAAATGCTCTGTCGTCCCTTTTGGGGACTAAACTTAACTACGTGTTATACACGAGAGCATTAGTGACGAGTTTGAACGTGACTAAAGTGCAACTTGATTTGAGCTGCGTTCTTCCAAGCACGGTCTGTGTGTTTGCATGTGAATCCTCTCTCCCCTTCAACGTGTCTGAGCTCTGATCCTTTGACAGATCCCCTCACGCATTTTTGCTCCAGTGCTCATCACACTCTGTTGTCTCCCCCCTCCTTGTATCTGTCTCCTATCTATCTCATCCTGCATGTGCTCCCAGGCAATAGAAGGCTCCTCGCCGGTTTTCCATAAAGATAAGACATTGCAGAGCTAAACAGATGGAGCATAAATAATCGCTTGCTGATAAGAATTGGCTAAGAGTTCACAAGGTGACATAAAGGTACTTACGGATATCCCCAAAAATCAGACATTGTTGAGTATTTAAAATCCGGCTTATATGGATTTTGCTATTTGACACCTCAGAATAACAACTTTGATCAGGTATGCCTGTATTTCTAAAGGAAAAAGGATATACCAAGAAAATACATCATTCATATGCAGGGACATGCTGGGCCCCTGATTCAGCCCGGGAAAAAGAGTTGTAGAGGCCCTCATTGCGCGCTATAGAGAGAGATCTCTCTATAGCGCTGCTGCTACTCAAAGATTTGCCATTTCAGATCATGACAAGTGACAAGCCAGTGGGCCAATTGCATGAGTTATATTTCGTCGTTGTCGGGTGGACACCTTGTATGTCCAAAACCGTTTGATTTGTATTTATCATTTTAAAAATGATTTAAACTAGTGAAAACAGCAGATCTACAAGCACACAACGCCTCGCGGTGCGAGGCGTTGTGTGCTTGTAGATCTGCTGTTTTCACTACTCTTGTGCGACGGCCTTGTATGATGAAGCAGGGCTTCACGAAATAATTTACAAATTTGAAACTTGGAGATACAAGGTTTCTGCCCGACAGTGACGATTTACTTTGTTGGCCGCCCAGCCCCCAAAATGGAACGAAGGCCGACATTTTATTTTTATTTTTTTCCTAATGGCCGGCCTGGACCGGCCGGGAATGAACTGGCCGTTCGGGAGTTGTCCCTCTTTTCCCAATGGCCAGCACGTCCCTGGCAGTCACTCCTACAGTAAATGTTAAAGCCTGAGAAGCATGGCGGTGCTGGGCTGCTGATGTGTAAACGGAGTGGTGGGCGCTTCAGCTTGACATCACAGATTAGAGAGCAGGACAATCTCCTATCCCTTGAATAGCAAAACAGATCAAACTGGCCATGGGCAATGGCTCCCAAAGTGTTATAGCTGGACCCTAATTTAAAGGTGATACACCATGAAATTTCACCTTTCCTATTTTAAAACCTTTTTTTGTGGGGTCCCACTAGCACCTTATATATCCTCACAAAGTCCCATTTCTGACCGTTGTGTCTTTCTCTGGTTTTGGGAAGGCGGAGGTTAAAAGCATCCCACGGGTTCTCAAAACAGGCTGTCCAGATTTGGATTTTTTTTTTTTTTTTTTAACTAACCATAAAAAAGGCAATACTGGAGATAAGGTGTGGATTTCTGGACAGTGAGGGCAATTCTCAACATAAGATGCTGCATTCAAGTTCAGGAGAGTTTGAACAAGGCAATTCTCTTGAATGCTGCCTTCAGGTATGGCATGGAAAGGGGTCATTTGCATTTCTTTTGCCATAGTAACAACTGCATTCATGGTCTAGAGATGGAACTTTTTATAGACGTATAAAAGGGCAGGGGCTAAAGCCCCCTTTGATGTCGATGTGTGCACATGCCTGCAGTTGTGTAAATAAAATGCCAAGACACCAATAGGTTTTGGGAGAGCAGATAAGTAAAAAGCAGATGTTTTTGTTCTAGAGTATTGAAATAAAAATAGGCAAATAAATAAGCCATTTCTCAGCAGAACTTGTAAGGATTCCTAACTGCTTGTTCCTTGCGTTGTCTCATTCTCAAGATGTGAAAGAAAGCCTATTTTGTATTCTATTTTATTCTACTTAGAGGGTAGAAACCTTTTCACACCTGGTTTCATTTGGCTACACCGCCATTTGAATAAAAGACAATTTAACGGACTGTAAATATAATAGCAATGCAGTGCATGCATGAGAAAAAAAAAACTGTTTTTGTTTTGTTCACAGCACAGATGAATGAGTTTGATTGATTGATTGATTGATTGATTGATTGATTGATTGATTGATTGATTGATTGAAGAATGTATTAGAAGTTTGCAATAGAAAAAAGCACAGTTTCATGACAGTACAAATCACTGGTACAAGGTCAACCAAAAGGAGATCCTAGAAAGCCGAGGCTTATTTCCACAGGAACCACACTTTAAGTATCTCATATAACATTGAAAGACAGACGGATAGAACATAGTACTTTATCTAGGATATCAGTTTCAAAAGCAGAAAAAGCATAACTTCAAATACAAAGGCAGAAAAAAGGAAGGGGGGAGCATGGGGGCTTAGTCTATTTACAAGTCACGGGTAGCAGCCGCCTGAAGGTGAAACATTTTCATACCGATTTTAAAGGAAGCTAGGGATTTGCTTGTGAGAGGGCGTTCCACATGTTGGTGGTATAGCAGGAGAACGAGCCTTGATTAGTGTTAAATCTACGTTGATGATGATTAGTGGAGCTGCCTCTGGTGAACATCCTTGACCTTTAAGAAGTAGTTTGGTACATGGGTATCTTGGAGGTGTAGTGTATCTTGTACACCAGGCCCATTGCAAGATGCTGTACGCCACCCCACGCTTTCGTGGTGATGATCGGTAAGGTGGGCCCGAGGAGGAAGACCAAGGACGACCCTAATTAGTTTGTTCTGGGCTGTTCGGAGCTTTAACTTTAAGGCTATATGTGACTTTGTTGTGGTACACTATAGGGTGTGCCAAATGTAGTTCTAAGAGCGGCCATTTCTTGGGTAAACACAGCCTTACACAGGTGTTCTGATTAGACTATAGCATTAGCTCTATGCAATCAAACAATTGAAACACCTGTGTTTTGACCCAAGAAATGGCCGCTAAGGACTACAATGACGTAGCCGCTGGCACACACTATAGAGATGCAATAGGTTCTAAGGTATTATCATAGTTTCAAATATCTCCCCCTGGGGGGGGGAAAAAAGCCTGTCACTTCATGTCAGGACTGTGTACAGAGGCGCTCTCGGTGGTGAAGATGGGGAGCACAGGGAAGCAGGGACTGTCCATGGCACAGGGGCGTCAATTGGGTATGGCAGGGGTATGCAGCTGCTATACCCTGCATCCAGGGGGGAAAATAAAAGTTACTTTTAAATATGAATCCATGAGTGTCTCTTTGTCTATCTGTGCTGGTTATTGTGTTGTTAAATTACAGTAAAATAACTACAAATGCAAAATTTAACACAATGGTACAAGGTATTATAATTGTATTTATCACACTTTTATTCTCCCCATCTTGACAAGATATATTCCCAGGTTCCGCAGGTCAGCTGCACAGGTGGAATGCATTATTGTTAATTGTGGCACGTTTACTAACATGCCAAGTTTAGCTGCACTTGAACAACCGAAAAAAGAAAAATGAAATAAAATGTACTTCTTAAAAAAAATGTGCCTGTTGCTAAGGTATTGCAACATTACTGGTATCTTGCATGCGCGAAGGCACACATGCAAGACACCAGTCATGTTGCCATACCTTAGCTTTTTCTGAACTGACGCCACTGCCATGGCGCTAGCCGCGTCTCATGCAGGTGGGTCAGGAGAGCGCGAGTGGGAATGTTCAACCAATGACTGAGTCTGAGCAATTTGCCAGCACATGTGTTCAATTCTGTATAAACGAGGGGTCCCATCAAGGGAAGTTCTTTAAGCACACTCAGAAGCAAGGGATAGTTAAAAAAGCCTTTAATGACAACGGGCTATTACATAATATTTAAAACACTAAAAGGCCACAAACGCCGACCGGTTTCGACACAGACGTCTTCTTCGGGGCGTGGCTATCTATATAGTCTCGCGTAGCCAGGCAACTATTCCACAATCTCTGAATGCTATATAGAGTCTGGAACGGCAGCTCCTGAACGGCGAGTATCGGAGGTAGCCACTGCTGCACTGAACTGTAGTCCCATTGGAAACATAACAGAAACACAATAGCTCGGACAAAGTCATTCGAGCGGCCTATTCTTGTTATGGGTGTATAGTTTAAGAAAAGTTTGAAAACATCATGGAGGTAACACATAACACCAGAGAAAGACGAAATAACGCCCCCAGAAATATTGAAAGGAGACTTAACGCTCTCAGTAGGACATGTTATTGCTACCAAGGGAGCGGTTGCGTCACATCCGCTTTATCTCGCACTCATCGTTTCTATTTCCGTTGGCCAGACTGTATGCCGGGAGCATTTGCCCAAACAGTCTGGCCTCGCGAGACTACTATCTATATAACGTGTTTTCGGAGTAACATTGCTGAGTCAGAGATATGATGGTGTGTTACATCCTTGATTTTCTGACTTTTGTTTCTTGGAAGTCTTTATTCAGCCAGAGTTTTGTTTTGTTTTGTTTTGTTTTGTTTTGTTTTGACAAGTGTTCAGTACCAGGGAATCTGAGTTCATCTGCTAAACCTGCTTCAAGTTTCTCTTTTCTGCATCTTGGTCTTTGTTACCACTTTGTTTCACTTCTACGACCATGAGAAGGTATACTTCTGGGAACTAAAGGAGACGCTTTAAAGCTGTAAAAGTATCAAACAGATGTACTCTATCTTCAACAGTCCCAACACAGTAAACTCAGACAATAATATATGGTTTATTTTTGAGATGCAAACAGAAGGAGGTAAAAATGGCAAAGGGGATACGGTTAGTTCTAAGACCTTCTGTCACTTTTATGCATATCAATGAAATGTAAATGCGCTCAGACACAGGGGCGTCACAAGGGGTAGGAAAGTATGACTGAGTTACTGGGGCCCAAGGTGGAGGGGCCCTAATAACTTTATCTATTGAAAAATAGCAGATATACAAGCTCACAGCGCGGCACCGAGTGCCACGCTGCGAGCTTGTAGATCTGCTATTTTTGAAAAGTTGTGAAAATGTGTGAAAATCTTTGAATATATGTATTTTTTAAGCGAACATTTCTAACTCAAATTTTGCTTCTAGGGGTCCCTGGAACTAAATATTTTGAGATCGGGGTCCGTGGCCAAATACATATCATCTTGGGGGTCCTTGACATAGGTTTCTCGCACACATTTTCACGATTTTTCAAAAATAGCAGATATACAAGCTTGCAGCGCGGCACTCGGTGCCGCGCTGTGAGCTTGTATATCTGCTATTTTTCAATAGTTAATATTCATGGGGGGCCCGCAGTGAATCCTTGTACCCAGGGCCCAGAATTTGGTGTGACGCCCCTGCTCAGACATAAAGATGATTTTGTTTAAGGACCCAGTGAAATGAAAAATACGTTTTTCACACTTTTAGAGCTTATCCGTGGTAATCATTCATATGGGCATTCCTAACACCAGATGCCAAAAAAATAGAAATAAACCATTTTTGTGTATATTTATATCAAAGGTCCCTAATAGGCCATTCTTAATTATTTCCTGTGAACAGAAATTCAAAAAGTGATGACATCGACAGGTCCGCTTGCATATAAATGAACCTTTGATTACATTCACCTGTTTGTTTCCCATTGCTGGCTCCCATCGCCTGAAGGGCTGGTCCCCTCGGATTGGTTCAGAAACCCACAGGCTTCCTTTTCAAACTGAAACTTCAAAATAAAATACCCAAAATAGTCATTTCATTGGGTCTTTAACGATACAAAATACGCATTTTAGATTATGGCACCCAAATCCCAGAGAAGGTGTATACATATGGTTGTACATATTACTATATGCCTGTCAGGATTTTAATTTCAATAACGTATTGGCATATTGCCCTGGGGTGAGGGGGTTATAAAATGGCTGAGAGGGTGATAAGCTTGTATTGATTGGTCGGCCCTAGGGGCCACAAGCTGAACTGTCATCGCAAGTGACCTCACTGCCGTGGAAACTCGCCATATTAACCCAGTATTGTGTATCATTATTTTATACTTTAACTATTGAAAAATAGCAGTTATACAAGCTCACTGCAAGCTTGCAGATCTGCTATTTTTGAAAAATCGTGAAAATTAGAATGTTGACCCGATTCTATAAAGTGTCTTTTGAATCCTTTGATTTTTTTGAAAAAACCTATGTTTTTATGTCAGCAATCTGGCCAGCCATCGTCAAAGAAAAGGTCCTTTTCACTTAACTGGAGCTCAGTTAGTCTGTTCTTGAGAGACTACTATGTCAGTGGTTCTCAAACCTTTTCATGTGGAGGACCCCCAAAATGATATTTATTTGGCCACAGACCCCCAACTCAAAATATTTAGTTCCAGGGACCACCCAGAAGCAAAAATTCAGTTACAAACGTTCGCTTTGAAAATACATATATTCAAAGATTTGCACACATTTTCACGACTTTTTCCAAAAAATAGCAGATCTACAAGCTCGCAGCGCGGCACTCGGTGCCGCGCTGTGAGCTTGTATATCTGCTATTTTTCACGGGTTAAAGCATTCAATAATTCTAGGCCCTGAATGGGTTTAAACCTGGACAAAACCATGGCCACCGGTTTCTGCAGATGTTCCTGCAAGATGTGGTACAGTTCTCGGCTGAGAAGACACTTGAGTTTATCCGAATGCAAAGTAACCAAAACACAGAGCAGGGGTATACAGCCAAACCTCCTCCCCAACACTCTTAGGAAATCCCATTGGGATTATTATGTTGTTTATCGGGGCAGTTCCTCATTTGTCAGTAGTTTAAATCTATTCATTAGTGTTGATCAAACGCTACCCGGTGAATGCTGTGTGTGTGTGTGTGTGTGTGTGTGTGTGTGTGTGTGTGTGTGTGTGTGTGTGTGTGTGTGTGTGTGTGTGTGTGTGTGTGTGTGTGTGTGTGTGTGTGTGTGTGCGTGTGTGAGTTTGTCTAGCTATACTTATGGGGACTAAATGCATGTTCACACAGTCAACTGCAGGGGACCTCTGACAGTGTGGGGACACAATAGTATGTCCCCACAACGGTTAGGGTTAGGTTTAGGGTTAGGGTTAGGTAAGGCCACAGGACTTGCATAAAAATGAATGGAAGTCTATGTAATGTCCTTACAAGTGATGTAAATATACGGTATTGTGTGTGTGTGTGTGTGTGTGTGTGTGTGTGTGTGTGTGTGTGTGTGTGTGTGTGTGTGTGTGTGTGTGTGTGTGTGAGAGAGAGAGAGAGAGTGAGAAAGAGAGAGAGAGAGAGAGAGAGAGAGAGAGAGAGAGAGAGAGAGAGAGAGAAAGACAGAGACAGAGAGAGAGAGAGAGAGAGAGAGAGAGAGAGAGAGAGAGAGAGAGAGAGAGAAAGACAGAGACAGAGAGAGAGAGAGAGAGAGAGAGAGAGAGAGAGAGAAAGACAGAGACAGAGACAGAGAGAGAGAGAGAGAGAGAGAGAGAGAGAGACGGGGTTATGATGGAAGTATGTTCAGGTTTGGGCCTTGCGTGGGTGAAATAGGCTCTCTCTCCCCCTCTCCCTCTCCCTCGCCCTTCGTATCTCCAAGTTTCAAATTTGTATGTTTTTTCACCAAGTAAAGCCCTGCTCATACCAAAGTAGTGAAAACAGCCGATCTACAAGCACACAACGCCTCGCGGTGCGAGGCGTTGTGTGCTTGTAGATCTGCTATTTTCACTAGTTTAGTTCATTTTTTTAACACACGGGTGACTAACAGGTCATGTTGACCGTTTTTGAGATCGCAAATGCAATAACTCTCCCCCCGTGAAGGTCTCAGAAATGTCCCTTTCCATGAATTTTCCTAAATACTCAAGACATAATGTTTTTTTCCCCTTCTGAAACGTATGAAATAATATACCATTATACCACTCTGACTGTTAGTTATCGGTCATAAAGACAGGTCTCATCCATTCCTCCCCCTCCCAGAAGCAAGGAGAGAATTTCACACCTTGTGCGTTCCCCATTTGAGAGGTCAATTGAAATGCTAATTCACATTTGGAAGACAATAGAACCCCCGCTGGCAGCAGGGGAGGAGGTGTTGCTCTCCTGGGCCAAAAGGGAGAGAATGTACCCGTCAATTTGACTGATAAATGCAGTCAGAGTGGAAGTGATTTTTTTTCAGTCACCTGAGTGTTAAATGATAAGTACAATGAAGTACAAAACGAACGGTTTTGGACATACGAGGTTTCCACCCGACAGCGACGATATATATCGTCACTGTCGGGCAGAAACCTTGTATCTCCAAGTTTCAAATATTTATGTTTTTTCATAAAGTAAAGCCCTGCTTCATCATACAAGACTGTCACACAAGACTAGTGAAAACAGCAGATCTACAAGCACACAACGCCTCGCGGTGCGAGGCGTTGTGTGCTTGTAGATCTGCTATTTTCACTCGTTTAGTTCATTTTTTAAATGATAAATACGAAACGAACGGTCTTGGACATACAAGGTTTCCACCCGACAACGACGATATATATATATACCAGTAAGACTCCCTAATCGGGAGATAAGCGACCGTTGGTCGCTTATCTCCACAAATATCACAGCCTCCACCTCTCACGTCATACGGGCAGCCATAGTTACACCTGGAATGTTGAATCTCCATATATGGAGATAACCTACCCATCACACAAAGTCTGACCTCACCAGCCCATACCTGGGCATGGACGACTTATATCTCCATATACGGAGATGGCCATATATGGAGATACGATGACATCACAGAGTCCACAGCTGATGATGTGGCGTGATGTCATACAATACACAAACAAGCCCTATATAAAGGGGCAATTCTCACCAGGGAAGAGAGCATTCCCCACTAGCTGAGTATCTTAAGATGGTTGGATGTGATGATAAGCCACAAATAGGCCAAAAGTTTGTTTTACCAATTATCAAGAATACGGGCAGTTGACAGTTTGCCATTGTTACACATTGAAGTTGAATCTCCATCTGAATCCCTTTTATGCCCATATATGGAGATCCCTGCTCTGAGTATCTGACATCACTAATCCCTTTTATGCCCATATATGGAGATCCCTGCTCTGAGTATCTGACATCACTAATCCCTTTTATGCCCATATACAGTATGGAGATCCCTAACAGAATCCATTTTATGCCCATATATGGAGATACCTGCTCTGAGTATCTGACATCACTGTGATGTCACCTGTTTATGCCTAAATATGGAGATCCCTGCTCTGAGTATCTGACATCACTGCGATCTCACCTGTGATGTCACAGTGACACATCACCTCAGTATCTGTGATGTCACAGTGACACATCACCTCAGTATCAGGCGTTACACGTATACATTGAGCAGGGCAAAGGTGTGACGTGTGTGACGGACGGACGGACGGACGGACGGACGGACGGACGGCCGGTGGAGGTTTTCATACCAGTAAGACTCCCTAATCGGGAGATAAGCGACCGTTGGTCGCTTATCTCCACAAATAGGCCAAAAGTTTGTTTTACCAATTATTACACTCTATGTGAACATTTACATCAACAAATCCCAAGTACAGGGCATCATCTGGGATACAATCCCTTTTATGCCCATATATGGAGATCCCTAACATAATCCCTTTCATGCCCATATATGGAGATCCCTAACAGAATCCCTTTTATGCCCATATATGGAGATCCCTAACAGCATCCCTTTTATGCCCATATATGGAGATCACTAACAGCTAACAGAATCCCTTTTATGCCCATATATGGAGATCCCTAACAGAATCCCTTTTATGCCCATATATGGAGATCCCTAACAGAATCCCTTTTATGCCCATATATGGAGATCCCTAACAGAATCCCTTTTATGCCCAGTTGGTTGCTAGGGTAAAAAAACATGGTTGCTATGGTAAACAGTTGGTTGCTAGGGTAAACAGTTGGTTGCTAGGGTAAAACCATGGTTGCTAAGGTGGTTGCTAACGTACACTAACAGACCAGCAACAACAGACTGTTGCCACAGCAACGTACACAAAGGTTTGTGTACACATGTGGTGTGATGTCATACTGAAGATATATGACATCACACCGTACACAAACAAAGGTGTGACGTGTGACGTGTGACGGACGGACGGACGGACGGACGGACGGTGGAGGTTTTCATAGTAAACTGCTCCCTGACGGTCGCAACTAAACTGCGACCTTACGGTCGCAATAAATTCACCACCCCGAGTGCCCCTTATAAATCTGCTACACCATTTCTACCCTGCCCCCGTGTACAGTAGCCGCAACTTAATTCTAAATGTTACTGAACTCCCTGTCAAACACTGTGTTGATAAATCTCCTAGTTATACTTAAATCAATACAGGGGCCAGGTGGTGGGTGAAAGACCTTTATAATCCTTGCCCTCAGCAATCCTTAGCACAGTACAGGCCACTCTGCTTTTATCATTTGAACCTGACAGTATGGTAGCTTGTTGAGTAGGCCTAATCCATATAGTTTGAAACCACTCTTGGGCACACACACACCCTAAACTATTCCAATTAAAGTTGCTGAGATGTAATTTCACCGTTAGAAAACTTGGGAAACCTAATTTATTGATGCTCTTGTAAAACGTTCACGAAGTGAAACGTCAATGGGACAATGTTACAGGCAAGGTACTGTAAACATGATTTGTGCCCTCATAAGCACACTCAAAATGTAAAGGACAAACAAATCTGTCTTTTATACCAGTAAAATCTCCCTAAATCAGGAGATATAAGCGCCCGTCAGGTCGCATACACAAACTTTAGAAGGCAATCGTAGCCAATCAGGGGGGAATATGGGAAATGGGACAGATCCATGTTGATGACATGACTTTAGAGATACTGTGCTTTGTGTGATTTTAGGGCAAAATCTGTTGGAGCAGTGCGTCCAAAAATGTGTTTTGCAAAAATCGGTGCTAGAAGAGGGCCATGTGAGAAATCAGGGCCGGAGGTTGTGGTTTGCCAGCCAAGGAGTGTGTGTGTGTGCAAAGTGTGGCATGAATAGGGGCAACGGTGCAGGAGATAAGATTAGGGCCAAAAGTGTGACGTGACGTGACGTGACGTGACGTGACGTGACGTGACGTGACGTGACGTACAAAAGGGAGGGACAGGAGGGTAACTTGGCCATTGCTGGTAGTTAGTGGTGTACTAAACCCCAAATGACTTTATATATTTTTATATAAGTCATAAGCATCAGAAAATTCAGATAATAAAAGCAATCTACTTATGAACAGTACTCAAGTAAAATGTTCCTCGTTTCTGTCCACCACGGGTGGTGGTCAGCCATTAGCGGCGGCCATTTACCCTACTGATCATGTTGAATTCACCCTTTAGCCTTCTGGTTGGTCCCTGACTGACCAACCAGCAGGCTCTATCTGCCTTGTCCCGCCCTGGTTCCGCCTTTTTTATGTTGAATTTGCTAAAACATAATCTTTGGAGGAATAAAAACATTTCAAAACATCACTATATTGCTTCTGACCAGCTCCATTTTACTGAAACCAAATTTTAAATTAGAATTGAACACACATAATAACAATACAAAGCAACTGAATTAAAATGATAGTGGTTTGAGTGTCCCACCGAATGACACAGCAACCAATGGGTGAGAAGAGGGGCGGGACAACGGGCGGGACTTGACAAAGGGTGAATTGGTGGTGGAGGTCATCAGTGAGGACTGAGGAGAGTGCTCTCTGTTGGCCTCTTTAGCCTGAGCCAATCAGAGCACGAGAAGAGACGCAGAACTGAGCAGGAAGCCAACAACAAAAGATAAAAAGAGGGCCGCACGGACGCAATATTGACATTAGGGCATTAAAGGGGAAGACCACCCATTTTCAATATTGAATATGTCATTAATATACCTTAGAGGAGTTGTGTGGAAATAGAAAAAAAGTTCCCCCCCTTCTGTGTTGCCTAGAACTGGAGGATTGATTTTGGGGTTTGTATTGTAAAGTACAACTTGATGACATCACACATTGAACTTTACAATACAAACCCAAAATCAATCCTCCAGTTTTAGGCAACACAGAAGGGGGGGGAACTTTTTTTTCTATTTCCACACAACTCCTCTAAGTTATATTAATGACATAGTTCAATATTGAAAATGGGTGGTCTTCCCCTTTAACGACTTGTGATTTTTGCAAGTCGACTCGACTCAGTATAAAGTAGAGTTGAAGTCGACTTTATCGTTTGATGACGTCACCACATCATACATGACCCCCCAATTATTTTGGGGGGTCCCCAGATGATTAACTTAATGTGATACATTGTTTTCTCACTCAACTGTAAACAAACCAACATAACGTTTAAGAGTATAGAGGGTATCTTCACAATTCTAAAGTGCCAATTTAAGGACTTTTTAATACCTCTAGAATGGCAAATTAAACATTGTCCAAATTGTCAAATATATAGAGGCAGAAATTGTGAAAATAGACGATGTACATAGCATGTAGATCTGCTATTTTCACAATAGAAAGTATATATAAAAAAAATCCAACTTCGACTTTCGATTTTCTCTGGTGGGAGTCGACTTGTGTAATGTCGACTTTTTCGTACAGCCCTATTTGACATGCTCAGTTTGTTTGTTTTTGTCTTCCCAGTTGTGGTGCACTGAACAACCCCATCCAAACATATTTAGATAATATAAAAAACTGACTGAAGAAACACTTAATATCATTCAGCAAGCCAATAGTGGATGAACTCGTACACTAGCCTAGTATTGACGGCGTGTTTAAATTGAATGCTCAATAGACTGTAACGTTAGCACTGAGACTACTCACCAGTAAGACTCCCTAATCGGGAGATAAGCGACCGTAGGTGGCTTATCTCCACAAATCCCAAAAAATTTGTTTTTCCAAAATCTTCCTGATCCATGTTGATGACATGAGTGTAGACATGCTGTGTAGTGATATTCGTGATTTTAGGGCAAAAACTGTAGGAGCAGTGTCCAAAAATGTGTTTTAAAAATCGGCCTGAAGGTGGCGCTACAATAGGGCCATGTGAGAAATGAGGGGTGGGGTCTCCGCGTTGCCTTGGCGGACGAATAGGTACCGGCCCCGGCTCTCCCGGACGCTCCTAGCCAGAGTTACGGCATTTTATGTGCGCTGCAGTGGCAGGGGGTCCTCCACTGGGGGGCGCCACCACTTTTGCATCCGTTCTGGAGCACCAGGAGTCGGTGGTCCCCGGGAATTCCCCGTGAGCAGCCCCGTTGGGGTGGTCATTTGGTCATTTTTGCACATTTGGTCATTTTTTACATCTGGGGGTCCCCCACCAGGTCCCTGGGGCTCCGGGGGTCCTTGGAGGTTGTAGTTTGGCAGGCAAGGAGTGTGTGTGTAAAATCTGGCATGGATCGGGTCAACGGGTGCGGAGATATAAGCAGGGAAAAAGTGTGACGTGTGACGTGTGACCACATTTGGTCATTGTTTACATCTGGGGGTCCCCCAGGGACCTGGGGGTCCCTGGGGCTCCGGGGGTCCTTGGAGGTTGTAGTTTGGCAGTCAAGGAGTGTGTGTGCAAAATTTGGCATGGATGGGGGCAACGGTTGTGGAGATATGAGCAGGGCAAAAGTGTGACGGACTCACTCACTGACTGACTGACTGACTGACTCAGCCACGGACAGCCGGTGGAGGTTTCTACAGTAAGTAGCTCCCTACGGTCGCAATAACCGTATAGTCCAACGTTTTCAGGCCAAGGACCCCTTTGTTGAGAGAGAGAGAGAGATGAAGCAGGGACCCCCACAATCTGTTCAGATTCCATATAGTTTCACTGTTTGACAGCACAATCATCAGTGTATTTTGGATTCATGTCAATTTGTGTTTTCAGATATTTAACCACTTGAACCGTCAATACTTAATAAACTTGACCTTTCACTCTGTACTGTGTGCTCTTTTCCCCCTCTTCCCCAAAGCTCTTTGACGAAATTTTTGGCTAAAGTTCTCCGAATATGGACGCTATAGGGTTCAAGTGGTTAACATAAAAAAGGAGGAAAAAAAAGTTTCTATCACTCAAAGATTTTAGAGGACCCCCTGTAGTAACTCTGAGGACCCCCTAGGGGTCCCGGATCCCCTGTTGAAGACCCATGGTATAGTCTGTATGGATTTGCATATCCTGATCTGTAATTACCGTCACGTAAAGGTTGAAAGTAAAATGAGTTGAATGCATTGACACAAGTGTTTACATATCCGTTGTGGAACATAATCCAGTGTAACGTTTTTTATTATTTTTTTTTATTGCTGTTAACACATATGGTGCCAACCCCGAGTTTCCCGAGTTTGTATTGGTACTACCGCTGTGCCAACCCCGAGTTTCCCGAGTTTGGGCCGTTTTTCAATTTTTTTTTTTTTTTTTTTTTTCAAATTTTTTTTTTCAAAAATATTTTTTTGGACCTCCAGAAATGTGTTAGGCATGATCGCGATCGCGAAATTGCATGTTTAACCCCCATACCAACCCATTCTTTCAAACATGGCAGCCATGTTTGTTTACATCTGAAGAAAACATAATGGCTCATAAATCATGAATGCCTGAACGGATTTCCAAGCGGATTTTTTTGTTTGAAAGCTGTGAACAGCATCTACACACGTGGTGCATCATCTAGGCATGGGCGTGCACAATCCGTGCACTATAAATGACATGGAGGTCTATGGAGACCATGGCATCGCGGGACATTGAAGAGAAAAAATCATTGCAACATTCTGCCCACTCGTTGATTATTCATAAAAGGCAAACTGTGATCCAAGATCCATGTAAAAACTTTAAGAAGTGTGGTTAACAGAATGTGGCCAGGCAGATACAAGTTGTACAGAAAGTACTCTGCTACTTTTGGGGGTTATTTTCTTCAAAGCACTGCTGAAACGAACACTTTTCTTCTCATCACACATCAGAATGAGTAGCAAACAAGACAGGCACCATCTCAGCAAATGTCAAAATAAAAGAGTATCCTCCATCTCTCGAGTCTCACGTTCATTACAGGCAATTTGGCCTGGCGGGTTTGCATGTCTGCACGTTGCCATGCCTGAACGTCATCGGGACGTCTCGTTAGCATTTCTCCCATTGGGGCTGATACCTCGCCGGGCTACGAGAGACAGAAACAATCTTACCCCATTCAGAACGGGTACACATTATTATTTTATGCTTTAACTATTGAAAAATAGCAGATCTACAAGCTCACAGCGCGGCACAGAGTGCCGCGCTGCGAGCTTGTAGACCTGCTATTTTTGAAAAAACGTGAACATTTGAATTTTGACCCGATTCTATTAAGTGTCTTTTAAATCCTTCTAAGGTTTTTTTGAAAAACCTTATGTTTATATGTCAGCAATCTGGCCAGCCATCGTCAAAGAAAAGGTCCTTTTCACTTGAACTGGAGCTCAGTTAGTCTGTTCTTGAGAGACTACTGTGTCATTGGTTCTCAAACCTTTCATGTGAAGGACCCCCAAAATGATATGTATGACCCGCATCTCAAAATATTTAGTTCCATGGACCCCCCCAGAAGCAACATTTGAGTTACAAATGTTCGCTTTAAAGTCAAAGATTTGCACACATTTTCACGACTTTTAAAAAAATAGCAGATCTACAAGCTCGCAGCGCGGCACTCGGTGCCGCGCTGTGAGCTTGTATATCTGCTATTTTTCAATAGTTAAAGCATAAAACAATAATACACTATAACGCGTACCCGCTCTAAATGGGTTAAAAAGCTGCGAAAAGCGCCGTTGAATGAGTGAAGGGTCAGCGCGCCAACAGTTAGGGGGAAAGCCTCGGGGACATGTATAAAATTGGATCTGCCATTTTCTGAAAAATGTGCTGTTGATTTGATAGTTTTCAGGTCCGGCTTTTGTTCCTGAGGATGTCCATACAAGTTGATGAAGACAAATTACAGGTGCTTCCAAGGAAGGGAGAGAAAGGAAAAAAAGAAAAAGAAAAAAGAGAACAGAAAATTGATCTCAGGGGAGGTCGATTTCATCTTCTTATGCATTCAGAGGGGCTGTAATTTTCCGAGTACAACATTTGCTGGGAACGCGTGGAGAATTGCAGCGCGTTGATTACCACAAACATGACGCAGGTTTCACTGTATGATGCAACTGGAAAGCACGTTTACTCCAAGCGTACTGACACAACGGAGCACGGATGAGAGTGAATTAACAATAAATGACGTCGTTGACGAACCTAATATAGCAATAAGTAAGTTGTTTTGCTCTAGCAAAAGGATGTGTGACATTGTACTGTATGTGTGCGAGAATAAATCGCATCGCAACGCGTTGTGAGCTTGTAGATCTGCCATTTTAAAAAACATTTAGTACTTTTACTTTTGGTACTTTAAGTACATTTTGATGCCAATACTTTCCTGCTTTTACTCAAGTACATTTTGAATTCCGGACTTTTACTTGTAACAGAGTATTTCTGTATTGCAATATTGATACTTTTACGTAAGTAAAATAATTGAATACTTTTTCCACCGTTGTCGCACTCACATGCAATTCCATGCATGTGTCTGTTCCGTACATCATGTCCTGTTGTGCAAGCAGACTCATGCACGTAGCCTACTGTACTGTATTGTGTGTGCGTGTGTGTGCAGTGTGCGCGCGTGCGCGCTGCAGCATTGGTTCGCATTCTTTTCAGAATTTTCCGCGGCGATTTCAATGAGCTTACTATATTAGAATCACAGAGGGCTTCCATCTAGCAGGGGTGTCGCACCAAACCCTGGGCCCTGGGTACAAGGATTCACCGCGGGCCCCCCCACGAATGTTCTTCATAGGGGGAGGGGGTTTAACCCATTTAGTCTGGGAACGCATCATGATTACGCATTATTTTGTGCAAAAAATAGCAGATCTACTTTTGAAAAATTGTAAAAAAAATAAATAAAAAAAAAATCTATATCAGTGGTGCTCATAACTTTTTCATGTGAAGGACCCCCAAAATGATATGTATTTGGCCACGGACTCCATCTCAAAATATTTAGTTCCAGGGACCCTCCAGAAGCAAAATTTGATGTTCGCTTAAAGCTGTACTGTGGAAGCTGCTCAACTAGAGGTCAGTAGCGGTATTGCTTTTTTCGGCCGGAGTCGCCACGGACCACCGCGGCCGTCGCGAGCACCCCCGCTCGCCGATACGCATCCGTATAGCCGTCATTTTTAGACCAGGATTGAGGGAGTAGCAGGCAAGATTCCTTCACCAATGTAAACACAGTTGCTGAGGGAAGCTACTTCCTTTAGAGACAGCAAGACTCGCTGTGATTGGCCGGTGGTGTATGATCTGCGCTGTGATTGGCCGGTAGTGTATCATGTGGGAGATGACATCATTTTGCCGGGAAATTCTACCCCCCTCACAACTCATAGAAAAAATATAAAGAGAAGGCTTCAGAAGCTGAAAATAACAGAGTGGGTGTTCTAAAACTTTAGCGATTTAACAGTTAGGACAATTTTAAGATTTGTTTTATAAAAAAAGTTACATGGTATAACTTAAAAAAAAAGACATATTCAATGGTTTGCACATCACATTTTCAGTTTCACGACTTATTCAAAAATAGGAGATCTATGCCGCGCTGTGAGCTTGTGTATCTGCTATTTTTTTAATAGCTAAAGTATAAAATAATTAAGGCCCCTCCACCTTGGGCCCTAGTAACTCAGTCCCACTCCCCCCCCCCCTCTCTGTGACGCCCCTGCAGCTAGTCTGCCGCAGCCTGCATTCAGAAGCAGGGTCCCTGGAGCCTCTGTTTACCAACCAAGTTGGATTTGCTGCTTTCGTTCACAGCCTGGCTGAGGCACCAGCACCAGCAACACCCCCCGGCCACTCTCTCCCCTCCACTCTCCCAGCCCAACCCCCTGCCAGTTCCAGAGGCTTTCATTTTGTCGCACATCCTTATTATAGCCTATCGTCGCTGTCGGGCAGAAACCTTGTATCTCCAAGTTTCAAATGTGTATTATTATTTTTTTCTTTTCGTATAGTAAGGCCCCGCTTCATCATACAAGACTGTCGCACAAAGCTAGTGAAAACAGTGCAAGGCATTGTGTGCTTGAAGATCGGCTATTTTCACAATTTTAAAAGCTTTTTTTTTTAAGCGGTGAAAGCCGCTTCCAAGGAGTGGCTTTGTCTGTCCCGTACATGTTTTTGCCAGACCCATGAAATGGGTAGGCCTACATAAGCAAATGTTATGTAGGCCTGATAAGCAAATGTCTGTCGGTCCGGGTTTTCTATATAAAGGGTATATATGATGATGACATGATGATGACATGCCTACAAAAGGCATGATGTCATAAATGATGATGACAGACAGGGGGTCTGGCACAACCAGGTTGACCTGGTCTAGTTTTTTAGAATTCCCATAGATTCTCAAGGAGTGGCTTTGTCTGTCCCGTTCATGTCCCGTGCATGCAGAATTGAGGATTGGTCAAGCTTCACATGACAATTTGGCCCTCCAGACAAAATCATTCATTCATTCAGAATTCATAAAAATATAGAACTAAAGCACATAGAAAGTATAGATCTAGAACACAGAATGTATAGATCTAGAACACAGATTTCATAGCTCTAGAACACATAGAATTAAAAAAATCACCGCTTCACTTCGAACCGAGGTTTGATTTTTTAATTTTAAACGGTTTTGGACATACAAGGTTTCCACCCGACAACAACGCTATACTTCAGCCAAAATCTGCTCAAAAACTTTTGAGACTGAGGGCTTTATATGTAAATCGAATGACAAAGAAATACCCCCCCCCCCCACACACACACACACACACACACACACACACACACACACACACACACACACACACACACTCAGTCACAAAAAGCCATTCCTCATTTTTTAGAAAATACACTTCAAACAGAACCGTTTAAGTCTCCAAACAACAAACTGGAAGAGCCTTCAAACCAGAGGGAGGGACGGTGCACCAGCGTCTAGGAGCTTGTTAATAAACATAGATTGCAAACGTTAGTTTCTTCTGTGTTTCTTCGGTCTGCATTAAAATAGAACACATGGGTTCAAATCGTTTTACTTTCAATCAAACGTTTGAAGTCTTAGCCAATCAAGAATGCAATGCATTGGGGGTTTCATAGTCATTGGGGCTTTTGGCATGTTGATATCACACAAAAAAAGAAAACTAAAACAAAACATCTCAACGTGTGAAATAAATTGCTCCAATCTCCAAGAATGACTTCTTGATAATAAAGAAACCAAGACAACAAAGAATGTATCTGACTCATCCACTGAACTGTTCAAGCAAAGACCACACAGTCTGGAACAGGAAAAAGCTAAGGTATGGCAACATGACTGGTGTCTTGCACGCGCGAAGGCGCGCATGCAAGACACCAGTCATGTTGCCATACCTTAGCAACAGGCATGATACATTTATTTTAAGAAGTACATTTTACTTTTTTTCCCCTGTTTCTACGGTTTCTTGGGCTGGATATGGCTGCCTGGAACGGTTGTTCAAGCGCAGCTAAACTTGGCATGTTAGTAAACGTGCCACAATTAACAACAATGCATTGCACCTGTGCAGCTGACCTGCGGAACCTGGGAATATACCATTCTGTCAAGATGAGGAGAATAAAAGTGTGGAGAATATAATTGCGACCGTCAGGGAGCAGTTTACTATGAAAACCTCCACCGGCCGTCCGTCGGTCGGTCACACGTCACACGTCACACCTTTGCCCTGCTCATATCTCCGCATCAGTATATAGGGCTTGTTTGTTTATTGTATGACATCACGCCACATCATCAGCTGTGGACTCTGTGATGTCATCGTATCGCATCAGTATATAGGGCTTGTTTGTTTATTGTATGACATCACGCCACATCATCAGCTGTGGACTCTGTGATGTCATCGTATCTCCATATATGGCCATCTCCGTATATGGAGATATAAGTCGTCCATGCCCAAGTATGGGCTGGTGAGGTCAGACTTTGTGTGATGCGTAGGTTATCTCCATATATGGAGATTCAACATTCCAGGCAATGCTGTGTATTGTATGACATCACGCCACATCATCAGCTGTGGACTCTGTGATGTCATCGTATCTCCATATATGGCCATCTCCGTATATGGAGATATAAGTCGTCCATGCCCAAGTATGGGCTGGTGAGGTCAGACTTTGTGTGATGCGTAGGTTATCTCCATATATGGAGATTCAACATTCCAGGTGTAACTATGGCTACCCGTATGACGTGAGAGGTGGAGGTTGTGATATTTGTGGAGATAAGCGACCAACGGTCGCTTATCTCCCGATTAGGGAGTCTTACTGGTTATAATACCTTGTTAAAGTGACCATTTTGTTAAATCTTGCATTTGTAGTTATTTTACTGTAATTTAACAACATAATTAATAACCAGCACAGATAGACAAAGAGACATTCATGGATTTATATTTAAAAGTAACTTTTATTTTCCCCCTGGACCCAGGGTATGGCAGCAACATACCCCTGCCATACCCAATTGACGCCCCTGGGCTGGAAACATTCGTTTTTTTTCTTTCATAGAATCAGAGGATACTTTTGTCTGGATATTTTTTTAATAGTTTTGATTTTACATTTTTGATCTATGCAAAACAAATCCAGAAAATGTATTTAACCACTTGAACCCTATAGCGTCCCTATACAGGGCATAGGCCTATTATAAAAGGTGAATATTTGTGAAAATAGGCAAATATTTGTCGGAAATAGATCTACAGGGACCTTCTTTTTTGTTTTGTCATCATATGTCCAGTTCAGTGTAGCGTAGCCACACCCATGTCTCTGGTCCCACAATCTGCAAGCACACATCATGTGTGCTTGGGCAAACATCGGGCAAAAATCGTCGGCCCCCACAAAACTGTGAAAAGTGATGGATCATCACTAAACCATGGTTTTATGGGGGCCGTTTTTAGCCCAAGGAATGTTTTTCATGCAAAACAAATGCTTGCATTGGATTCAGAATCCCGGAAAACACCTAGTTTGACCCCTCACATGCTACTTAAAGCATATTTATTTTTTGTATTATTTTACTGTATAGTAAAGTCTATGAGAGCCCAACTTTGATTGGCTCCCACAAGTTTCCCAAGACAAATCTGCGATGGCCCTCTATAGCCAAAAATGTTCCAGATGGCATGTTCTAACTGTGTGCCAAATTGCATGCTTCTATCGTAAAGTGCACAATACTGCCCGAAACACCTGGACTACTTGGAGATTGGCTTGAAGATGTTGTGCAGAGGGAAAAAAGGAAGGTGGTACAAACACTGGGGGACCCCAGTCAATGAAGTAAAGGGTTTAAAGCATGACTCTGTGTCTGTGCTCAATAGCCTCTTCATTTGTCAACATTATCAAAGTTTAAAAATGAGCGTGAAAAAAGAGTAGCAATGGTATATGGCAACTTACCAAACACTTTCTCTTTCTCTTTCTTGGAAAGAGGATTAATGTGGATTTATCACCGACGTGATGTGCCATCACATGGCACACAGAACTGCCATAAATTCCACCCAACTCTGCCGTCCTCAGCAAAATAGCTAATAAAATAGTTATTACCTAAGCCATTTATTATAATGTTCAGAAGTTGTAAATCTTATCTTCACAATAACCTTATTTGTGCTGGATTACAAAAAAAGGGGGGGGGGGGCAGCAACATAAGCATCCATCTCATTTGCACACAGTAAATTCCAGAATGTGTGTGTGTGTGTGTGTGTGTGTGTGTGTGTGTGTGTGTGTGTGTGTGTGTGCGTGTGTGTGTGTGTGTGTGTGTGTGTGTGTGTGTGTGTGTGTGTGTGTGTGTGTGTGTGTGTGTGTGTGTGTGTGTGTGTTGATTGATTGAAGTATTTATCAGAAGTTTGCATAGGAAAAGGTACAGTTTCATGACAGTACGTCGGCAGGGCGTTCCACATTTTAGTGGTATATATAGCAGGAGAACGAATTTGACCCTTTGTTTGAGCCGAACCCGGGTTGAACATGGTCTGTGATGCTGCCCCTGGAGTTATAATTGTGTGTGTGTGAGTGTGAGTGTGCGTGTGTGAGCGTGCGTGTGTGAGCGTGCGTGTGTGAGCGTGCGCGTGTGTGTGTGTGTGTGTGTGTGTGTGTGTGTGTGTGTGTGTGTGTGTGTGTGTGTGTGTGTGTGTGTGTGTGTGTGTGTGTGTGTGTGTGTGTGTGTGTCGTCACTACAGAGCTGAGTCAGAGCCTGTCAGTTCCAGCTGTAGTCTGTAGTCCCACCAGACATGAAATCAATAGCCAGCATTCTGCATGTGATGGACAGATACCGGGGAAGACAGTTCCTCCTCACCAAGACTGCACTTGATTGAGCCCCACTTAGATTGCTAATGTGACTGATGGACTGTCACTGTCACATCTGCACGAAGTCACTGTGGCCTCTATACCGTGGCTTTCCCCTTGCTGACAACACACACACAGTAAAATCCACAGTGTTAATTGAACCGCATGAACCCTAGCATCCCTACAGTGGCGTCAGTTCAGAAAAAGCTAAGGTATGGCAACAACCGCAACATGACTGGTGTCACGCACGTGCAAGACACGAGTCATGTTGCCATACCTTAGCAACAGGCATGATACATTCATTTTAAGAAGTACATTTTATTTTTATTTTTTCTACGGTTTCTTGGGCTGGATATGGCAGCCTGGAACGGTTGTTCAAGTGCAGCTAAACTTGGCATGTTACTAAACGTGCCACAATTAACAAAAATGAATTTCACCTGTGCAGCTGACCTGCGGAACCTGGGAATATACCATTCTGTCAAGATGGGGAGAATAAAAGTATGGAGAATATAATTATAATATCTTGTTAAAGTGACCATTTTGTTACATTTTGCATTTGTAGTTATTTTACTGCAATTTAACAACATAATAACCAGCGCAGACAGACAAAGAGACATTCGGGGTCCCATCCTATTTATATTTAAAAGTAACTTATATTTTCTCCCTGGACCCAGGGATGGCAGCTGCATACCCCTGCCATACCCAATTGATAGTCCTATCTCAGAATAAGGATCTATTCTGAGAATGTGGTAAAAAGCGAAAACAGCTGAAAATTCTGCAAAACTTGCAGATCTACAAGCTATCAACGGGGGCTGCTAAATCGTCTGACCATTATGCAGACGACTCAGTAGTCCCACAATGTTAGATTATTGTGAGGTTAAGGTTAGGCATATTTCTTTGTGAGGTTATGGTTAGGCTTTGGGTTTGGGTTAAGTATAGCTTTATTTTATTTTTTGTTAAAATATGTACCATCAAACCAAAGATACTTCTGAACAATGGAATTGTACCGAAGATAATTGGATTATTTTCGGTGACAAACGTTGGTGTAGAGGGGAATAGCTAGGAGTGGGCCAAGTACAGACCCGTGGGGGACCCCGATCAACAACAAAGTGCTAGGGTTTAAGTGGTTAACACTGTGTACAATTGTACCCACAGGTTCATTTGGTTCCATTTGTACACTCTCAGGGTTAAATTAATATTGAGGATTTCAATGTGTGGTGGACTGGAGGCATATTCCACAGTGTCAATACTGCAGCATCTGCCATGTTTGACTCCTCCGGCGTGGTCTTGCCTATTAGCTTTATTATTTTGCAAGGAATCGAAGATTGAATTCATTTTTATACTTTATACTGTGTATATATATATATATACACACACGCATATAATGAATCTTCATCGAGTTAAAAGAGCGCGAAACAAATATAGTGGGATTCGAGGAACTTCAGTTTCAACAAGTTTACTGTCACGTCGCAAGTTTGCAGGTGTAAAAGAGTGGGTGAAATTGTTTTCACGCCAACAGTTTGCAGTTGCGAAATATAGTCATAAGGATGGAGAAAGAGACAAAGTAAAAAGTGTGATAACAGGACAACATTATCAAATATGCATAGGTTGCGTGCTCAAAAAATATATCAGCCTCTTGTGCAAGTACAATAAGAGACAGAGGCAGAATAGATTGAGATTAGATGCTTTATCATTTGTCGTTGCATATTAAACCATTCAGAACGGGTACAGAGTATTGTGTATTATTATTTTATGCTTTAACTATTGAAAAATAGCAGATATACAAGCTCACAGCGCGGCACCGAGTGCCGCGCTGCGAGCTTGTAGATCTGCTATTTTTGAAAAATCGTGAAAATTAGAATTTTGACCCGATTCTACAAGTGTCTTTTGAATCCTTCTAAGATTTTTTGAAAAACCTATGTTTCTATATGTCAGCAATCTGGCTAGCCATCCTCAAAGAAAAGGTCCTTTTCACTTAACTGGAGCTCAGTTAGTCTGTTCTTGAGAAACTACTATGTCAGGGGTTCTCAAACCTTTTCATGTGAAGGACCGCCAAAATGATATGTATTTGACCACGGACCCCCATCTCAAAATATTTAGTTCCAGGGACCACCCAGAAGCAAAATTTGAGTTACACATGTTCGCTTTGAAAATACATATATTCAAAGATTTGCTCACATTTTCACGACTTTTTCAAAAATAGCAGATCTACAAGCTTGTATATCTGCTATTTCATTAGTTAAAGCATGAAATAGTTCTCGGACTAAATGGCTTAAAACACAACACAACGACAGAGACTTTCCGCGGTGCTTTCACAAGTGTCCTGCCGAATCGAATGTACTGCAGGTGTTGATGAAGCAGCCGCACAAACACAGCCTCTAACAATACGGCTATTCATCTACATGGAAGAGCTGTTATTGTGGAGTAAATTTGGTTGTTTGCAGCAGCGGTTTGCAAACTAGGGCATCTGGCACTGCAGGATGGGGCCATGACCATAATATTTGCTATGCAAAGTATTTTGTTTTCTCCCCTTCCGTTTCCTTGGATATACTCCTATTATTGTTCTGTGATAACTACCTTCAATCTTTAACTTAAAATACATGCGCCTACACACAACTTTTTAATATTGTGAAAACCAAGAATGTAGCAATGTCATAATGGAACAAATGCCTAGATGGGTTTGCAATTTGTTTAATCAAAATTCAGATTCAGACTTGATCCGATGCTACTGATGAAATGTAAATTATGCCTGACAATAATGACATTGTTTAAACAGCAGGTGTTATCTTTGAATGGAACCTTTGTCCCTCAGCCATCCCCGGTTTGATAACATCTTTATGACTCTGAAAGTCCAAAACATAAGGTACGTATATTAATTACATTTAGCCAAATATGAATCCGACTGGAATTTTAGAATTTGCGTATGAAAGTGTGTAATTCTCGTCAGAATACCAGCAGTGGCGTCAGTTCAGAAAAAGCTAAGGTATGGCAACATGAATGGTGTCTTGCAACATGACTGGTCTTGCACCGCGCGCGTGCAAGACACCAGTCATGTTGCCATACCTTAGCAACGATGATGATACATTTATTTTAAGAATTACATTTCATTTTTTCCCTGTTTCTATGGTTTCTGGAACGGTTGTTCAAGTGCAGCAAAACTTGTTATTGCGACCGTTAGGCCGCAGTTTAGTTGCGACCGTCAGGTCGCAGTTTAGTATCAAAACCTCCACCGGCCGTCCGTCCGTCGGTCACACGTCACACCTTTGCCCTGCTCATATCTCTGCATCAGTATGACATCACACTGCTGACATCAGTATGACATCACACCATATATGGAGGGATGTGTTGGTTATATCCATATCTGGTGTGATGTCATACTGATGTCAGCAGTGTGATGTCAGCAGTGTGATGTCATACTGATGTCAGCAGCTATGTCTCTATATATGGAGTTATATGTTGTTCGTGTCCAAATATGGGGCTTGTGAGGTCAGACTTAGTGAGATTCGTCGGTTATCTCCATATATGGAGGGATGTGTTGGTTATCTCCATATCTGGAGATTCAACCTTCAACGATTTTGACATCTTGTTACTAATCTGTCGGTAGATAATGCCGGTCTTATATAAGGGTCATTTGTGTACGGTGTGATGTCATACTGATGTCAGCAGTGTGATGTCATACTGATGCGGAGATATGAGCAGGGCAAAGGTGTGACAAGGCCCTGCAGAAAATGCATGACACGCTGTTGCGCCACACTCAGCACCCCTAAAAACCAGTACTTGGGATTTGTTGATGTAAATGTTCACATAGAGTGTAATAATTGGTAAAACAAACTTTTGGCCTATTTGTGGAGATAAGCGACCAACGGTCGCTTATCTCCCGATTAGGGAGTCTTACTGGTATCAAAACCTCCACCGGCTGTCTGTCCGTCCGTCCGTCCGTCCGTCCGTCCGTCCGTCCGTCCCGTCCGTCCGTCCGTCCGTCCGTCCGTCCGTCCGTCCGTCTGTCCGTCCGTCCGTCCGTCGGTCACACGTCACACCTTTGCCCTGCTCATATCTCCGCATCAGTATGACATCACACTGCTGACATCAGTATGACATCACACCGTACACAAATGACCCTTATATAAGTCCGGCAAGAAACAGTGGTCTAAAACAGTGGTTGCTATGGTAACCAGTTGTTTGCTAAGGTAAAAAACATGGTTGCTATGGTAAACAGTTGGTTGCTAGGGTAAACAGTTGGTTGCTAGGGTAAGAAAACATGGTTGCTATGGTAAACAATTGGTTGCTAGGGTAAACAGTTGGTTGCTAGGGTAAAAAAAACATGGTTGCTGTGGTAAACAGTTGGTTGCTAGGGTAAACAGTTGGTTGCTAAGGTGAAAAACATGGTTGCTATGGTAAACAGTTGGTTAGTAGGGTAAACAGTTGGTTGCTAGGGTAAAAAAAACCTGGTTGCTATGGTAAACAGTTGGTTGCTAAGGTAAAAAAACATGGTTGCTATGGCATCACACCGTACACAAATGACCCTTATATAAGACCGGCATTATCTACCGACAGATTAGTAACAAGATGTCAAAATCGTTGAAGGTTGAATCTCCAGATATGGAGATAACCAACACATCCCTCCATATATGGAGATAACCGACGAATCTCACTAAGTCTGACCTCACAAGCCCCATATTTGGACACGAACAACATATAACTTCAAAACCTCCATCGTGTCCAAATATGGGGCTTGTGAGGTCAGACTTAGTGAGATTCGTCGGTTATCTCCATATATGGAGGGATGTGTTGAAGGTTGAATCTCCATATATGGAGGGAGAACCAGCTTATGAGCCGATGAGTTGTGTCAGAGTCGAGATCCTGCTTGCATCTAATCTGTCGGTAGATAATGCCGGTCTTATATAAGGGTCATTTGTGTACGGTGTGATGTCATACTGATGTCAGCAGTGTGATGTCATACTGATGTCAGCAGCTATGTCTCTATATATGGAGTTATATGTTGTTCGTGTCCAAATATGGGGCTTGTGAGGTCAGACTTAGTGAGATTCGTCGGTTATCTCCATATATGGAGGGATGTGTTGGTTATCTCCATATCTGGAGATTCAACCTTCAACGATTTTGACATCTTGTTACTAATCTGTCGGTAGATAATGCCGGTCTTATATAAGGGTCATTTGTGTACGGTGTGATGTCATACTGATGTCAGCAGTGTGATGTCATACTGATGCGGAGATATTGGCCGATTAGGGAGTCTTACTGGTGTTAGTAAACGTGCCACAATTAACAATAATGCATTGCACCTGTGCAGCTGACCTGCAGAACCTGGGAATATACCATTTTGTCAAGATGGGGAGAATACAAGTGTGGAGAATATAATTATAATACCTTACCTTTTTAAAGTGACCATTTTGCAAAATTTTGCATTTGTAGTTATTTTACTGTAATTTAACAACATAATTACCAGCACAGATAGACAAAGAGACATTCGTGGATTTATATTTAAAAGTAACTTTTATTTTCCCCCCTGGAACCAGTGTATGGCAGCTGCATACCCCTGCCAGAGCAGTGTAAGGAGAGTGGCGACACGCTTTGATCTCGCCGCAGACCGGAAGTGGCTTCGCATGGAGCCTGTTCTCATTCTTAGCAAGCCTCTGCTGCTCTTCAGCCCCGTCCGCCCCCATTATAACCGAGGCATTTTCACTCGCTGGTAACGTGGTAAGTAGACTAAATCACGTCTTTGACCCCTGCCCTGCCATATCCAATTGACGCCCCTGAATACCAGTGAACCTAACTGCAGGATTACACGTGAGCTAATACGCACGCAGGCCCACACATCTCTGACTTCCTCATAGACAACAATGCTAATGTTTCGCATCCCTCTTTGATAAGCAGAGATCAAACATACATGAAAGTACTAGTAAGACGCCTCAGGGCGACATGTGACGGTCGCGCCAATTGTTGGCCATCTTGCCAGTGATGTATATCGGTCCAGTTACCCTTATACTGTATATAGTACATCCCTTTTATGACCATACATGGAGATCCCTGTCTGAACCAGCCACAAAGATATGGACTGTCTTCCTCCATATATGGTCATTCCCATATGAAGTCCTGTTAGATATGGGCCTAATATTGATGGCATCAAGGATCTCCAAATATGGGCATAAAAGGGATTCTGTTAGAGTGGTTCCCATAACATCACAACATACAATATATTTTATGCCCATACATGGAGATGGAGATCCCTATCTGAACCAGCCACACATAATATGGGCCATGTGTTGGCCATCTGGACAGTGATATATATTGATGACATCAGGGATCATAAAAGGGATATATGGACTTTTACATAGGTGATGTCACCTGTGGTATCACCTGTGATGTCACAGTGAACCACAGTGTCAGGCGTGAGCTTCGGAGATACACGGATACGTGGACAAGATGTGCCGGACATCACAGTGACATCAGAGCATGATGTCAGAGCGACAAACCCATAGACCGTAAAAATGTGTACACGTCTACATGTCTACGTTTCTCGTAGTAAACTGTACCATGTAAATTGAAAATGATTGAAGTGAAATATGTTCCAAACAATGTGAAAGTTGTTGGTCGCTTGGTTGAATCAATGACTGAAGAGTCAATTCAAATGCAATGCTTTGAACTTGAGACAAATAGTCTGTATGGTGATTTGTGATCCATTAACAATTACTGGGAGGCAAGCACACCACCTAGCTTTACCTTTAGCTAAAAAGAATAATAATATTACAAATCTTTAACACATTTATTTTTAAAGCACTTAATCTTATGATGATTTATCTTTTATTTGTTTTTGTTATTTTGTCACTTATTTGTGTAAGCTTAATGTTTTTACAGTATGTTGCTCTGTTTAATTGGTGTTATTACAGCACATTGTAACCATTTGAAAGGTGCTGTATGAATAAAGTTGACTTATTACTTAATTACTTGCTAATTATTTCATCATTGTCAGAGGCTAGTTGTAAGCCTCTGTCCTGTAGGCTCATGCATATTAGATTATTGTCACTACTTATGTATGCATTTAGATCCTTTTGTTGCTGCTTAGCGATTTGCACCTTTCTGTGTTTTCTTTCACCAATTCTGGCAATGTAGAAAGAGTCTGTTACAAGTAAAAGTCTGGGAATTTGAAATTACTTGAATAAAAGGATGAAAGTTTTGGTATCAAAAAGTACTTAATGGACCAAAATTAAAAGTATAAAATGTTCACAATGTCTTGCATAAAAAGAATAAAAGCAAAAGTACAGAAAGCTAGAAATACTCCAGTAAGGTAAAAAATACCTCAAAATTGTAAGTAAGTACAGTACTTGAGTACTCATGTAACTCAGAGAGTTACTAAGTCTCCGAGTTAAATTGACATCGATTTCATAATAACAATCGGGCTCTCCATTAAATGAGGGTCCGTTGCCTAATGCTTGTCAAACTGAGGGGTCCTTGGAAATCACTGCTAGAGCTGTAAAAAATCTCTTCCGCACGCTATTAAGTGTCAATTTGGGGGTCCTTGACATGAAAAGGTTTGAGAACCACTGTCATAGTCCAGTGTTTCTCAACCTTTTTTCTGCATGAGCACACTTTTCATGTCCCAATAATCCATGGGCACACAAACATAATACGGGGGTGTAAATAGCGTCACTGTCGGGAAGAAACCTTGGATCCCCAAGTTTCAAATTTGTACGTTTCTTCGCAAAGTAAAGCCCTGCTTCATCATACAAGGCTGTCGCACAACAGTAGTGAAAACAGCCGATCTACAAGCACACAACGCCTCGCACCGCGACTGACATCACAGGCTAGGCCACATGAAGTCCCAGATCCACACTGGAGCCATGCCGGTCCCGCATGTGGACCCCAGATTGACGTGATGATTTGTCCCTGTGTCCTTATGGTCATCTCACAGCTCAAGGGACTTGAGAGTCCTGGTTTAATTACAGTGCATACAGTGCCATCAGGTCCTATTAAGGAAAGCAACCCAGATGGCGATGGCAACAGTAGCCCTTGAGCGGTAGGTAGAAACAACATTCCTCTACAAGCAACATGTGGTGGTTTGCAGGTATTTTCTTGCTCATTGATTTTTACAGTATCCTGGCAGAAGCAAGCAGGTCTGCCAAGACTTCTCCCACACTTCATCCCTCCTCTGTCATCCCCTCACCGCACTTCTGTCACCCCCTGTTCTTCAGACACCCTCGCCACGCTCCGACAGCATGCCCATGGAAATAAAAGCGTGAATGTTTTCAGCTTGTTCAAATCATTTCCTCATTTCCTAGCCAACTGCTTCACTTTGCATATCGTCGTTGTCGGGTGGAAACCTTGCATGTCCAAAACCGTTCGTTTTGTATTCATCATTTAAAAACATTTTTAAATAGTGAAAATAGCCGATCTACAAGCACACAACTTGTAGATCTGCTGTTTTCACTAGTTTAGTGCAACATTCTTTTATGATGAAGCAGGGCTTTACTTTACGACAAACCGTACACATTTGAAACTTGGAGATACAAGGTTTCTGCCCGACACTGACGATATTGACATAGCTTAGTAACATCACCGGGGTGGGTGCCTGTTTCAGGGGCAGACATTTATTTTGATTTGCTTTTTATTAAATAGAAAGCATATTGAGGCAAATGAGGACATCATATTTGCCCAAAAATTATGAACATTTGAAATCCACCATAATGCAGACATCAAAGCTGTAGTCTAATTGTAGTCTAACTTGAATTGATTGGTTCATTTTACAGGAGGAATCATATCATCTTTGGGGATCTTCATGCTATGACCAATTGCTATTACCCAACCGATTGTTTTTTTCCAGTAGCAAAGACAATTCTATGTCGTTAATGAGATAATTAAGGTATCTTAAAAGGGTGTAAAAAAAGAGGAAAAAAAAGTGTTACTGCACAGGTCTTCTCCAGGGCAGGTAGGTTATTGTGGACCAACACTGTTGATGAATGTGAAGAATTGGATCTGTTTGGATCACATGACTATACATGAGATAATATATACTGATTTAAGTGATGTTTGGACAAAATAATTAATATAAAATAAATAATATAAAGAAAATGCAAAAAAGTGGCCTCCTGGTGGCGCTATCATAGGGCAATATCTAAAGGGTGGTATAAGTTCACCACTATAGTGCGAATGTGCGTGCAAAGTTTCACCGCAATTAGAGGATGAAGGGCCACTTGGGAGTGTGTATACAAAGTTTTATGCAGATCGGTGCGGCTATAAAAAACAAACACTGCATTCGTTATTTGAGGCATTTTGTTCAAAACGGAGCACTCCTGCAAACTATGGAAGCCAGTCTGCTCAGGATGGAATATGAAAAGTCTGAAAGACCTGTTTTGTTTAATGATTATAGAGCTACTGTACTGTTCACCGACTTGAGTGGCTTTAGGACAAATTGTGTTGTAATATGAAGAAAAAAAAAGGTTTTGCAAAAAATGACTTGGTGAAGCTACAACAGGCCGATCTCGATCTGGCATCCGGTTCTGCTGTGGCATGCTCTGGCAGGCTTGATCAACCAGAGTTTCTACTACTTAAAGTTATACCATGTAACTTTTTTTATAAAACAAATCTTAAAATTGTCCTACTGTTAAATCGCTAAAGTTTTAGAACACCCACTCTGTTATTTGCAGCTTCTAAAGCCTTCTCTTTATATGTTTTCTATGAGTTGTGAGGGGGGGAGAATTTCCCGGCAAAATGATGTCATCTCCCATATGATACACTACCGGCCAATTACAGTGCCGATCATACACCACCGGCCAATCACAGCGAGTCTTGCTGTCTCTAAAGGAAGTAGCTTCCCTCAGCAACTGTGTTTACATTGGTGAAGGAATATTGCTTGCTACTCCCTCAATCCTGGTCTAAAAATGATGGGAGACGGCTCTACGGAATCGTATCGGCGAGGCGGAGGTGCTCGCGACGGCCGTGGTGGTCCGCGGACCCCCGTTCCGGTGGTCCGCGGCGACTCCGGCCGAAAAAAGCAATACCGCTACTGACCACTAGTTGAGCAGCTTCCACAGTACAGCTTTAAGTAGTAAGGGAAGCCTAACTACCTGAATATAAAAAGTCTAAGGAAATTACCCTCCCCCCTCTCCAACTGTACATAATCTTATTTATTTTTTTACTACTACTCGTATTATGATGCTGTGCATATAATTGTATTGTTTATCTTTAAATGTCTTGTTGAATTGAATACATACTGTAGTACCTGTACCTGTAGAAACAAGCCTTGGCTTATTGGGTTACCCTTTTAGCATTATTTTGTGTAACTCTGTTACACCATGCCTTTTTTGCAAACTGTTAATAAAGTATTCAATCAATCAATCTTGTGACGTCACTGCTTGTTAACTCTTTTAACGCTTTGGACGTTCCTGTTCGCCCCATTTTTCACGGCGGCGCGATGCCAATTGTACGCTCTTTGGCTCGTTCGTTTGTACCTTGTTTTGATGTCTGTAAACTGATGAGGGGTCGCGCGGGTGTGTACCGTTAACACATCTCCCGTAAAAGTGCTCTCAAAAACCCACTGGACGTTAGCATCAATGGAGTAACAAAACGCTTCCTTGATATTTTCTCTGGGTCTATTGCTCTGTAGCGATTTAGTGGCCTGGACGGATGGGAGCCGACCGCGGCCATTTCACATTAATTCTTGCATGAGGCTGCCCTCTACTGCTAGTATGACCAAAGTGCACTATGTAATGAGGAAAAAAATAAAAAATAAAAAAGATAAAAACAAATGGATCTTTGTCTATAACCTCGCAAAGGTAAGTTGCTTTTGCTGGCACAAGACCCAATGAATAAATAATAACATCTGGCAGTAAAACTGTTAAAATAAAGAATAAATAAATTCAAAGAGCAGTTGATCTTCATGACTGGAGTAGACAGAGTTAGATTATGTTGACTGATTCCTGGTCAAATCAAATGTAGGGATGTGTGCATTACTCACAGCTGTATACTTAAAGTGATATTCCACTTTAAAACATGTTGGGGTCAGAGTAGACCCCAAAACATGTTTGAAAGTGAAATATCACTTTAAGTCCTTTAAAGCTTTATGAGCCTGGGCCATTTTATCATTGGTCCTGAATGCAATTCAGTTCCTGTTATCAAACCAGACATACTGTACATGTACATGATGTTACTGTATATTACAGATGACAGAAGGTACATGTATGGTTTCTATGACAATAATTAAACATGCTTGATCTCCTGAAGCTCTATTTACAGCATGCTGTGATTGTAAAAATTACATCATACTTAACCACTTTCACTTTCCGATTTTTGCCGCAAGTCACCGACACACAATGAAGTGTGCGTCAGTCTTAAGTGGTTAAAAGAATGAAATTGACTGTGCAGTTTTAAGCTGTAAGTTAAGGAGCATGACGTTTCAAGAGGACAAAGAAAAATGTCTGCACACATTCATTGTCTTTGCAGACAGTGCCATGTCTTTGGCACAGGGGGCGGCCACAGTTTACAAGGCTCGCCTTCAATTTTGCTCATCAAACAATGGTTGTGTACACAGCCCCGTTCAAGGCAGGGGAAAATGCAACACAACGTGACAAGAACATCAAGCATTTGGCCATCTGGGAGGAGGAGTTCCAAATAATGACTCCTCTGTGATTATGGTAGCGACCATCTTTTTTCTCTCAGCCGTCAGGCCCCCCCTCAATAAAAAAAAAACAAAAAGAAAAGAAAAAGAAAGCAAGTGGATGAAGGAGAAATGTCTGGTTGCATTGATCCTCCCGTACAGATGTTTGTTCCAATGACATTGGTCAGCTTTCACCCTTTTGGTACAACAAAAGAAAGGGGGTAGGGGGTAGGGGGGTGGTGTCACAGTGGTGTCAGTTCAGACACCAGTCATGTTGCCATACCTTAGCAACAGGCATGATACATTTATTTTAAGAAGTACATTCTATTTTCCCCACCGTTTCTACGGTTTCTTGGGCTGGATATTTCAGCCTGGAACGGTTGTTCAAGTGCAGCTAAACTTGTCATGTTAGTAAACGTGCCACAATTAACAATAATGCATTGCACCTGTGCAGCTGACCTGCTGGGGAACCTGGGAATATACTATTTTGTTGATAATATAATTATAATACCTTGTTAAAGTGACCATTTTGTAAAATGTTGCATTTGTAGTTATTTTAACAACATAATAACGAGCACAGATAGACAAAGATACATTCATGGATTTATATTTTACTGCATACCCCTGCCATACCCAATTGACGCCCCTGTGGTGTCACTAGAAAGACTGTGGCTGATTTAGAACCTGCCCACGCCCACACACACACACACACACACACATGCACGCACGCACTGACGCACACACACATACACGCGCGCGCGCACACACACATACACGCACGCACACACACACACACACACACACACACACACACACACACACACACACACACACACACACACACACACACACCGATGTCTCACTTGTGTGCAATTTATTTTCCGTCTGCTTTTGTTGCCACCCGGGCCTGGTCAGTTCCCTGACCTCACAAAGGGTAGTCATTAAGATTGAAATCTTCGCCACATAAAATTTTATTTGAAATCAATTTGGTGACCTTCACTACGCAAAGGAAGGCACATCGTCAAGCCTGTCCAGATTAGAGCCAGCAAGTGTTGCATGTCTGAATTAAATAGGCCTCTGTGAGTGATATAGGACAGGGGGGAAACTTTGTGGCATTTCGTGTTTTATTTCTTTCAGTTTCCAGGACGAGGCTAACTTTTTCAGAGTCCATCGTGCTTGAAATAGCCTGTGTGAGTCGTTCTCTAATGAATAATATGCTCGAATGCAGAATTTAGTCTGAATTTATGTATTGTTCTGTAATGATTTGAATGGCATAATTTGAGGGCAAATAATAATATTGTAAAAGGAAATGAGTAAACCCCAGTATGATGGACTCTACACGACAGGGACGTGCAGAGAATGTTAGAGAGGCAGGGGCTGACATTTATAAAAGTGCTTTTTTTGGTGAAAATATCCAAAATAGCAGGTAATATCGAAACTAGCAGACCTCCAAGCTCACAATGCGCCGCACTGCGACGTGTTGTGAGCTCGGAGGTCGGCTATTTTCGATGCTTGATTTCTACACAGAGAGGGCAATTCTTTCAACATGAGATGCTGCGTTCAAGTTCAGGAGAGTTTGGACGAGGCAATTCTCTTGAATGCTGCCTTCAGGTATGGCATGAAAAAAGTCCATTTGCATTTCTTTCACAAGTAAAAACTGCATTCATGGTCTGGAGAGGGCACTTTTTACAGACGGATAAAAGAGCAGGGGCTCAAGCCCCCTTTGATGTCTATGTGTGCACGTGCCTGGTACACAGTCAAATCCTCCGTGTTCATGTATCCATTTGTGCTCTCCCCAAAGTTAAATGAACACATTTTAATTTGAAAGTAAACTGCTCAGTTCAACTTAACCCTGCACGACCCGAATTAATTTCTACTGGCCAAAAAAAAAAAAAAAATCAGATGGTGTTGTCGGAGTCCTAATCACAGGAAAATGTAATGTTAAAAAATTAATAATGTTTGTGTAAGGTTTTATAGCCATAAATCATAAATCATAAATCATGCTCTAATTTGCATTTTGGGGATATTTTTCACAATATTAACATATGCACGTGTTCTAGACATTCTATTGATCACGAAAAAAATATTACAGGCATTTTACTTATGTTTTAGTGAGGAATAGCTTCAGTTAAAAAGTGAGATGTTGTTCGTCCAGACGCTGGAATTTCAACTTCTCTGGGAGGTGTGAATGTCAGTCTCTGTGGGGGGTATTTATATGCAGATATCGTGGCCAATGGCATTGTAATACTAAACAATAGGATTTAATGGTGATGTTAATGTGAAAAAAGAACAGAAAAACTAATTAGGGTTAAAAAATGTTGCCAAAAAGCAACGCTGGGCCTTGCAGGGTTAAAGTACAGTATACAGCCAACCGCAGCATTTTGTTGTGACAGTGTTGCCCGAGGCGTCGTTTCAGTGAAGACAGATGGAAGGAAACATCTCCCCAGCATGTACTATCTCCTTCATCCACACACACAAAGGCTGTTTTAACAGCCACTGACTTCTTGGGGAAGCTTTCCAAGAAAAACAGTGCAGATATGATTCTAGTTTGAGGACTTCATTTTCAAAGGGAAAGCTGCATCTCGATGATAATGTGCTGATATACGGCATTTTGTACTTTTGTTCTGAAGGGAAGGGACTGGCGGAGGAAAAAGTGAGTGTGGTATAAAATTAAATGAGTTATGCGTACTACAAATTGATCTTGCGCCGCACTGTCACGGTAAGCAGGTGGCTGCATGAAGAAGTGATGTATGGGAAAGCGGAGCAGAAATGCGTTGCATTAATATAATTTCATATGCAAATGTGATGCAAAGAAAAACAAAGACACCTGTAAAAAGGAAGGTAAAAACAGATATGCCAACATAATGACAACCAACTGTCAGTTCTCCACCTGTGCTTTATCTCACATTCAGTATGTTATTTAAAACCCATTCAGAACGGGTACACATTATAGTGTATTATTATTTTATGCTTTAACTATTGAAAAATAGCAGATATACAAGCTCGCAGCACGGCACCGAGTGCCACGCTGCGAGCTTGTAGATCTGCTATTTTTGAAAAATCATGAAAATTTGAATTTGGACCCGATTCTATAAGTGTCTTTTGAATTCTTCTATTTTATTTTTTTTAAAACCTATGTTTCTATGTCAGCAATCTGGCCAGCCATCGTCAAAGAAAAGGTCCTTTTCACTTTACTGGAGCTCAGTTGGTCTGTTCTTGAGAGACTACTATGTCAGTGGTTCTCAAACCTTTTCATGTCAAGGACCCCCAAAATTATATGTATTTGGTCCCGGACCCCCATCTCAAAATATTTAGTTCCAGGGACCACCCAGAAGCAAAATCTTAGTTACAAATGTTCGCTTTGAAAATACATATATTCAAAGATTTGTTGTTGCACACATTTTCACGACTTTTAAAAAAATAGTAGATCTACAAGCTCGCAGTGCGGCACTCGGTGCCGCGCTGTGAGCTTGTATATCTGCTATTTTTTCACTGGTTAAAACATTCAATAATTCTAGGCCTAAATGGGTTAACACAGTCTACAGCATTACACAGAAAACACATGAATTAGGATTCCATATCATATGAAGGTGCAACTGTATGCAAGTGTATGTATGTTACTGCCATGGCGCCGTGTTTGCTTAATTGTTATGACGACATCCGTCCCGTGTGAAGATTTCACTGAGACAACTGTTAAAAGCTGCAGTAGACACCTGAGCTTATGTTTGTCATAAACAATTTGCAGTCTGTAATCCATCTGTCACAGTCGCAGATGTCAGACATGTAGACCACATCTGGAAAATACATGTTTATGTAATTAACCCTTTAATGCAGTATACAGTATCGACAAGCATTAATCAATGCATATTCTGACAACATTAATCTGTCTCCATAAATGTTTTTTGCCGGCCATTAATTTACCAGCAAACATGACATCACTGTGATGTCAGGGGAACCACACTAATATACAGTAGGAGCGAGATCATTTAGCGACCTACAACCGGGTCGCGACGTGGTCGGTAGTTTTCAGCGACCGGGTCGCTAAATCGAGTGACCGGGTCGCTAAATCACCGACCGCGCCGCTAAATCGACCGACCCGGTCGCTAAATCTACCGACCTGCCTGCAGTTTTAGGTCGGTAGATTTAGCGACCCGGTTGGTACATCTAGTGACCCGGTCGGAAGATTTTGCGCCCCAGTCGGTCGATTTAGCGACCCGGTCGCTCGCTTTAGCGGCGCGGTCGGTGATTTAGCGACGCGGTCGGTGATTTAGCGACCCGGTCGGGAGGTTGCGTGGCAGGTTAGCTTAACTGAGGTAAGGTTACTGAGGTTAGGTTTAGGGTTAGGGTTAGGGTTAGGGTTAGTAGCCCGGGTCGCTAAATCGACCGACTGGGGCGCAAAATCTTCCGACCGGGTCACTAGATGTACCAACCGGGTCGCTAAATCTACCGACCTAAAACTGCAGGCAGGTCGGTAGATTTAGCGACCGGGTCGGTCGATTTAGCGGCGCGGTCGGTGGATTTACCTACCCGGTCGCTGGATTAGCGTCCCGGTCGGTGGAATTAGCGTCCCGGTCGGTGGAATTACGACCCGGTCGGTGGTTTTAGCGCCCCGGTCGGTGGTTTTAGCGTCCCGGTCGGTAGATTTAGCGACCCGGTCGGTGTTTTAGCGTCCCGTTCGGTGGTTTTAGCGTCCCGGTCGGTGGTTCTAGCGTCCCGGTCGGTGGTTTTACCGTCCCAGTCGGTCGATTTAGCGACCCGGTCGCTGAAAACTACCGACCACGTCGCGACCCAGTTGTAGGTCGCTAAATGATCTCGCCCTCTCTCCTAATATAATCCCTTTTATGCCCATACAGTATATGGAGATCCCTGATGTCATCAATATTAAGCCAATATCTGTGAAGTCCTATATGTGACTGGACACGGCTGACGGCTAGTCATTGATTTTTTTTTTCTTTTTTTTCTTTTTTTCATTTTCATTTTTCATTTAATTTGAAAGCTGGGGATCATAGCTACAAAATGATATATTGGTTGTGGAGATTGACCCAACAGTTTTGAAGATATGGCTTATAGAATGATGCCATGCTGAAATAGTACTTTTGAGATATTCAAGTTTTAAATACATTTCTAACCTGCAATGACCTGACTCCGCCACATGGGGTAGTAGAGAGCAATCTTCAATTCAAAGAAGCTTCATTGGCATGAGAACACAAACGTTTACACAGTGGTGGAAAAAGTACCTACATTTGTGTCCCAATCTCACTGAGAGCCAGTCATCTCGGAAAGTACAGCTTTAGACAGGGACTGAAAATACCTTCTTTTTTTTTTCTCACTAAAATGTGATAAAGCCACTAAAGCATTTCATAAATTTCAGGCTACATTTCACTTAAACGCCAGAGCTTAACTCTGCATGTAAATAAGACTTTTTTTAATTAATGTGAGAGATCGTCAGGTCATTTGCAGGTTAGAAATTTATTTAGAACTTGAATATCTCAAAAGTAGTATTTCAGCATGGCATCATTCTATAAGCCATATCTTCAAAACTGTTGGGTCAATCTCCACAACCAATATATCATTTTGTAGCTATGATCCCCAGCTTTCAAATGAAATGAAAAAATGAAAATGAATAAAAATCCAATGACTGGCTCCCAGCCAAATTGGGACACATTTTATAATTAAGTAAAAGTATCAATACTGCAATGTAGAATCATAGGCATTGTGTGCTTGTAGATCGGCTGTTTTCACTAGTTTAAATCATTTTTAAAATGATAAATACAATACTGGCTTCCAAGCAGTTTCAAGGGGCACACTTGACCCTTCTCAGGGCACACCAAAGGTCCCCAGGCACAGTGGTTGAGAAACACTGCCCTAATCTACAAATAGGCCAAATGGCTAAAATAAATAAATATGTGATTCATTGCGATTAAAATAACTAATCGCGATTAACATGAGAGTTAATTGCAATTAATCGAGTTAACTCTGACAGCCCTACCAGAAACACATATAGACCAACCATAAATGTACGGTATAGCTACTTGTGGTCTTCCACTGTGCTGAGCCTGTGACTATGTCTATTCGTGAATTCTATTTGATTTCATTTATTTCCCTTGCAAAGAAATGAATACCGTAAATGTAGATTTAAAAAGCATTGCATAATTAATATTCTTCTCATGATGATGTTCAATATTGTGTCATTTTGCACTGCCACATATTACAAAACATACAATTTTGAGTGACACTTCTAGGTTTTATGAGGGAACTGAATCATGACACCAGATATGAAAATGGAGCTGCCCGGGTCTACATTAAGTGATCAGATGACATGCAGAGGCTTGGATCAATACTCAATGGTTGCATCGCTACAAAAGGTCTGTACATGCATTCAGGCAATCCTCGCAAATAGCTCCACAGATTGCTCAAGCTAGCTGTGTCATGACACAGCTACTGCGAAAACACCGCCTATAAAACCATCGATTTCTAACACTTATTCATATACAGTCCAGTATATATATATATACAGTACATACCGTCTCTCCGTTACTGTAAATGCACACGCACGCACGCACACACACACACACACACACACACACGCAAACACACACACACACACACACACACACACACACACACACACACACACACACACACACACACACACACACACACAGCTCTGCCTATATATATATATATATATATATATGTGGCGGAGAGAGTCCCCAGCCTGAAGCCTCAAAAGTCTAGTATCTGCCCTTGTTCCATAGGGATATCCCTTTGGAGTAATGGTTAAGATATTGGACTTTCACGCGGGAGACCCGGGTTCGAAGCCGGGTGGGGAGGTTTGGATCACCTCCGTTACATTGGTGCCGTGACCCGGATCCGGGCTTCCCCGTAGGAGGAGGTCAAAGGGGTGTGAGTGTGGCGGAGAGAGTCGCAGCCCCAGCCTGAAGCCTCAAAAGTCTAGTATCTGCCCTTGTTCCATAGGGATATCCCTTTGGAGTAATGGTTAAGATATTGGACTTTCACGCGGGAGACCCGGGTTCGAAGCCGGGTGGGGAGGTTTGGATCACCTCCGTTACATTGGTGCCGTGACCCGGATCCGGGCTTCCCCGTAGGAGGAGGTCAAAGGGGGGTGAGTGTGGCGGAGAGAGTCGCAGCCCCAGCCTGAAGCCTCAAAAGTCTAGTATCTGCCCTTGTTCCATAGGGATTACTTTGGAGTAATGGTTAAGATATTGGACTTTCACGCGGGAGACCCGGGTTCGAAGCTGGGTGGGGAGGTTTGGATCACCTCCGTTACATATATATATATATATATATATATATATATATATATACTGTATATATATATCGCCGTTGTCGGGGGGAAACCTTGTATGTCCAAAACCGTTTGTTTTGTATTTATCGTTTAAAAAATTTACTAAACTAGTGAAAACAGCCGATCTACAAGTAGATCTGCTGTTTTCTCTACTTTTGTGCGACAGCCTTGTATGATGAAGCAGGGCTTTACTTTGCGAAAAAAAAACATACAAAATTGAAACTTGGAGATACGAGGTTTCTGCCCGACAGTGACGATATATATATATATATATATATATATATATATATTTTTTTTTTATATATATATATATATATTTAAATGTATATATATATAACCCTATACTGTATAACCACACACACCAAATAAATCTCTCAATACCCTCAAGCACACTGAAAACAAAAAGGAAACTAAAAACTGAAACTTGATATTCACTGTATTTCCTAACGTCATAATATATTTTCAAACCTTACCAAACCAAACGCACTGCAGGAGAGCTCCACACTTTCAATGTTGCTGCGTTCAACCTTTTTCTCAGAGTTTATAATTTTCTATAGCGCAAAAAAAAATTCCGAGACTCGTTTCCCAAAAGCAGACGTGCACTGTCTTGTTGTGTATGCCAAATACAGTTTAATTACATCTCTCAAGTGGTGCTGTGTGAAAACAAATCTCTCTTTCTCACATGTAACTAAGCTAATAAACTAGGGCATTCACGAATAGTGATTTTTAGTATTCGAATTATTCAACCTCAAAGTATTCGAATAGTCGTATATTCGACAGGGCTGTCCAAACTGTCAAATATTAAGCAAGCAAGAGGCGAACATTGTGAAAATAGCCGATCTACATGCTCACAGCGCCTCGCGTGAGCATGTAGATCTGCTATTTTCACAATATTTATCTGTGGAACCGAGTCACATTAAATTCCAAGTGCTTGTCAGAGTGGGGGTCCCCAGTTCAATTATGTTTATTTTGGGTGTCACAGCCTAAAAAGGTTTGAGAACCCCTGGTATAGAGCATTAACAAATTCATCCACCAGGGGCATTGACAAAAAAAAAAAAAAAAAGGAGAATATTCAACTTCGGTGAACAACGTCGAATAGTGACTTTGATATTCAAATATTCGAATATTTGTTGAATGCCCTAGTATAAACCCTATAATTGACTGGGGTCCCCCAGGGGTCTGTACCTCCTTCTTTCCCTCCAAATCTTGCGGCCAAAAATAGCTAATCTACAAGCTCGAGCTTGAAGGTCTATTTACGCCAAATGCCTATAATGGCAGGCCCAGAACAGAGATGCTAGGGGACCTAGGGTTCATATTGTGACTCCAATGGATGCTTGTATATCCATTGTATATTTCATTACTTGTGAGAATTCTGCTCTGAACGACCCTCGAGGTGCCCTCTGATGTGGCCTTCAGTTGTTTTGTGTACCTTTGTTGCCTGAGAAGAAGATGTTTCTTGCCGGAGGGCTTTGTTCGTGTCCTGCGTTGTGGATCAAACTAAAGGCATCCATGCTGCATTGCTCATACCATATGGAAAAGGTCAAATGCTGTGAGGGTGCATCGCTTTATCTCGGTTTCTGACTGTCTGTCTGTCTGTCTGTCTGTCTGTCTGTCTGTCGTTATGTCTGTCTGTTTGTCTGTCTGTCTGTCTGTCTGTCTGTAGGGCATTCACCAAATATTCGAATATTCGAATATCAAAGTCACTGTTCGACGTTGTTCACCGAAGTCGAGTATTCGCTTATTTTTTTTTTTTTATTGTTTTCTCTTTAAAAAAATATATAGTTTATAAAGCTTGGCGAGAGAGTAAGTCATAAGAATGAGTTGTCAAAGCCCCTGGTGGATGACTTTGTTAATGCTTTATACCAGGGGTTCTCAAACCTTTTTAGGCCGTGACCCCCAAAATAAACCCTGACAAGCACTTGGAATTGTAGGTATTACATTTATTGTGACTCGGTTCCGATAAATATTGTGAAAATAGCCGATCGGCTATTTTCACAATGTTCGCCTCTTGCCGACTTAATATTTGACAGTTTGGCCAGTCCTGTCAAATATTTGACTATTCGAATACTTTGAGGTCGAATAATTTGAATACTAAAAATCACTATTCGTGAATGCCCTATCTGTCTGTCTGTCGTTCTTTCTGTCGTTCTTTCTTTCTTTCTTTCTTTCTTTCTTTCTTTCTTTCTTTCTTTCTTTTTTTCTTTCTTTCTTTCTTTTTTTCTTTCTTTCTTTCTTTCTTTCTTTCTTTCTCTGAAACCCCACGTCTGTTGTTAATAGGTAACAGGCTAATATTGGATTGTCCCCTCTGTCGCCCCATCTCTCAAATCGCTTTCTTTCTCTAGAGATCCTTGAAAAAAAAGTGTGTGACAATGAGAGAGAGACACAGAGAGAGGACATCAGAGTGGCCATTGAGACAGTTTCAAATCCTCTCGGTGAGTCTCTGTAGTTCTTCAACGTTGCCATGGATATGAACCCAGACAGCAAGAATAACAAGAAATGTTTTGTTGAGATATCTCCAGCTCCTCAAAAAAAATGCCTCTTCAGAATATCGTCTGGATGTTTAATAATTCGAACACTGGCCAGTTTGCATACTGTACCGTATTGCAGCGAGCGTCTGATGGGTATTTTAATTCCTTTAGAAAGTTATCCTTTTCCAGAAGACTCAGCTTCCACCCACAGAGTAAAGGCCTCTCCATACTTCGACCGAAATGTTCGGTGAGTTGTGTTTTCCGACGTGCAAATTTCCGAACTCTCGTTCGGTCCAATGCTTTTCAGAAGTCCCGAGGGATATAATTTTATGGTAGAAAAGGACCTTTTGACCGAAAACGGCGGTTTTGGTCGAAGTATGGATAGGCCTTTAAACCACAGTCAGAGTCAAAGAAAGGGCAGCACAAGAATAAGTCCGTTTGAAATACTTGTATTAAGAGAATAGTTCAGAGTTCAGCGTACAGCACAGCAATTCACCCATAGTGCCTTCTGCCTAATAGACAGTTGACATGATTTTTATATAGTTAAGGCTTCCTGCCGTTACCCCATAAGGATAAAGATCGTTTACTTAAAAATGGTTTACCAGTGAAATATCAGACACTTGTACAGTGTCAAGGCTGTTGGAATAACAATGTTAGAATAACAGGGTTTGTGTTGGAACATAGAGTGGCAAACAGCACAATTACGTAATAGATGATCTGTTATGTACAGTAGTTTGACCATTTGCCAGAATTGGTACAATAATATTAACCAAACTTTTCCAACTGCGTCGTTTTTGCTTCGGGAAAAGTGTACTTCGGCTCAAGTGGTCGAATGTGCGCCGCATCGTTCAACCTAGTGATGATGAACAAATAGGGGAAACAAAGGGAAAACTTTTGTGTCCTTTGGCAACTCTTTAACCCATTTAGGCCTAGGATTATTGACTGCTTTAACTACTGAAAAATAGCAGATCTACAAGCTCACTGCCGCGCTGCGAGCTTGTAGATCTGCTATTTTTGAAAAATCGTGAAAATTTGAATTTTTACCCGATTCTATGAGTGTCTTTTGAATCCTTCTAAGGTTTTTTGAAAACCCTATGTTTCTATGTCAGCAATCTGGCCAGCCATCGTCAAAGAAAAGGTCCTTTTCACTTAAACTGGAGCTCAGTTAGTCTGTTCTTGAGAGACTACTATGTCAGTGGTTCTCAAACCTTTTCATGTGAAGGACCCCTGTAAAAAAATATTCATCTCTCAAAACATCTAGTTCCAGGGACCACCCAGAGGCAAAATTTGAGTTACAAACGTTCGCTCTAAAAAATACATATATTCAAAGATGTGCACACATTTTCACGACTTTTTCAAAAAATAGCAGATCTGCAAGCTCGCAGCCGCTGTGAGCTTGTATATCTGCTATTTTTCAATAGTTAAAGCAGTCAATAATTCTAGGCCTAAACACAAAGCTAATAACTACGGACAATCTTGGGTGGTCGACAATGGATCAATCCTTTCTCGAAAAACCCTGAATGTTAATACATAGCAGTGACCTGAATTGCAATTTAGCTCTACATAACCCCTTCCTTCAAATATCCCCTCGCCCGTCTGTGCTCGGCTGATAAGGTATATTAGTGAGTGTTCTCTCTCCTCCAATTATTTCTTCCATAGGTGTGAATATCAAGTCATGGATCCAGAGAGAGAGACCTACATTCACACAGATTAAAGGCAATGCTGGGGGGAAAGTCTATTTGATCTATCTAAAAAAGACAACAAAAGCAGCCCTCGCTTGGTCATGTACAGTATCTCATGTTGACTATCTTCCTATCAGAAGGGGGGTCGTGCTTGCATGGCGATAGACCAGGGGTTGTCAACCCTTTTTCACATCAAGGTCTATTATTTATTCAGCTATTTGAGCCATTTGATGGAATAGAGCATCGCAGTGAGGTGTCGGAAGTGAACTGCCCATTAATTTACCCCATAGGGCAGGGGCCAAGGACCCCTTAGTTGAGAGAGAGATGAAGCAGGGACCCCCACAACCCATAGATACCATATAGTCTTTACAGCACAATCATCAGTGAATTTTGGGTTCATGTAAATTTGTGTTTTCAGATATTTAACCACTTGAAGTGTCAATACTTAATAAACTTGACCTTTCACTCTATACTTAGTCTGCTCTTTTCCCCCTCTACACGAAACGTCTTTGCCAAAAATAGCCGATCTACAAGCTCACAACCAAATGGACCCATAAGGGTCCATTTGGTTTCATTTTACACTCTAGGGAGTTAAAGATCTATAAGGGTCCATGTGGTTACCAACTCTCCATCATTTAGCTGGGGACCACCTGGAACCCCCTCAAGGACCACTGGTGGTCCCTGAACCACAGGTTGAAAACCACTGCAATAGACAGTTTTGTCACAGCTAGGCCCATTGAAGTGTCCTGAGTTATCGCTCACGTTATTATTTTGAATGTCAGCACTCATTCTATTTTTAATGCACACCACTAATCCAATTATGGCCAATAATCAGAGTGAGGCATTACTGTGATGAAGATGTTGCTCTGCAACTCTTTTAAATCCCTTTGAAATGCTATTTTGAATATTTGCACAGAAAAGTGTCTAAATCTGTCCAGCCTCTACCACATGCAGGACATATTACACAGTAATATCATTTTTACTGGCAAATTACAATTATAAAATGCCATCCTCACTCTTTTGGAAAGCAGGACATCAATTGATCACTGCCTTGTTGACTTACCTGTATAGAACTAGGGTACCTACCTTGGTCAGAGACATTGGCCGAGTTTCCCAAAGCGATTTTAGCCCATCGTAGCTCACGCTTGGTCGTAGAGACCAAGCCCCGATCGTCATGTTCCCCTGTTTACATGGATTCGGGCAGAGCGACTTATTTAGCCCCCTACAACTACACCAACAAGTGCTTAATAAAGTCTCACTCCTGTCTAAATACGGTACGGCATTCTATACTTACCCGTATCCTCCGTGTTCTTTAATAAGAAGCCAGTTTTTATCCGAGGATACGGGTAATTATAGAAAGCCTTATTGTATTTAGACAGGTGTGAGACTTTATTAAGCACTTTGTTTGTGAAATCTGAATGATGGTGTAGTTGTAGGGGCTAAATAAGTCGCTCTGCCCGAACCCATACACGGGAACATGACGATCGGGGCTTGGTCTCTACGACCATGCGTGAGCTACAATGGGCTTACGATGGGCTAAAATTGATTTGGGAAACCCGGCCAAATATCGTTGCAGATACCAGCTAACTCCATTTTTCAGGTTTTAGATTTTTTTTTCTTCATAAAGACTATCACGTGATTTCAATGTTGAAATCAGATGATATTCTTGGCCAGATTTTTTTCTTACATACTGCGATTATCGTTAGTCTGTATATGAGCATTATAACATTAACTGATCATGTTAATCTGAATCAACATGGGCTCTACTGTCCCGATACCACTTTTTTGCTGACCGAGTACAAGTACGAGTACTTCATTTTGAGTACTCGCTATACCGAGTACCGATACGAGTACAATTAATAATACAAAATATCTTTAAATTACGTTTTATTTTATTTTTATTTTATTTTTTCAGATGTTCCTCACTTTCTGGCTGTATATAACACATTAAATTGCATTGCTTTCCCAGAACATGGCACAACTGCCACAAATTTCACTTTTCTTTTTTTCAGGTTTAGCCCATGGAAATTCCTGTACTGTGCATGATCTTCTAGATCTGCTATGCTCAAACATGTTGTATTTTTACTTTTGATACTTTAAGAGAGAGAGAGAAAGGCGAAGTGGCGGAACACACAGGGTACTCGGGCGCTTTGTGAGCAGTATCTGACGAGTACCGATACCGCAAAATAGGCCGGTATCGGGGCGAGTACCGATACCACGAGTACCGATACCGCATCCCTAGGCTCTACCGTTCTCACATTAAACTATACAATATCTGACTCATCATGGGGTCCTTCACTAGCTAAAGCTAAGTTTCAGAAACGTAACTTCCATAGCTTTGCATCATGTTGATATTGATAATAATGCACTAATAAAGCTTACAAAATAGACTGAAGAAACATAGCAGGCTTTTGAGCTATTCACTCTAACGCAATCGGAAATGGAAAAGTATATTTTTTAGAGTTGCCCTCTGCATTATGCATGAGGTATTTTGTAGCCTCTACCCTTTAATATTGCTTTAATGCTCTCAGATTAGCATTCTTTAAACAGTACATGCCTTGAAGAAATCCTTCATGACAAACAGTAATTAAGAAAACAGTAGAAATAGACTTTGACCATTCCTCTTTAGCTCTCATATAGATAGCCTTATGATCTTGGTGGATCAGCAAATTGGCTTACCTAGCCATTTAATGTCATTTAACCCATTTAGAACGGGTACACATTATTTTGTATCATTATTTTATGCTTTAACTATTGAAAAAATAGCAAAATCGTGAAAATTTGAATTTTGACCCGATTCTATGTGTCTTTTGAATCCTTCTAAGATGTTTTTAAGAAAAAAAATCATCACCATCATCAAAGAAAAGGTCCTTTTCACTTAACTGGAGCTCAGTTAGTCTGTTTTTGAGAGACTACTATGTCAGTGGTTCTCAAACCTTTTCATGTGAAGGACCCCCAAAATGATATGTATTTGGCCCACGGACCCCCATCTCAAAATATTTAGTTCCAGGGACCACCCAGAAGCAAAATTTGACTGAGTTACTAGGGCCCAAGGTGGAGGGGCCTTAACTATTTTATACTTTAGCTATTGTAAAAGAGTAGATATACAGATCTGCTATTTTTGAAAAGTCGCGAAAATGTGTGCAAATCTTTGAATATATGTATTTTTTAAGCAAACATTGGTAACTCAAATTTTGCTTCTGGGGGGTCCCTGGAAGTAAATATTTTGAGATGGGGGTCCTTGGCCAAATACATATCATTTTGGGGGTCTTTCACATGAAAAGGTTTGAGAACCACTGACATAGTAGTCTCTCAAGAACAGACTAAGGCCATGGCTGCACGGAGCTGGATATTTCATATATCCCGGTTTTTCAGATATCCACATAGAAAAATATCTAGGTCCACACGACAAAGATATCTAGGTCTAACAAGCACACACACAGTAAAGTCTTCAGAGATATCCGGGTTCCCTGTCTACACGGATCCAGTGAATCGGATATTTTTCAATCTCTCCACTTATTTATCCGGTTTAAAAAATATCCAATTTCACAGCCGAAATATCCAGCTTTGTGTGGCTGCAAGCCCCAACAGCACAAAAAAATGTCTAGCTTCAGAAATATCCAGCTCCGTGTAGCCGGCACCTAAATGAGCTCCAGTTAAGTGAAAAGGACCTTTTCTTTGACGATGGCTGGCCAGATTGCTGACATAGAAACATAGGTTTTTCAAAGAAATCTTAGAAGGATTCAAAAGACATTCATAGAATTGGGGGTCCTTCACATGAAAAGGTTTGAGCACCACTGACACATAGAAACATAGGTTTTTAAAAAAAAAACCTTAGAAGGATTTGAAATATTCAAAGACTTGCACAAATTTTCACGCTTTTAAAAAAAATAGCAGATCTACAAGCTTGCAGCGCTGCACTCGGTACCGCGCTGTGAGCTTGTATATCTCCTATTTTTCCAATAATTAAAGCACAAAATGTGAGTGAATCCTTGTACCCAGGGCCCAGAATTCGGTGCGATACCCCTGGCCTCCTTCCACGGTACGACTGTGAAACACTATTTACACTGAGCAGAGATCATCTGAACCACTGCCCACCCCCTCCCCTCGCCTCTGTCTTCGGGGGATGAAGTGTGACATGTAATAGTGTTGAATGGATGGGGGAGAGAGGTGGCTGGTGGTGCACAGGTGGAGGCATGCTGGTTAGGAAACCTTGCCGGGGGCTAAACTTGTTAAAATACAAAGTTCATAGTGATTTGCTACTCAACAGAGGGGAGGGCGGTAGGAGGCGACCGCGGTTTTCCCGGTGAACCTGAGCGCAACGGTGGGGGCGTGGGAGTGTGGGGAACACACCACTGACTATTGCCGATGATGGAGAGGTTATAATATAGCTTTATGTATTGAGAATGAGAGGCACTCTTGCCGATTTCGTAAGAGACTCGTCGCCAATTGCAAGATATTTTATAGTTATTTGGGGCCATGATGATAACCCCTTCTTCCCATTTTTAGACTAAGGATTTATATTGTCTGTGTTATTGTTTGCGACCACAATTATTCACGCGTGGCAAGATCGCGGTGCCACTAGTTTTACTAGTAGGCTAGTGTAGGCCTAGAAGCCTTTTCAGAAGTTAATTTAATGTTTTCCATTTAATGATTTCCTTTATCCTCATCTATTCTTGTGCTAATGCACGCAACTGTTTTCGCCAGGTTTTAAGGCCTAGTAGGCTTTTCAGAAGTTAATTTAATGTTTTCCCTTTAATGGTTTCCTTTATCGTCATCTTGCGCTAATGCACGCAACTGTTTACGCCAGGTTTTAAGGTCTTATTTTAGTTGTTTCTCATAAGCTCGCGACCCTCCTTGCCCATCGGCCCCCACCGTTGTGCTTAGGTTCACCGGGAAAACCGCGGTCGCGGTAGGGAGGGAGGTATTGAAATGGACAGATGTGATCAGAACATCACAGTAGTTAATAGGTAGAGAGAGAGTGACCTTTTTATCGCCGGTGACCCTTCCCGACCCCCATAAAATAAGCAGTTAGAATCCACTTAGGTTATTTAGGGCCTGAAACAGCCATTCTCTTTGTGGCTGCAGCATATGGACCTGCCTGACTGCACGGTGATCAATGGGCTTGGAGACAATCAGTGTGTTGGGCTGATGCCTATCTGACCTGTGGGCTTTAACTCACTGCAAGTACACGTTTGATGTTTCACTTGAGGTCGTTTTTTTTTTCTTCCTAATGCCCAGCAGACATTAGCTAGCCTATTTTAAACACTTTTACAATGTGCCAGTGTTTTGTGCTGTGCTTGGGCAAAGAATAATGAGTTTAAACAATCTGCCTATCCGGCTGTTGTCGGGTGAAACCCTCGTACGTCCAAAACTGTTCATTTTGTGTTTTTTGTTCTAAAAATGTTTTAAAATAGTGAAAATAGACGATCTACAAGCACACAACGCCTCGCACCATGAGGCGTTGTGTGTGTGTAGATCTGTTATTTTCACTAGTTTCTTGTAACCTAACGTAGCCAGGCTTGCATGAGACATGAGGCAGAGAGTGCATAGGAAGGTGGGACTTCCAGCGTGCATGTGAATTTCCCTGAAGTTTTTTTTTTTTTTTTTTTTTCTGCAAACGTATTCCTGGAAAAAAAATCTGTTCTACTTTAGGGACTGCCCCATAGGTGGAACTCCCGTTGGGTCGATCACCCGCGAGCGTCGGCAGGTTAGATAATCACCCACGTCACGGTTACTGAGGTTAGGGCTAGGGTTAGGGTTGGGTTTAGGCATAGTTTTACTGAGGTTAGGGTTAGGGTTAAGGTTAGGTTTTGACGTGTTACCTCTACTTCTCCCACTCCTTTGGTTGTGCTCGCAATAAACCATATCCAAACAAAAACATGGATTCTGACAAAGTTAGACGACATTTCAACGTAACATTTGTTCGACGTTCCATTTGTTCGACGCCGGTGAATGTTAACCTGGTGAATGCTAACCTGGAGATGCTGGTGAATGCTAACCTGAGGAACGTTAACCACTATGCCTAAACATAACCCTAAAACCTACCCTAACCCTTATTCGAAATAATGACACGTAGAAATAACGAGATGCCTCCATTAAGAACGCGATAAGAGCTAATCTTGTTTCGCTGGGCGATGTAAGCAGACCTGCACCGCATGACGTTTCTTCCCTTTATGGATCTCCTCTAACAAAGACACCCCACTACCACTTGTGACACACGGGTGGGACTGAGTTACTAGGGCTGCGAGCTTGTAGATCTGCTATTTTTGAAACAACTACACAACATAACTGTGTGGGGGGCCCGCAGTGAATCCTTGCACCTGCAGGGCCAGAATTTGGTGCGACACCCCTGCACAGATATATACAGTGAATAAATACACCCATTATCACACCAATTTCTCATCTTCAGCCATTCAAAGCTTCGGGGAATGTCTGACACCACAGAATAGTGGAGACCTCTCGCCATTTGACAGAGGTCATGATGGCAACACTGTGCGTTTGCATCGTAAATGAAAAACAGAAATAAAGCTCATGGTGAGAGCTAGTGAACAGTGCCCCCTCTCCCTTTCAGGTGGCTGCCAGAGCAAAGGGAACTGCTGCACACACACACACACACAGCATGGAGCATCTGTGGTACAGCGTCCACGGACCCTGCATGTTACTGTACACCTACATCTTAATGTTAGCATCTCTTCTTCACGCAGTGCGGCTTTAAGACAAGGGCTTTTTTTTACATTTATGGCTGGCTCCTCCTTCCCGAGGTGATGTCAACTGTGGAGGGAGAGGGGGAGAGGAGGAGAGAGAGAAAGAGGGGGAGAGAGGGGGGGGGGAGAGAGAGAGAGAGAGAGAGAGAGAGAGAGAGAGAGAGAGAGAGTGAGAGAGAGAGAGAGAGAGAGAGAGAGAGAGCGAGAAAGAGAGAGGGAGATAGAGGTTGAGTGAGAGGGGGACAGAGAGAGAGAGAGAGAGCGAGAGAGAGAGAGAGAGAGGCAGGCGGGCTGTACAGAGAGAGAGAGAGAGAGAGAGAGAGAGAGAGAGAGAGAGAGAGAGAGAGAGAGAGAGAGAGAGGAGTTGAGTGAGAGATAGAGAGACAGAGACAGCGAGAAAGAGAGAGGGAGATAGAGGTTGAGTGAGAGGGGGGCAGAGAGAGAGAGAGAGTGAGAGAGAGAGAGAGAGGCAGGCGGGCTGTAGAGAGAGAGAGAGAGAGAGAGAGAGAGAGAGAGAGAGAGAGAGGCAGGCGGGCTGTACAGAGAGAGAGAGAGAGAGAGGGGGAGAGAGAGAGAGAGAGAGGCAGGCGGGCTGTACAGAGAGAGAGAGAGAGAGAGGGGGAGAGAGAGAGAGAGAGAGAGAGAGAGAGAGAGAGAGAGAGAGAGAGAGAGACTGAGAGTTGTTCCAACACACTACAGAGACATCTCCTGCTCTCCAGACAGATACGGTGAATCTATCCTATCCTCTCCTATGCCGGCTCCTGTAATGTAAGTGATGCTGCGCTGAAGGAGGCACACTGTAAACTCCGCTGTGTGGGGGGGGAGACGATGCGCGCTCTCTCTGCATCCGTCGTCTATGAGTTTGCGGGGAGCATCGCGCACAGCCACAGCCACAGAGAAGCTCTCAGAGCAACTAGAGAAAAGGGACATCGTCGGGCTGTGTTGAAGTTCTCAGTTTAGTCCACTTTTTTTTTTTTGGTATTTCTTTTTTTTTTTTGTATTTTGTTCTTCGTTCTTTCTTGGGATTGAAGTTTGACAACGCAGATCGCACACGTGTATAGTTCGATGTTTTCAGGACTCCTATAGGATGAAATAGGGTGAGTTTAAAAGACGTGTGTGTCGTGTGTGCTGAGAGTTCTTCTAGGCTACTTTAATTCGATGTGAAACGAGCTTGGACCAATGCGTATCGCCGCTCGTAGGATTGCACTGCTGCTGCGAACTCCCCATCATCACCATCACCATCATCCGAAGAGGAATTACGCCGATCGTCTGAAATAAAGTTGCTCGCATCCATGATCTCTTCTGTTGCACCCGAGGACCGCTGGTTTCAGCGCATGGATCACATGTTGTAGTGGATAACGCCTTTTTTTCTTCATTTGAATGACATTTTTACTGCCGCTATACTAATGAGGATCGTCTCGCCTGTCTCATCCGTCCTCCGCTTCAGCGTCCATGGCACTAGTTTTTGTTTTTTTCTTATAAATCAGTGATGTCGTTACGTGACGGGACTTGTGATTGATTTTTTCCACCCCATTCTAGGTGAAAAGGTAGGCTATAATAAGCAGTGATCTCAATGTGTTTTTGTTTGTTTGTTTGATTTTCATTTGATTGATGAGTTGCCTTGGCGACGTTGATATGCAGATAATTTTGCTGCCCCCAACCTGAGCGCATTTGGAGAGCGCCAATTAAGCAGCAGCGTTATCCGGCTGGACCGTATAAAAATAAACAGAATATCTCAAATAGGCTATCGCTCGAGTCAGGCGATTATTTGAGTTCAACACACAGACATCAGGAGGACAAACACAAACACATTAGAATAAACCACACACTGCAACACAGTGATCCTTCTTGTAGCCTTATAATACACGTATTTTCTACAGCTAACCGGCGAACCGTTCAAATATCAATACACGCAGTGATCTCCAACAATCTGTTGTAAATGTGTCTGTGGCTATTCTATTCTTGCCTAGGTGGCGCATGAATCATAGCCTAATGATGAATGTCAATGTTAACTGGCGGTCACGACTTTATGGCCAAAACACTCAGTGGTTTCATCTATAGACCTATTTTATAAGACCAGACAACTAACCTACATATTTGGAGACTTTTCCGCGCAGGTCCTGGCTGCCGACCCTGCGTGGGTGCTGCATGGCAGGCAGCAGTGCGCATTTGTGGGAACGCGGTTCTGCTGGCTTTTCAGACTGATCCCTATAGAACTTGGGAGCAACTAGTCATCCGATAATATATGGCATTTGAACACACGGGAAGCGATTTGGCTATAGTATTTATAGCCCCAAACAATTGACAAAAGACAGCCTTCATATATGGCAAGCTCTTTGGTTAAATTCCAGTACAGTAGCCTATGTTTTTATTTTGCCAATACTGTTTTTGAGAACCCCCATCAGAGGCAGGCAACATTTCTTACCAAATTGAATGGATCTTGCATTAAATAATTTAGGGTAAATTAAGAATGAATGGGGAAAGTATAGCCTACAAAACTGTGATGTGCTAATATGGTTGGCTTGGCCATTCTAATTAATCACGTGCATTGCACAAATGAACATTCCTAATTTACAAGTAGCCTAAGCTGAGTGATTAGCTGTAGCCTCTAAATGACATTAAGGCTCAGAATGCACCTCTCTGTCTCTGATATGAATGAAAATTTTGATTTCTGTAGTTCAGTATAGCCTAAGCCAGTGGTTCTCAACCTTTTCTGGCCACGACCCCCAAAATAATCATATTTTAACTGGGGACCCCCACCCTGACAAGCACTAAGAGTTGAGGCATTACATTTTGTATAACACAGTTCTATTTTGAAAATAGCAGATCTACATGCTCACAACGCCTCGCAACGCCGATCATGTTGATCGGCTATTTTCACAATTTCTGCCACTAATATTTGTCAATTTGGCCAATGTTTAAGTTGTCATTTTAGAGGTATTGGAAAGTCCTTAAATTGTCACTTAAGAAATGTGCAGATACCCTCTATACACTTCAACTTTATGTTGGTGTGTTCACTGTTGAGTGAGAAAACAATGTTGCACATTAAGCTAATCATCTGGGGACCCCCCCAAAATAATTTGGGGACCCCCCTGGGGGTCCTGACCCACAGGTTGAGAACCACTGGCCTAAGCATCATTGCAGTGTTATGACATTATGAGCTCAGCTTGTGTTAAAATGATGCATTCCTTTGAGTTGAGCAACCTGTAGGCTCAGAGTGAGACACTAGTGCACGTCTCCGTGCATGGCTTCATCTTCATGAGGGTTTTCAGCTTCATTTGGTCAAATTGTTGTTGAACAATCTAGTGTTGGTCTGCTTAGTTTAATTCAGACTCATAGAACATATCATTCTGCAGTTGTAAAGATGCTTTAGTTCCTAAACTTCCTATAGAAAGGGTAACTTAATTTCTGATGCAATATGTAGTTTTGTAATCTTCTTTTGTTTACTATACTATATTTTTTGACAGAATGCTCCTCTTTCTTTTCACATCAAGCCATCCTTTGAACGATCTGTTTTCAAAATGTTCATGAACTGTTTCTTCTCAACTTGGTGAAGCAAAGGTTTCTGTAACACTACTGTGTATTTGCTGCTTAGAAATACTACATTATGTCAATTTTGGAGTTGGATATTATGGCAGTGATGTGCTTATCCAACATTTCTTTAAAATATTAACTAATTTAGCACATTTAATCGGGCTGCAGTTTTACGTTATTTGGCTATTGTAATTTTTGTTTTGATTAACCATATGGAGCGTAGCAAGAATCCGTGACCTTGAATTAGGACTCATACTTTCAGGGTACACATCGATTTTAAAAGCTCATGAAGGCATCAATTTTCAATGCCAGTTGGACATTTTTATTAAGTTAGATTCAAGATATCATCAACATAAAGAGATGAATAGGCTACACTTAATGTTTCGCATTAAGAGCCCATTTACATGTATTGACTGCCCTCTTGAGGTCCATAATCATAACGTTGTAGGTTCGTTTTTTGCGTGCAAATGCAATTATAGGTAATCAGTGAGTGCCATACAGTTTCAGGTCATTGTGCAATGCACCTTTTCAAGAATTAGTCTGAAATTGCACATTAATTGGAATAACACAAGCCCTAAAAAGTAGCCTATATATTTCACACAGTGTTGCCAAACATGAAACATTGCATACGAGCTAGCCGTGTCATGCGTTACACATTCCTTTCAAACTGCAATATGCAAATGTTACTGATATTTGAAACCAAAGAGGAAAGACTACTATATAAAAAGAGACGCTCATTTTGAATGTTGTTTTCTTCCCAGCTTGTACGATTTAAAGGTGATACACCATGCATTTAAAAAGTATTTATGTCATATTGTTTATGTCCCAAAAACGTTAATCAAAAGGTTTGAGGCTAAATTTTCACTCCTAAATAGAGAGCCTCTCTCATTTTTGAATGGCTCTCAGAGCATTTCAGCTGCAGAACCACCTTTGGCCTGAACTGCGCCCCCCCCCCCCCCCCCCCCCCAAATCCTTTTGAAAAAAAACCTTTTTTTTTTTAGTTTTTTTTTATGATGACGTCACAATCGGCAGATGACGTCACAATCGGCAGCACATCTGGACAGCCTGTTTTGAGAACCCGTGGGATACTTTTAGCCTTCGCCTTCAAAAAACTAGAGAAAGACACAACGGTCAGAAATGGGACTTTGTGAGGATAGAAGGTGCCAGTGGGACCCCCAAAAAAAGGTTTTAAAATAGGAAAAGTGAAATTTCATGGTGTATCACCTTTAAGCAACACGTTAATTCTTGAAGTTCCCCCGAAAGAAAACAACTTTTATCTTCAGACACAGCATCAGGAGATACACTGACTCTGACTGTGTGGGCTAAAAAAAGAAAGAACCCTTGTCTGTCAGACTGTCAGCCATCTTTAAACTAGCTACAACATGAGACAGGAACCATTAAACATACTGATGTTTCATGTTTTGGCGTTCTAGATCTTATAGATGCACTAGCATTCATCGTCACTGTCTGACCAAAACCTCTTAACTCCATTTTTGAGGTTTTAGATTTTTTTCGTCATGAATCATGGCTATTGAACACCCTTAACATCTGAGTGTTGGTTAAAATAATATTGAACCAATGGAAAGTAGTAAAAAGTGCTTTGGACAAAACCTCCTAACTCCACACTTTCTGCCAAACCAGCTAACACCACCCGATTGGCCCTCTCTTTTTTTCATAAATATGTGCTATTGAACACCCTTTACGTCTGTGCGTTCGTTCAAATAATATTGAACCAATGAAAAGTAGTAAAAAGCCCTTCGGTCAAAACCTCCTAACTCCACTTGAGCTCATTTTCCCGAAAATGAACATTTTGGAGTTAGGAGGTTTCGGCCTGACAGCAGAGATATACATTTTTTTATGGGATGAAGTATTTTTAATGTCATGGGTCCATACTACCAAACTACTTTTGAGTTTGCGGTTGAGGAGTACTTCGGGGGGGCATGGATAGCTGTGGCGTCAGTTCAGAAAAAAGGTAAGGTATGGCAACATGACTGGTGTCTTGCAAGCGCGCAAAGGCGCGCTTGCAAGACACCAGTCATGTTGCCATACCTTAGCAACAGGCATGATACATTTATTTTAAGAAGTACATTACATTTTTTCCCCCCCAAAATGTCTATGGTTTCTTGGGCTGGATATGGCAGTCTGGAACAGTTGTTCAAGTGCAGCTAAACTTGACATACAGTAATATAGTAAACGTGCCACAATTACCGTATTTTCCGGACTATAAGGCGCACTTAAAAGCCTTTAATTTTCTCAAAAAACTACAGTGCGCCTTATAGTCCAGTGCGCCTTATATATGGATCATTCATTGACATTGACATTCCGTTTAGCACAACTCCATCTGTTGGATGCATAACACAACGGTAGCGTCTATTATGTGCGCCTTATAGTCAGGTGCGCCTTATATATGAAAACAGTTTGAAAATAGACCATTCATTGACAGTGCGCCTTATAGTCAGGTGCGCCTTATAGTCCAGAAAATACTGTAACAATAATGAACTGCACCTGTGCAGCTGACCTGCGGAACCTGGGAATATATATACTATTCTGTCAAGATGGGGAGAATAAAAGTGTGGAGAATATAATTAGCCAGTAGCTATGCCCCTCCCCTAAAAGCTTTTGTCCAATGCTAGCTTAGCAACCGGCAGCTTGCCAAGGCTGTTGCCAAGGCAAACCTTGGCAAGCAGGAAGTTATTCTAAGCTAGCATTGGACAAAAGCTTTTTGGGAGGGGCATAGCTACTGGCTAATTATAATACCTTGTTAAATTTTGCATTTGTAGTTATTCTAATGTAACTTAACAACACAACCAGAACAGATAGACAAAGAGACATTCATGGATTTATATTTTAAAGTAACTTGTATTCTCCCCGGCCTGGACCCAGGGTATGGCAGCTGCATACCCCTGCCATACCCAATTAATTGACGCCCCTGATGGATAGCGTTGTGTTCCTTTCTCTCTGCCACCTTTGGCGGATTAAAACAGCAGGACAGGCCTGTCCATCATATTGTCATGCAAAGTGATCCGGGGGGCCAGCCTGCTCCTCTCTCTCCACTCTGTATCTCCCAAGAGGGAGGCTCCAGTTTGCCTGCTGGATTCAACCTGCTGTCTGGGGCTCTAAATAGCATTTCAGGAGACTAGTGAAATGTAAGCAAAGGAGACGCTCCTCTGACTGACACTTAAGATTCCTTTCTCCCTGACTCCCCCCCCCACCCCCCACCCCCCACACACACACCACACACCCCCCACACCAATCTGAATGCTCCTCTCCCTTGTCTATCCTTCACTGGCAAGTTTCAACTGACTTGCAAAAAGCTCAAAGCCTATGCAAAAGGCAGCTAACCCGCAGCTATGGGGAAGTTGTGCCACCTTAGGTGACAAGCATTGAATGTCTAATGCAGGGTTTTTTGATCCAAAATGTGTTGGAATGCCCCTTCCATTGTGGAATGTCTAATTTCCTGAGATCAGCAGAAACCCGCTAGTTTTTGAGTTTGTGGCATACCTTTCACATTCACATCTTATATTTTGATTGCAAAGGTGCCATTTCCCATTCCATCACCCCATAGACCAGGGTTCCCCAATTAGTTTTCCCCAAGGGCCGAATTATGTCTAGGGTACCAAGCCGAGGGCCACAACATTGCAGGGGGCGACGTTGGCGTTTCCGCTACTACAGCAACAGTTCAGATATCATCACTGTCGGGCAGAAACCTTATATCTCCAAGTTTAAAATATGTAGGTTTTTTGGTAAAGCAAAGCCCTGCTTCATCATACAAGATCGTCACACAAAATGAGTGAAAACAGCAGATCTGTGCATGTAGATCGGCTGTTTTCACTAGTTTAGTAATTTCTTTTGATGATAAATACAAAACGGTTTTGGACATACAAGGTTTCCACCCAACAACGACGATATACCGGTACTAGTGTTGTTGCTGCTCTTATACCACCATTATTACTGGGGTTGGTGGGGGCCAGACAGTAGCCCCCCACGGGCCGCAAATGGCCCACGGGCCGCCTATTGGGGAACCCTGCCATAGACAATCATTATTTTTACTTGTGAGAGAGACAGAGATACAGAGATGGAGAGAGAGAGAGAGAGAGAGAGAGAGAGAGAGAGAGAGAGAGAGAGAGAGAGAGAGAGAGAGAGAGAGAATATCTAGATCATGCTTTGATCTTTTATTCACTACAGTGGATCACACTCCATTTAAGTATGTAATCTAAACTCCATTATCTCAGGCTTGGTCTGCTGTGCACTCATCAGGGTCTAGTAATTGCTGGGTCCTCTCAGAAAGATTCACACTTCAAAGTTAACTGTGCCACAGTGACTTATGGCTATGTATTATCAATATTTTGACATGACAGCACAACACCGCCTGCAAGATGAAGTAACCCTCACTCTGATCAATGTCAGCCATGCTTTTCTGTCCAACTCTCCCATAATGAGTCTCATATGACTGAGATTGAGATCCTTTACATCATGTACATGCCATGGGTGACTTGCAGTTGTTGATTCAAAACACAATTAATGGGCGCTGGCGGCGTGTTCCTCCCTCCGCGTCATCAACGCCCACACCCTAGGTGGGGTTGGCGATTGGGCCTTTCTGTGTGGAGTTTGCATGTTCTCCCTGTGTCTCCTAGGGTTGATACCCTCACAAAAAACATGCACGTAATCCTGGTCTCAATAATGCCTCCCCCTAGCCAGCCGGGGCGCCTGATGGAGGGGAAAGGAACTGGTTGGAATAACGTGTTCCTTCCACGCACTACGTCCAGGTGAAAAGAAGCAACTTGTACTCCTCATGCATAGAAGGAAGCATAAGTTCAGTCCGTTGTCTCCCCAGGCGCGGCAGAGGGAGAGCAGAGACCAGGATTACATAGGCAATTAGCACTGGGTGAAAAAATGGGTTACAAAATTGTGGGATAAAAATTATATAAAAAAATAAAAAACACAATTAATGCATTACTTTTAACTGAATTCCCTTTTCGTCAGTAGACTGAGCGTTTCCGTGACAATGAATGTTGGTTTGCCACATACGGCTTCCTTAATAGTGAAGTATTAAACAACACATTTTCGGATTCTCGCATAGTGGGTATGCAGTACAGTTAATAAAGTAGGGAATGTTAAATACCTATTTGTGTTCCCTTGTTGCGCAGGGTATGAGTGTTTGCTTTATCAGCACCAGCTGAGCATCATTTTGCGTGATGGATGTCACAATTTTGCCACACTATGAAGAAAATAGACATTTGATTTCACGTTGGCTGCTTTATGAATGCAAACCAATGTATATTGTAGGCAACACTGACAAACACTCAGGGGGTTGAAAGAGTTGACCTAAACACACAGTGGGATATAAGAAATGAAACTATATTAGTATTTGAATATATTGAGCGCACATGCTATACTCATGGGAAGGCAGTTATTATTACAAACAGTAAACATTGCACTGCATTGGTGGCATTACTCAGAAATGTCATAGCAAAGAGAGGGTAAAGTACAGTAACTACAGTCATGCTGCAACGCTTCCCCTGTTGCCTCACAACCTGTGTGTGTGTGTGTGTGTG